>NC_139161.1:19304965-20038585 GCF_964270905.1 Leucopleurus acutus | reverse complement strand
GTGACTCTTCCTCATAGACCTTAGGAGACGTTTGCAGAACCTCCCTCACCACATGAATGTTCTTGCATCCCCATCTACGAGAGTGTTCTTGCAAAGGTGAGGAATCAGGTTAAAGCTGGGTCCCTGGTCTGTATCTAAGTGACGCATGTACCGAACCTGGGAACTGCCCATGGGAAGCGGGAACCCAGCTGAGTCTTCATGCCCACAAAGGAACTCACCAGCGTGAGCTGAGCCTGCAGCTCTACCTCCAGGGCCTCGTACGGGAACTGCATCTCCTCCAGCACCCCGCCCAGGTCCACAGCGGGCACCACGTCCAGCTCAGTCCAGAGCTGGTCCCCCAGCTGACACTTCAGAACGTGGACTCCCTGTGGACATAGGAGGATGTCCCATACATGGGGCCCCCACTGCCCTCTCCTCAAAGCCTCACCTCCCACTTCCCATCCCCTCCAGCGATTTCCCTGCCCTCCTCTGAGGATGAGGTGCTACCTGCATCAGCATAGCAGCTTCCAGAGCCTTTCAGTGGGCAAGGTCCCACGGAAAGCCAGAGCTCCCCTTCAAGGCTTAACAGCGAGGCACGAGCTTCCACCCAAGCAGGAGGAAGAGCCTCACTGCTTCCTCCGAAGGAGCCTGAGTTCACCCCCAGGACGTCTCCACGTGTCACACAAAGGGCCCCGCACGTGCTCGTGGTTCTTCTTGAGGCAGAGCAGCTCCTCCTTCAGGGCCTCCAGCTGGGCCCCCAGGTCAGCCTTGGCGAGTGTGAGGTCGTCCAGCGCCCTGTGCAGCCCACAGACTTCGGCCCCCTCCCCGGCTGGCAGAGCAAGTGCTCCGTCTGGTAACTTCACCAGGGCAGGCACAGGAGTTGGGGTTAGAGAGCAGAGGGGCCCCAGGACACAACCTACAGCATGCCTTGCTGGCCTTCCCTCTGCCCTCCAGTTGTGAGTTGGCGTTTCCTGTGTCGTGCACTCACAGAAACAGCAGGGTGATCCCCACTCATTCAATACTAAGCACCTAAGACAACCAGGCAGAGTGGCCGGTACCGAGGATACCAGGATGGACCGTGGTCAACGCTGCCCTCATGGGCAGATGGCCAAAGGGGAGGCTACAGAGCAGCCAGGTGTGCCCACTGTAAACCGTCCTCTTCCACACTCCCAGCTGAGATGGACCCTGGGTTCTCTCCCAGACTAGAAGCCAAACTGGCAGAATGAGAGAAAGGAAACGGCTTCCTTAACTCTGGAGGAGTGAGGCGTCCACAGTGCCCAGAAAAGAGACAATAAAGTATAATGTCCTGGGCTTCCCTGGTGGCGCAGTGGTTGAGAGTCCGCCTTCCGATGCAGGGGACACAGGTTCGTGCCCCGGTCCGGGAAGATCCCACATGCCGCGGAGTGGCTGGGCCCGTGAGCCATGGCCACTGAGCCTGCGCGTCCGGAGCCTGTGCTCCGCAACGGGAGAGGCAGTGAGAGGCCCGTGTACCGCAAAAAACAACAACAAGAACAACAAATATATAATGTCCTTCCCTGCTCCTACATTGGACCCTCTAGGGAGTATAAACCCTTTGACCTTCACATGCCTCCACTGTAGGCTGTGGACTATGATTTCTGTCATGAATAATTAGTGCTCACAAATTGGTCAAGCTGCAGTGTGGAAACACATCCTTTACCAAGGCAGCGGAGTTTCGCATGAAATGACCTCGGGGTAGGAAATGCGGGGCCAAGTTCTGGTTCTACCGCTCGACGCCGTGCAACTTCTGGCAAGTGCCATTAGGGCTCTGAGCCTCTGCGTCCTCACGAAGGAGATGCCATCACTGCCCTGCCCACTTCACCCGGTTCTTCTTACATAGAATCAAGTGGAGGATGCGTTCCAAATCAGATTGTAAATTATAAAAGTTAAACAACTGCAGGTCGCCAGGGGTGTTTTCTCAAGACCTTGGGCTTAATGCCCTCTGTTGACTCCTGCTGTAACTGTGGGTTTGGGATCTTGGTCGATTACATCTCCTATACCAAGTGCCTCACGAGAGAGAAGTCCAGGTAGACATCTGGCCCCTCCCCCAAGTGTGGTACCCCAACCCACTTGGTCCTATTGTCATCAGCAGTCAGCTTGGCATTGTCTATTTGCACGACCAGCTTGTTGTTCTCAGATTTGACGCACAGGATCTGGGAAAAGAAAGTACACTCAGGGATTTGCTCGTTCCCAGAGCCATCTATGGCCTCAGTCAAAGGAAGCACCATTGGCTGGGTTCAAACTACAACATCCTCTGGGACAACACGAACTCCCAAACATGTGAGCTATGCTGGTGTGGTGCAGGAGGGGCACATGCAAGGGGATGCGTGGCAAAAGGTGAAGGTATAGAGCCCAAAGAAGCAGGAGATGGAAGGTAGTTGCAAACTGAACATATAGCAAAGACTTAATTTTATTTTGCCAGATATCATGCTTAACCTGATATAAACAAGATGTGGAATCTAAGCCACAGAACAATGGGCTGGTTATTACACTTGCAGATAAGGTGGGATCCATTCTTAATAAGTCCCTTTCACTGGTTGGTCAACCTCCTCAAAGGTCTTCCCTGAATCTAGCCATAGCTCCATGGCCCTTAGTCTTTTTTTTTTTTTTTTTTTTTTTGCGGTACGCGGGCCTCTCACTGTTGTGATCTCTCCCGTTGCAGATCACAGGCTCCGGACACGCAGGCTCAGCGGCCATGGCTCACAGGCCCAGCCCCTTCACGGCATGTGGGATCCTCCCGGACCGGGGCACAAACCTGCGTCCCCTGCATCGGCAGGTGGACTCTCAACAACTGCGCCACCAGGGAAAACCAATTTAATTTTGTTTTTTGCCTTAGTCTTTTTTTTTTTAAACATCTTTTTTGGAGTCATGGCCCTTATTCTGATATTCTTTGTCTTTCTGTCTCCAAAACTAAGATGAAGTCTCTTAAGAAGTATTGCATTATAACCAAAGGGGACAGCAGATATACATAAGAGACCAATGTTACTGAATGGATATATACTGGCTCATAAAGGACATTAGAACATACTCCCCTGACCCCTTTGGCTGCACCAGAACTTAGGTTGCACTGTTTTTTGCAACTACAATTTAGGAATTGTAAGCACTGAAGCTCAGAAAGCGTAAACTCAGAATCCTGGGGAATCAAATCCTACATCTCATCCTTTTCACATTCACATTCACCTTCACTCAAGAGATTCTCTTCCCACAAGTTTGGGGTTAGCAGATACAAACTATTATATATAGACTGGATAAACAAAACATGGTCCTACTGTATAGCACAGGGAACTGTATTCAATATCCTGGGATAAACCATAATGGAAAAGAATATAAAAAAGAATTTGCATACATATGTATAAGTGATTCACTTTGCTGTTCAGCAGAAATTAACGCAACACTGTAAGTCAACTATACTTCAATTAAAAATAATTTTATCTGTGGCTGATTCCACTGCCAATCCAGGCCCTGAACATTTAGTGCAGGGTCAGTCATCTTTTTCTGTACAGGGCCGGATAGTAAATCTTTCAGGCTTTGCAGACCATGAATCTCTGTCATGACTACTCGACTCTGCCGTTGTAGCACAAAAGCGGTCACAGACAATACGTCAGTGAGTGAGCGTGGCTGTGTACCAATACAACTTTATTTACAAAGTCAAGCAGGAGGCTGAATTTGGCCTAGGGACTGTTGCTTGCCAACCTCTGATCGAGAGCATCGCAAACCTCACTTTCTGCTGCAGCTCCTCAATAGTGCAGAAGTGGCTCTGATAGTCCAGACACACGGTGGCCTCATGGCATTCGCTCGACTCTTGGATCTGGGTCTCCAGCTCCATGTTGTCCCGCTCCAGGTGGCGCACTTTCTCCAGGTAGCTGGCCAGCCGGTCATTCGGGAACTGCATGGTCTCCTTCTCATGGCTGTTAAGGGCGCCTTCACCATAGGTCCTGCAGATTCTGATGTTGCCAGGAATGTGGCAGGTCCCCAGCAAGGGGCAGGCGGCATTGCAGCTGTGGGCAGACAGAGGCTGGGTCAGCCCAGAGGGGTTGTTCCCACTGGGATTCAGTTGGCGTGTGCCAGAGTGGCTGAGAGACATAGGGGGGCATTGTTGACCTCTGCCCCAGGCTAGTCTCTAATGTCAGTGGAGGAGACACAGATGTTTCTTGCTCCAGGAGTGTTGGTGCAGCCCAGGCAGTGGGATGAGCTGATGTAGGAGGAGGTTATGGTGAGCTGAGGATGCACAGGAGGTTCAGAGCCGCCGGGAAGGCCAAGCCACTGAGTCTGACCATCCTCTTCCCTCCCGGCCCTTTTAAACCCCATCCCAGGTGGGTGTGGTCTCCATGCTTTGACCTCCCTGCTTGATCCTCTACCTCCTGTTGCACCATCTTCCTGCTACTCAGCTGTTGAGTTTACCATTAGGAGTTCCTTATCTCATTAAAGGAATGTTGATGAATCTGAGATGCCTCTTGGCTCTCTGATATCAGGTTGGCTGTGGGTGGGAAGTCAGAAGCTTTTTATTATTTTAAAAGAACAGAAGTCCTTTCAGCCATCAGATGTTTGTGCTTTGACTGGGGTTGGCCTCCTTGTTGATGTGTCCACACAGAAGGCATGACTATTCCTGTTGGTCTTTGGAGCAGCAAGAGAGACAAACTTCTATGACTACAGTGGCATTGACCTGGGTGAAAACTCAACCAGCCTTCCCTACCCAGGGAAGAAATTGATTCTTAGTAGATGTTACGGGCTTCTTGATGAACAAGAAGTTCTGTATTTCTTCTTTCTTCAGTTGTTTGCCTTTTGGTCTCATTTTAAGGGGCAAAAAGACTATGAAGTCCATTCATTCAACACATCTCCTGGCACATCCTATATGCCAGGCTCATACCTGACACACAGTTGGTTACGTTCCTGTCCATCAGGAAGCACAATAACTTGGGTAGCCATGGGTGTCTTAAATAGTGTCTAAGAAACTCATCAGTATGAGGGTGACTCTGAAGACCATGCCTGATCCAGACCAAAAACAGTGAGCTCAAGAAGCCAATAACAAACAAAACTGAACAATAATCTTTTGGAATATCATATAAGAACTTGACCATGAAACTCAAAAGATTTGTATTATCAGAGTCACTGCAACCCCTCTTCCTGCCTTACTTCCTTGATTCTAAAGTCTGTTATGACAGGAGCACCTATCATGTGTGTTAGGAGCACCTATCATGTGTGTTAGGGGACTTATCAACCATATTGTCTATATCCTTCCTACACCGTATCAAGTGGGTATTCTTATCTTAATTTTACAAAAATAAATAAATAAGGTTTTGAGGACCAGAGACGTGAAGTCATTTTTCTTGGCTCAAGCCAATTATAAAGTGTCAAAGCCGTTCTCAGTATCTGTTTCCTTCCACTCCAAAGCCTATTCTTATTCAACTTGACTTCCACCAAATCCCCTACCCTAGCCCCCAACAGAACAACTGTGTCATTGTCAGAATTAAGAAGAATTAAAAGGCTCAGAAACTGGGCAAGAAGTTGAAATTAAGAGATAAACAAGGGGCTTCCCTGGTGGCGCAGTGGTGTTTTTTTTTGCGGTACGCGGGCCTCTCACTGTTGTGGCCTCTCCCGTTGCGGAGCACAGGGCCCGGACGCGCAGGCTCGGCGGCCATGGCTCACGGGCCCAGCCGTTCCGCAGCATGTGGGATCTTCCCGGACCGGGGCACGAACCCGTGTCCCCTGCACTGGCAGGCAGACTCTCAACCACTGCGCCACCAGGGAAGCCCCTGTATTTTTTAAAATTTGTTGAAAAGGTTTAAAAATCAGGAGAACTTAAAACATTTGTTTTAAAAGAACCTAAACATTTAAAAGAAATGCAGCTTCCCAGCTTCCCTTGAATAATGAGAAGATCCAGCAGTACTGAATCTTCATCATATGTGGTAGAAATGGCCCTGAGGAGGCAGCACCACCTTCATTGGACAAGCCATAGCTCCCTGGTTATCCACTGTCCCACGGTAACACCCATGTCACTCACGTATGTTCATGGCCTAGTTCTTGAAAAATATTTGACTTTGCAACCCTTGCCCTGGAGGGCAATATTCTAAATGGCAGAGAAGCAAGGCTGAATGTCTACCTACAATCATCAGCCCACCAGGTACCCAAGGCCCAGAGGTATCCTGCATCCAGGCAGCCACCAAGCCCTGCCAATTCTGCCTGTACCACGGCTGGGGGCGGATGCCTCCACTGCCCACATTCAGACCCTCCCCATTGTTTATTACCTAGACCACATCCAAGGCCTCCTGGATGGCTCCCGTGCCCAGCCCTTCCTCCCTCTCTCTACTCAGCCCTTCCTGTTGCCATCTGTGCCATCTTCCTGAAGAGCTCTTTGAGCTCTCATTGACTTGGTCAAGAAACGTTTACTGAGCATCTACTATGCACCAGATGGAGGGGATAAAAATATTTTTTCTCTGAGTTCCAGTTGTTTACCATCTAGCGAGGAGCTAGGCAGTTAAGCAAATTCTATCATTTCCTCCTCAAAAAAAAGTTAAGGCCTCCCAACTGCCTATAAAATAAAGCTCTCCCTCCCCAGCATGGCCTTTGTGGTTCACCGTTGCATGGGGCCCAGCTGATCTTTCCTGTCCTCCTTTCCACCACAGCTCAACACATGAAGCTACATAATCCTTCCAAGTGCCCCAAACATCCACCCTTCCCCAGTATGATCTCCAGTGGCATGTCTGTCTCCCTGGAGATGGAAAAGGCTTGAGAACAGATGCTTTGTCATCATCCGTCTCAGTATCCCCTGGCACACACTGGCACACGCTGAGCACTTAGAAGGAGTCTGCCAACTTGGAATGGAGCAGAATGGTCCCAATGGGCCAGGTGTGGGATGGCAGCATGAAGACCTGCCTGATGTCTTTGGATCATCCCGGCTTCCTAATCCCTTATTAATCATGACAGGGCTGTACCTTATGGGAAGATCCAGTTGCTTCCTATAACCTCCTCCAAACCTCTCACACCCCAGGTACTTGCAGTCCTCGCTCTCCAGCAGCCCCCAGTACGTGTTGATCTCAAACTCCAGCCGGGCCTGGACATCCAGCAGCAGCCGGTACTCCTGGCTCTGCCGCTCCAGGTCACAGTGGATGTCGGCCAGCTGGACCTCCAAGCTGGTGATCAGGCATTGCATCTGGGCCTGCTGGGAGCTGTAGCGGGCCTCCGTCTCTGCCAGGGTAGATTCCAGAGAGTCTCTCTAAGGCAAAAGGAAAGACAAAATAGCTGTGAGGAGAGGACCTATTTTCCATGACCTTAGAAAGAACCGAGAAACGGCCACTGTGGAAGACAGTATGGAGGTTTCTCAAAAAACTAAAACTAGAAATACCATATGACTCAGCAATTCCACTCCTGAGTATATATATGAAGAAAACAAAAACATTCAGAAGAATATATGCACCCCAGTGTTTATAGCAGCATTATTTGCAATAGCCAAGACATGGAAGCTACCTAAGCGTCCATCAACAGATGAGTGTATAAAGAAGATGTGGAGTTTATGTACACAATGGAATATTACTCAGCTATAAAAGAGAATGAAAAAAAAAGAGAATGAAATAATACCATTTGCAGCAACATGGATGGACTTAGAGGGCATTATGCTAAGTGATATAAGTCAGAGAAAGACAAATACTGTATGATATCACTTATACGTGGATTCTAAAAATACAACAAACTAGTGAATAAAACAAAAAAGAAGCAGACTCACAGATATAGAGAGCAAACTAGTGGTTACCAGTGGGGAGAGGGAAAAGGTGAGGGGCAATATAAGGGTAGGGGAAAAAAGGGTTATTAGAGAATTATGTGAAATCACGCATGGGAAACTTCTGAACATTGTAAAGCGCTATAAAATTTAAAGAATCTTCCATTCAATTTTTTAAAAAAAGAAAGAAAGAAAGAGCCGAGAAGAGCCAAGTCTCTCCTTGGGTTTGGGAATGACCCCTCCCTACCTGAGTCACTGAGGAAACTGAAGCCCAGAAAGGTCAAGTGACTTGTTCAAGGTTAAACAGCTGGGAAGTGACAGGCCAGGGTTTGAACCTACGTTCACGTGATGCTAAATCCCTTATTCCTTCTTCAACCTTACTCAGGCTTCAGGCCTTGGACCTGAGGTTCTCCAGGCTCCCCCGCTACAAGCATCACTGAGATCAGTGGTCTTCAACCCTGGCTGCACTTTAGAGTCATGTGGGAGACGCTAAAAAAACGCCCATGCCCAGGCCCCACCTCCAGAGACTCTGCTATAATTCATCTGGGGAAGAACCTGGGCATGGAGACTTTTTAAATCTGCACAGGTGGGGTTGAGAAGCATGGGTTTGGAAGAGCAGGCTAAGCAGAGGACAAGCCTTCTTGGGAAGTGTTTGACAGGGGCCACCTAACCCACATCAGATTTGAAACATGGCCCTTTTATCTCTGAGCTGGGTCTTGGGAGAAACCTCCCTGCAGGAGAGGTCAGCCGGGCAAGCAATTGTGGTGGTTAAATCTGGACCTCCTCCCCCTTGCTGTCCCCCTCCTCCCGCCTCTTCCTCTTCCCCCTCCTCCTTCCTGGATGCCTGCCCCTACATTCGGTGCTGCCTGAGCTCCAGAGCTGGGAGACAGGCGCCCACAGGCGCATTCACCAGGCTGTGTTGGGCCTGCAGCTCGATCTCCAGCGTGTTGACCGTTCGTCTCAGATCATTGATGTCTGACTGGTAGCTCTGAAGCTGCTCAGAGCTTGTGGCTACCTGCTGGTTAAGTGCTTCCATCTGCAATGGGGGAGACAGGAGAAGGCTGGGGGTGCCTCTCAGGGATCCTGGGGAGGCCAGCCCCCTGCGAGAGGCCCGCCTGCCTGGTGAACCATTCCTCCATGTCCCTGTGATTAGTTCTCCACCATGGCCCCGTACTGACACCACATCTCTTCCAGAACCCTGTTCAGGTCCACGGGGGTTGCGACGTCCACGTCAACGTTAAGGCGGTCCCCAAGCTGGCATCAGAGGGCATCAACTTCCTGAAAAGACACAAGAACACCAGGCAAGTGTGAAGTCGTGAGATCCTAGATCACCTCCCCAAGGAGATGTGAGAAGATGGAGCAAAGGATGCTAAAGATCTCTGCCTTAGAGGGGCCCTGTGAGGACTGCAGCCACTCTGCAGCATCCCGAGGGTCTTTCAGCTCCACCTGGACACCCCGTGATGGGAGAGGCTTCCTATAGCTTTGGCAGAAGCCAGGAGCAGCATCAGGGTTTGTTTGGTCCATTTGGACTAAAATGGGACAGCTGTGCCCTGTCTCCCCGGCCCCCCTCCCAGCCTGCGTTCGTCCGGGAAGGAGCACCACAGGAGCCCGGCTTTACTTGGTTCAAGGCCCAAGTGAGAGCAGGCGCCTCCCAGGCTCCGCTGCCACCGCTGCCAAGAAGAGAAAGTTGCTGCTGAGGCTGCCGATACCAAGCGATAACTCCTCATTAGTGGCCTCCTGGGGCAGTTCCCAGTTCTCTGATCCAGATGGGGTGAGTCAGGTGCCTTCGGGCGCTCATTGAGTATGTGGTAACATTGTTACTTTACACTTCAGCCTGAGGAAACCCAGCCAGGATTCAGAGGCACTTGTGCTTTCAAATCCCAAGTTGAGAGGTTGAGTGTCAACCCAGGGAAAGAGGTGAAAAACACCAGCGCTCCGGTGGGCTTTACAGCATACAGGTGCCCAGGGTGGAGGGGTTCCCCTCCAAGGACCTACAGGAGATGAGGAAAAATCAGAAAGCAGAGGGTCGACCTGTGGCTTTTGGATTAAGTGTATTATATGCAAACAGAAGAGAGGAAGGGGAACAAGGATGGGGAGAGAAGAAAAGAAGAAAACCACTGCAGTTCACCTCTCCCTTAGACGAGGTGGGGGCCACCCCCCGCAGTCCAGCCTAGCAGAGACGGACGGGCCATTCCATGTTGGTTCTAGAAAACAGCCCCCTCCAGCCCTAGTGGGCCACTCTACCCCTGTTATGCAGCTCTCATGAGAAAAACAAGTCACCACAAGCCCTTGGCAGTCACGCCAGTCCAGGAAATGCAGAAGGGAAGGTGGTTAGCATTTCCAAGCACCAACCAAAGGACAGGTGTTTAAGACCTGTGACTTCATTGAATTCTCACAGCAGCCTTGTTGATAGAGTCAGCCCCATTTTACAGATGAGAACACAAAGGAAAGGTTACAGAAGGGTTAAATAAATTGGGCAAAGTCACATATACAATCTGTGGCCGGCCTGGGAATTTCAGCCCATGACTACCCAACCCCAAATCCCACGTTCTTCTCACTGGGCCCCCCAGGACCACCTCAGCTGGACTTCAGGCCTCACCTCCTCGTGGTTCTTCTTGAGACACATCAGCTCCTCCTTCAGGGACTCCACCTGCATCTCCAGGTCGGCCTTGCACAGGGTGAGCTCATCCAGCACCCTGCACAGGCTACTGGTGTCGGCCTCCACCAGCTGCCACATGGCCAGCCCCATCTCGTACCTGTGTCAGGACAGGGTCAGCGACTGAGGAGTGAAACTGAGTGCCAACCCCAGGGAAGACCTTGAGCCACTGGCGCTTTTCCTACTGTCTATGAAACTGACAGAAAGCTGCCCCCAGGCATGTGCCGGGAGACAGGGCGCCTCCGTCCCCTGGCCGAACTCACTTGGTCCTGAAGACATCGGCAGCCACCCTGGCATGGTCGACGTGCACGATCATCCTGGCATTCTCTGCCTCGGTGTACAGAACCTGGGGGCCACAGCACACAGAGGGGGTCGGTCCAGGACAAGAAGAAGGAAAAGAACCCAAGTGAGGAGAACCAGTAGTCCTGCCGCCATCCCTGCCGAAGCCTCTGGAACTCTGAGGGATATTCAGTGAACTGCAAGTCCTCAGAAAACGTGAGGTTTATTTTTCAAGCACCTGGGTCTTCACAAATCTGAATGCCCCATTTTGAAGGCAACGAGCAACGTGGGAGGAAAAGCTGTTAGGCATGACAGTGAGGAGGGTCCTCAACGAGCGCTCAGGTTTACCGAAAACTCACCACGCACCGAGGGCGGGGCTAAGCACTTTACCTGTGTTAACCCACGGAAACGTTTTGACATAAGGACCCTTATTATCCCCATTTTCCCGATGAGGAAACTGAGGCCCAGGGAAGGGACCTCCTAGAGTCACGCAATGAATCCATGACAGAACTGAGACTAGATCCCAGGCCTCTTTCCACGTGAAGGGCTCCGGCTGAGCACTCGAATTAGGAAATAATCCTGCGCCCTAGGGAAGTTTCTTTTCCCTGAACGTGGCTTAAGAAACGAGTGAGATTCAGATCTAGAAGGCCAGCTCTTTGGGTCTCCTTCCCAGGGAGTCTGTTCACCGCTTGCCCTCACCTTCCACTGGAGCTCCTCGATGGTCTTGAAATAAGACAGCTAGTCAGGACCCAAGGCAGGCGCTCGAGACCGGGAGGCGTCTCGAGTGCGGCTCTCCAGCTGCGCGTTGTCTCGTTCCAGCTGGCGCACCCTCTCCAGGTAGCTGGCCAGGTGGTTGTTCAGGAGCGGCATGGTCTCCTTCTCATCGCCATTGAAGGAACCCTCAAAGTATCGGCTGTAGGAACCCGTGGAGCTGGAGCTCCTGCTGGTCGGGCGGCAGCTGCCGGGCTGGCAGGAGCTGGCTAGTGCGCCTTTGAGAGGCACGTGGCTGGCCGGTAGGGGGTGGGCGCACAGACAGAGGGCACGCACATCCCGGGCTGGCAGACGTAACCCAGGCACAGCTCCAGCCGGCAGCTCGTGCTGCTGGAGCAGACGGAGGGTGACTGGGGGCAGCTCTTGATGGAGGCTGGGGAGCAGTTAGACGTCATGTCGGAGAGGCTGCAGCTGCGTGAAGTGTCCGTGTCTGCCAACCCCATTCCGCTCGGGCCTTTTTATGTACCCTTGGAGTCAGGGGGCTTATGCTAGACCACCAGTCCCAGAGGAAGCTGCTCATTCATTTGTAATTTGGTTTCCAAGAAGGAGTTCCTTTCCTCATGAAAGAGGCCAAGCTTGTCATTTGGCTAAGGCAGGACTCTGGGCTCCCATCATTGATGACCGGGCGAGCGCCTCAGGATACATCTTCAAAGGACCAGCTCCAGGCCCGGGCCCTCATTTCTAGGGTGGGGCTGCCAGGCCTGGCTCTGTGCTGCCAGTGGCATTGCCCCCTGCGGCCCCACCTGCTCTGTCCCTGAGAGAGGCCACAGTTCTGTGGGGCAGCGACCCCTCCTTTTAATGAGATCATTCCCTGCGGGAAGGGGAGGCCCGGCCCCTTACGGAGGAAATGTGTGGGTGACGGAAGCTGCACCGATGCTGGCAGTGGTGTACATCCAGGGAGGAAAGAAAAAGAGCCTCTGAGTCTTATTAATGTGCATCATCTTCCTCCCAGGGGAAGAAAATAATATTAGGGAGGAGAGAACAAACTCAGCACAGCCTAAGAATCAGGGACCTCCTTTCAACTGGATGCTACGGAGAAAGAGAGAGGTAAGGACCCCAGTCTTGGGAAAGGAAGTCAATGCCATGAATATCTCTGTGAGCAGATGCTCTATCTCGACCATCTCTGGATCCTCCCCTTCGTTTCTCACTGCTCCACCTACAGAGAGTTCGATTATTGTTGTTGAACAAGCTGGAACTGGCTCTGACCTCACTTTCTGCAATGGGGGGGCTCACTCTGGGACCCCAGAGACGGGAGCAGAGTGAATCAGCTCCCTTGAGAAGTGACACTGCAGCCCTGGGACGAGCAAAGCCAGGAGACCAGGAGCAAGTGCTCTGATTCTAGAAGCCACTGGGCACTTCTTAAGAAAGCAGCAGGTGAGACCAGTGGTTTTTAGTCCTGCCTGTAATACTTGTGGGCTCACACACTTCGTGTTTACTATGGGTGTGTTATATAGCCACTTTTTATTTACGCATCTTCTCAATATAATATTGAAGTATAAGTACTTTTCTTCTTTTTCATATATTTCTAGAAGCGTTGGTGAAGGGGCATGGAAGGAAAAATGCCGCCCAGCCCTATTCCCTGAAATGTGTTGCTTAAGAAAAGTCAAAATAGAGATGCTACCTTCTAACTAGCTGTGTGACCTTGGGAAAGTCACTCTACCTCTCTGGGCTTCAGTTCCCTCCTGCAAATTGAAAGCGTTAGATGAAATCATCTCTCAGTTTGATTTCTTGCAATAACCATAAATTCCAGTTCTTTTGTCTGTATTAACTGTTTAGAGAGGACAGAAGGACGGGTGATGCAAATACCAACCACATGGAGTGAGACCCATCAGACCAGCCTTCAGAATCATCACCAGCACTTTTTGAACGTGTACAAGTACCAGGTACTGTGCTGGATGCTTGGCATTAAATTGCCCATTTAATCCTTACCCTAAAAATATAAGATATAATTACACCTTGGAGATATTGCAGGTTCAGTTCCAGACCGTGGCAATCAAGCAAATATTGCACTAAAGCGAGTCACACAAATTTTTAGGTTTCCCAGTGCATATAAAAGTTATGTCTACACTGTGCTGTAGTCTATTAAGTATTCAGTAGCATTATGTCTTTTAAAAATGTACAGAATTTAAAATGTTCATTGCAGCTCTATTTACAATAGCCAGGACATGGAAGCAACCTAAGTGTCCATCAACAGATGAATGGATAAAGAAGATGTGGCACATATATACAATGGAATATTACTCAGCCATAAAAAGGGATGAAACTGAGTTATTTGTAGTGAGGTGGATGGACCTAGAGACTGTCATACAGAGTCAGAAAGAGAAAAACAAATATGGTATGCTAACACATATATATGGAATCTTAAAAAAAAAAGAAAAAAAATGGTCAGAAGAACCTAGGGGCAAGACGGGAATAAAGATGCAGACCTACTAGAGAATGGACTTGAGGATACGGGGAGGGGGAAGGGTAAGCTGGGGCAAAGTGAGAGAGTGGCATGGACATATATACAGTACCAAATGTAAAATAGCTAGCTAGTGGGAAGCAGCCGCATAGCACAGGGAGATCAGCTCGGTGCTTTGTGACCACCTAGAGGGGTGGGATAGGGAGGGTGGGAAGGAGGGAGACGCAAGAGGGAAGAGATATGGGAACATATGTATATGTATAACTGATTCACTTTGTTATACAGCAGAAACTAACACACCATTGTAAAGCAATTATACTCCAATGAAGATGTTAAAAAAATAAATAAGTAAATAAAATTTTTTTAAACATGTACAGAATTTAATTAAAAAATACTTTCTTGCTAAAAAATGCTAATCATCATCTGAGACTTCAGAAGGTCGTAGCAGTAACATCAAAGACCGCTGATCACAGATCACCGTCACAAATACAATAATCATGAGAACGTTTGTGAGAATTACCAAAATGTGACACAGAGATACGCAGTGAGCAGATGCTATTGGAAAAATGGCGTCAATAGACTTGTTCAATGCAGGGTTGCCACAAACCTTCAATTTGTAAAACACGCGGTGTCTGTGAAGCACAATAAAGAAAAGCACGAGAAAATGAGGTCTGCCTACACTCATTATTGTAATAACGTGTAGTGGTGGTTCTCACAATGTGGCCTCCTGACCAACAGCGTCAACATCACTCAGGAACACGTTAGAAAAGCGGTTTCTCAGGTCCATCCCAGACCAGCTGAATCAGGGACTCTGAGGGTGGGACCTAGCCATCCGTGTTTAACAAGTCCTCCAGGTGGGTTTGAGAACCACTGGGTGATAGGAGCATATATATCTTTTTTCTAAGTGTAATTTCCATTTCATTGTTTTTTCAGAGGACAGGATCTCTTCAGTCTTTAAGGAATTAGCTCTGCGGGTCTAAATCAGAAGGAAGCCAGAAATGAAAGTGGGGCAAGGAAAAGGTGGACGCCCATCCTCAGAGCAATCCTGGCGTCCTGCTGGAATGGAGCTAATGATAGTTACCAGTTTTCAGATGCTAAGCGTGTGCTCGGCAAAGCACCAGGGACCTTACAGCACGGCAAGTGTCCTGTTCTCTATTTCACTGATGAGGAAACTGAGACTCCCCAAGGGACTACCACCTGTTAAAGCTCCCATAAGCAGTAAACGCTGGGGCTAGGATTTGAACCCAGGTCAGGCTGACCACATGCGGAGCCCATGTTCGTCACACTAAGGCCACGACCCCCTTTAGCTGGCCTCCTTCCACCACTGAGGTAGGACAGGAGAGAGGCAGTGAGTGGACATCCTTCCTGTCCCATCCCAAGGCTTCCGTCAGACAAGGGTCAATCCCACCCCTGGCACCTGACACACTGCCTGGCCCAGGGAGGCACTTAGTAAAAGTTTGCTGAGTGAACTGAATGATCCTGAGACCATCCTGAGACCCTCATCTTCTTTAGGACCAAGGGGTTCCAAGAAGATGGGAGCTGAGGTGGTGCCGGGCACCAGGAGTGAGGGTGCTGGGAGAAACCAAAACTCCAGGCCTTCCTTTACAGGGGGTGGGAAAGGGGAGGATTCTAAAATTGAATCAAGGTGAACTCTACTGGGTGCTCTTAAGGGTTGGGGGTCTCAGGACTACCTTGGTCAGCATCTTTCACCATCTGTTCTCCACCTGGAGCACTGTCACAACTTTCTTGACGTCGCTGAAGCTCCTTAGCAGTGCTCTTGGCATCTTATGAAGAGCATGTGGCCATCTAGGGACAACCTGTCTTCCTTTCTATCTCAGAGTTTTCCCTTCATCCTTCTCCATTTCCAATTGGGATTGGTGGGGCTTTTGGCATTTGCCTGGTCTGTCGAGGAGGGACATTCTGGGCACAAGTGAGTCTTTGGTCCGAGATGCTGGGAGCTCCCACTTCCATGCAGAAATGCCTTGGGACCCAAAGGCACCATGCACCTCATCAGAGGTCAAGAGCACATGAGAACATGATGAGTCTCTTAAGAACAAGACTGTCTGGACTGTGGGTAGAAGTCACAGTGGCAGGCTCACTCTCCCATCTCCTGCTTTGGATGGGCTGTGGGTTTTAAGGGGGTTTGCTGAACTGGAAGGGCTGTGTGAAGAGGTTGAAGATATCACGCTTCTAAAAGCATGGGACTTTTATGGAGTCCCCTGGGTGTGGGATTCCGTACTGTTTCTCTTACAAGGACCACAGGCATGAGGCTAATGAAGTGGCCTAAAATGCTTCACATTATACCGACCTCAGCGTTAATCCTCCTCTCCTGGGACCCCAGAGCGACCATATATACTAAGAGGGTAGTAGTAGGGGTCTAGTCACCTGTCACCTGTCACAACACTGGAATCTTGGAGAAGGGTCTTAATCAGGAAAGCTGAGCTAAATGCTACACTGTAGACCTCTAACCACCCCAACTAGGGGCACAGGGACCCTGTCATCCTCAGGGTCATACATGGTCCAACCTCCCCGATTCATCTGCCAAAGAGTCACCCCTCCTCACCCAGCAGAGACACAAACCAACAATATCAGAACAGAGCTGGTTAGACATCGAGAACCAGAGCAAACGCTCTTTATTGTTCCTCCAACAGGAGCCTTCTGCTGCATTTCAGACCCCACCAAAACAGCACCCAGAAGGAAAACCTGGCCCAGGAGGCAGCCTGAGAACAGAAACCCTGACCCCCGTTGAAATGATGAGCAGCTGAGGGCTTCAGGGTTGGCCAGCCTTAGTGACAGGCTTTGAGAAAGGTGAAGGTGTGGAAGCCTTCTCAGGGCCAGGCCTAGGCCCTGAGATTGCTGGGTCATATGGTAGCTCTATTTTTAGTTTTTAAAGGAACCTCCATACTGTTCTCCACAGTGGCTGTATCAACTTACATTCCCACCAACAGTGCAAGAGGGTTCCCTTTTCTCCACACCCTCTCCAACATTTATTGTTTCTAGATTTTTTTTTTTTTTTTGCGGTATGCGGGCCTCTCACTGCCGTGGCCTCTCCCGTTGCGGAGCACAGGCTCCGGACGCGCAGGCTCAGTGGCCATGGCTCACGGACCCAGCCGCTCTGCGGCATGTGGGATCTTCCCGGACCGGGGCACGAACCCATGTCCCCTGCATCGGCAGGCGGATTCCCAACCACTGCGCCACCAGGGAAGCCCTGTTTCTAGATATTTTGATAATGGCCATTCTGACTGGTGTGGGGTGATACCTCTTGTAGTTTTGATTTGCATTTCTCTAATGAATAGTGATGTTGAGCATCCTTTCATGTGTTTGTTGGCCATCCGTGTATCTTCTTTTTTTTTTTTTAACATCTTTATTGGAGTATAATTGCTTTACAATGGTATGTTAGTTTCAGCTTCACAACAAAATGAATCAGTTATATATATACATATATTCCCATATCTCTTCCCGCTTGCGTCTCCCTCCCTCCCACCCTCCCTATCCCACCCCTCCAGGCGGTCACAAAGCACCGAGCTGATCTCCCTGTGCTATGCGGCTGCTTCCCACTAGCTATCTACCTTACGTTTGGTAGTGTATATATGTCCATGCCTCTTTATCGCTTTGTCACCGTTTACCCTTCCCCCTCCCCATAGCCTCAAGTCCATTCTCTAGTAAGTCTGTGTCTTTATTCCTGTTTCACCCCTAGGTTTTTCATGACATTTTTTTTTTTAATTCCATATATATGTGTTAGCATACGGTATTTGTCTCTCTCTTTCTGACTTACTTCACTCTGTATGACAGACTCTAGGTCTATCCACCTCATTACAAATAGCTCAATTTCGTCTCTTTTTATGGCTGAGTAATATTCCATTGTATATATGTGCCACATCTTCTTTATCCATTCATCCGATGACGGACACTTAGGTTGTTTCCATCTCTGGGCTATTGTAAATAGAGCTGCAATGAACATTTTGGTACATGACTCTTTTTGAATTATGGTTTTCTCAGGGTATATGCCCAGTAGTGGGATTGCTGGGTCATATGGTAGTTCTATTTGTAGCTTTTTAAGGAACCTCCATACTGTTCTCCACAGTGGCTGTATCAATTTACATTCCCACCAACAGTGTAAGAGGGTTCCCTTTTCTCCACACCCTCTCCAGCATTTATTGTTTCTAGATTTTTTGATGATGGCCATTCTGACTGGTGTGAGATGATATCTCATTGTAGTTTTGATTTGCATTTCTCTCATGATTAGTGATGTTGAGCATTCTTTCATGTGTTTGTTGGCACTCTGTATATCTTCTTTGGAGAAATGTCTATTTAGGTCTTCTGCCCATTTTTGGATTGGGTTGTTTGTTTTTTTGTTATTAAGCTGCATGAGCTGCTTATAAATTTTGGAGATCAATCCTTTGTCAGTTGCTTCATTTGCAAATATTTTCTCCCATTCTGAGGGTTGTCTTTTGGTCTTCTTTATGGTTTCCTTTGCTGCGCAAAAGCTTTTAAGTTTCATTAGGTCCCATTTGTTTACTCTTGTTTTTATTTCCATTTCTCTAGGAGGTGGGTCAAAAAGGACCTTGCTGTGATTTATGTCATAGAGTGTTCTGCCTATGTTTTCCTCTAAGAGTTTGATAGTTTCTGGCCTTACATTTAGGTCTTTAATCCATTTTGAGCTTATTTTTGTGTACGGTGTTAGGGAGTGATCTAATTTCATACTTTTACATGTAGCTGTCCAGTTTTCCCAGCACCACTTATTGAATAGGCTGTCCTTTCTCCACTGTACATTTCCGTGTATCTTCTTTTGAGAAATGTCTCTTTAGCTCTTCTGCCCATTTTTGGATTGGGTTGTTAGTTTTTTTTGATATTGAGCTGCATGAGCTGCCTGTATATTTTGGAGATTAATCCTTTGTCAGTTGCTTCGTTTGCAAATATTTTCTCCTATTCTGAGGGTTGTCTTTGCGTCTTCTTTATGGTTTCCTTTGCTGTGCAAAAGCTTTGAAGTTTCATTAGAGGAGATTTGCTGGCAAGAAAGGGAGCGGGGATGTGTCCCTCGAGGCGCTGCTGTATCTGGGGTGACCAGCTGTCCCATTTTGCCCAGGACCGAGGGGTTCCCCGGTATATGGGGCTTTATCACGGGAACCAGAATATGGGGAAACCGGGATAGTTGGTCACCATGGCCCTATTTCCCTGGCCATTCTAGAGTCTTCTGTGTCTCCCTAGGTGCGAGGCCCCCAGCTTCCTGCAACAACCAGGCTTGCTCGTCGATCTCCCAGGAGCCAGCCCGAGGCCTCCTCTACTCCCTTGGGCTCATCAAAGGAGACTATGCTGGAGAAAGTCAAGACGGTGGCTGGGGGCTTCCCTGGTGGCACAGTGGTTGGGAGTCTGCCTGCCAGTGCAGGGGACATGGGTTCGCGCCCTGGTCTGGGAGGATCCCACATGCCGCGGAGCAACTGGGCCCGTGAGCCACAATTACTGAGCCTGCGCGTCTGGAGCTTGTGCTCCGCAACAAGAGAGGCTGCGATAGTGAGAAGCCCGCGCACCGCGATGAAGAGTGGCCCCCGCTTGCCACAACTAGAGAAAGCCCTCGCACAGAAACGAAGACCCAACACAGCCATAAATAATAATAATAATAATATCATCCTTGATTTAAAAAAAAGAAAAAAAGATGGTGGCTGGACTCCCACACTTCTTAACCAGGCAGCTGAGGTCTGGGCGCTGACCACAGGCCCCTTTGAAGCACAGATGGGGACTTGGTCCTCCCGGAGACACAGGGGGGCGCAGATGAGTCTCGACGGAGCCACCGGTCCAACGGGGCTCCGTTTTTACGAGGCCGGGAGATGTTCACGGGAAGCTAAGTAACAGGTTAATGAGGGGCTCTGATAGAAAGTGGTATTAACTTTGATGAGGAGAAAACACTTTGTAAAGGCCAACACCCACCGGGGCAGAGATATAAACTCGGGGTGAGGAGCTGCCTCTCTGCACTGGGGGCATCTGGTCTCGGAGATTGATCCCTTGTGCCGCCGAAGCCATGGCTTCCAAATGCCTCGAGGCCAGCTTCTTGTCGGGGCCTCTCAAGGTCCCGGGAGGGGCCGGTGGGGACTCGGTTCGCGTGTCCACGATGTACTCCAGCAGCTCCTGCAAGCTCCCCGGCCCGTCCCGGGGGGCCTGGAGTCTCTCTGCCCGCTCAGCTGGGCTGGGCAGGAGCGGCTGCTGGGCTGCCAGCTGTCTCCCCTCCGGAGGCTTTGCCAGCAGCTACAGCATGGAGAGGGAGGGGGCTGGGTCGGGGAGGGCATCCTTACCGGCAACGAGAAGGAGACCATGCAGTTCCCGAACGACCGGCTGTCCAGCAACCTGGAGAAGGTGCGGCAGCCGAAGCGGGACAGCGCGGAGCTGGAGAGCCGCATCCGGGAGCGGAGCCAGCAACAAGATCCGCTTGTGTGCCCCGACTACCAGTCCCGCTTCCAGACCATCGAGGAGCTCCAGCAGAAGGTGAGGGGTTCAGAGTAGGAGCCTGGTGCCAGCAGCACTGGCCTGGCAACCCTGCTCCCACGGGACACTTCAGAGGTCACAAAGCCTGGTCACATGGGTGGCCTCATTTGCTCCTCTCAGTAATCTTATGAGGGAGGTATCATGAGGCCATTTTACAGATGAGAACACTGAGGCTCGGGCTGGTTATTCAAGGTGACCCAGGGGGCCGTTAGTGGAGCCAGAGCTTGAATACAGGCTCTATGAATTAACCGGTTGTGAGAACTTTAGTACCACAAGCCACCTCTCTGAGTTTTAATTTTTTCTTTCTTTTTTTTTTTTAAGGGGAGGGGATCAGGGTTGATGTGTTTGGTGCAGACCAGGTCTCCTATAACTAACTCAGGGAAGGGAGAGCCTGTCAGAAGTTTCCTTCTTGCCCAGCCCGCATTCCCAGAAAGTCCTAGCTGACTCCTGAGAGGGACCATTTGTGTCCAGGGAATTACAGAGTATGCTCTTGGTAATAACCTGCCGTGAACCCCCTGTAGTCCTGGGAGATAGGAAGACAGGAGGAAACCGCCGTGCCAGGCCTTTCCTGCAGCATTTCTCTCTCTCTAACCCAGGTGAGAGATGCTCTGCCTTGGTAGGGACCTTAGGGGTCACCTGCTCTGATCCCTACAGCATGCCCGTAAGGCTCCACGGAGTCTCAGTGCAAAGAGCCCAGGGATGGGTGACCCTCTTCCTTCAGAGGCAGCCTGCACCAGCTTTGGGGAGCTCCTGCCAGAAGAATGCCCTTTCTCTCACTGAAGTCACTTCTTTATTTCCCCAGACCCTGTGCACCAAGGCAGAGAATGCCAGGCTGGTGGTGCAGATGGACAATGCCAAGCTGGCTGCAGATGACTTAGGACCAAGTGAGTTGTCCCACTCGCTCATTGGTTGGGGGCTGGTAGAGCTGGACATGGGTGGTGCTCAGACTTTTGGTTATCGAGTCCCTGAGGCACAAGGCAGGACACACAGCACCAGGCCAGTCTGGGGTGGGATCTGACTTAGATATAAAAAGCAAAAGCAGCTTTAGGCGCCCTGTTATGTGCCTGCCAGGTACGAGATGGAGGTGTCCATACGGCAGCTGGTGGAGTCAGACTTGAATGGCCTGTGTAGGATCCTGGATGATCTGACCCTGTGCAAGGCTGACCTGGAGGCCCAGATGGAGTCCCTAAAGGAGGAGCTGCTTAGCCTCAAGAAGAACCATGAGGGGGTGAGCACGGGGGGCAGGTAAACATGGGATCACGTGAGCATGGGGGAGGGGGATGAGTGAGTCAGTCCTCTGGGGAAGTTAGTGCTGACCCTGGTCTGGGCCACAGGAAGTGAATTCGCTGTGCTGCCAGCGTGGTGATAGACTCAATGTCGAGGTGGACGCTGCCCCACCTGTTGACCTGAACTGTGTTCTGGATGAGATGAGGTGCCAATACGAGGCCCTGGTGGAGAAGAACCACTGGGATGCTGACGACTGGTTCAACAGCCAGGTGGGTACATTGAAACAGTCAGTGTGACAGAGACATAGAATGGGTCACAAGAGCGACCTTGAGGCTGTGAGTCAGGAAGCCTGAGTTTGGGTCCCAGCTCTGTTTTGACCTCCCTGTGCACCTTGGGCAGGTGGCTGTCCTGAAAGCAACAGTTTCCCCAAGGGTGAAATGAATGGGGTAGACTGGGTGATCTGGACCTGACCCATGATCCTAAGTGGCCTCTGTCGATCTCTCAAGCTGAGTCCCCAGTGTCCCTGTGTGTGTGTTTCAGACCGAGGAGCTGAACCAGCAGATGGTGTCCAGCTTGGAGCAGCTGCAGTCCTGCTGGGCGGAGATCACTGAGCTCAAATGCATGGTCAATGCCCTGGAGATCGAGCTGCAGGCCCAGCACAGCATGGTGAGCCCGAGGCTGGCTCGGGGCTGCTGCTGGACCAAGCTTAGCAGTGCAGGAGCCCTCCAGCCTCTATTTCTGACCACATGGCAGGTTCCAGAAGGTCAAGTTCTTGAGTGTCAGGGATTTTCTGTGCAGAGAAGAGGGAATAAGGGCCCAGCCCCCATTCACCAATGTCCCAGGGGTAAAGGACAGGAGACCTGTAGCACCAGCATGTCCTGGTAGCAGCAGCTCCTGTATTTGTGTGAGCAGATTCATTCTGGACAATTATCAGTGACTCAGAGATTTCATTAATAGGGGAGCTCCTCTTCATAGATCAGGAGGCTATAGGGGCTAATTGGCTCATCTCAAATGAGATATCTGATTGTGGTTCATCCAGGCTCAGAGTGATTCTCTGAGCTCCCGTTCCTGGATTCTGAGGCCTCACTGAGACTCAGATGGATTAGGCGTGACCTCCTCGCTCCTCCTCTGACATCTAACCTTTTTCCTCCCTATACAATCCTTGCCCTCCCAGAGAGATGCTTTAGAACCCACCCTGGCAGAGATGGAGGCCCGCTACAGCACCCAGCTGGCCCAGATGCAGTGCCTCATCACCAACGTGGAGGACCAGCTGGGGGAGATCCGCTGTGACCTGGAGCGGCAGAGCCACGAGTACCGGGTGCTGCTGGATGTCCGGGCCTGGCTGGAGTGTGAGATCAACACACACCGGGGGCCGCTGGAGAGCGAGGACTCCAAGTGAGGATCCCTGCACGCTCTCTCATCTTCTGAATACGATCTACAAAGTTCTGGGGATACAGCATGGTGCCTGGGAAGAGCCCAGCATTTGGAATCAGGAGCCTTGGGTTTTAGTTCAGGTCTTGTTATACATTCATCGTGCAACCCTGGCAAGTCCCTTTTCCCTCTGGGCCTGTGTTTCCCCATTGGTAAAATGAGGGGGCGGGACTAGGGTGTTTTTTCTTTTCTTCTTCATTCATTAACAAAAAAAAATCATTAAATTAATTCTTGAATGTAATTGATTATTCATATGTATTTCACTTTTAGTTAAATCAATATTTAGAGTTTTCATCATTATGACTTCATTGTATTTTTCACAGCCGAACGACATGATATATCGTAATTACTTCTTTCTTTGACAACCGTCACGGAACTCAAGTGCGTGTGCCCAACGCACAGGGAGGCGAAACAAACCAAAACATTGGCGTCTGGAGCAGAGAAAGGCTTATTGCAGGGCCCAGCAAGGAGAACGGGTGGCCCATGCCCCCAAACCCCGAACTCCAGGACGAGGGGGATTTTTAAGGTGCTCCGGGTTATTGAAAACAGCAACTGGAAAATTATAGTGTTCTGGCCTTTTTTTTCTCCTAGGCTCCCCTGTAACCCATGTGCCCCTGAGCACTCGCCCTCCAAGTCATGCGTCCCCTGTCTTCCTGTGGCTTCCTGTGGGCCTGGTGCAGCCCGCACCACCTGTAGCCCCCGCCCCATTTGTGTGCCCTGCCTGCGGGGCCGGTTCTGAGAGTGGCTAGTCCAGTAAGCCAAGGCCATTATCTCCAGAGCTTGGACTTGGCCTCAATTCAACCGTAATCCTAAAGCCCAATCCCCTGTCTTTGTGCAGAGCCCAAAGGTCAGAATGGCCATTATCAAAATATCTAGAAACAATAAATGTTGGAGAGGGTGTGGAGAAAAGGGAACCCTCTTGCACTGTTGGTGGGAATGTAAGTTGATACAGCCACTGTGGAGAACAGTATGGAGGTTCCTTTAAAAACTAAAAATAGAGCTACCATATGACCCAGCAATCCCACTACTGGGCATATACCCTGAGAAAACCATAATTCAAAAAGAGTCATGTACCACAATGCTCATTGCCGCTCTATTTACAATAGCCAGGACATGGAAGCAACCTAAGTGTCCATCGACAGATGAATGGATAAAGAAGATGTGGCACATATACACGATGGAATATTACTCAGCCATAAAAAGAAACAAAATTGAGTTATTTGTAGTGAGGTGGATGGACCTAGAGTCTGTCATACAGAGTAAAGTAAATCAGAAAGAGAAAAACAAATACTGTATGCTAACACATATATATGGAATCTAAGAAAATAAAAATGGTTCTGATGAACCTACGGGCAGGACAGGAATAAAGACACAGACGTAGAGAATGGACTTGAGGACACGGGGGGGAAGGGTAAGCTGGGACGAAGTGAGAGAGTGACATTGACATATATACAATACCAAATGTGAAATGGTTAGCTAGTGGGAAGCAGCTGTATAGCACAGGGAGAGCAGCTCAGTGCTTTGCAACCACCTAGAGGGGTGGGATAGGGATGGTGGGAGGGAGATGCAAGAGGGAGGGGATACGGGGATATACGTGTGCATATAGCTGATTCACTTTGTTATACAACAGAAACTAACACAAGATTGTAAAGCAATTATACTCCAATAAAGATGTTAAAAAAAAAAAAAAGAGCAGGGGTTCCTTAACCAACACAGATGCTCTGAACAACTGGATAAAAAGGTAGAGAAAGCTGCATAAATAAAGCACCTACCACACACAGGCTGTTTGAATGCATGTGCTGAGGCTGTGAATGCACTCTGCCAGCTGTAGAAGGCACATAGACAGGGAACACACCGCGTGGTTCGAGGAGCTGACAGCGTGATTGTCAGGTCACAAGCCTGCACCACCGTCTGCTGTTTCCACGCAGGAGCCAGGCAGCTGGAACAGTGGCCAGAACAGAGGCTCAGCCCACTGCCCAGCCCCTAGCTATTTCTATGGGGAAGCACCCTGGGGTGTGGTGCGCTCTGCGCATGCCCGGCCTCCCACCTCTCGTCTGAACCTCTGCCAGAGCCGGAGCTGCAGACCTCAGACCCCAGAGCAGGAGTGCGGAGCACAGAGAGCGGCAGGGCAGGGCTGAGACCACATGGACTGGCCCTACTGCCCGGCCTCTTGCCCCAAAGCCAAGCAGGTCTGAGGTTGAGCCCTTTGGGCTCAGCTCTGAGGGTGCTGCTGGAGGGCAGTATTGGCCCTGCCAGCGTCCTGCTGTGTAACCAAGCAAAGAGCTTGGGCCCACCTGCTGGGCTTTCCCGTTCCCCACTCTCCGCCCTGGGACTCTTCATTTAATACCAGCGCTCATAGCTACCACTTCCGGGCACTGTGAACACATTGGAGCCTCCCCCCACCCCCATTTTACAGATGCACCAGCTGGACCAGAGAGGTCACGTGATGTGGTTAGGGTGCACAGCCAGGCTCAGCACCAGCTGCTCCAGCCCGCCCGAGCGCTTCTTCCCCTGAGGTCCAAGATGTGTTTGCTGCACCTCTGGCTTGTCAAGCAGGTTGAAGATTCATGTTTAGCACCAACTACCTGGTGACATAGACAGAACCAGGTCTTTCCCATGGGTCTTGGACTCAAGTAAGAGCCCAGAGGTAGAGAAAAGAGGGAAGGGGGTCGGGGAGAGACAGAGACAGAGAATCTGTGCGCTGGGAAGAGTGCCCGAGTTAGAGTCAGAAGAGCTGAGCAATGGCCTCATCCCCACCACTCACCGCTGTGTGGCCCGGGGCAAGTCACTGCCCTCTCTGGGCCTATATTCTCAACTGAAGAATGAGGTAGGGGGACAAAGGAGGCATGGGGCCCTCAGACTTCTCACAGGCCATGCTTCTCTGATCAGAGGGGCGTCCAGGCTGAGCCATGCCCAGATGAGCATGGCTCAGCCAGTGGAATCTGAGGCACTCTGAACTCTGCTCCACAGTGAGGTCTGGCTGTCCCCTCCCCCTTCCCCACTTCACTGTCCCTGCCGCCCTTCACTTCAGCCCTGTGTCCAGTGTTAGGGATGTGGGTTCACCCAACCTTCCCACCTGCATCTCCCAGCTCACACAACTCCCCTCCCTGGAGTGGTTGGCCCAGGCTGGCTGCTTGGAGTTTGCCTCTCTGGGTGGCATCTCCTCTCCTAAACTGTCCCCAGTGTCAGGCCTGGAGGTGGCCAGCGAGGTGACGGGAGCTAGACAAGGGAGGAGACACTGAAGGGAAGAGAGAACCACCAGACCAGGCAGGGCTACCGAGGAGGACGGCTTGGGAGCCTTTGCCTCTCCTGGGGCCGCCCCAGGTGGTCCCCATGGGCAGAGTCAAGCCTGTAGGCTATTGGCCAGCAGCCATCGGATTAGGTCAGCATCTGTTCTCATGGTCCAGGCCCTAGGGTATCCCTGTTATGAAATAGTTTGAATCATTCTGTCACATCTTACCACTCAGAGCCAGAGGAGACAGACCTGAAACCAAAATCCACACCTTCGCAGCAAGCCCAGATCAAACACCCCCAGTAACTAACCACAGAAGATCGACAGAGGCAAGTTTGCTTTACCAAGAGAACACACTTTATTGGGTAAATTTCCAGGGAAACCTAGTTTTACAAAGCATAGAAGCAGTAAAGGTCAGAAATACAGTCCAAGAAGTATTTTAGGTAGAAAAATCTGTTGAGCAGGGAGTGCCTCTAGGGAAGGGAGGGGGGATCTTTTAGAGCCGGGACCCAGAGGGGTGTCCTCCTTCCTGTGGGCCAGGGCCTGCCCCTTGGGCTGGGCAGCTGGTTACAGCGGCTGCACGTGCTTCCTGCTGGAAATGACTTTCCCATCTCTGATCTCCTCCGTGATGGTGCAGATTTGCGTGCTGATCTGGGGAGCCGGGGCGCAGGGCACACTTGGGATGTAAGGAACTATAACGGCAGGCTTGCATTCCGTGGCACAAGGGCGGGCAGGCAGCTTGAGGAAATGAGATCATACAAGGGTGTTTGGCATTGGCCATTGGACTGACATTTGCGTTAAACGTAAACAGGGGTCAAGTGAGACAGGTGGGTGACAATGACAAAGGGCTCAGACAGTGCCTCTGAAATCCCCAAGGGCTGCAGGGATGAAGACCAGAAACTCCCAGCCAAAAACAATGGTTGGAGAAGTACCATGAATGGGGCTGACTTGTCCCCCTGCAAAAGCCCAAAGCCCAGGGCTGGAAGGAATCTCTCTGAAGATGCTTTGATCAATCCCCCTTCATCTGTGCAATAACCACTCTAGGACTGATGCCCTCACCGCGGCACTGAGGGTTGGGTCCAAGTGAGCCCTTTCCACAAGCCGGGACCTCCGGAACCCACTCACCTGCAGTCTTTCTCCCTCCAGCAGGCAGCGGTAGGTGGCGATCTCCGACTCCAGGCGGGCCTTGACGTCCAGGAGGACCTTGTACTCCTGACTCTGCCGCCCCAGGTCACAGCGGATCTCAGACAGCTGAGCCTCCACGTTGCCGATCAGGCACTGCATCTGAGCCAGCTGGGAGCTGTAGCAGCCCTCGGTCTCCACCCGGGTGGATTCCAGGGAATTCCGCTGCAGTGGGAAAGAGGAAGCACTCCCAATGTGAGGGAATCCCACCCAGAGACCCACAGCCCTGCGTATCTGGGTACCACTTGCGATCACACCCCGTGATAACCGAGGCTGGTGGATCAGGGTACCTGCCACAAGCTTGGCCAGCCACTCAGGCAGGGGCCACTCACCATGTTGTGCTGGGCCTGCAGCTCGATTTCCAGGGCATTGACGGTGCGTCCCAGCTCAATGATCTCTTTCTGGCAGCACTGCAGCTGCTCCGAGCCGGACACCACTTGCTGGTTCAGCTTGTCAGTCTGAAAAGCATGAGAGGACCCAGAGCATGGTCAGAGCAAGTGAAGCTACTGTCAAGGGTGACCCCTCCCCAGGAGCTTGTCCTGGGCTGGCCCAACCCCACCTGGGTGTTGAACCAGGCCTCCAAGTCTCTGCGGTTATTTTCCACCAGGGTCTCATACTGGCATCTAATCTCATCCAGGATCTTGTTGAGATCCACTGGCGGGGCAGCATCCACCTCCACATTCAGCCTGTCCCCAAGTTGGCATCGAAGTTTGTTGATTTCCTGCAGAAAGGAGGCAAGATGGCATTAAGGCTGTGAAAAGGATGCTGGATGAGGGTTCGACTGACCTGGATAAAAACCCTCCTCCTTCAGTTGCCAGCTGTGTGACATTAAGCAGGATACTTAACCTCTCTGTGCCTCAGTTTTCTCATCTGTAAAATGGAGCTTGTAATAGTATATGACTCCTGGGATTATCGTGAGAATGACATGAAGTGAGAATGAAATGCAAAGTGCTTCGTATAGTTCCTGGCACACAGTGGGCCATCAGTAAATGTCAGCTGGGGTTACTGTGGAGGTGGTTGTCATAGTTTTACACCCAAGGGTCAGCAGTGGCTCCCTGCTGGATGGAAAACATCGAGGGGGTGCCTGGCATCAATCTCACCTCCTCATGGTTCTTCTTGAGGCACATCAGCTCCTCCTTCAGCGACTCCACCTGCATCTCCAGGTCGGCCTTGCACAGAGCCAGTTCGTCCAGCGTACAGCACAGTCCCTTGGTGTCAGCCTCCACCAGCTGCCGCATGCCCAGCTCCGTCTCGTACCTGCACGCAGAGAGTCCTGCTGAGTCTACAGCAAAGCAGCCATGCACAGGCAGGGCCCACTGCCCTGCTGACCAGCTGCAGTGGCTGATTTGGGGTCAGCATCACTGTGGTCCTTTCCCTTGACCCGAAAGGGATCCAGGAGCGATGCCACATTTCCCACGTACAGCTCCATCTGGCCTCACTCCCACTCACCAGCTCTCAGAGGCGGGGGACAGAGGCAAGGGAGCAGCACAGAAACATTCCTAGATCAGGCCACTCACTTGGTTTGGAAGTCGTCAGCAGCCAGCTTGGCATTGTCAATTTGCAGGAACATCCTGGCATTGTCAGCCTTGCTCAGCAGGATCTGGGGAACAGGGGGTGTCCCATGAGCTGGGGAAGGCCCAGCAGTGCGGGGACAGGTGGGGAGGGGACAGCCCAACTTTCGGATGCCATGCTTCTAAGTACCACCAGCACCTTTGGCATTTCCAGCCCTGAACATCCTGAGCCCAAGTGTAGAAGGAGCATCATTCCTGGGAGGGGCATCAAAGGGATGTCGGTGGCCCTCAGTCCTGACATCCGCAGCCCCAAAGTGGCCCAGTGGGTGAGTGGAGAGAACCAGGCCGACCTGGATTCAGGTTCTGCATCCAACAGCAACAGGCTATGGGATCTCGGGCAAGTTGCTGCACCTCCCTAAAATTCAACTTCCGCATCTGTTAGATGGGTCCAGTAATACCCATCTCTTTAAGATGAGGGATAAACAAGCGAAAGGATAGGAAGCTGTCAGGCACAGCGCTTGTGTCCAGTAGGGGCTCGGTGCATGTGACTGCCCTATCTATAGCTGAGACAGCGGAGGGAGGGGAGGAATGGCTGGATTGGAGGGGAGGTTACAAGCAGCAGAGAGGTCTGGGTCCCCCAAGAAACCAAGACCTTAGAGAGAAAAGCTGGCCCTGATAGGAGAGAGAATCCCCTAAGAGCTACAGTCCCATCTGTGGTGGGACGAGACAGACCCCTCCCAGGGTTTGGGCTGCTGGGCTGGAGAAGGGCCAGGTCCCAGTTACCTTCTGCTGGAGCTCCTCAATGGTCTTGAAGAAGCACTGGTAGTCTGGTCTGATGTACGGCGTCTGAGACTTGTACCATTCCCGGATGCGGCACTCCAGCTCTGCGTTGTCCTGCTCCAGCTGGCGCACCTTCTCCAGGTAGCTGGCTAGCCGGCCGTTCAGGAGATGCATGGTCTCCTTCTCGTTGCCATTGAGGAAGCCCTCGCAGAACCAACCCCCGCTCCCAGTAAAGTCGGAGCAGGGGAACCCAGAGGACGGGCAGGAACGAGGCAAGCAACTCCCAAGGCCGGAGAGGCCCAGCCTGACGGAGGAGGCTGACCCCCCAACACCAGGAAGGCAAGAGACTCTGCAGGATCCCACAGGGCGGACACAGGACACCTGAGAGATACCACCTGTGGTGCCACAGAGGCCTTTGATGGATCCAGAGGAGAAGATCGGAGAGCAGAGCTGGGTGGCCATGGCGCTAGCAGAGGAGGTTGCAGCTTAGCAAGGAGCTCAGGTTCTGACTCTCATGGCCTCTCTGGGGCATTTATATACACTTTCCGTGGGGTGTTGCCATGTTACTCTTGGGAAAGCCTGTTCCCATTCCAGGAAGTTAGTCTCATTAAAATGTGATTTTTTGCTACCCATCCAAATTTCTTGCCTTATAAAAAAAAAAAAATTAGTTTGCTAAGTCAGGACTCTAAGCTGTTGTCATTTCCTAGCAGAATACGAATTTTATTGCCTCCTCAAAGTTCTTGCACCAGATGCCATGAATCAGAAGTGGCCTCACAAATGACATGTGGTACCTGCCCTGTCTGCACACTTTTCCCGAGGAGCCAGGTATTTGTCACCTCTGTCCACTACCCCAACCCCCCTCGTAGCTGCTCACCTCTGCCTGGGCCCCTGGGATGGTGAGAAGGGAGCAAAGGGAACTAAAATTCATGGAGGAGTCGTCATGTGCCAGGCTTGTAGTTATTTCATTCACACCTCACAACAGTCCTGCTGAGAATGGTAGAAAGAAAAAGAAAGAAAGAAAGAAAGAAAGAAAGAAAGAAAGAAAGAAAGAAAGAAAGAAAGGAAGAAAGGAAGAAAGGAAGAAAGGAAGAAAGGAAGAAAGAAAGAAAGAAAGAAAGAAAGAAAGAAAGAAAGAAAGAAAGGAAGGAAGAAAGGAAGAAAGAAAGAGGGAGGGAGGGAGGGAGGGAGGGAGGGAGGGAGGGAGGGAGGAAGGAAGGAAGGAAGGAAGAGAGAGAGAAAGAAAGAAGGGAGGGAGGGGCAGGTAGAAAAAGAAAGAAAGAGGGAGGGAAAGCTTGCTTGAGATGAACAGGCAGTGAGTACAGATCTTGGATCTGAAACCAGGACTCTCGGACCCCAAATCCCATGCCCTTGTCCCACTGCTTCTGCCATACAACCAAGGTCAAGTGCAGGCACCCAGAATTTCAAGACAGGAGACCTAGGTTCAAACCCTGGCTCTGTGATGAGGTACCCTGTGATGCTGAGCACATCACTCCCTCCCAGGCATCCTCAGGGTCCTCACTGGGACAGTACAGATCATCAGCCTGCCCCGCCTGCTTCACACAGATGCGAGGAGAGTCAAACCAGGCCAGAAGTAAAAGTGTTTTAAAACCCATCGGGTGCCGTAGAAAAGTTGGTTGGGCTAAGAGGACAGTCTTTGATGATGGTTTACGGCTGTGGCTGGCAAAGGGTCGTGGCTGCTTTGGAGGGAAGTTTCCTTTGTGACCCCCAATTTCCTGAACCTAAGGGGGTAAAACCAGGACCCTGGACAGCCCACGGGTGCCTAAACAGGTTACAGAAACAGTCAATGCAGCAGACCCTTTGGACAGGGAAGGGAGGAACAGATGACACACTGCCAGAGAGTTAAGCAAGCCAGGAGGAGAGCCTGAGAATTGAGGACCAAAGGTAAATTCCGTCTTCCACCCTCAAAGTGGGATTTCCCAAGGCTTGAGCAACCTGCTTACTCTTCGCCCACACAGACACACACAGCAAGGCTGGCATTTACAGAAGCATTTATGTGCTTCTGAAGTTGTAATTTACCAACCTCTTAAAACGCATTATAGGGCTTCCCCGCTGGCACAGTGGTTGAGAATCCGCCTGCCAGTGCAGGGGACACGGGTTTGAGCCCTGGTCCGGGAAGATCCCACATGCTGCAGAGCAACTAAGCTCGTGTGCCACAACTGCTGAGCCTGTGCTCTAGAGCCCATGAGCCACAACTACTGAGCCCACGTGCCACAACTACTGAAGCCTGCGCGCCTAGAGTCCGTGCTCCACAATGAGAGAAGCCACTGCAATGAGAAGCCGGCGCACCGCAATGAAGAGTAGCCCCGGCTCGCCGCAACTAGAGAAAAGCCCGTGCGCAGCAACGAAGACCCAACACAGCCAAAAATAAATAAATAAATAAAATTTTAAAAACACATACACACACATTATAAGCTTCTCTCTGAAATTACTCAGGAGGGTTGGCTGTGGTGCACACACCTCGCCCAGTTCAGTGGACACCTCAACAGGAGGCCCGAGAGCCACCTGATGGGCTCCCCGGGGTGCACAAGCCGTGCGGCCCCTCCTAGGAGGGACAGCCGGGGCATCAGGCCTCCAGAGCTCCGCTACCTCAGCAATGGTTCCTTATGGCTGCCCATCCTCCCTGCTCTCCCTGCAGGGCCTAGGATGGGGCTGTCTTGAGGCTTCTCAAACTCGGCCCTGTGGACATCTCAGACTATGCCATTCCCTGCGCGGGGGCTCCCTGTGCGTCGTGAAGTGCCAGCAGCATCTCTGAACTTTACCGCCAGATGCCAGTAGCAACCTCCTCCCCCAGGCGTGACAACCAAAAATGTCTCCAGAAGCTGCCAGTGTCCCCTGGGTGGCAAAACTGCCCCCAGTTGAGACCCACTGGGCCATCAGAACAGGGAGACCTCCTGTAAGCACCTCCTTTGTTTTCTAGGACAACTAGTGCAGAGTCTGGCTGTCACTGTAGGGCCCGTTCAGGCAAGTCCTTAATGCACCCATGATCCAGCTCACTTCATTTGTGACACAGCGTGCTCGCCCTGAGGGTACCACCTCCTATGCCCCTGACACGGCTCTTCTCTCTTTGGGATCTCTGGCTGCTGGAATCTGAAGTTAACGTTCTCATTTTCTTTTTTTCTTTTTTTTTTAATCCCTCCGCTTGTGCAATCTGTATCTGAAGCTGATTCTAAGTTTCTCTCAGGGCAATTGAGTGAGCAGCTGTCTGCTGCTTCGGCTGTGTCCCGTCACTCAGTACGTACCTCCAGAGGGCCACTGTGGGCCAGAGTCCAGACAGGTGTCTCCAAGTCTGTGAAGAGAGGCACGTACCTCTTCTGGAGCGAGTGACAAGCTGGCCAGAGAAGGTCTTTCGGTCGCCCTTGGTCCCCTGCCTTTCTCCATGGTGTAGACTGCAAGGCCACCTGGAGGGAAGTGTAGTAGGGGGGCCTCATGGGAGGAATTCCTCTGCTCTCTTTCACCTTGGAAGCCTGGACCATCACGGGATGAACTGAGGCCCGAGAGGAACAAATGCTCTTCCTGTATCAGAGGAGAGAACCCAGGTTTCGTAGGGCTGCTCACCTCCCGAGGCAGCTCAGCCCACCCCCACCCATGGTGGCCCTGGAGAAAATCCACCTGCTCAGCGTTAAGTACGTCAGGGGTACCCAGGCATCAGGTTTTATTTCAAAATAGGGTCCTATTCTGAGACCATCCTTTCTAACATGAATCAAAAATACACTGGGCTAAGAGTCAGGGGACCTGGACTCCAGGCCGACCTCTGCCTCACTCTGTTTGAGCCTCAACTACTCTGGGCCCCAGAGCCCCATTCTGAACAGGAAGGGACTGGACAGGGTGAGCTCAAGGCCCTTGCATCTCAGACGTAGGATTTAAGGCCCAAATGTTTCCCATGGAGCCGGCCAGGAGTCACCTGGACGTGTCTGTGACTCACCCACCATCAGCCACTGTCCCTTCTCTGTCACTGACCACAGGACAAAGTGGAGTTATGGAGGTTCAGCCTGTGACACGGTTGGGTTTTCTCTTCTTTGCGGTCCCCATGGAACTCAGTCTCCCTTTGCCTCTAGGTCTACTGTATGGCTGTTAGCATAACGCCATCTTGGGCCCTTCCCGTTCCTCCTGTCCTTCTGCTGACCCTACCCAGGACTGTACTGGGCAGTAAATCACTTCTCTATCATCAAGGACTTTGTAGTTAATAGATATTGTCTAATAATCATTAGGACCGGGTGGCCTCTGTGATCTGTTAGTCCCCAAACAATGATGAAAACCTTCCATGACATATTCCCGGCATCCATGAGACTAGTTACCCATTCATAAATCTTGACTCAGGAATGCACGTTCCGTCTCCAAGCTCCTATCCCCATACCCTAAGTTAGCTATAAAGTTGTCCCAATGGCGCCTCGGTGGTGCGGAGTACAGCTGCAGGTGCTTCCAGACCGCTGTCAGCCCCATCCCACCCTGTGAGTAATAAACTGATCCCATGGATTAGGTGGAGCTGTCCGCCTTGCTTTTGGTCTCAAGATGCCTTCTCGGTTCGGTGGGCACTTATCCTTCCCGCTATCCTCTGACATCCTCCAACACCTGCACACCAGGAAAACGCAACCTCTCGGCTTCCTCCCAGCCTCCCTCCATAGGCAGAGGCCACATGAGTCCACCTCCCAAGGCTGGTCCCTAGAAGGGTCCATTTGGAGGTGCAGTGTCACCAGGACATTAGTCAGTCATCCCAGCATGTCCAGGCTGAAATGATATCTCTGGCCAACTGAGCCAACTAAGACTTGGCTTTGCAGAAGAAGGGCTTAGAAAGTATCGGGCAGGGCAGCAGGGGCCCTGGGCCTGGACTCAGCCAGACCTTGCTTGGTTCGAGCTCCTTAATTCCTTCAAGTCTCCATTTTCCCAAAAGTTGAGTGGAGCTTATAATGCCATATTCACAGGATTGTGACAACTAAGCTGAAACGTGCTTGATAAACAGGAACTCACTTCACAGATTTAAGAGATCAAAACTCTTCTTAATGGAGTTCCCTGGTGGTTAGGATGCCAGGTTTTCACTGCTGTGGCCCGGGTTCAATCCCTGGTTGGGAAACTGAGATCCCATGAGTCGCATGGCGCAGCCCCCAAAAAAATCTTCTTACAGCCCATGTAGTCTGAGCCCCAGCTGAATGCTATCTCCAGGGCACAGACTGCTCACCCAGGTTTCATGGGGTGCTGATGTGGAGGCCTAACCCAGCCGTGCAAGGAAAGACAGCTGCTCAAAGAGGTTGTAGCTGGGACTGTGTCCAGAACTGCAGGGGCCCCAGACTGTATCCAGGACTCTCTGGCCTCTGACCTTTACTGTAGAAGCTCCTAGAAGCTCCCTGACCCCACCTATTGCAGACACAGGTGCCAGCTTGGGGGCTACAGAGCTGACAGGATGCTCTCTGACCACCATGACCTCAGCTTGGGGGGCAGGGGGAAGAGGGAGGATGCTGCTGCAGGAACAGAAAACACTCTTGGCTTTCCCCAAGGTCACCTTGGAAAGCCACCAAGTTCAAAGTCAACGGCTGAGTTCGTGACTCCTTCTTTGGTAAAAATAGGTCCCCACCCTCAAATGAGCTTCCATTTGAAAGCCAAGGTTCTCCGTGGGCAAAGACCCAAGAAGTCAAGCCTGAGTCTTCTCTACCCAGCTCTGAGCTGTCTCCCTTCGATGTCGAAGGCTTCAGGCACTGCCTGTCACAGTGTGCCCAGGGAGCCCTGCTCCTCTGATCTGTGGTCAGAGTGTACCAGCACCCACAGTGCCCCAGTGGCACCGGCAGAAGCAGACAGTGGACCATGCGGCAGCCAGATCACCTACGACTGGGCAGCAAGGGTAACAAGACCATTCAAAAAGCCCAATAGGGGATTTCCCTGGTGACGCAGTGGTTGGGAGTCCGTCTGCCAATGCAGGGGACACGGGTTCGTGCCCCAGTCCGGGAAGATCCCACATGCCGCGGAGCGGCTGGGCCCGTGAGATCTAAGAAGTGCTGACCCCATCTGTGTCTTAAACTTTTTAGACTCCTACCCACAACCCACCCAGAACAAGGGAAACTCACACTGATCTCATTCCCCTCAACACTCGTGCTTTTTTCTTGTAACAAAGAATTTGTTCAAGCAACAAATCACTCAGGATTCCCGGCCCCTCCCTGAACAGCAGGGTTACTACATACTCCGTGTCAAACAACCACATCAAAACTCCTACCAGATCTCCTGCCAGCTGATGCTAGATTTTAGTACAGACAGGCAGGAACAGGTCCACAAAGTTGAAGGAAGCATTATGGCAGGGGAAAAAATATCTTCAATTATGACATTTCGAGCCACTGATTTAACGTGTCCAAAGAATCAGAGAAAGGTCTGGCTTATTTGGTTTTGATGGTGGAAAACTCAGGGCGGTCTGCACACCTGCTGAGGGTAGGGTTGCCAGATTTAGCAAATAAACATACACGCAACATTTGGGACATGTGTATACTAAAAGCTTATTCATGTGTATTTGCAACTCCAATTTAACTAGGCGTCCTGCATTTTCTCTGGTAATCCTCACTAAGGAGCATCACTGTTTGAGAACTTGGGCCAAACAAGACACAGCTGTTCCTTCCCTCCTTCCCCTGTGACTTGTCACCATGACTGGCTGGTCTCGGGAACAGGTATAATGGGCTTCCCTTGGGAAATCGCGACTTTCCATCCTTTGTCCCCTGATCTCAGTGGCTGCCGTTTTTGCCCCCACAGGCCCGGTGAGCAGTATTCAGAATAGTGCTAAGGTGTCCTTTCTGTTTCCTGGACACCTCAGTGACGTTCCACCCCGATGGTAGCTGCCTTCAGCGGGGTGACTCAGTCCTTCCTCGGCAAGATTTGGCAAGTCCCTCTCGCCTCCGTTTCCTGGTCCCCCGGCCTGTGCCCCCAGATTGCGCCTACCCCCTGCTGTCGCCAGGCCTCACCAGCCTGAGGGCAGTCTGAGCGCACACACTAATGGACCATGGAGGTCTTCCCCACTCCCTGGCTGCCCCTCTACAGGGCCCAGAGCCAGTGCTAGGGGCCTCAGGAGAGCAGCAAGGTGACCACGGCCCTTGGCTTCTCCCAAGACCCTAGGGCTCTGCCAGGTTCCTGAGCACCCAGTTTCTCAATGTGCTGCTCCGTCGATGGTCCTGAATCCCCACTGGGCCAGGACCTGACTCTAATTAGGCCTCGAAACTCCCCCTTTACCAGGCTCAGAATCACCCTGGAACCCTCACCTCCCCCCAAATATAAAGGTACTTTCTCTCGCCCTGGGGTATGGTTTTGGCAATTGTCCAGGGCTGCAGGATCCTGCCCCAAACTGTTCTTGCCACTGGGGTGGCCCAGAGAGCTGCCCTGAGCCCAGTCTTAAGCCATACCTCTCCAGTTCTCTCACACCAAGTTCCACCTTCTGCATCCTAGGGCCACTTCTGTCTCGCCTACAGGCCAGCTCTTCCTGCACAGCTGCACTGGCTGACCGCTCCTGTCTGTCTGGAAGAGTCCAGGACCTCCTGCTCTGGTCCACTCGGTTGCTAACTCCCCCCCCACCCAGCTTTTATGGAGAATTCCAGAGCTGTCACTGCTCTCCCTGATGTCCTTAGAGAACCTGTGGTTTGTGGGAGACGCACAGACCCGCTGGGAGAAGAAGCTGGTGCCTCAGTCTCCCGTGTCCCCTTGATTCAGGTACCACTTAACTGGACCACAGAACAAGTTCCCCAAACACCCTGTTTGATTGGATTCCATCGTCTGCATTTACAGGGGCTGGTGTTGCAGTCGACCTCACTCTCTTCCTGCTAACGACATTTTGTCTGCAAAACAGACTATGGGCTCCAGGCAGTAATTAACCAGGATTTATACTGGGGGTTCTACTTTCAAACTCATCTGAGATGAGTTGGATGAAAGAAGCCACAGAGTTATTATGGCTGTTCATCAAAATGGGCCAGAAAGAGTGAATACCAGCTCCTTGCCAACTCCCCCAAATCCCCACCCCCTCCAACAGGTGCCCGCCCACCTGCTCCCTCCCAAGCGCTGCAGGAGAGTGGAGAGGCTGATGTGCTCAGCTCTTTGAGAGCTCCCCAGGACAAGCTGCTCAGAAGGATGTGGCCTGCATACCCTTCTCCTCTCCAGCCCCCAAGAGCTCCAGGAACACCATCCAACAGGGGGCAGGTCCCAGTCACCCCAAGATGCACTGTCCCAGGCCAGGAGGGAAGAAGGGCACAGCCACTGACATGGGGAAGCTGGGACAGTGTGTGGACCACAGCCCTCCTGTGACATCTCTTCCTCTCTTCCCTCAAGCGAGATTCCCCTTACTAGGAAGCCCCAGGCACCCTCATCATACTCAGGGTCTTCTGTGGACCCTCGAGGCTGCTCCCCAAAACAGAGGGACAACAGGCACCCGAGGGGTCTCGGGGCTGCAGCCCCGCCCTTAGCCATGGCCTGCTGCCCAGCTGCCCCACTCAAGGCTGGGGACTGGACAGGGTCTCATATCGGAACCAGGTTTAGTACCCTGTCCCTCCACTCCATGTCACAGCAAGTAGCTAAAGTGCCACTGACATGCTTTCTGGAGTGAGCCCGCCCCCTGCAGGGCCCAGGCAGGACACACAGCCCCATTAGGGAAAGCAGAGGTGCACTGGTCCATCCGCCCAGGGCGGAGCCTTTGGGAGAGGGAAGCGTGAGGAAGAGGCTGACTGTGCAGCCAGGAGTCACACAGCAATCAGCCACCTTCGTGCAGCACTGCCAGGAGGAGGCACATCCCTCCCAAGCCCTGAGGCACTGGGGTGCTATGGGCACATTCCACGGTGACGACTTTGTCCCCTAAGCATTGGGGCTTAAGTGAGAGCCCGCTTTTGCCACAGATTCCAGAGCTGAAACTTTGGCTTTGACCGAGGGCCAGCCACAGTCCTGGAAAGCGCTTTGGAATGTGAGTCCCGGCTCTCCTGCTGGGCAGGTCTCTCAACCAGTCTGAGTCTCAATCTTCAGATGTGTAAAATGGGTGCAACAGTGCCAACTTGGGGTTATTGTAAAGATGAAATGAAATAAAGAATAAAAAAGAGCCCTAGGGCTTCCCTGGTGGCACAGTGGTTGAGAGTCCACCTGCCGATGCAGGGGACGTGGGTTCGTGCCCCGGTCCGGAAGGATCCCACATGCCGCGGAGCGGCTGGGCCCGTGAGCCATGGCTGCTGAGCCTGCGCGTCTGGAGCCTGTGCTCCGCAACGGGAGAGGCCACAGCAGCGAGAGGCCCGCGTACCGCAAAAAAAAAAAAAAAAAAAGAGCCCTAGACAAATGCTGAACACGTTACTTTCCCCTTTATTAGCAAATCCTCTATTTTGGCATTTTTGCATTAACTGGCAACCATTGACATAGAGGTTAGTCAGCCTCCATGGACAGAGCTGTTTCTCACAGCCCTGGGAAGCAGGGGTGTTGAGCCTGGGGGAGGGGTGGGGCACGTGGGCATCTGGCCAACCCCAGGGAGGGGCAGTATTGACCTAGCAGGACTGATAAAGCCGCCCTCCCTTGAATGGTCGCCCCATGCAGATGACTGAGGGGATGAAAAGAGTCCTGGATAGAAAGAGCAGATTGCCCTCCCCTCCCCCAAGCCTCTCCCACATTTCAGACCAGAGCCCTGAGGTCACCACCCCTGTCCAGCTCAGGAAGTCTCCCGGATTAGCTTTGAGAGAAACACCCACCCCCACCCCCCACCCCAGGGTCCCCTCCAGGCCTCCTCGGGACCCCTGATAGGGCCACAGAGATCCTCGGGTGGAGCGCAGCTTCTCGGGTGTCCTCCCCGGGGTCTGGGGAGGACCTCCCCAGGACCTCCCACCAAGCCCCCCAGCACTGGCTCAGAAAAGGAGGGGCCTGCTCCCTACACAGCCTTGGCCTGGGTCTCGGGAAGAGGGGCAGCTCCAAGCCCAGAAAGGCCCGGGAGGGCCGTGCACCAGCCCCGGGGCTCAGCTCTCAGGACCTCCTCCAGCCCAGTCCCCTCCCTCACGTCTACAGGACCATGTGCTTGTCCACCTCTTTCATTACCCAGAGTTTGTCTTCCTTGTCAGCTCTCATTGCTCCATCCAACACATTTGCTGAGCTCCTTTAACAGCCTAGTTAGGAGGATGGTGAGGAGGACAAAACGATCCCTGCCCTGAAGGAAAAAGGACAACAAAGCTTAATTTACTGAGCACTTAATACGAGCCTGGACTGTTCTAAGCATTTGACTTTCATAACTTCCGAGGGCGGTGGTACTTAGCAGGTAGGAAAGTGAGCCCACAGGGTTCAGTGGTTTGGCCAGTGTTACAGATGGAATCAGTGGCAGAGATGGGACACACGCCAGGATAGCGCAGCTCCAGAGCCTGTGGCCATCGCGCCCTGCCCTCCAATAATGTCCATGACGGCCATCAGTACAGGGGGCCTTGAGGACAGACCGGGGAGGGTGGGAGTGGTAGGGAAAGAGCAGAGATCTGTGGCAGAATGTGAACCCTGAACTGAGCTTTGAAGATGGCAGTAAGTTATCGTTGCGGGTGTCACCTCCTGCCGCCCGCCAGTCTGTGAACTCCCTAAAGAGAGAGGTTGAGTTTTGGCACATCTCTTTCTCTCCAGGATCCAATATAGTGTCTGATACACGGTGCGCTCAATTAACAGCTGCTGATGAAATAGATTAACAAAAAAAGGAACCGGGTTTGGGAGCGGAGGTCATGTCCTCTTTGTCTTTGATCTCTGAGCTCCTAGCACAGCTCTGGGCATGTGGATGACAACTGAGCCGCACCTCGTTCCTCAGTGGGGGTGGGATCTGGGATGAGTGGACGGTGACACCTTTCCCCTGGCTAAGCACGCTGGGCGGGTCACTTCTGAGCGACCACTGTGGACTAAACCAACTGCCCAGTGCCCAGGCAGGCTTGGGGTGGAGAAGGATGAAGGAGGGCAGCGACGATGCGGACAGGGGGGCGGGAGGGGGAGGGGAAATGAGGAAGGGGCAGGGAATGGGCAAGAGTGGCAGAACACCCCTCCCCTCTGGCCTGCCACCCCGTGACAAAACTCAGATGGCATCCGAGGGGCACCCCAGTTCATTCCCTGGTGTCTCCCCTCAGTAAGCACTGGCTGAGCCCCAGCAGTCGGCTGGACACAGCCCGGCTCCCTCAGCACACACGGTCTACAGTCAATACCCGGGCAGGAGGGCGCAGATGTGCCAACACCTGAGTGCACCCCACTCTCTCCGGGTGCCGCAGAGGAGGGGGTGTCCATCTCAGTCGGAGTGCTGAATAAAAATCTGGTGGTCTCCAAAAAAACAAAGAGAACAGGAGAGGAAGCTAGAGGAAGCTCAGATCGAACGGAGGTCACTCATTGAACAAGGGCCGGAGGGGTCCAGCCATGTGGCTGGCTCACTGAGAACAGTTTGCAGTGGCAGGACCTCTGGGTGGGCGGGGAGAAGCCAGTGTAGAATTAGGGCCAGAGAGAGGCCGGAAGTAGCCAGACCCCGGTGGCCTCTTGGATGGTGAGGAGTCTGGACTTTCCTCAGTGGCCTGTGGGGAGCTTTCGCAGCATCTCTAAGCCGGGAGGGCTTTCCGTTTCCAGCAATGGCCCTGGCTGGCGTGTGAAGCACGGATAAAGGGGAAGTTCAAACTGGAGGCAGGGAGGCCAGGGAGGCCACGGAGGCCGTGGCAACCTGCCCAGCAAGTTAAGACATTGAGGACATGGGCATCCACGGATGGACTTGTGAGGAGGGTGAAGGAGAGACAGAACCAAGAGGAACCAAGGCTCCTGGGTCCTCTGGGATGGAGGACCAGGAAGGCCCAGATCTGGGAGAAGGAGGGATGCTCCTTCAGATGAGTGGATCTGAGGAGGTGATGGCCGGCTCATTTGGGCATGTGAGACTGGAACAGAGGAGAGCGACCTCGACGGAGAGTCATCAGGACATACTGGTAATTGTGACCATGGATATGGCCCAGATGGCCCAAGGAGGGGTGGGGCGAAGAAGCAAAAGAGAAGACTGCCTACGTCAGAATCCAGGGGACCCGTCCCCGTGAGGAGTAAGCAGAGCCAGAGGAGGCTGCACGTGTAAGCTGGGATGTCCAGAGAAGCAGGGGGAACAGGGGTCCAGAGGGGAGGCGGGGAGGAGGGTCACCATCAGCCCAGGCTGAGGTCACTCCTTGAGTCGTGCCTCTGGTCACTGAGTGGCTTGGAATGGCAGGACCTTGGGGCAAACAGAGGGGTGGGGGGCACTGCATGTGAGGGTGCCCAAAGGAAGCTGTCTCCGCAGAAAGCAGGAAGGCAGTAGCTGGGGCTGGAGTAATTGTCCTAGGCCTCTTTCTCCCCACACCGACCCTGCACGAGCCCCTTGCATTCTGCCGCAAGCCCTCTGTACCTCTTTCCCGCATGTCCATGTTTGCAGGGCGCCATCACCCGTGAGCCACCTGTGGCCCTGTGTTTGTCATTATCGACCCCGTGGCTGACGGTCGCCCGGGTGCCTTGTGTCCCTCCCATCTGGGAGCTCTCTGGGCCGGGCCTCGTCAGGGTGGGCCGTTCAGCCCGACCTCACCCACCCACCTCCCCCCACCGCCTCTAGTCAGGGCTTTGGCAGGTACCACCCTCAAAAACCAAGCCAGAATCAAAAAAATACATTTGCAAGAAAGTGGGAAACTTTATTGAATTGGTTTTTCTTTTTAGTAGAGAAGCTGAGGAATCAGAGGAGGCAGGTCAGGGGGAAGAGGAAGCAGACCCAGAGAGAAGGGCGGGGAGTGGCTGCCCTTGGGAGGGTGAGGGCCGAGAGCGGAGTGGCCGAGCCTCGGGTCCTGCAGTCCGTCCTTTGCTCCTGCAGGGAACCGTCAGCTCTCTCCTCTGGGCACTGAAGACAGCGAGGGGCTGCCCGGCAGATTTAAGGCCTAGTTTTTTCTGAAATGCGGCGAGTGGAGGTGGTGCTGCTAGTAGAGATGGTTCCTGGGCAAAGGAAGAGGCAAAAGAACTTCAGGCTGGAGAAGACCCAGCTCAGGCCAGCTCAGGCCCCCCAGGAGGGCCCCAAACCCCTAGTCAGTCTGGTGGCGTGGTGGGTAGTTGATGGGGACTCTGTGTTATTGTCTGGGGGACTCCCTCCATGACAGCCCCGTCTGTGGGGCTGTGGGGACAGAGCCACCTATTTTGAAAGGAAAACAGAGGAGCAGGTGCCTACTTCTGCTCCAGTACCATTCCCCGCTCCCTACACTGGGGAACCCAGCACTGCCGCCCAGCCCGCCCACAGGGCCGTAAGCAGGAGCCGCGTCACCTCTCCCACTAGGTTATTTCCTTACCTCCTGCGGGGAAGCCGGGAAGCCTGGGAGAAAGGAGAGAGGCAGCCATGAGTGGAAGGCAACTGAGGACAGCCACCTACCTGTCCTCAGATGGAGTCTCTCAGATCATCACTTTGAGCCCCTGAGTTGGGCTCTTTTCCCAGCTGTGCCCCCAGCCCACAGAGCAGCAGCGTCAGGTGACTCCCAGGCCTGTGCTGTCTGTCTGGGAAGCCTCAGGAGGAGATATTATTAGGCATTTGCTGGGTGTTTTGTCCTCCCTGCGCTGCACTCGACCCCTTACCCCTCCCTTGATCCCACAAGGATGGCCGGATCCCTGCAGGTAGTCTGAAGGCAGTTAAATCTCTATTTTAACAGCTCTGCTGGGCTGCCCTGAATCCAAGCTAATACTTTTCCAATATGAGATATCTTCTCCATAGTCCCTAGTCCTGCCAGTCTAACCTGGAGGCCTGAATTAAAAAGTTAATGGAAATGCCCCTACAGTCTGATGTCAGAAGACAAGAAGGAAGCGCTGGTCCTGGATCCTGGTCCAGGCTGTTGAAGCTCAGACGGGTGTCCTTTCCTCCCAGACACAAGGGCCTGACAGCCCAGGGTCCTGCAGTCAATTTCCCACATGACCTACTTGGCGTCCTGGCCCTCCAGCAGGCTGCGGTAGGTGGCGATCTCCTGCTCCAGCCGCGCCTTGATGTCCAGCAGCATCTTGTACTCCTGGCTCTGGCACTCCATCTCACTGCGGAGCTCGCTCAGCTGGGCCTCGATGCTGCTGATGAAGCCCTGGATCTGCTGCAGCTGCAGGGCGTAGCGGCACTCGGTCTCCGACACCGTGTTCTCCAGCCCGGCTTTCTGGTGGGGCAGCAGAGGAGAAGGTCAGAGGGGAGCCGGGCCAGGGGGAGGGGCCTAGAGGGGGCAGCCGCTGGGCAGGGGCAGCAGGTGTACCATGCTCAGCTGGGACTGCAGCTCGATCTCCAGACCCTGGAGCGTACGCCTGAGCTCCGTGATCTCCGTCTTACTGGTCTGGATACTGGCAGTGCTGGAAGACACCTCCTTGGCCAGCTCTTCACTCTGGAATTCAAGCAGGACCAAGGTGATGGAAGAGCCCAGCTGGAGGGCCCGAGCACCCCCTGGCTCAGCGAGGTTAGAGGGCCAGGTACCTTGCTGTTGAACCATTCCTCGGCATCCCGGCGGTTCTTCTCCGCCATGGCCTCGTACTGCTCCCTCATCTCCGCCAGCACGCGGCTTAGGTCAATGCCTGGGGTGGCGTCCATCTCCACATTGACCTGGCCGATCACCTGGTTTCTGAGCTCCTTCATCTCCTGTAGGGATGGAAAAGGAAGACGCATGAAGTTCCTCAGCCTGGCCCTCCTCGGCTCTGAATGCTACTGGAATGTTCTGGAAAGTGCTTCCAGGTCCCACAGTGGAGGGCTGAGCCTGGCTGCAGCAGAGGGCTCCCCGTCATCACTGAAGGTGATTCAGCCATGGCAAGCACAGCCCACCTCTCACCTCCTCGTGGTTCTTCTTCAGGTAGGCCAGCTCCTCGTTCAGGCTCTCGATCTGCATCTCCAGGTCGGTCTTCATCAGGGTCAGTTCGTCCAGCACCCTGCGGAGGCCGTTGATGTCGGCCTCCACGCTCTGGCGCAGGGCCAGCTCGTTCTCATACCTAAAGGATTTTTAAATTGAAAAAACAACATAGAGGGCTTCCCTGGTGGCGCAGTGGTTGAGAGTCCGCCTGCCGATGCAGGGGACACGGGTTCATGCCCCTGTCCGGGAAGATCCCACATGCCACAGAGCGGCTGGGCCCGTGAGCCATGGCCGCTGAGCCTGCACATCCGGAGCCTGTGCTCCGCAACGGGAGAGGCCACAGCAGTGAGAGGCCCGTGTACCGCGAAAAAAAAACCATAGAAATGGTATTAGAAGTTTGGGTTTTTGAGCACAAGTCACTCATTCTCCTTACTTAGCCCTGCAGTAAACCTTTCTCTGCTCCAATAAAAAAAGGAAGGAAGGAAGGCAGGGAGGGAGGGAGGAAGGAAGGAAGGAAGGAAGAAATGGTATTAGACACTCCACTACCCCTGCACTGGACTCTGCTACTTCCACAAGACCTTCACTCCTGGGATACTCTGGTTACGTTGTTCAGAGGAGCATTTGTCTAAAACTATAACTGCTGGGAAAGGGGAATGAGGGAAATAAACTCACTTGAGCCTGAAGTCGTCGGCAGCCAGCCTGGAGTTGTCAATCTCCAGAATGATCCGGTTGTTGTCGATGGTGGCCGCCAAGATCTGCAAAATACAGAAGGTAACCAACCACTGGAGGGTCCACAAGCTTGGGGAGCAGGACTGAGAAAACACGGGCAGGACGGGTGGCCATCAGACCCTGCCTCTTCTCTGCCCCTGCGAGCTGGGACAGGACACTTCTCTCTGGGCCTCAGTTCCTCTTCTGTAAAGTGAGAGACAGGACGACGGGTCCCCTTGGTTTGTTCTGTCACTCCATCATTCTATGTCTGGTCATGGTGGGAAAGATTGGGATGTACATTTCAGGGGAACGACCCCACCAAGAACATCTGTGGTTAGTCACGTCTCTGCAGCGTCAGACTGGCAACCTCTCGTGGCCACTGTCTTGAGGGCCTTTCTTCTCCTTAAGATCAGGACAGAATCAGCCTGGCCCCCCACAGTTCATAATAACATCACCGGAGCTGGCCTCCCCTCTGAGCAGGGTGGAATTCCAACAAGTATCCCCATCCATTTGAATTTCTCTTCTAAACTTTTGTTAGACATTTAAACAAAAGCATTTAAAATCCACCCCACATAGCTGGGACTCAGCCCAGGCAGATGGATTTCTGTTCCAACAAGCTGGCATCACAACGTGATGGACAGGCCTTAACGGAGAGAATCTCAGCTTAGCACTGCCTAAGCCTCTGCCTGCATCTCCCCTACCTGGTCGCTGCCAATTGAGAATGCCAGTTTAAAGGAGGCCCCTAGAAAATAGTGTTCCCAAACCAATGAATGAACATGCATTCCTTTCTCTGTTGGTTTTAGCCATTCTTAGTGGCTTTGAAAACTTCCAAATAACCCAGCACAGCTTCCAAATGACCCAGTGGGTTAGGATTATAGAGATCAAGTCAGTAATAACATAACTGGAAAGCAGTAAAAAATGTTGGCATGAGTAAGAACAATAAAAATGAATAATGGGAGAGAACGCGTAGCCTGAGAAAACCCATCAGGAAGAGAGAAGCAGTAAAAGACTAGATTTTTCCCCCAAAGAAAGGGTAAGAATTCTGCCCACGCTGCATCTTCTGGTCCCTGGGGACCCTGCTTTTCCTGGCCAGTGTGTCTCTGCCCTGCTCAGAGGAACCCTCCTCGACCTGCAAGGACTCACCTTGTCCCGGAGGTCCTCGATGGTCTTGAAGTAGGAGCTGTAGTCCCGCTCCGGGCTGGTTGGGCTCTTCTTCAGATGCCAGTCACGGATCTTCACCTCCAGGTCAGCGTTGGCCTCCTCCAGGGTGCGCACCTTCTCCAGGTAGGAGGCCAGGCGGCTGTTGAGGTTCTGCATGGTGATCTTCTCGTTGCCAGAGAGGAGGCCGCCATCGCCACCACTGAGGCTGCCGCCAAGGCCACCACCGTATCCTCCACCGAAGTCACCAAAGCCACCACCAAAACACCCACCAAAGCTGCCACCTCCAAGGCCAACTCCAAAGCCTCCACCCAAGCCACTACCAGCCCCTCCACCAAAGCCGCAGCTTATGCCCCCCCCAAAGCCCCCAGCTGATCCTCCAGAGCAAAACCGGGTTGAGCCGCTAGAGATACTGCGACCTCCTCCCAGCTTGCAGGAACCACCCCCATAGCTAGCGGAGGAATTCTGCAGGAAACAGCTCATGGTGAGAGCGAGATGGGCAGAGAGTGCTGGTGCGGTAGGATCTTGGCTTGGCCTGGCCGAGGACTGTGGCTCTTCCCCAGAGTGGATGCCTTTTATACACCTTCCAGGGGGTTGGACGGTTGCCCCATCTTCTCTCCTCCCTTCCCCACCCTCTGACTGGTGCCAACTGCACGTCTGTTTCCCACAAGCTCATTACCTCTGTTCTCCAGGGTGGGTTGTGCCATGGGGGGAGGGGGCATTTTTTTTTTTCTTAATCCTTAACAAAAGTGATGATTCAGAGGGAACAGTGTTCTACTTGAGACTACCCTTTGAAAACTGAATTCTGTCTCACCTCTCCGCTTAGGGAACTCACTCCCATCGGCCCCACCCAATGTTAGAACCGGGACTGAGCTGCACCGGTCTGCCAGGGAGCCTCTGCAGAGGAAGGGTGGCTGCAAAGTGGCCCCGTGTTGTCACTTCAGCCCTCTGCCTCCCTTCTTCCTGTTTCTAAAAGGTCTGACTGGAATGTTCTGCGTCTTTCTCAGCATTTCATCTACTCCAGCGCTCCCAGCAACAAGGACGAACTTTGCTTGGTCCTGTAGAATCAGCAAGCTTGAAGGCTTTTAGGCTGAGAAAAAAATGGCTCCAAGACCATCAGGTAAAGTCATGGCGGCGAGAGACCCTAGGGACCATCCAACACAGTTCCCTCAGCTGGGGAAACTGAGGCATAGAAAGAGCAAGTGACCCTGCACATCATAATAACTAACACCCTGAGATCCCTCACCATATGCAGGCACTGGGCTAAGGAATCTATATTGACTGCCTCATTTAATCTTTGCAACAGCCCAATAAGGTGAGTACTCCTATTATCCCCATTTTACACAGGAGGAAACTGAGCCTCAAGGGCAGAGTCAGGACTGAAACCCAAGTCTGGTCCTGTCTACACTAGGCTCAATTTTTTAGGCATTTTTTCCTACAGTAAAATGGACAAACCATTAGCATCCAGCTTAATGCATTTTTACCCACGTATGAAAATTTAAGCATGTGCTACTTGTGTCACCACCACCCAGAACATTTCTAGCACCCCATAAAGCTCATTGCACCTTTTCCCAGTCAATCGCCCCCCATACACCCCGTGCCCCTAACATACCCATAATTCCAACTCTGTCACCATAGATCAATTCGGATGTTCTCAGCCACGGGCTATTTTGTTCCCCAAGGGACGTTTGATAGTGTCTGGAGACATTCTGGTTGTCACAACTGGGGGATGCTACTGGGATCTGGAGGATAGACACCAGAGATGCGGCTAAATAGCCTACTGTGCACGGGACAGCCCCTGCCCCAGAGAATTCTCCAGCCCAGAAGGTCAGTAGTGTCGAGGTCAAAAAGCCCTAGGTCAGCCTGGCCCATGGGTTTAATTACTCCATTATAGCAGCCACAGAGCCATAGCCACGTCCAGAAAGGAAGCCTTGTAATACTGAGCAGGGCTCTTTCTAGCCCCCAACCACATGACACCTGCCTCAGCTTATAAGTGTTTGACCAAGAGGCCACATAGAGGATGTGACCCAGAGCCTGGGGCCGGGGTCTCTGCCGAGGAGCCTGGGATGCTACTGAAACTCAGGGTCTGCTTAAGAAGCCAACGGAGGAGGCCTCACCACTCAGGCTGAAAGAAAAAAGAAACGGGCCTTGAGCTGGCCTCTCAGAAGCCCGGGAGAGAAGGAGAGGTTCCAGGGCTGAGAGTGCAGGACACTGGACTCGGGCTCAAGGCCTCCACTCACCAAGGGGGCCAAGGTTGCCGTATGGCCTCCTGGGAGCTGCCCGCCCACAGCAGCCTAAGGGGCTGGGTGGGATAGGCCAGGAGCTGGAGTGAGATGACACAGGCTTGAGGTTGTCCTGGAAGCCCCTTCGCTGATTCAGCAAGACCAGAAGCGAGGGCTCGGGGTCAGGGCTTTCTTGGCCTCTCTTTTCTATGGGTAGGGAAGTGGGCCTGCGTCTCCCCCAGTGGGTGTCAGTGCCAGGGAGAGAGCCAGGGCTGCGGTGCTCTAAGACCACGGGGAGGCCAGGGACTCAGGCTGACCCCTGACCGTGCCCTGCCCTCCTGCCCAAACTGATGGCTCAGCTCTCTCTCTCTGAAAACGTGTGATTCAGCCCAAAGCAGGAGCCCTCCAAGAAGGTAATTAATGGAACCTGCCAGACCTGGAATGGCAATCCTCCTGGGGCTGAAGAGCAAGTTCAGCCAACGCCTCTTAGAGGAACAATAACCACAGATCCTCCAAAGCCCCGCGGTGGCCAGGACGTGCCTCCCTCACAGGGTCAGGGCACGGCCCCTCTGCACCCGTCCCGAGCAGGGTATTGATGCCTTGGCACGGGAATGCCTTCCTCTGACCCAAGGTGAACCCCAGGGCCCATGGGGCGGGGGGACACATGCCAGTGCTACTGCAGGGAGCTAGGTAGAGACCCATCCTGGGGACCCCATTTCTCCTCTCGCAGCCCTTGTCCAAATGGGGCAGGACAGAGTGCTGGGGCTGAGGCGCTACCCACACGTCTAAAGCTTCCTTCTTTGCGTTCTGACAAAATCACCTCTGCTATAACGTTTCCAGGGAAGGGGAGGGAAAGCCCCGTTATGAGTGGCCCCTGCAGAGGAAGCTGAGCTTAACAGGTTGTCACACAACAACAGGAAAGGGCTTTTATTCGCCCCATTTTATAGATGAGGCAGCTGAGGTTCAGGGAAGATAAGTCACTCGTCCAAGGTCCCCATAAACTGGCATCTGGCTCTCTCTACCCCACCAGTTGGTGTCTTGGGGTCTTGCTGCAAACTCGGTGTCTGACCTCTGAGGGTTCCATTCTGTATGTGCTAAAAGATAATAAAATACCACTAGCTAACATTTGTGAATACTGTGTGAGACACTCTACATGCATGTAGAGCAGTCCTTGAAACAACTCTGCTATTGTTATTGTACCCTTTTTCCAGATGAGGAAACGAAGGCCCAGAGAGGTTAACTACATCGCCCAAACCTGAGTATGACAGGGCCAAGATTCAAACCTCTGGCTCTAGGGTCTGCGCCCTTGACTACTGCCGGGTCAATGCCTTTCAGGCCAGTGTTGGCGCTGTCCCATCCAGAGGGCCTTCTCTCTTGCCCTCTCCATTCTCAGGCCTCCTGTCACCCAAGACCCAGCTGGTGGCTGGGCCTGCATCCCACAGTGGTTAGGCCTGTGCAGCTGCTGGTCTGATGGTCAGCCTGTCTGGCCTGATGTGAGCTCCAAAGCTTGGGGGCTCGTAAGGGTACTTACTCAACGCAAAATGTCAAAGCCTAAATTGTCCTAGGAAATTCCCCATCCAACTCCTTCATTTCACATGTGGGAGAAACTGAGACCCAGAATGCCAAGGCCCGGGGCAGCGGGAAGGGAAGAGTTTCGCATGGATCTCTAGCTCTACCACTGATTCACTGTACATATGGTGTACATATGGGGGTACATATGGGGTACATTGGGGGTACCTATGGTGACTCATCGTGGGCCTTACGTTGAAATGGCTTCTAAGTTTCCTTCAGCAATGCCCTCTGAGGCTCTAGTTCTCAAAAATTTATCCAGAGTCACCAGATTGTTCATCTGCAAAGTTGAGGCCTAGACCTCATCCCCCAGCTCCTAACCCAGCATTCCTTGCTTGAATCCTGGATCAGGCTCCTCCCTCCTTCCCTCTCTCCCTGGACAACGGGGGGCCTGGAGCCCAGGCTGGCTGACCACCTCCCAAAGAGTCCTAAGGCTCCCTCACAGGGGAGGGGTCTCTTGTGAAAGGCAGACCCACCCCAGACCCTGGACCCGGGCCCTCTGTCAGCCCTCCACCCTCAGAGACACCTGCTTGACACAGCAATCCCCAGGAGCCTTCTCCAGCCTAGCCTCAAGGCCTCAGGGCTTCACGTTTCTACATAATCAGCTTTCTAAAATCCCTTTTATACCGCCAGGGTTCCCCAGAAACGCCAGCAAAGGCTTTGAATTAGGTGGACCTGTTTCAACCCTACTTCTGCCACAGACTGGCTGTGTGACCTTGGGAAAGTTACTCAACCTTTCAGTGCCTTGGTGACTGCAACTGAAAAATAAGCATTAGAGGAGTTAGCATTTGAGAAGCACCTGACCCACAGGAGCTCCCGGCAGGCGCACTGGTTGCAGTGCGAGGGCTTCTGATTGCAGTAGCTACTCTTCCCTCCCTGTTACAAGTGAGGAAATGCGAGCTTCTCGTTGTTAGATGACCCGGCGGAGAATTCTTCTGGGCCTCCTCCATCCAGTGCCAGCCCATTGCTTTGCCTCCCTCTCTGGTTTCTGCAGCCAGCATGGCACCCACAGCAACCAGACAGGTGACAGTTGGTGGCATTCCTGTCTTATTTCCCCCACTCAGTCTTACATTTCCTGAAGATAAGGGCTTTGTCCTCCAAATACTGCTCCTGGCACAGGGGAGCTCTGGCTAACCGTCCAAGAAGCTGTTTCAGAGACACGCTGTCTGCTGGCTTTAGGTGAGAAGGAATATCTAGCAGGAATGGTATCAAGTGGGGTCACCCCAGCTGCAAATCTCATGGGAAAAGCTGCCACCTCCTTATTTCCCCTCGTGTCGCCAGCTGCCCACGGAGGGACAGGTGACCCCCAGGTGGGCACGTACCCAAGACATGAGCGAATGTCCAGAGCCACGTCTAAGGCAAGAAAGAGCAAAAGAGAAGAAAGTTCATGCATTCGTGCGACAGCTATTTACTGAGCTACCCCTCTGAGGACTCAGCAGTGCAGGGAACAGACACAGCCCCTGCTGTCACAGGCCAGGCTCCCAGGACGCAGAGCAGCCCATAGACAACCTCGAGATCAGCTCGTCCAGTCAGACACCTCCATTTAAAGATGTGGAAACTGAGACCCGGAGGAGAACAGGGACCAAAGTCCTCAGGGAGAGAGGGGTGGGCATGCCCCACGCCTGCTCTGGGAAAGCCAGCCTGAACACAGCACACACCCCTGGGCCCTAATCCCTAGTCCCAAAGCTGCCCTCTCTGTGGGGAGGAGAGAGGCCTGCTGCCTGCTTCCCGGATTGGCTGGAAACCCAGCCCCACCTCCATCCAGGGGCAGGAAGTGGGCTGTCTCTGCCCCCCGAAGATGATTTAAGGGCTCAGCCAGGCATGAGCTATCCCTAGGTGTGGGCTTCTCACTCCACGGTCAGACAGGGGACGGGACTTGGCAAGTTCCAAGGGCTTCTCTGCTAGCCTGTCCCTGAATCCCAGCAGAGCAGGAATGGGAACTCAGGGGAGATAGAAGCAGCCTCCCCTTCCCACCCCCACAGCTCAGGGTCTGGCCCGGAGAGAAGGCTCACTGGATGAGGGCTGAGCCCCCATGCCACCCTGCACCTTTGCAGACGTGGTAATTTTTGCAAGCAAAGAAGACTCTTCGGTGGCCGTTTAGGCGACCTGAGACCGCTCAACAGAGGCCCGGAAGTCGGCGAGGCACGAGCAGCAGCCTGGCCACAGTGGGGTCGGAGAGTTCCCAGAAGGAGCCTGGCTGAGCCCAGGACGTTGGGGACGTGGAACCTGGTGCTCTGGGCTTGAACCACAGCGTGAGAGACCAAGGTGGCATGTGACGACAATCTTTCTGACTGTAATGGCTGTGTGACACTTGAACAGGCTGCCCCTAGAGGTTAAGAAATGGGGTTCAGACCATCACACCCTCTAAGGAAGAGGTTGTCAGCTTCTGTCACCCTTATGGCATCCAGGGAAAAAGCAAAGGTCTGGAATCAGAGAGACCGTCCCAAACCCAGTTTCACTGTTTCCTAGTTTATGGCTTCTTTCAAGTGACTGAGCTTCCCTGGCCCTCGGTTTCCTCTTCTGACAACTGCCTCTGAAGTCTGACCCCACAGCTTCAAAAGCTGTCTGGAGAATAAATGAGATGCCATCCATTGAATGCCCTCCCCAGAGCCTGGCAGTGTGCAGACACTTAATAAATTCCGTTTCCTTCCTCCGGCCCCAGGGAAATCGGGCCTCAAAGTGTGTACTCAGGAGACACATTCTAGATTAAATCTCCCCCAGAAAGAACAGATGCCACCTTCTCTCCAGTCACGGCTGCTGGGTGAGGAGTTGTACCCAGCGAGACCTACGGGCTCCCTCTCAGAGGGCCTGGCCCTCCTCCCAAATGATCTGATTCTAAGGAGAACAGCGGCACGTCCTACCTGCTCTTCCCAGCAGAACAAAGAAACCGGTTCTCCCTCTCCCCACAATCCTCACCCGAGCCCAGCCCAGCCATGGCACCCAGAGTTCTCCACTTCCTCATTCCCTGCCCTCTATCAGGAGCTACGAATCCTAAAGGAAACAGCCCCAAACCAGAAGCGACAAATCAGGTGTGCGTGGATACCGCTGCTCTAATGAGCCCTCAGGTGGAGACTGGTGACTGGAGAGCAGGAGCAGGATTTAGACAGAGAAGGGCAAATAGGGGTTGGTACTGCTTTGGACTTAAGCTTGGAGAAATCAGGGAGGACTTCCTGGAGCTGGTGTTTTTCCCTCTGGGCACTTTCAGTGCTTTGGGGGGGATGACAGCTTCGGGGGGGATGGGGGCCAGCTTTGCAGGGGGGCAGAGAGGGGAACTGGCTCAGCCACTCTGGAGGTCAGGTGTGCCTGGCTGGAAAAGAGGGGAGGTTCAGGGGTACATATGGTGAAGGCCAGAAGCAAGGAGGAAGGTCCTGTCAATGAGCTGTGAAGAACCAGGGCCTGGGGTCCCAGAACAAGCCCTGGTCTTGGAGTCATACAGGTGTGGGACCTAGCCCCAGCCCTGCCGCTTACTACCCATCCACGAGGCCTCTGGGCAAGTCATCAGCCTGACCTCCTCATCTGTAAGCTTCTCTAAGTTCCTTCATCTCTAAGATGGAATAATAAATCCTGACCACCGGCAGTTGGTTAAATGAGACCCATAGGCGGGTGTGCCTAGCACAGTGCCAACCACAGAGTGGTGAACCAGAGCCATCGATTCAGTCAACCATCCAGTAAGTGATTAGTCCGTGTGTCCAGCCCTGTGCTAAGTACAACACACTGCTCTAAGGGACCCCGCCTCCTGCTTCTGTGATCACTAAAGAGGGTAAGCAAGACAGCAAGTCATCTGAGCCACCTGATTTGTCCCAGGCACCCCAGGTAACCCAAAGGGTGACCACGCAGGGACGAGTTCAAAGCCAGGGGGAGATGGCAGCGTGTGGGCCCTGGGCTTCCTCAGAGGCCACCAACAAGAAAAACTGGACATACTCCCAAGAGATATTTGCAAAAGGAAAAGCAATTCTTTATTGCATGGACATGGTGCAAACCATGAGCTTGTTACACAATACGGCTGCTTCTCGCACCTCCCTGCTGTAAGGGAGGTGGGAAAGCTGAGGCGGGGTCTGGGAAAGCATGGGAAGCAACTAGGAGATGAGGGGCCCCTTGAGCTGGACCCTCTGAAGGCAGTGCCTGGAGTTTGCTTTTCGTTTATTTTTTTTCTTTATTTATTATTATTATTATTTATTTTTTTTTTGGCTGTGTTTGGTCTCCATTGCTGCACGCGGGCTTTCTCTAGGTGCGGCGAGTTGGGGGCTGCTCTTGGTTGCAGCGCGAGGGTTTCTGATTGCAGTGGCTTCTCTTGTCGCGGAGCACAGGTTCTAGGCACGCGGGCTTCGGTAGTTGTGGCTCGTGGGCTCTAGAGCACAGGCTCCGTAGTTGTGGCTCGCGGGCTTAGTTGCTCCACGGCATGTGGGATCTTCCTGGACCAGGGCTCGAACCCGTGTCCCCTGCACTGGCAGGTGGATTGTTAACCACTGTGCCACCAGGGAAGCCCGAGTTTGCTTTTCTGGTCCCTCCAGCCAGCTGTCCACTCAGCCTGGGGAGGGTGGGGATGACGGGGGTGTCTCTCCTGCGCTGGGCACTTAGATGTCTCTCTTTCGAGAAGAAACCACCTTCCCATCCGCTGACTCCTCAACATTGATGAGGACTTTGCCGCTGCCACCACCTCCCAGGGAGGCTGTAGAAAGAAGAGGCAAGCTTTGGAGTGGGAGACTCTCCCTGTCCTCCCTCCCAAGGGGCCAGGACCTTGGCTGAGCTCTGGGAGAACTGCACAGCACGCCTGATAATGGCCATTGGCCAATCCGCCCAGAGCTGCCAGGAGGACTGGTGCGGAATCACTCGTCAGAGAGATTGGCGGCGGCAGCGGCAGGTGTGCTGTGCAGTGAGCAAGAATGTCAGGGCTTTTAAGCTCTACATAAACAGAAATTAATCACGGGCATCTCACCATAAGTGCATGAAGGTGGGGCGGGTGGGGGGGGAGGCGGGGGAGGGGGAGCCGGGGGGGGGCTATACCCTGGACAAAGCTTACTCGTCCTGGAAGGTTCTCAGTAAATCTTCAATCCCAACCCTACCTGGGGCTGATAGAGGGGTCCCACTGGGGAAGAGGTACCTACTGGAATGGGCATGTCCCCACCCTACTGGGATGCTTGGCCTCTTTCACCTTCCTCCCCATTCCAAGAAGAATTGTGGCTTCAATAGCTTCCCTCTCCCCTCAACTCAGGAAGAGTTAAGTCTCTTGGACTTCTCTGGCGGTTCAGTGGTTAAGTCTCCACACTTCCACTGCAGGGGGCACGGGTTCAATCCCTGGTCAGGGAACTAAGATCCCGCATGCCGCCCAGTGTGGCCAGAAAAAAGAAAAGAAGAGTGAAGCCTCTTACCTTCTCTGGTACCAATGCCAGCCATCCTGAAAGAGAGGGGGCAGCAGATGTAAGCAACAGACAAAAACTCAGGTCTGCCTACAGGAGGCCCCGGGAGACAGCTAAGCCGTCCTCTCCAGCCCTCACACCACCCTCACTCCTACATCTGACTTCTTTAAAGCCTGGGACACCCTGAGAGCCACCCCCAAGCACACAGATTCTGACCTATGACAACACTCCATCTATTTCATGCTGGAAATGGAACCAGCATTAAATCCAAGACCACGAGCCCAACTGCTATCATTTACAGAGGGTACACAGGTCCAGAGAGGTGACAGGACCTGCCCAAGGTAGCGGCCAAAGACTAGAGCGCAGAGTCCAGAACCTCTTACTCCTTGTTCTGTTCTCTTTTCACTGTAGACACTGCACTTAAGATGACTCTCCCCACTCACCTACAACCGGCCCTCCCTCGCTGCCCCCTGCACCCGAGCCCCTGCCTGGCGTCCTGGCCCTCCAGCAGGCTGCGGTAGGTGGCGATCTCCTGCTCCAGCCGCGCCTTGATGTCCAGCAGCATCTTGTATTCCTGGCTCTGGCACTCTATCTCACTGCGGAGCTCGCTCAGCTGGGCCTCGATGTTGCTGATGAAGCCCTGGATCTGCTGCAGCTGCAGGGCGTAGCGGCACTCGGTCTCCGCCAGCGTGCTCTCCAGCCCGGCTTTCTGGTGGGGCAGCAGACCAACAGACATCACATCAGGCTAGACAGGAAGCCGCCGAGGGCCTGGGGAGAGAGGCTGAATGGATGGCAAGGAACAGCCCCAAAGGGAGCTCGGGAACGCCAAGGCTTACACAGTCATGGAGGGTGGGAGAGGCTGGGGTGGGTGGGGTGGGAGCCAGACCTTGCTGAGCTGGGACTGCAGCTCCATCTCCAGCCCCTGCACCGTGCGTCTCAGGTCTACGATCTCCGTCTTGCTGGTCTGGATCATCTCTGTGTTGGAGGCCACCTCCTTATTCAGCTCCTCTGTCTGTAGGTCACGCACAAGACAAGTGAGCTCCACGGGCCTCCCAGGAGCTCAGGGAGCTGGAGCGGGGCTGGCAGGTCAGGCCCACCTTGCTGAAGAACCAGGCCTCAGCATCCCGGCGGTTCTTCTCCGCCATGGCCTCGTACTGCTCCCTCATCTCCGCCAGCACGCGGGTCAGGTCCACGCCCGGTGCTGCATCCATCTCCACGTTGACCTGGCCAGCCAGCTGGTTGCTGAACTCCTTCATCTCCTGCAGGGTGGGTGGGGCCCATTCAGAGACAGAGGGCGGAAGCCAGAGCTGAGTCTGGGGTCCCACGTGCCAATCCCGGCTCCATCCCTAACTCACCACGTGACGTTGGCTCTGCCCCATACCCATCCCGGGCCCCCGTTTCCCACTGCACGTGAAGACTTTTGATCGCACGAGCCCCTCAGCACTAAGGGTCCCTCCTCCTCTCTAGGTCCTGCCGAGGGAGGACCTCAAGACAGTAGGGCCTTTGTGTCAGTTCCTGAAGCAAATCAGGACAGCAGTGCCCACTGGCCACCTGGCCTGGCTGTGGATCAGAGGAGAAAAGGGGTCTGGGTCGACAGTGCCCCTTCCTCTCCACGGAGACCCCCCTGTTGGGGGGCGTGCATATCTGAACCACGAAGCCCTTCCCCCAACTATGAGGAGGCCCCAGAGGCCCCACTCTGCCTCCCATCAGCCCCAGCCACTGCCTGGATCTCACTTCCTCGTGGTTCTTCCGGAGGTAGGCCAGCTCCTCGTTCAGGCTCTCAGTCTGCAGCTCCAGGTCGGCTCTGGCCAGGGTCAGCTCATCCAGCACCCTGCGGAGGCCGTTGATGTCGGCCTCCATGCTCTGGCGCAGGGCCAGCTCGTTCTCATACCTGGAAAGGAAGAGGGAACCCAAGTGAGGAAGGGTGAGGGGTCTGGGCCACTGGAGTTGGGAGAGGGGGCAGAGGGAACATACTTGAGTCTGAAGTCATCCGCGGCCAGCCTGGAGTTGTCAATCTCCAGGCTAACCCGGGAGTTGTCGATGGTGGCCGCCAGGATCTGCAAGATACAGGGAGCTGGTGTCTAGAGGACCCCTCCCTCTTCCCTGTTGCTCTCCCTGCCCTGCACCCCAGGCGGGACCCCTCACTAAACATCTCCCCTCTGACACCAGCAACGGAAGCCTGTAGGGCCCCGGGGCAGAGTCCAGGCCACCACTTGGTCTGTCCCAAGCCACCCTCCTCGTCTCCAGAACATGAAAGACCAAGGAACCAGGGTTGAGGAGAACCCCCTGTGGAAAGTGCCTGGCCTGGAGAGGGTGCCCTCTTGGCGGTACTCCACCAGCCTCCCCTATAGACAACTCACGGTCGCCGGCCTCCTGCACAACACAGCCATGCATCTACAGAACATTCCAGTCCGGGGGAAACTGGAGGGCAGCTGCAGAAACTGGTGCAGGTGAGTGAAGGGTGAGTGAGTGGCTGGGAGAGCCCATACCCAGTTCCAGGTCTCCGAAGGTCCAACAGTGCTTTTGTCACCCAAGACATTCGAAGGGTGAGGCAGGCAGTCCTGGTGTTCTGGACTCCTAGAACTGGAGGTTCATCTCTACACCTCCGTTCTTGCAAAAAACCCCGAGGAATGCGCTAGGCAGAGCCCTGCTGGGTGTGAACACTGCTCTCACCTCGGCCCCTACTGGTCGAGACCAGCGTGCCAGGATCCCCAGCACTGCCAGGTTGAGCAGATGTGTGCGGGCATCCACACCTGGAACGCATTCCCCATGCTCCAAGTTTGCCGAGGTTACACATCATTGCCTGGGAAGGCAAGGATTTCCCCCAGGCGGCTGGCACCAGCCACCTGCTCCCCTCTCCCTGACGCCCGAGGACTCACCTTGTCTCGGAGCTCTTCGATGGTCTTGAAGTAGGGGCTGTAGTCCCGCTCCGGGCTGGTTGGGCTCTGCTTCTGGTACCAGTTGCGGATCTTCACCTCCAGGTCAGTGTTGGCCTCCTCCAGGGCGCGCACCTTCTCCAGGTAGGAGGCCAGGCGGTCGTTGAGGTTCTGCATGGTGAGCTTCTCGTTGCCAGAGAGGAGACCGCCACCGCCGAAGTCACCAAAGCCACCACCAAAGCCTCCACCCAAACCACTACCAGCCGCTCCACTGAAGCCGCCCCCATAGCCCCCTGCTGACCCCGAGGAGAAAAACCTGGCAGAAGAAGCTGAGATACTGCGGCTCCCACCTCCCCCATAGAGACTCCCCCCACCAAAGCCTCCTCCCCCAGCCATGAGGGAACCCCCCCAGGTCGAGCCACCCCCAAAGGTGGAGGAAGAAGTCTGCAGAAATGTGGTGCTCATGGCCAGGCAGCAGCCCTGAGCTCTCAGCAGCACAAGCAAAGCTGGCAGGAGGCGTGAGCTGGGCTGAAACCCGAGGTCTGCACCTGTCACCCCCAGCCCCAGGCTCCTTATATACCCCTCCCAGGGTGTTGTGGGGCCATGTCTCCTCCCCCAAAGGGAAGCCAACTCCTTCTGCCTTCCTGACAAACACAGCCACCTGCACACCTCCACGTGGCTGGTTTGGGGTTTTTCTTTTCTTTCTATTTTTTTTTTTTTTTTAATGCAACAAAAGAGATGATTCAGAATGAATGGTGTTTTGCCCCGGGCCATGGTTTTAACACTTGGATTACAGGTTCATCTCTACTCTCCAGGAGAAAACCGAAAGGAGCAAACTCGCATCACGTCTGCCAGGCCTCCGCCTGCACTCTTAGAGGCTCAGGCCAACTCCACTCTCCGCTGGACTTCTCTGCTGCCTGCAGGTGGCCGGCTCCCTGCTCTCAGTTCGAGAATCCACTTTTCATCGCTGCCCTGTGCGGTCCCTCTCACAGACCCCATGTGCGAGCCTGCGGGCTCTGGGGATTGGCGGGCAGAGGTACACAGAGGAATGCAGGGCCCACAGGGATAGGCTGAGGACAGGAGAGGGATCCTGAGTCAAGTTCCAGCTGGGGTGACCAGAGGGGCCAGCATCTGTCACTTCCCTGATGCTCCAACCCTCCACCCCTCTCCTCCTCTCCTCCACCCCTCTCCTCCCCCCCTCTCCTCCTCTCCTCCCCCCTCCTCCTCTCCTCCCCCACCCCCAGTCCCCCTCCTTCTTCTCCAGCTCCCCCACACCGGCCCTCAGCCCCATGGCACTGGCATTCTCACAAAAGCCAGCGGGCTCAGGGCAGACAAGGGGCTGATTGATGATCCCACCGCCTGCCAACTACATGTCACTGAACCTTTCCTTGCTCCTGGGACAAGTTGGGGCAAACCTCTGCAGATAAGACAGGACCAAGATCCAGAAAGCCCCTGCTTTCTCCAGGGAGAGGCAAGTCACTGCACAGCGGCGCTAGATTAACGCTGTTTGTCCCGTCAAGCACCACGAAGCTGAGGAGGGATCCGATCCAGAAAGCTGTATGTGCCTGAGCACCATGAGGGGGTGGGGGGATAGAGAGGCCCGCAGGGCGGGCTGGAAGACACCTCGGAGATCTTGAAGGTCGAGGCACCGCTTCAGAGAGCAGGAGGCTGAGGCCGGAGAGGGGAGTCCAACACTCGGGAGAGCCCTTTTCTCCGCCGCCAGCTCAGGGGCCCGTGTTCCGGGGATACCTGATGCCTGTGGGCAGTGCCACCGGAGGCGTGGCCTGGCCCTCTGGCTTTGGCTGCGGGGTTTAGAGACAGCCAGGGGTGGGGAAGTGAGCAAGACCAGGCTGGAGGGTCAGGAGGAGGATTCCTGGACCACAGCTGCAGCACCATGAGGCTGACGGAGCTCCGGATTCCCTGGGACCTGGCTTCAAGCCCGGCTCTACCCATCACTGCTTGGAAAACCTCGGACACGGTACCATTCAAGTCTCAGTTTCCTTGTTGCAACGGGCACTCTCAGCTCCCACTTACGGGGAAGCCCTGAGGCCCAAGAGCCCCCATCCTGCCTCCTCCTTGCTCCCCGTCTTCTGAGGCACCGGATAGAGGGGTGCATGTCCAATACTTAGGACTCCCAAGTACCATCACCTGCGGGGACATTTTGTTTGTCCTTGGGCATCAGATCTGCCCTGTGAGTGACCGTCACACTCTGCCATATTCTTCCATAACCAGCACCTACTGGGCAATGCAGGTCATTGTTTTTATTGCTTTAATAACAGTAAATTCTTACTTCCACCGCATCCCTCACAGTTTACAGTGCACTTCTGCATCCACGCCTCCTCTATTCCTCACAGCTAAGAAGATGATCCCTGCCCCTATTTCAGAAAGAATGAAATTGCAGCTCAGAGAGGGAAGTGATTTGTATAAGGTGGCACAGCTAGTAAGAGGGCATCGCCGGGACTCACTGGGTCCTCTGACCGCCCCCCCCACACACACTCAAACAGGAGACAGGAAAAGAAGGTGTTCCCCTCCCCAGACTCCAGATTCCTGCACCTGAGCTGGGGTAGTGGAGTATTCCTGGTACGTGGGGGTGGGCTTCTCCTCGCCCAGTATCACAGTGAGCCAGCCTCTGAGTGCTGGGCCCAGACAGTGAGGTCTTGTCTCGTGGATGGGAGGACACTGTCTTTTCCTCTGAAAGAAAAATAATCTAACTCAGATCAGCCATAGCTCCTTAAAGCCTCTGCAGACATTACGGCCCCAGCAATTACCCCGGGAAAAATTATGTGGCATCACCCCGGGGTGAGGGAGGGCTGGACCCCAGCCAGCCTCTCTCTGCACCCTGACTCCCCTCCAGCAGCCCCTCAAGGGGGCTTTCCCTACGCTCTCAGGCCCAGGCCAGGCAGCAGCTGCCCCAGTCACAAATCCCTGGTTTCGGTCCAAACAGTTCCTATGAGCTCAAGGTCTGGGTGGCCGGAGCCTACTCACTAGCACCAGAAGGTGATGGCTGGGCAAGGGTGGAGGTCAAGCTCCATTTGGCTCCAGCCCAGACTGCAGACCTGGGCCCTGCCCCAGGCAGCCCGCCCGGGATGCTGTGCCAGTTTCTGTCCTTTGCCCACTGCAGGCAGACAGGCTGTCCCAGAGCCGGCCTTCCCTCCTAGGGATGGGACGATGCAGCCCAGTGGAAAGAGCCTGAGCTGGACTCCACCTCCGGGTGCGACTCAACATCTCCGAGCCAGGTTCCTGACTTAAAATCGGGCCATTTTCCCACTTACGTGAGACACTAAGAAGAGTCAAGATCATAGAGGCAGAAAGTGTAATGGTGGTTGCCGGGGGTGGGGAGAGAGAGTGAGGAGTTACGGTTTAATGGGGATCAAGTTTCCGTTTTACAAGATAGGAAGAGTTGTGAGGATGGAGGGTGACGCTTGCACGACACGCTTGCACCACAATGTGAGTGCACAGAACCGCCACAGAGCTGCGCACCGAGAAATGCGTGAGATGGTCATGTTTACGTCATGTATATTTTACCACGATAAAAAAAATAAAAAAAAAACAAAACACTGACCCCATTAACACCGGCCCCAGCTACAGGGCCACAGTGAGCATTCAGTGTCACAGGGGGAGTGGGGACCTCCATAGATGTTAGAATCTCCTCTGCTCCCCAGGGAGATGCCAGGGTCAGAGAGAGGGCATGCCCTGGGGCCTGGAGAATTCCTCATTTCTCATTTATTAGTTACATGGCGTTGAGTCATCAAGCCTCCTCTCTCCGAGCCTCAGTCTACCAATTGGAAAAATGGAAATAACTCTGACCCAGTCTGACTCACAGGGATGGAGCAAGATGACGGACCGGAAATGCTTGCAAACTGAAGTGGTCAAGATGACCAGCAGGGCTGCCCCTCCAAATCCCCTCCCCCTTCCTCTCGCTCCCTTTCCTCTATCCCAGCTGCTTCTGTCAACACAGTACCCCTAGTTTCAGCTCCCAGACTGAGACAGAAAAGTGTCCACACACACACACACATGCACACACGCACGCGCGCGCACCTGCACACAAAGGAAAGCTTTATTCCTGACACCCAGACCTGAGACCCAGTCACCAGCCCCACCTGTATGGGGCCCAGACCCCGCCTCACAGCCACATTCCAGGGGCCTCTGGGGCACAGGGGAGGGTTTCAGCTGTGACAACAGAGGCTTTCACAAACAGGGGACAAATATCTGGGCACTCCCAGCCTGGGACTGGGGGTGCAGCCAGGCCTCTGGCCTCTAGCTCCAAGGCCTCCTAAGTCAAGTGGGAGAGTGAGTCTGTAGGTGCTGACGGCCAGAGCGGAATAACTGGGGACGTGGCAGAAGGGGCTCCTGGCCCAGGGCTGCGGCAGGGGAAGTGGGAAGAGCTGGGCTCAGGGGTCACCAGCCTGTGATTTGGAGTAAGCTAATGAGGCTACCAAGCTTCATGGAAAATGGCGGAAAAAGCACCCCCTTCAGGATGAACACCAGATACGGCGGAGTCCTGAGCCTCCTTAGCGCAGGGCTGAGCACAGGAGGCAGAGCGTCCATCTGTCCCCCTAGAGACCTTCCGCCTCACTCAGCCCCCTCCCTCACACGGTCGGCCGCTGTCACAGATCCACGGGGCCTGAACAGACCCACTCAGCCTGAACCTCTCTGCTGGGGGAAGTGGGACATGTTTACCTTTAATTGGCCTCCATTCTTGGCCGCTAAGCTGTAAACCACAGGGACAGGACCATACCAACCCCAGGGCAGAGTTGTACCAGGAAGCTGGGACTTGCATTCCTTTGGGGGCCTGGGACGGGCCCCAGGCAAGCCAGTTTGGGGGTCTCTGTGGGAGGTCTGGGTCACAGCTGGGTCCTATTCCAGGCTCTGAGCCCAGGTATGGGCTGGTGGGCGTAAGGGGCTTACGCAGGGCTGCCAGGGGATGGATGGAGGTGTCAGTGCGTGCGCACACACACCCCAACGAGGGCGCCCTCTCCAGCCCTGTTCTGAGCTGGTGCCCGCCCCCTGACCCCAAAGCCCCAGTTTCTCCTTAAGTTAGGTGGAAAAACCTGTCAGGAGGAACTGCCTCAGGGGATCCCAGTCCTAGGCCTTCACACAGAGCAAGACTGGAATGTACTGAGGAAACGGCACAAGCAGTGTCATCCTAGGAGACGGGGTGCAGGGGTGGCACTGTGGGTTAAGAATCAGGAAATGTAATTCTGGTCCTAGCTCTGCCATGTAGTTGCTGTGTGGCCTTGGTCAAGTTACTTAACCTCTCTGAGCCTGCTTCCTACTCTATAGGATGCAACTCATACTACCTTTCAGGGTTGTTTGATTAAATAGCACTTAGTAGGTGCTCAGTAAACATTAATTACAGATACACAAACACACACCAACCCTTGGGGTGAGTTCAGTGGAAAGAAAACTAAATCTGGAAGCAAAAACCAGTTTCAAATCCCACCTTTGCCATGTGTTAGAACAGTTATATATACAACAACCCACCTCGCCTCTCTGAGCCTTAGTTTATCCCTCTGTAAAATGGGAGCAATGCTTATTAAACATCCTTGTTTTAGGGAACAGGTGAGATACATGAAGACCTCTGCAAAGGAATTACCGTAACAGCTGGAGTTTGTGAGCGCCCTCCCTCCCCTTTCCCGGGAAAGCGTGGACTCTGGTCCAAATGAAACCTAAACAATAAAACCTAAACAGTGCCAAGGCCTGGCACCCCCACCATGGGCTGAAATAACAAACTCAACGTCCTTCCTCCCTTGGGCCATAAAGTTTTATTGGAAGATCAGGGGGAGAGCCAGGGATAAGGGTCCCTCCCCTCCCATGCCCCTACCCAGGGGAATCCCTCTGCAGCAGAGTAGGAAGGCCAGGAGGTTGCCAGACTCAGAGGACCTTCGGGGTGGACAGGTCGTTGTAGTAGGCGTCCTGGCCCTCCAGCAGGTTTCGGTAGGTGGCGATCTCCTGCTCCAGCCGGGACTTGATGTCCATTAGGTGCTGGTACTCCTGGTTCTGCCGCTCTGTGTCGGCACGCACATCGCTCAGCTGGGCTTCGACACCACTGATCAGCGCCTGGATCTGCGCCAGCTGGGCTCCGAAGCGAGCCTCCGTTTCGGCCAGCGTGCTGTCCAGGGCAGCTTTCTGAGGGCAGGGAGAGGGAAGGAGACTCAGCAGAGCCCGGTGCCCAGCAATGGCATGGGCCCAGCCACCATCCAGGCTGCCCGAGGCCGCAAGGACACGAGTGCGCATCCCACAGGGCAGAGGGCACATACCATGCTGATCTGAGACTGCCGCTCGATCTCCAGACCCTGGAGGGTACGCCGCAGGTCGGTGACCTCCGTCTTGCTGCTCTGCAGCTGCTCCGTGTGGCCAGCGACCTCCCTGTTCAGCTCCTCGGTCTGCAGTGAGAGGAGGCAGAGGGAGTAAGCGCTGAGGCAGACCCTTGCCTGGGAGCATTAAGCCCGCTCTCCTTGCCACCTCCCCAAGGGGCACCTGCCTCCCCGTCCATACCTGGCTGGTGAACCAGGCCTCAGCATCCTTCCGGTTCTTCTCAGCCATGACCTCATATTGGCTTCTCATGTCGCTCAGGATCTTGGCTAGGTCGATGCCCGGAGCGGAGTCCACCTCCACGCTGACCTGACCACCCACCTGGCCCTTCAGGACACTGATTTCCTAGAAAGATACAGCAGAGATGGGCATGTCAGGGCCCAGAGCCTGCTGGGCCTGAGCCAGGTCACGCCCCCATCCCCCAGGCCATAGGGGTCTGGTTTTCAGGTGCAGACCTAGGAGCCAGCACTGGGGTACAGATGGGGTCACCACCATCCCCTGCTGGAACGCTTGGGAGCCACATGACACACTCAGGGCCAGGTCAAGGGTGCAGCAGATGTGGCCACGGTCAGAGGGTACAGGATAAAGAAAAGTGTCCTCAGCTCTGGGAAGCTGGGCGGGGATGGATGGGAAGCCCAGCTTGAAACCCACCTCCTCGTGATTCTTCTTCAGGTAGGCCAGCTCCTCCTTGAGGTTCTCGATCTGCATCTCCAGGTCGGTCCTGGCCAGGGTCAGCTCGTCCAGCAACCTGCGGAGGCCGTTGATGTCGGCCTCCACGCTCACGCGCAGGGCATGCTCTGTCTCGAACCTTTCGGAGGAAATAGTTGCAGTCAGGCCAGCATTTCCTCTGCACCTCTGAAGACTTCCCCACCTCCCCTGGGTTCAGGGGCCCATGGGGGATGGGGTGTGCTTCAGACCAGCTGGGGTGGGTGAGAGCAGAGTCCATTCTCCCCACGGCACTGAGCCCCATAAGGGCCTGAGATTGCCCCCCGCCCCTGCCCTGGCTTCTGCAGCCCCCAAGGCACAGACACTCACTTGGTTCGAAAGTCATCTGCAGCCAAACGAGCGTTGTCGATCTGCAGGACCATCCTGGAATTCTCAACGGTGGCACCAAGAATCTGGAAGGCGGAAGGCAGGAGGTTAGCACCAGTTCGTACATGGGCACCGTCCACCCACTTTCTTCCCAGAGGAGAGAGAAGAGCAAAGGAGTGTGTGTGCCTGTGTGCCTCCACCGCCTGGAGACCAAAGCCTCAGCCACCCCAGGCTGCCCAACAGCCTGCTCTCTGGGAGGCCTTGGAATGGGTCCAGGCCCAGGAGCTGGAGCGGGAGAAACTACCGCCAGGGAGGCTGAGCCGGGGGGAAACAGCAAGGGCAGGGAGGTAAGCCTGGGGGGAAAAGTCTCCACCACCTGCACCCAGGGAAACTCTAAATGCTCGTAGGGAGGCAACTTCGAGTGATCCGCAAACCAGATGCAGGGAGCACAGGGGTGGGCTGTGGTCTGACCCCTACTCAAAGCACCTTCTGCCTTCGGGGAAGGGAAAGCGCTCTGTCGAGCATCTATTATGTGCCGACACTTTGTGCCTCCTCTTTGAGGCAAAGTGTATTCCCTTGTGTGGGTCACAGTTTATAAAAAAGTTTGAAAGCACTACGCTTGTTGTTTACACCTCTAGCTCTCCCTCATCTACGGGTCTGGTCTAGGCCCCTGGCACCCAGCAGCACTCCAGGCACAGGGTGGGCCCTGGCCTACGCTGTGGGGACTGTGCGTTTGGAGACCCAACGTGTGAGGCTGTTAAATGTCCCACTGGCTTCTGAAACATTTCTTCGGGACCGAGATCCCAGCTCTGAGGCGTTCCCTGTGGGCAGAGACCAAGCCCCACCCTGAAGGACCCTGAGGGCCTCCCAGCAAGAGGCTGTAGCAGGGACTTGGGGTCTCCACCCACACGGCACGGGGCCTCTCCACAGAGGTCTTCACAAGCTCAGCATTCGTCTCTCCTTTACCCAGTCCGGGGGCCACAGCATATGTCCCTCCTTGCCCAGGGGCCAGAGTTAGCCTCTCCCATTCCTCCTAGAGCTCCTCGAAGTCCCCAGTGGCCCCCTGGGCGGGGGAGGGGCTTCAGCCTCTGCGTGATGGAAACCAGACCCGCCCGGCGGGAGACAAGGAATGCAGAGGGCCTCACACCGGGGGCAGCAGAAGGCAGGTCTGGCCCGGCGAGAACCAGATTCCTCCCTGGCCAAACTCTTGCATTTCCCTGTTGCACAGCGACTCAGGTCCAGACCTCAGGGCAGCCCACAGCGCGCCCCATCTCTTCCCCCTCCTTCCTCCCCCCTTTCCCAGGCCTAGCCGACCGGCGCGCCTTCTTCCTCCCGCCCTCCAGTCCCCCCACATTAACCCGCTCCCCCCAACCAGGCCTCCACTTCCTGCCCCGTGGTCCTGCCCCTCCTCACCGGCCGGCTTCCCTCCGCCCCACCCTGCGGGCCCTCCCCCATCCTAACCCTCGCTCCCGCCCCGGCCGGGAGGTGGCTCTGGAGCCCGCCGCCCCCGCCTCGGGCCTCACCCCGCCCGCGGGGCTGGGTATTCGCGACAGGTGCACTTCCCGCGGCCGGGCCGCCTCCCACCTGGTCCCGCAGGGCCCCGATGGTCTTGAAGTAGTGGCTGTAGTCGCGGGCGGGCCCGGGCCCCTGCTTCTGGTACCAGTCGCGGATCTTCACCTCCAAGTCGCCGTTGGCCTCCTCCAGGGCGCGCACCTTCTCCAGGTAGGAGGCCAGGCGGTCGTTGAGGTTCTGCATGGTGAGCTTCTCGTTGCCCGCCAGCAGCCCGTCGGAGCCGGCCAGGGCGCCCGCATAGCCGCCGCCGTAGCCCCCGGAGGAGGACGAGGACACGAAGCGGGCGGAGGACACCGACACGCCGCGGCCACCCGAGCCCCCGTGGATGCTGGGCGCGCGGAAGGCGCCTCCCACCCCGAAGCGCATGGAGCCGCTGCCCAGACCCCCGAAGGAAGAGGTGGCCGACGACTGGCGATAGCTGTAGGAAGTCATGGCGAAGGAGGACGCGGGCGACACCGGTCGGAGTGGCTGCAGTCGGCAAGAGGAGTGGCGAGGCCCTCACCTGGCGCCTTTTATGCCCGGGGTTGGGCGGGGGAGGGGGGACGGTGTCGGGCGGATTTCTGAGGGCCCAGGAATTTGCAGGCTCCTGAGAGCAAATACGGGCGCTCTCCCCATTGGTCAGTTCCTGGCGGCTCTGCTTCCGACTCTCCCCTCCCTGGGACCAGAGGCTCCCGCCCTCCGGAGAGCTGCCCCACACCAGCCCACTCAGATGCCCAGCCACACACCCCGCTGGCACACTCGTTCGGATATTCACCCCCATCACACGTACACTTAGACATCCCCGCAGTTCACATGCTGGCCCTCCCCCATTAAGATCACCCAGAGTTTGACACCCCCCAGGAATTACAGTTTTTCTGAGAGTACACGACGAGACGTCAGCCCCCCACCCCGTGATCCCTCACTCAGAGTCCCCCCATCACATTCTGAGCCCCTTCCTTGTGATCAAAATTAACCCCCCCAAAGTACATTCACTTGATTCCTACACCCCACTGGGAATTACAGTCTCTCAGAACCTGCCCCTTGGGGATCACCCACACCCTGACCCCCCCTCAGTCCCCCACATGAGGTGCTCTGAGCTGCAACTTCCCAGGCCTCCTGAGACAAAGCCGCCCCACCCTGCTGTGGCCATACAAAGCCCCAAGGTGACAATAGGCTCCTGGGAACAGCTGCTGGGAGGGGTTCTGCAGCGGGACTGTAAAAGGCACCTTCAGAATCCCGAGCTCAAGCCGGAGATCCACCTGGGAGCTGAACCCCCGACTCAGTACTCTCACCAACCATCCACCCATGCCCACCCCCAACCAGGACAACCCTCTACCCTCCAACCCCAAAAGCATGCATTCGATGCAGACTTACTGAAGTGATGCTGTAGTGAGGCATCTGAGCCTAAGGGAGGTGAGTAACTCGCCCATGAGACTTTTTTTTTTGTGTGTGGTACGCGGGCCTCTCACTGTTGTGGCCTCTCCCGTTGTGGAGCACAGGCTCCGGACACGCAGGCTCAGCGGCCATGGCTCACGGACCCAGCCGCTCCGCGGCATGTGGGATCCTCCCGGACCGGGGCACGAACCCACGTCCCCTGCATCGGCAGGTGGACTCTCAACCACTGCGCCACCAGGGAAGCCCGCCCATGAGACTTTTAGCACCTGCCGCCCAGAGACAGGATGGAATCCCTACCCCCTTGTGAGCATCTCCAAGGAGGGTGTCAGAGGCTGAATCCTCCTGTGCCTAACAGTCCTGTCCTAGTACATGGATGAATGACTGGATTGCTAGGGAGGGCGCCCACACGCAAGGTGGAGAGTTTCGATAACAGAGGAAGGGGTCCCTCCGCTCCATACACAGCCCCCAGCCCCGTTCTTCATCCAGCTCAGTAACTCCACCCACCTTTATGATCGCCTTGGAGGCCCCCCTGCCAGACACTGCAGGGTCCTGAAGCAGCCTCACCCCAGTTCCTGTCCGCAGGGACCTCACACCTCCTCAGAACTGTCCCCGCAGTTCCTTTGCATCCTTATGTCAAAGCAGCCACCCAATCTCAGGACAGAGGCCCGGTGCCCTTTTGACAGGGTGGTAGGGAGATCGGTCAGTTATTCTCAGTTTCCTGTGAAACCTTAGGCCTCCTCTCTGCATATTATCACCTGGGTCACCTGTGGCTAAATGAAGACTTGTCCCCAGCCTCTGAAACCTGTCCCCAATAAACTGTCTTCTGGCCACCAATGGATCCAGGAACAGGGGCACCAAACCCCCCCTACACACACACACACACACACACACACACACACACACACACACACACACACACACACCCATAACCCACCAGGAGCAGCCCCAAGCCACTAGGAAAGCCAGCCTGAGGCTGTTCAAACTAGTGAATCAGACCTGCAAGTGGGTCCCGGGGCTCCGAGGGGGAAGGAGCTTCAAGGCTGGCCCTGCAATCAGGGTGTGGCTGGGCTTTCACAAAGGTTGTAGCTGCCAGGGCTGATCTGACGTGAGTCACTATTTGGCCTGAAGGAGGAGGCCTGCTCCTGGTAGGGGAAGGGGGAGATGGGCCAGATGGTTGCTAGCACACCAAGCCCCAGCTGGAACCTCTGCTTCTGTGGCCTGATAGGAGAGTTTGGGAAGGGACTTTGCATTAGGAAACAAAGAATAGGACCAGCAGTTCTCCTCCAGATTAACGGGTTGTGAGTTCACTAAACTTCAGAAGAGCTTAGAGTCCCAGCCCCCTACCCCAAAGCCATAAGAACAACTGACTGCAGGGAAGTACCATTTACAAAGCCTTTTCAGATCTCATTGGATCCCCAAAGCAGCCCAGTGGAAAAGGTATTCTTATGCCCATTTTACAGATGAGGAAACAGAAGCTTCGAGATGGACAGCCAGGAGTGTCAGATTCTGGCTTCCAGCCTCTTAACCCTCAGCCCCATGGCCTGGGGTCCTGAGTGCAACAGAGGCTGCACTCTCCCTTCCAAGGAAGTCCCAGCTCCAAAATGACTCCTTTGAGTCTCTTCCCCCCAAATCCTAGGCTAACCCCAAAGACAGTCCCCTGCTCCCACTCTCTGGCCAGAACAATGCCTAGCACCTTCCACCGTGAGTTGTGTGGCTTTTAAACACTTCTCTGGCACATCTGCCCCCCACCGCCCCACCCCCAGAGACGGAACTGAGGAATCAAGCTGCGGTAAACAGGTAAACAGACTGCCCACGAGCAGAGTCCTTGATCTGCCCCTGGCTGAGTGAGGGCAAGAACTTGTAGAACCTGATCGGAGTAGCTCCTTTCCCAAGTCCTGATCTCCAGCCTGGGGACCCACAGTCTGCAGAGGAGGGGCACACAGGGTCAGGAGTGATGAAAAGGGAATGTTTGAGCATGAAAGGATCCCGGAGAGGAAAGTGCCCAGCCTTCCCCTGACTTGTTGCTGCAGAGCCGCAGCCCCACGACATCCTTGTGGGAAAGGGGGGCCGCTGTCAGATAGGATCAGAAACACTGCTGTCCCCACTCCCTTTTGGAAATTCACAATGCATGGTACTAAAGGCTGTGAGAACCTCAGTCCTTCATCTGTAAAAGAGGCATAATAATCATAATAACAATCTAGTTCCTGGAGTTGTTTCAGTGGTTAGATAGGTGCTAATTAGATAGATAGTGATGTACTATTTAATAACAATGTAACACAATAAATACTTATCATTTGATTGTATATAATGTATTATATACATGTAAGTATTATATTAAGTATTATTATTTAACTTCATTTAATCAGCAGTTCCAAAATATACGGGACCATGGCGTCTTTTGTCAGGTAATGCCTATTAATAATCCATATATCACAAGAAAAGCTGGTCCAGTCCAAGGAAGCTCAGAGAGGTAAAGTGACTCTCCTGAGGTCACATGGCTAACTTGTGTCCAAATCCTGAGGCCAACGGTTCTCTCTGCATCTCCACCTGGACCCACCCTAGAAGCTTCTTACACTAGAGCAAATGCAGATTGCAGTTCCCAGAGGGGAGGGATTCAAGGTAGGGGAGTTTTCATCATCCCTGAGGAAATGAAATAGTGGTTGGGGACCACTGGAAAGAAGTGAGAGTCCTAGTCCCTGGGTAGAACGAAATGGTGTGACTATGACAATAAGGGCGACGATGATATGACAAAGGTGAAAATGATGACAGCCAGCATCTACTGGACCAGCCTCTAGGTTAAACACTTTGTATACATTATCTCAACTAATCCTGTGACTTAAAGTATTATCATCCCCATTTTATAGACCAAAAAACTGAGGCTCAAAATGGTTACTAACTTGACCAAAGTCACACAAGTAAATAGTGGACCCAGGATTCAAGCCCAGATCTTTAACTCCCGAAAGCTGTAGTCCCAACCACTAACGCTGTCCCTCCTCTCATGAGTTGGGGGTTAAGGTGATTTCTTCCACTGGTCTGGAGAAAGGGTCGTCAAGTTGGGAAAGGCATAGCGTCACCTGCCAAGGTCCCAACTTGTCCTCCCTGCTTGGATACACAAGTATCTGTTTGGTCAGCCAGTGGGTCATACAAACAAGATTCAAAGTTCAGCCTTGAAGAGGAGATGGGCTCATGTATGTAAACAGAAGTGATCAGCTGGAGGACAGAAAGGAAAAGGATGCAAGACTTCATGGACTTGCCTGTCATGTAAATTGGTAACCCTTCCCTAAGCAACATCCCCTTCCTAAGGACCATCAGCACAAGATGCTCAGCTATCAATACTTTCTCACTCGCTCCTCCATTCAGCAAAAGTGTATCAAGTCCTATCCCCTATTTGCCAGGCAAGATGCTAGATGCTGGGATACAGAAGTAAATACAAGCCTTTCCTGCCTCTAAGAAGCTGACAGTCTGGCAGGGGATTATGGAGACATTTCGTTTTGATTAAATGTGGTAGATTGAATACCCACATTCATTTTTGCACCTTCCTAAAACCCTGTTAAGCTGACAGTAAAGGACTATTTTAAAAGAATAAAAGAAGAGACAACAGAAGATGATAAATGGCCACAAAAAATTTTAAAGCTCGAAAATGGTAACTAAAAGCAGACGAGGAAGCTGAGACCTAGGGCTCGGGAGCATAGGGAAGGGACAGAGGAGGGGAGGGCAGGAAATTCACAGAAGCACGAAGATTCTCAACACAAAACCCAGAAGCTCGGGAATTGGGGCACCAGGGACCCTGAAAGGAGAAGTAGAAGATGCAACTCTGAACAGGGCTAGCTAGAAGTTTCTATAAACAGCACCAAGTTAACTGGAAAGAATAGATGTACACGGATATGTATAACTGAATCACTCTGCTGTACACCTGAAACTAACACAACATTGTTAATCAACTATACTCCAATATAAAATTAAAATTAAAAAATAAAGTAGGAGTTGGGAAATTATGACCCATGGGCAAAAAAAAAACCCCAAAACCCAGCACCAATTTCCCCTCCCAGCCCAATCAAGGGCAACAAGGAGAAGATGGGAGATTCGCTCTTCCCCATTAGACTGGAAAATTACAAAGTTTGATAACGTCAAGTGCTGGGGAAGATGTGGGCAAATGAACTCCCACAGGCACATTAGCGGGAGGCAAGTTGCAGTCGCCACTTTGCAGGGCGATTTGTCTGTGTCTTTCTTTCAAAAATTCCACACACCCTGCAAGCCCCAGTTCCACTCTTCTGCATTTACCCCAAAGAACCCTTGTTCATATATTCAGGGAGGCATATAAAAAGATACTCTCTGAAGCATCATTTGTAATAAAGGAAAGACGGAAACAACAACAGGTAGGGAGACAGTTGAGTGAACTATGTAACATTCACATGGCGGGAGAAGAATTAAACAGAATGAGTCGTGTCGATATTTAGTCACGTGAAGAATCTTAAAGAACCAGCTGCTGGGTAAAATAAAAGCAGCGGGAGAGCAATACATATAATTAATGCTGACATACACTTAAAAGATGATATTTCTACAAGTGCATATGAATATGCACGTAAGCACATAAATAAGGAAGGAAACACACCAGACTGACAACAGAGATTTCCTTGGAGAGAAGCTGATTGAAGGATAGTAGTCAGGGGAACCAAGGCTTGTCTCTGCTATTCTAATTTTTTTTTTTTTTTTTTTTTTTTGCGGTACGCGGGCCTCTCACTGTTGTGGCCTCTCCCGTTGCGGAGCACAGGCTTCGGAAGCACTGGCTCAGCAGCCGTGGCTCACGGGCCCAGCCACTCTGCGACATGTGGGATCTTCCCGGACTGGGGCACGAACCCGTGTCCCCTGCAGCGGCAGGCAGACTCTCAACCACTGCGCCACCAGAGAAGCCCTGCTATTTTAATTTTTACAACAAGAATGTATTTACGTATTACTAGTTAATTAAAAATGATTAATTGCTAATTAAAAATAATTTCTTAGGAAACACTATATGATGGACATTTATAACTGGCCATATTTAATCCAGTAAATCCCTCTTCCCCTCCCTGTACCCACAACACAGACCTCTGTGTCCCCACTCATACACTCTGACATTCTAGTCTTGGGTTAGGAAAGGAGAGAGGAAGTTTTGGAAAGAGGAGCAGTAGATGTGGGGAGAAAAGAGCCCCCCGCAAAAGGTTTCTAGGCTCCTGCCCCTACCCCTGGGTCCTTTGCTCTGATTTCCCTCTTTATGAAGCAAGAAGGTGAGAAGGGAAAAGAAGAGAAGGCGACAGAACTTTTCTTTTCTTTTTTTTTTTTTTTGGCCACACCACGTGGCATGCAGCATCTTAGTTCCCCGACCAGGGATCGAACCCATGCCCCCTGCATTGGAAGCACGGGAAGTCCCATGACAGAACATTTCAAGAGGGACTTGGAAAGAGTCTGGGTGCAGGAGGGCTCCTTCAGCTCGGATAACTTGACCCGGGGGTGGGGGGGGGCAAGGTCCCTTCTGTTCTGGTTCCCCAAGGATTGGAAGCCTTAGGAATATCCGGTGTCATCCTCTGGCAGGGACCTGGGGGTTCTCACGACGGGCAGCCAGCCTCCCCATGTAGTGCACGTGGACAGGTGGGCTGGAGCTGGAGTGACCCCCGCCTGAGCCTGCAACCAGCAGCCACCTTGAGAGCACATGGGAGACATTTGTGAGGGAGTTTCTAGCGGTGCTGGAGGGAGTAGCCACTTATGGGCCACCATCCTGAAGCTGTTGAGCCAGGCTTTCCTGGTGGCACAGTGGTTAAGAATCGGCCTGCTAATGCAGGGGACACGGGTTCGAGCCCTGGTCTGGGAAGATCCCACATGCCGCGGAGCAACTAAGCCTGTGCGCCACAACTACTGAGCCTGCACTCTAGAGCTCGCGAGCCACATCTACTGAGCCCACGTGCCACATCTACTGAAGTCCATGTGCTCTAGAGCCCATGCTCTGCAACAAAAGAAGCCACTGCCATGAGAAGCCCACCCACTGCAACAAAGAGTAGCCCTTGCTCTCCGCAACTAGAGAAAGCCCGCGCTCAGCAACGAAGACCCAACACAGCCAAAAAAAATCGTAAACGAAAAATAAAAATAAATTTATTAAAAAAAAAAATATATATATATATATAACTATTGAACCAGTAGGCATATGGACCTCATACAAATCAGCATAATCGGGTGTGTGGGTGCTGGGAATTCCCACGCAGCAGCGGGCAGGCGGGGAGGGGGGCAAAGGGAGGGAGCCCTCATTTCTGCCTGGGAGCAAGATGTTTCACAGAGGCACCACCCTTGAGCAAGAGGCTGAAAGACCTGTTGGTGTTTATCAGGCAGAAGATCCTGGGAGAGTGGGATCGCTGGGGCCAGCTCGGGAGCCATTGGACATTCAGTTCAGTTGGGGGCATGTGGGGGAGGGGCGAAGCCAGGGGAGAAATCGCAGGGGCTGTAACTCTCAGCCAAAGGGTTGATTTATCCTGAAGACAGTGGAAAGTCATTTCAACCAGGGATGTGATGTGGTCAATTTCATAGTTTAGAAATTGCCGTGGGTTCCACGCGTTGAATGGGTTGGTAGGATGAGCGAGGCATGGCCAGGGGTGGGGAGACCAGGTTAGGTCTGTTGAGATAGAACCCGTTGGGGCTAAAGAGGGCCTGGACTTAGTCCCAGGATTGATGATGCAGAGTAAAGGATGGAGACAAGAAATGGCTGAAGCTTGTTCAGGCCAGGTGGGTGGTGTCACGGGGACCGAGGCTCTGCGGCAACTCAAGTGACCCAGTGCGGCTGTCACTTCCCACGAGTGGGAACCCAGGGAAGGTGGGACACAGCAGGCTGACCCAGGATGACCCCAGGTGTTCCTCTTAGAGTCCCCCAGGGAGGAAAAACCAGCCTGACAGGAAAGGGACCAAGCATGGGGGAGGGGAGGGAGCACTGAGTCCTGGGGAACTGCCCCAGGTCCAGACCAGTGGGGGAGGGAGAGGGTCAGCCTCCCCCAAAGTGCCACATTCCACGCCCCAGGGAGACAGGACTGGCCTCTCCCTGCCCCGCCCCTCCCACAGGGCTGAGTGTACGTGACCAGGTTCAGCTCCTCTCCATACAGGCAGGGCCCTGGCCGGCCACTTAGCCAGGGGTACCTCTCTCTGCCTCTGCCCTGATTCTGGGCTACTTGGGCCCCATTCAGATTCCTGCGCCAAACCTTGGCCCGTACCACGTGAGCTGGGGCATGGGGAGGGCCAGACACAGGACAGAGAGAAAGAAAAATGTCCCGTGTCTGCCCTGATTTCCTAGAGCCCACCGTGGTCCCCCGAGTGGACTTCTGCTAACTTCCCTCCCACCAGCATCCTCAAGGGAACCGGCGCTTCCTCCCTCAGGGGCAGAGGCTCTAGCATGTGGGATCCTTTCCATGTCAAAACTGATCTGATCCTGTGAACCCTACAGAGCCCTTGCTGACCTCCCCACAGCAGGGTTCCTGTCCAGGAACTGAAACTGTCTTCCTCAAAATCAGGTGTGGCTCCTGGACTCAAGCTATCTCAGCATTTTCACCAAACACCTGTTGTGCACCAGAGGCTGACCCTAGGCCGTGAGGGCCACATCCCTGCCCTCCAGGAGGGAAGCAGGCCCTTCCGCTGGCCTGGAGCATCCTCCCTTCTCACCTGCCTCCTTTACCTGGATGCCAGTAACTCAAGTCCCTCTTTCAGCGCTCAGCTTGGGCATCACCTCCTCTGGGACGTCTGCATGATCCACTCAGGCTGGGCCAGTTTTTCCCAGCCTCCCCGGCCCCAGGCCCCGGATTCGCCCCATCAAATGCCCTGGCTCTGTCTCCCCAGCTAGACAGAGCTTCCCCTCTGCATCTAGCCCCAGGCCAACACCTGCACTAGTAAATGCTTAATAATTATTTGCTGGAAAAGATGAAAAAAAAGGGAGAAGACCTTTTTCGTTTTCATTCGACCAATAATTACAGATCACCCTCTATGTGCCAGTCACCTTCTAGACTCTGGGCTTCTAGAACAAAACAGTCAAAATCTCCCTGCTCTCCTGAGCTTTCATGCTGGGCTTCTGCCAGCTTTCACACTGGCAGACAGTGTGATTCTAGGAGTGAAGGGCACCCGGGGAGAAGCAAAGAAGGGAAGGAGTGAAGGGCGTTGGGGGGCATGGAAGAGAGGCCCCTGAGGAGGTGGCACGTGGACAGAGACCTGAGAGAGGCGAAGGAGCCTCCAGATCCCCGGGGACCGGGCTGAGGGCACAGCAGAGGCAGACTCCCTGAGGAAGAATGCCCGGAGCTGAGAAGCGTATACCAGGGGCGGTGTGCAGGAGGGGAGTCCTGGAGGAGGCCAGGCACACAGGCCAGCAGTCTTCCTAGGGAGCTGGGCTTTATACTGAGAGTAAAGGGACCTTGATCGGAGGAGCCCTGGCATCCCTGTGGCCGCTTTCCAGATCACAGACCAGGAGCTAAGGAGGAAGCTGGAGATCTGATAAGAGACTCTGACAAAAGTCCAGGCAGGAGAAGCTGGGGGCTGGATTCAAGGAGATGTGAGAGGTTGGTGAGAAGTGGCTTGACGCAGAGGCTACGGGTGGAGCTGATGGAGTCACGAGGAGCACGAGGGAAGGACAGGAATCTAGGATGGCTCCTAGCTTGGGGCCGGAGCCTGGCATCTGCACTGCAGTCTGGACCCGTGGTTTATCCGATTCCGCCCCCCACCCCGAGAAGGTCAGTGGTTCCCCCCCGCCCCCGCAGGGTCATCCCTGGATCCGCTTTGGATGAAGTCCAGAACTAGGTTCTAATTGGGTTCTACTCACTAAGCACTCCCTGTGCCCACGTCTGCCAGCGCTGATGCCCACTGAGGGAGGGGGAAAGACAAAGGCTGTGTCCACACAGGCCCTGCCCACAAGGAGCCCACAGTCAGGGCCAGGAGTTGGGAGGTGACTTCTGACCAGAACCTGCGTTTTTCAAAATCTCAACAGAGCAACAGTGAACGTGTATCACCTCTATAATCTGGGACGGAAGGTGTTCACATGTTTTCAATTCTGAATTGCCCTAGGCGTCAGTGGCCTCAGTAGGGCAAGTGCAGCCCAGCAGACTGGGGGAGGGGTGATCAGGTTGGCCAAGCTCCGGGAAAAAGAGCTACTTCCCCAGGGAGGAGGGCAGATGGAAGGGTGTGTGTTGGGGGGGCGGGTACATTCTTGAGGGCAGCTGGAATTCAGAGCCCTCTGGAGACAGAATGCTGAGCCTTGACCCTCCTGGCCCTTCCTGGCTCCTCTCAGCTCTTCCTGGCCTCTCCTGGCTCCAGCCGGCTGCAGGATAAACATTCATTAAGTAGAAACCGCAAAGAATCCCAGAACAAGGTGGGCTGCCGGAAGCGGGGAACAAAGGAGGGCTCCAGGTCTGGGGTGTGCTGGGGGAGAAGCCCTTTGCCCACAGAAGTAATGACTGAGGCCCCGTCCTCTGCCAGGGGCCTTGTATCCAACAGGCATTTTGGTCAGCCAACAGTCGATTGGGAAGGAAAATGCGCCCCGCCCCAGACAAACACACACACACACCATTAATGGAGGACAAAACCTCATTGGCTCCCTTGGGTACTTCACTGCTATTCCAGACAGGACCTATGGGATGCCAGCCCCAGCCCTCACCGGTGCCTGGGGCACCCAAGCACCAGGCCTGAGGCCTTCCAGGTGCCACCAGGGAAGCTGGGGAATCAGCTCTGGAGCCACAGGGCCAGGAAGCCCTCCAGCCACCCTGGCCTGAGCCCCAGCCCTGTCCAGTGGAATGTGCTGGGGTTGGGGGGGGCGGGGACTTCCTTTGCAGGCCTGGTCTGGGATTAGGGCAGGAGCCTGAGGAGACCAGAACATGCAGCGAAGACATCAATCCTAGCTCAGTAAACACACAGAGAGGTCCCCGGCAGGCGGAAACCCACCCAGCACCTTCAGGCAGAGATCCGTATCCGGGCTTTCAGAAGGAAGGGTTTGAGCCAGGGAGGGGGAGGGGAGGCTCCGGGAACCCGGAATTTGCCATTCCTGCCAGGCCCACTTTACCTTGTCCTCACCGGCATCTTGACCACTAAGAAATACGGTAAACCCCAACTACCATATGACCCAGCAATCCCACTCCTGGGCATATACCCTGAGAAAACCATAATTCAAAAAGAGTCATGAACCAAAATGTTCATTGCAGCTCTATTTACAATAGCCAGGACATGGAAGCAACCTAAGTGTCCATCATCGGATGAATGGATAAAGAAGATGTGGCACATATATACAATGGAATATTACTCAGCCACAAAAAGAACGAAATTGAGCTATTTGTAGTGAGGTGGATGGACCTAGAGTCTGTCGTACAGAGTGAAGTAAGTCAGAAAGAGAAAGACAAATACCGTATGCTAACATATATATATGGAATTTAAGAAAAAAAAATGTCATGAAGAACCTAGGGGTAAGACAGGAATAAAGACACAGACCTAGTAGAGAATGGACTTGAGGATATGGAGAGAGGGAAGGGTGAGCTGTGACAAAGCGAGAGAGAGGCATGGACATATATACACTACCAAACGTAAGGTAGATAGCTAGTGGGAAGCAGCCGCATAGCACAGGGAGATCAGCTCGTTGCTTTGTGACTGCCTGGAGGGGTGGCATAGGGAGGGTGGGAGGGAGGGAGACGCAAGAGGGAAGAGATATGGGAACATATGTATATGTATAACTGATTCACTTTGTTATGAAGCAGAAACTAACACACCATTGTAAGGCAATTATACTCCAATAAAGATGTAAAAAAAAAAAAAAAGAAATACGGTAAACCTCCGCTGCGCGCCAAGCAAGAGGACTCAGATGAAACTCCTACACCTGTAGGACAGGAGGGCAGAGACCTCCTCACCCTGAGGTTTTCAAGTCTGGCCTGACCACACACACTCACACACACACACACTCACTCTCATACATACACACTCACTCTCACACAGGTGTGCTCACACTCACACATCTGTACATATGCACGTGCACATGCTCTCACACTCTCCACACTCAATTGTGTGCTCACACATACACTCACACACTTACACTCACATGCTCGCTGTCACATGCATACACGCTCATTCACTCACACACGTGCACACACTCTCCACACTCATATAGTCACGCACTCACATGCTCACACACACACACACACTTACACACTCACATTCTTCCATCCAAAGCAGCTCTGCTCTCACTGGTTTCGCACAGCCAGCTTCCTGTAAGGTTGTGCTTGAGCAGAGGATTGTTCCTCTTCTAAAGCTCAACGACTGGCGCTTTCACCCAACTCCATCAGTTTGTAGGTCAGGAGACAGAGACAGAAGAGAGACTTGGCCTCCCTGAGATCACACAGCTGGTTTCCCGCAGCCGAACTGAGACCAGCAGGCAGGCACCCTGGAACCAAGCTGTCTGCCCCCAGGGGAAGAGCTGAGCTCACAGACGAGAAAGGGGTAAACACTGCAGGCTCCTGACAAGAGCAGGTGACAGGCCAGGGGCAGAGGAGGGACACGTACAGAGGACTGCGGGAGCTCAGGGAAGGAAAGCTGCCCTGTGAGGCCTGGGGTGAGCAGGGAGGCACCCCTGGAGGAGGCAGAGTGAGCAGAGCCCAGGGTAAGCAGAGTGAGGACACCAAGGTGGCAGATGGGTGGAAAGTTCCAGAAAGGGTGCTGTAAAAACAGCCCAAATGACACGGGTTCAAGCCCTAGTCTGGGAGGATCCCACATGCCGCGGAGCAACTAGGCCCGTGAGCCACAACTACTGAGCCTGTGCGTCTGGAGCCTGTGCTCCGCAACAGGAGAGGCCACGATAGTGAGAGGCCCACGCACCTCAATGAAGAGTGGCCCCCGCTTGCCATAACTGGAGAAAGCCCTCGCACAGAAACGAAGACCCAACACAGCAAAAATAAATAAATAAATAAACTCCTACCCCCAACATCTTAAAAAAAAACAGCCCAAATGTATTGAGTCCTTACTACATGCCTGGCTCTGTTCAAGTATGTAGCAAACACTGACTTATTTAAATCATAAAAGCTCCCCTGTGCTGTAGATACTGTTGCAAACAGCAAAATCCCCATTTTACCAACTAAGAAACTGAGGGCCCACGCAGGGATGGTGGATATATCACATCCAATCCTCCTATTGGTGTTACAAGCTATCAGCTATTGAAGGCTCTCCCTGTGCCAGGCACTGTTCGTTACACATGATTTTTATTTATCTCGCACAAACCCTCTGAGGTTGGTGCTGTTAGCCCCATTTCAGAGATGAGGAAACTGAGGTTCTGAGACGTTAAGTAACTGGCCTTGGATGACATGGCCTTAAAATAAATAGTGGATCCATGAATCAAACCCAGGCCACATTTTATAGGGGAGGAAACTGAAGCTCAGGGCGGTGAAGCAATTGGACCAGGCTAATGAGTAGCCTTTCACTACAGAATTTGTGGGAACAACCAAGGGGAAATATTGGCAAGCTATATCATGAACCCACGGCCAATAGCCTTAAGACATTTAGAGTTCCTACAAATAACCAACTAAGAGATCAACAACCCAGGAGGAAAAAAGAGCCAAGCATGTGAGCAAAGAGTTTCCAGAATACATATATATATAAAATATATCTCAGGATATGCAAATTGCATTTAGATATATGAAAATGTTCAACCTCACTCACAATAAGATAAATGCAAATTTAGACTATCATGATTTCTCATTTTTTACATGTCACATTGGTAAAGATGAAAAGGTAACTTACTATTTGTTGGGCATATGGGGAACTGAAAAATCCACTCATTGTTGATAGCAGGAAAATCAGTATAAAATCTATGAACAGTGATTTCCAACTTCCATCAAAATTTTAAATATTTGGGCTTCCCTGGTGGCGCAGTGGTTGCGAGTCCGCCTGCCGATGCAGGGGACATGGGTTCGTGCCCCGGTCCGGGAAGATCCCATATGCCGCGGAGCGGCTGGGCGCGTGAGCCATGGCCGCTGAGCGTGCGCGTCCGGAGCCTGTGCTCCGCAACGGGAGAGGCCACAACAGTGAAAGGCCCGCGTACCGCTAAGAAAGAAAAAAAAAAAAAAAAAATTTTAAATATTGATTTAAAATTTTGACCCATCAACTTCTCTTACAGGTATTTATCTTTTGGGTGTATTTTTGCAAGCATGCAAAATGACATGATGTACTAGGATGTTCATTGCAGTGTTATTTATAATAGCAAAAGGTGGAAACATCTAAATATCCATTATATGATACCTCTATACAATACAATACTGTGCAACCATCAAAAAGAATGAGGCAGCTCTATATGGGACTGATAGGAAAGATTTTCCAAATACTTAGATGAAAAATAAGATTGCAGAGCAAAGAATATCATTTGCTACCCTTTGTATGTGTGCTCCAGGGAAGAACTTGAACACACATATATTTGTATATGCACAGGATAGCTCTAGAAAAATACACAAGGAAGTGATGGCAAGGAATGCTTTCTGGGAGGGGAGCTAGGAGATTGGATTCAAAGGATGCAGGAAGACTAACATTTTGTTGTCTATCCTTCCTACTTTTTTTTTTTTTTTGCAGTACACTGGCCTCTCACTGTTGTGGCCTCTCCCGTTGCGGAGCACAGGCTCCGGACACGCAGGCTCAGCGGCCATGGCTCACGGGCCCAGCCGCTCCACGGCATGTGGGATCTTCCTGGACCGGGACACGAACTCGTGTCCCCTGCATCGGCAGGCGGACTCTCAACCACTGCGCCACCAGGGAAGCCCTATCCTTCCTACTTTTACATTTTGTACTATATTGTGCATGTAATAACTCTTCCAAAAACTACATATAAAATACATTTGTGAAAAAAAAACAAACTTGGGCTTTCAGACCTGCCAAGAAATTTGGATGGCCTGGGAGCCCAAGCCTGGGCCCAGTAGGGCCTCAAGACTTCAGCCCCTCTGGATCTCGGTGGCTGCAGGTGGCCTCCCTGACCTGTGTCCAGAGCCATGCCCAGAAAGCATCATTTACTGCCTCACTCATTTGTCTGCCACGCATGTGCTCTGAGCCAGGCCCTGCACCAGGTGCAGAATACAGTGAGAGATGAAAGAGACCCAGGCCCAGCCCCTGGCCAGCTCCCTGTGTAGCAGGCAAGGTGGAGGCGGAGCAAAGGAAGATACGTACAAATAACTACGGGGCAGAGCTAAGCAGTTTAGTGCAGCAGTTAAGGTTAATGAGTGACTGTGTAGTAGGCCAGTAGGCCAGACAAGCTGGCCTTTGAAACGAGCCACACCTCAGTTTATGAACTACTCATTAGCCTGGTCCAGTTGTTTCACTGCCCCGAACTTCCGTTTCCTCCCCTATAAAATGTGGCCTGGGTTTGATTCATGGATCCACTATTTATTTTAAGGCCATGTCATCCAAGGCCAGTGACTTAACATTTCACAACCCCAGTTTCCTCATCTCTGAAATGGGGTTAACAGCACCAACGTCAGAGGGTTTGTGCGAGATAAATAAAAATCATATGTAACGAACAGTGCCTGGCACAGGGAGAGCCTTCAACAGCCGATAGCTTGTAACACCAATAGGAGGAGAGGATGTGACATGTCCACCATCCCTGCGTGGACGGCCGCTCGGCAGGTGCTGGTTTTTGTCAGTGAATGCAGGGCATTTGGCAGCTGGGAGCAGTTCAGTGGGGCTGCGGAGTAAAGTTGGAGGCGTGGAGGCTGGGGAAGGCCATGGAGGGGAGCAAAGTCCAGACCCACACTTCCGTGGGGGAGAGAGTGGTACTGATTCTAAAGCCGTCAGCTGCGGGGGTCACATGGGTGGGAGGAGAGCAGGCTAATGGAGAACAGTCACTGAGGGACAATCACAAAGGGCAAACTGGCCATGACTGGTCCCTCAATAAAGCAGGGGAATGAAAGCTAAACAGCGATGCTAACCGGTACCCACAGGGCCCGCCCCAGCCCCACCATCCCTCTGGGGCAATGTTTGCCTCCTCTTCTCAGAGGCCACCTATTTGGATTTGGAAATGGAGCAGGCACTGGCCTTTCAACTTTTCCAGGCCTATTCCCCAAAACCACACCTTCCTGCAACCAGACATCAGGTGCTGGCAGGAGCTGCTTATGTCCTCACGCTCCTGCCTCTGCTCCACCATCCCCTCCACCTGCAGTGTCCTTGTCCTCAGCCATCAGAGCTCGAACCCTACCCCTTCTCCAGTGCCCGATGTGATAGGCAGATAGTGACCCTCCAGAGATGTACAAATCCTAATCTCCGGGACCCATGACTATGTATCTCACATGGCAAAAAGGGAGTCTACGAATGTGATTAAGTTAAAGACCTTGAGATGGAGACATTATCCTGGATCATCTAAATGGGCTCAGTGCAATCACAAGGGTCCTTATAAGAGGGAAGCAAGATGGTTAAAATCAGAGACAGGAGATGTGACCACAGAAACAGAGTTTGGAGCAACGCACATTGAAGAAGGAAGGGGCCACAAGCCGAGGAACGCAGGTGGCCTCTAAAAGCTGGAAAAGGCAAGGAAACAGATTCTCCCCTAAAACCTCCAGAAGGAACACGGTTCTGCTGACACCTTGATTTTAGCCCAGAAGACCCATTTCAGACTTCGGACCGTTAGAACTATAAGATACTAAGATTGTGTTGTTTTAAGGAGGTAACTTTTTTGAGCAGAAATAGGAAACCAATACACCACTTCCTCCTTCAAGCCTCTGCGACCCTGGCACCCTGTCCACCCCAACTCCTTCCCTCCTCTAGCCCATCTGGTGCTTTATCTGACCCTCTCCTTCGACTATCCTCTCCCCACCTGGTGAGAGTTAGTTGGCTCTTATCTCGTCTACTAGACGGTGAGCTCCTGAGGGCAAGCTCTGGCTATTTAAGTTTGTGTCCCCACCACCCTGATAATTCTTCTGCATCCTTCCAGATGTATTCTCCACCCTTCTTGGCCCTACTCCGTGCCCTGACAGCTAATCTCTGGCTGCCCCCGTTGGATCAGCCAATGGGGGACAGCTGCAGGAGATGGACAGGAGGGAAGAAAGACGCTGGGCCTATACTCCCCCCCCCAGGGCAGCTGCTTCTGCAGAGCAGCCCTCCTGGCCTCAACCCCCACCAGCTCCCATCACACTGCTCCCTCCTCCACTGTCCCTTCAGCTCCCATGCTCCCCGCCCCCCACCCCGGTTGCTACCCCATCCCTGCTCCTGTCCAGACCTCCAAAAATAGTTCTTTCTCTAAAGTCCTTTCAGCTGACCCCAAGAGTCATTGTATCCTGCGGGCACCCTGACACATGCAGGTGTGGCAGTCAGCTGCAATGGGCCTGCTGCCCATGTAGACACCGCCTCTGTCTGTTCTGTCTTAGATGGTGACTCCACCAGGGCTGGGAGAGGCCCACAGAGCATTCTTCTCCACCCCCAGCCATGCAGGCAGGAAGAAAAGCCTTAGCAAGGGAGGAGAGCAGGAGGGAGTGGGCAGCAGGTGGGGCAAAGCAGCCTGGCCCTCACCCCCATCAGGTTCTCTGGACCCCACTGCCCACATCTTGACAGATCCCAGCCACATCCCTGCTCCTGGGGCACGTGGGCAGGGCAGGAGCTGGTGGGGTGGGGCTGGCGCGGTGCCTGGTGCCACCAGGCCTGGCCAGCTGCCATACTCCTTCCCCTTCACTCCCCAGGGTCTGGGCTGCTAAGTGACTCACCCCACATCCCTCACACCCTGCCCTGTCCCTGACCCCCCCAGCCCTGGCCCCTGTCAGCCCCATCTCCACACTGGTTCCAACAGCCTGAGCAATGCTGCCCCACGCTCTGCACCCCCAGAATCCAGGGAAGCTCGCCCCTGCCTCACGGAGAAACAGCAGGCCTCGGACGTCCCAGCCCAGACCCGGCGCCCCCCCATTTCCAACACTAGCTACCCTAGACCAGGCGCCCAGACGTAACGCGTTACATCCATTCTGTACAACTTTCCAAGGGAGATCACCACCACCATTTTACAGATGACACTGAGGCACAGAGAGGTAAGTGACTTGCTGAAAGCCACAGGGGCAGGTGGCAGTGGAGCGGACTCCAAAGCCCTCTGCCTCCAGCCACGGCAGCTTTCCCGTTTACCCTGAGCCAAGCTCAGGGAAGTCAACAGTATGGAGGAAAGGGCGCTGGATGTCGAGTCCAAAGCACTGGATGGAGTCTGGGCTCTGAGAGAAGAGGGAATTGCAAGGCGGATCAGAGGCTGGCATCTGGGCCACGGAAGGAGGCGGTGGTGTCCGCCCCCGAGCCAGCCACGGCTTCAGAAAGAGCAGGACGCGGGCCACCGGGCTGACTTTACAAGCTCCCCGGCCGCGTGCAGCTCCCTTTTGTCCTCAGCGTGCTGAGCTCATTACGCCTGTGCAGCGGGCGCCCAGGACCAGGCCAACTCGGTGCCACAGCGACTCCTGGAGGCCTCATGGGGACTCGCCGCCCTGCCACGGGAGGCGGCCCTCCCCTTTCTGCATCTCTGACTGTGCTCAATTCTGAGAAGAGAGAAAGGGTCAGAGAGGTCTGTCAGGGCAAGGGCAGGCCCTACACTCTAGTCTACTCCTTGGCCTCCCTATGGAGAGCAAACGGGCCCTGAGCTGAGAGTGGTACAAAAGAGCGAGCCCCAGAAGGGCTGGAAGTCCAAAGGCCCAGATTCTATCTGTGGGACCCTGGGCATGTGTCTTTCCCTCTCTGGGCAACAGAGGAGTGGAGGAGGCCATCTAAGGAAACGTACCTCCCCTCCCAATTCTAAATTTGTAGTTTGTCTGACATTTAGTTGCCTCCAGCGCAAAATGACCACAAGGGGCCGCTGCAGCCACAGCTGTGAAAGAAGCTGGAGCTCATAGAAACTGGCCACACCTTCCCAGCTGAACTACCTGGCCGCGCCACGCCCCGCCACGACCTCGAGGGCAGTCAGCCCAGCCTCCCTCCTCCCAGTACCATCCCTGCTGGAATCATAATGTAACCCAAATGTTTACAACCTTCGCAGAATAGGACAGTCCCCTCAATTCATAGTTCTATTGGGGGTGGAGCTTAGTGGGACCGTTAGGAGATGCAGCTACAGAAAGCTGGGCAAGCTAGGAGCATATATCCAGTGAGACCTAGAAACACCCCTAAATCCCTTGCAAGGGGCTAAGACAAGATGCCAAAAGGAAATCCAGTCATCCATGGAATCCCGTGTACGTGGGCTCAAATCCAGGAGGGTAGGGAGTCCCCAACTAGCTGGTGGTCCTTAGACAAGTCAATGACCCTCTCTGAACTTTGATTTCTTCCCAAAACCACCTGGTAGGAGGAAATCCTCTGGAGGTGGGGTCAGTATTTGAACTGGGGGACCCACCCCCAAGTTCCCCCCATCCCCAGCAGTTGCCCTGCACAGATAGGAAATGTGGGCATGGGCAAGGGGCTCATAGCAGCCTCAGAGCAACCCTTGAGATCACTCTAGAGATGTGACATTAGAAGATTCCTCAGCCTAACCCTCCTACACTGCTGTAGGGAATGTAAATTGGTGCAGCCACTAGGTAGAACTGTATGGAGATTCCTCAAAACACTAAAACTAGAGTTGTCATATGATCCAGCAATTCCACTCCTGGGCATATATCCAGACAAAACTCTAATTTGAAAAGATACACACATCCCTATGTTCATAACAGCACTGTTATGCTGCCGCTGTTCTTTCATCAGTTACACTTCAACATGTGTTCAACAAGCATAGACCTCAGCCCCTCCACAGAGGAGAAGGGGTTGGTTTAGAAGTCAGCACAGCTTGGGTTCTCACCTATCTGAACCCCTGTCATCGGAGAATTGATGGGAAGTCTTCTCTGCCACTTTGGAGCCATGCCAAACCTGGTCACTTATATGTTAAGTGACCTTGGGCGAGTTGGTGAACCTCTGAGACTCAGGATCTAGAGACAGCAAGACCTTCCTCAAATCGTGGTTGTGAGAATTCATGAAACAGCATATCTAACCTGCCTGGGACGGTGCTGGGACCTAGCTGAAACTCGACCAATGGGCGTCATTTACTTTGTTTTCTTTTTATTAGTAGTGGTAGTTGTCATATGATTCTTGTAGCACACGTTGCAAGAGAGAAGGTCCCCAGCTCAGGGGCTTAATGTACGTGATGGTGAAAACAACGCGTGATGAACTGACACAGACATCCGTTGGGACGAGGACAAGGCTGTGCCTTGATAGTTGCTGGGAGGAGAGATATGCTGGGAGGTGGTGGTGGAGGCAAGGAATCCTTCTACCATTCCCCACGCTCCACTTCTACACACTGAGGTAGAGCCACAACTCTGTTTTCCCTTGTCCCATGTGCCCTGGGGCTGGAGTTTCTCAGAAACTCCGAGATGACCTGTGTCCATCTTCAGTGGGGGCCCCTTCTAGAAGTTCTCTGACCAGCTGAGGAAGGTGGGTTGGGGGACCCCACTCACCCCATCAGCATCCTTCAGAGAGCACCAGCTCTTCAGCAAATTGTTGAGGGAATTCTGGGTACTGTTACTTCCTCTTGGAAACACACAAAGCACTTTAAGAAAACAAAGGCTTTAAAAAGTCCTGCAAATACAGAAAACTGTTTGACTTGTTTACTTCCATGTTTCCCACTGGATTTGATCTCAAGAGTTTTGGTTGGGGGGTTGTGTTTTATATTTATTGGCACCCCCGGGAAAATACATTGGAAAATTGAGACCCTCAAAGAATCTAGGAAGGGGCTTCTGTTAGGAACTATTATAGAGAGGATGCTTTGAGCAAGCCCACCCCAACACACATACATACTTTTTGCACCTCAAACAATACTATTTGCAGTGGAGTTTGAATTTTGTTTCCTTTGTATTTATCTGAGGTATCTGCCAGGGCTGACAGAAGTTCCCTTGGAAAATCCCAGCAGGTCATGTTGAAGAGAACAGAGAGAAGGGACTTGGTTTGGTTCATGTTTGGGCCTGAGAGAAAGAAGATGGTGTGGCCCTGAGGTTGAGGGGGTAGCAACAAGACAGATGGATGTAAGACCCCAGGGGCAGAGAAAATTCAGAGGGATTATGAGTGATGGATTTCCCTGGCTCAGGAAGTCCGTGGAGACCACCCACCCCAGTGCCCTCATCCCTTCAGTGTCAATCCATTTGTTCCACACACTGAAGATCTCTAGTGGGGAAACTGAGGTCCAGAGACAAGAAATAGCTGAGACAGGGACTCATTGTTCATTTGTGGCTACTTGCTTCCTAAGAAGAGAATTTCCAAAGCTTTTCTGCTCATGAGAGGTGTTCATCTCTGTACTCAGGAGGTGCCCAGGGATTATTTTAGATGGCATGAGATGATGAGGGTGGGCTTGAGAGCCAGACCAACCCAGATCCTTAGTCAGCTGCGTTATGTCATCTGTCTGAGCCTCAGTTTCCCATCTGTGAAGTTGGGTGGTTGTGGGCAATCAAGCAGATGACTTACGTAAAGGCCCGCCACGGGGCCAGCATAAAAGAGGTGCAACTGCAATCATGATGAGGACATGCAGATGGGGTGGAGGCGGAGGACAAAAACGACAAGGAGACTTATAGTTACCAATGGAGCATAACTTTGGAGAGGGGAAGGGACCCAACTCAAGCACAGTTGTAAGCTGGGGGGCAGGGTCCTCACCAGTGATAAGTGTCATGGGCGCACACACACAGGGAGCTATTGAAGCCAAAGCTGTGGATACAACTCAGCCATGGTGTTTACTCAGAGAAAGCAGGTGCTGGGAGTTGGATAAATGATGCTTCCCAACTCTAGTGCAGCTTCCGACCAGATTGGAGACCATGTGTCTTCTTGCCAGACTCATTCTCTACTAGGAGGATTGCATCCGGACCAAAGATGGTCGCACTTCTTGGCCAATAGGGCTTTGTCCCCCACACAGGGCTGGGAAAAGGTGAGTGTAGAGAGGGCACGGGCTTACCTGGGGCCCTCGGGATCCAGTTCAGTCTCCTCCCCTTCACCGAACAAGCCCGCCCCTTGTCCCACCCCCGGCCCCCACCAACGCACCCTGCCCTCTCACCAGCCCCAGGAAGCGGGTTCCAGTTCCTCCATTAGGCCACACTCAGTGTCACCTCCAGGCCTTGACAGTTGCCCCTGCCCAGAACACTGGCCTTCCTGCAATACACACACGCACATAAACACCACACCTCCATCAATTTTCACCAGGATGAATCCAACCGGTCCTTCAGGTCTCGGCCCAGCCCTGGCTCCATGGAATGTTCCCTGATTCCCAAGACTGGGTTAGGACTCCTGCTGTGTGCCCCAGAGCCCCCGGGCTTCCCAGAGTGGAGCTCAGCACCCTAGGTTGTGCCGCTGCTACTCGTTGGTCTCCCCCCGTAAGACTCCGGGGCAGAGCCCGTGTCTGCCTGGGTCCCTGTCGTAGCCCCGGTAACCAGCAGCGTGCACAGAGCAGGCCTTGGATAAGTGCGTGTTGTGAATGAAGGCGTCAATGACTTGGTAAAGGTAGACAGGGGCTCCACTGGGGACGCCCCAAAAGCAGGAGGTTCGGAGAAGCCAGCTTCCTCCCCACCCCTACCCCACCTTTGGATCTCAAACTTGACTCTTTCTTACAGGTTTTGTGTTTTCTTGATTCACTTTCCTGAGGTTTCCCTCTCCCTTGACGAAAGTACTTCTGATAACGGCCCACGTGTCTCAGTCATGCTGAGGGGAGCAGATGAGAGGGATCACAGTTGGCTGGGTCGGGCCTGAGTTAAGGTGAGAATGGCAAGTCCCAGGGACTGAGGGTGCTGGTGGCAGCAAAGATGGATCGAGAGTCTCCAGGACTAGAGACTCCCCAAAGTTCAGGAAGATCAAAGCCATCCGAAGATGTATGAGTGTAAGAACCAGACAGTGTTGGGGCACAGGAGTTCTTAGGGACCATCTGGTCCAAAACCCTCATCCTTCCTCAGTGTCATTCATTCATTCATTCCTTCAACAAGCTCAGACAAAATGCCTTCATGGGGGAAACTGAGGCCAGACATAGCAGAGCTTGCCTAATTATTTGCACAATTGTCTCAAAACAGCTCTTCTCTGCTCTTCAGAAGCCCATCTCTGACCTTAGAAAGTGCTAGAATAAACCATAATGGAAAAGAATATGAAAAAGAATATATATATGCATCACTGCATCACTTTGCTCTACAGCAGAAATTAACATTATATATCAACTATACTTCAATAAAATAAGTTTTTTTAAAAAAGTGCTAGAAATTGTTAGAGGCCACATAGGCAGTACTAGGATGGCAGTATCTGGAGCCAGGACAACCTTGGTGTGTGTGACTTGGGCAACTTCCTTCCTTCTCTGAGCCCTGGTTTCCTCATCTATAAATGGAAACAACAATAGCTAACTCTCACAGGCGTTGTGAGAAATAATGACATGTTACAGAACATCCCTGTCCCACACCTGTCATAGGGAGCGTCCCCTGCCGCCACGGTCAGGTCAGGGGGCCTGTGTGCTTTCCCAGCCCCTGTTCCCTCCCATCACCGACTGCACACACAGCACATCGTCCGGCAATGACCAGGCTGCTTACCTGCCTCCAGCACTAGACCACCAGCCCCATGGGGAAACAGACCTCATCTGTTTTGTTCACAGTTTTATTGATTTCCACCCCCTGACCCAGAAAAGGTACCAATAAATATTCGTCGAATGAATCAACAGATGAATGAATGATCTGAAGAAGCAATTAAAATAGAGACTCCAGCTAGAGATGTTCATAGAAGCACAGTCCCCACACCCACCTTTCCTCACCATCTTTTAACCTCACACCGTACTGTCGCTGCTGGGTTTTATTTGTTGCTGATGCTGGTGGCTTGTCCCTTGAACTTTATTTTCGGTTTCACAGGAACCCGCTCCGACAGTCCCAGTGGTTCTCAGTCTAGTAAGAGTTACAGAGAAGGGAGCTGATTATCTTCCTGTTTGGGCCTGAGACAGAGAGAGAGCCTCAGGGCCCCGAGGCCAAGAGGGCCAGCAGCAGCCTCGACATGTAGCAGAGACTCGAAGGGGAGGGAAACGCAGGGAGATCAAGGCACTCGGGGCTTAAGAGTGTTGGAGTAACAGATGCTGGAGCCAAGAGGATTCTTGGAGACCATCCAGCTGTTACCCTCATTCCTCCACTATCGGCTCAGTTACCCACACCTCCCATTGGCCAGCACTGAGCCAGGGCCTTAGGCGGGGAATCTGAGGTCCTGGGAAAGAATCCACGTGTGGGAAGTCACCCATCTTCTTTTTTTATTTTTAATAAATTAATTTATTTATTTTTGGCTGAGATGTGTGGACGTTCTCTAGTTGCAGAGAGCGGGGGACTTCTCCAAGCTGCCAAACCACAGCATCAGTTGAAATCATAATCTTGCCAATTCTCTTATGTAAAATTTAGACCATCGACCAGGCAAGGGGGGCACCCACAGAACTGGAAGAGAAATATATGAGTCAATTTAATGACTTATAGTACCCCCAAGCTCCAAATTATCCTCACACTCCCCCTCACCATCCTTTATCCTCTCCAGAATTATAAATCAGACCCCCAAGGGAAGAGGTCCATTATAAAGCGAAAGCTGAGAGAAAAAGGCTTACTCGCCAAGAGAATGTCAAGATGTTACTAATCTGTATCAGCAGAAATGTGAATACTGGGTTTGGGAATGGACCCTAATTTTTGATCAGGCTAAATTCATCCATATAGAGGCATTAACCAGAGATTCACAATTCAGCTGCTAGTTGGACTGTCTAGGAGTGGGTCTAAAATATTCGTTCAGTTGCGTGGCAGAAACTGAACTCAGTAGTGGCCTATACAAAATAAACTTGAGTTTCCATAAAATCCTTGCAAAGAAGGAAGGAATAATAATAAAGGAAGAGGAATAAAGAAGAAGAAATGCAACCAGCCAGGGAAACAGAAATGTCGGGGTGGGGTTATCATGTAGAACCCATTCAACCAATTCCCAACTATGAGAGCCCAGAAGACACTGTCTAGACTCTGGCAATTAAGAAATACCTAGACAAGAGGGAACACAGTGTAGCAGTTGTTTGGGAAGTGATCAGAGTCATCAACCCTGAATTTTTTCTGCTACCAGGAAAACATGGTAACAGTTGTTCTTTGGGGTTGTGGATGGGAGATGCTACATTTGAATTCGCGTCCCGATTTCTATAGAAATGGGGTCCCAGGTGGCAGAGGACAAGTAGGGACCCTTCAGTTCTGGAGGGCTGGAATAGTAAGCAGAATGATAAGACCTGTAGGTATCTATATGATGATTAGTTCATCATGGATCTCTATGACCAAAAGGTGAGGGCAGACCACCAAAATCCTGCTTCAGTGAGCATTCAGTTTAAAGTAACAGAAACAATCTCACTTTCTTAACAGAAAGGAATTTAATACAGAGCATTGGCTGCTTATAAAATCATTAGAAGGCTGGAGGAGCAGACTCTAGATTGAGCCCCTAGGAAGGGCTCCCAGATTAATACCACAGAACCACCCCCCAAAGGAACTCCTGGTCTGCCACAATAAGTGGCCCTAGGACCATACAGTAACTGGTAGATGTATTCCAACAAAAAACACTTCCTTCCTCCAGATCTCTTTCCGCTCAACTCACGTCCCACAGAAGTGCATCTGATTGGAAAAACCCAAATTACACCTAGATGTAACTGTAAGGGAGTTTAGGAAAAGTAGGGTTAAAGATTATCTGCCTCTAGAGAATAGGAAAGTTCACTAGAAGGATGTGGGAGCTGATATGAGCAAGTCAGTCTGTCATATCTGCCATAGTTTCCTACCCCACCCCCAAAAAGAAAACTTCAGGCCAGGAAGAGGCCTGTCTTAAGCCTTGTGATAAAGAATGACAGACTCTTATCCAGTTCCAAGACCAGAATCAGCTCCTAGACCCGGAGGACTTTGAATAAAGGGAAGTCCAGGTACCCCTGAGGAAGGGCTCTGCAATAACATCACAAGCAAGTACTGTACATTTACCTCCTAACCTTCCACATAGGAGCCTGTGGGCATTTACAAGAGTAGCTGTGTGCTGGGGGAAGGAAAATATCCAGACCTTTGGGGACTATTGGACTCTGGTTCCAAACTAACTCTAATCTCTGAACATGCAGAACAACACTGTGGTTCACCAGTTAGACCGAAACCTTATGTGGGGGTAGGTTATATCTGTCATTCCAATCACTATTCTTTCCCAGGTAAATCCAAAAACTACATTTCCCAGCTTCCTTTGTCACTAAGATAAGCCAGGTGATTTAGGTTCTACCAATCAGGTGCACCATGTGAGACTTAGAAGGGAGGTATGTGAAGTATGGGCTCCACTTGGGGCATCTAGTTTGCTGGCATGGATGGCAGAGACGGTGTTGTCCTGAAGCCCAAGCTGGGGAGGCTGTTGATTCAGAAGGCTGCATCCTGACTTGAAAACTTCCTAGTCTCGGCAGTGGCAACAGCTCCCTTGGCAGACCCATTCTGCTGTGTCATTTGGGGAGATGTTAGAAATTCAGCCTAGGTCCTGTTTCTCTAACCCTCTTAATGATTCTTTGATTTATCTAGAGCAGCTATAAATCCCTTACTTGTTAACATAGCCAGAGTAGCTTCTGTTGGTTGCAGCTGAGAATCTGACCATTACAGAGGATCATACAGCAAATGGAGTTTTGACCTAAGTCTGCCTCTTCTGAGCCCAATGGTACCCTGGACCCAGCCTGTGTTTTTTTTTTCCCAGTCTCTGAAATGGAATAGAAGAAGACAGTAAATGGCTCCCTGATCCATGGAGTAAGGATTATTGTGGTGAGAAGCATCAACAACACTACATCTCTAAGGGAATGAGAGAGATTAGTGCCATATGAAAGGTCTGATAAATTCAGGGTTGATGACTCTGATCACTTCCCAATGAACTTGTCGTTTTCTCTGTGCAGAATATGGGCAGATGTTAGGGAAGGATTACTTTACAACTTATTACACGTCTATTCTAATAGCAATCATTGATCCACATTGGATCACAATAATCCTAGGCACCTGACATGGAAACCTCTTTTTTTCTCTATCCCAATAAGCAAAGGATACCAGAATATGTTTGCTTTCACCTACAGGGAAAGCAGTACATCTTTTCCAGCACTTGCAGAGAATCAGACTTGGGGTTTATGCAAACAGAAGCCATTGTCCAAATCACACTAATTGATTGCTCCAGGAAGACATCACTGCTGTCACTGCTGGCCACAGACATTGCAGCTCGAACCATTGATGTTGGGCACTGCATATCCCTGGCAGAACCACCGCTACTGTAGCCTTAATAAACTCCCTGTCTCTGCCCCAGCCCTGTTCCTGCCATATTAGATTCCACTCAATGCTTCCTTCACATACAAATCGAAGTCTTTTGTAGGAGCACTTGATTGGCAGAGCTATGCCACATGGCCATGTCCTAGCAGCAAGGGAAGTTGGGAAAACCAGTTCTCGGGAAGTCTCAGACTCAAGATGGAGCATTCCCCAAATAGAGATAGAGAGAAGATAGGAGAGGAAGAGAGCTGGTAGCAGGAAGAGAACCAGAGAAGATTGTCACCAGTTGCACACTAAGGGCAAAGCACTAGAGAAAGGATCACAAACTCTCGCTGCTCAGGCATCTTGCTAGAGCCATCTTGGACCCAGAGACATCATACAGCTTCCATCTCTATAAATCCCAGGATCTTGAGTTTTCCTGAGCTTCCGTGTTTGCTTAATGTCCTAAGTTTACCCTTACATAATCCCTCCCCCAATGATTCAGAGAGTCTGGCAAATTATATTTTCCAAAGATCAATATATCTCATTCCACATGCTGTCCTTCAATGTGACATTGCCACTCCTCCATCTTGAGATGGGGTCTCTGTTTTCTATTTCTGCCAAGCAAATTACTGCAAATGTAGTAGCTTCAAAGAGGACCCATTTCTTAGCTTGCAGTTCTGCAAGTGTGACCGGATTCTCTTTGCAGGGTATCACAAGGCTGAAACCGAGGTGTTGGCCAGGTCGAGTTCTCACCTGGAGACTCTGGGAGAAAATCTACTTCCAAACTCTTTCTCGTCCTTGGAAAAACTCAGTTCTTTGCAGCTGAAGGGCTGAGGTCCCCGTTTCCTTGGTGGCTCTCAGCCCTTAGAGGCCAGCCACGTTCCTTGCCTCATGCCCCCTTCCATCTTCAAGCCGGCAATGGAATATTGAAATCTTTTCATGCTTCAAATCTCTGACTTCCTCTTCTGTAACCAACCAGAGAAAGCTATCTGCTTTTAAAGAGCTTACGTGATTACGTCAGGCCCACTGGATAACCTCCCTATCTTAAGGCCAACACAGTAGAGACCTTAATGAATTCTCCAAAATCCCTTCACAGCAACACCTAAGTTGTCTTTGATTGAATAACTGGGATTATCTTAGAATTCTGCCTACTGCAAGGTCTATGCTTCCTCCCCTTGAACCTAGGCAAGCCTGTGAGTACAGCAGAAGTGACACTGCCTGACTTCCAAATCTAGGCAACGAAGAAAAACAGCTTCTTCCTGGTTCTTTCTTGCTTAGAACATATGTCTTGGGAGCCCTGAGCCAGCATCTAAGAAGTCAGGCTACCCTGAGGCTGCCCTGCTGGAGGGATCACACTGAGAGTCTTCATACAGAGATGCCAGGGAGCCCCTGCAGGGCCAGCCCCCAGGTTTGAGTGTTTCCAGCCCAGGGGCCAAACATGTGAGCAAACAAGGCTTCTGGTGACTCCAGCCCCCAGCCTGTGAGCCTCGGTGACACCAAGTAGAGCAGAAGTGGGCTGTTCCCACCAAGCCCCCAAATCAACATTGTTCTTTTAAGCCTCTAAGCTTTGGGGAGGTTTGATACACAGCTGTAGCATCTGGAACACAGGCTGAGGGCTCTGTCTCTAGTCAGAATCCTTGGAGAACTCTGTCAGGTGCTGTCTTGTGAGAATGTTCCTCGCTTTGCCTTGGAGCACTTTATTTGTGCCTATATGTTTCACCATCTGTGAAATCTTCCAAAGCAAAACCCACATCATTTTTGTCTTGTTTCCCTCTGTAGGTAAGAGACCTTACACACTTCTGTTCATTATCCAGACTTGCTTGAGCCAGCTGGCTGGAGGATGAGAGTCATGTGGTCCTTTCACCCCTAACCAGTATGCAGCCTAGCCCCTGATGCAGAGCTACGCAGCTGACTTGGAGCTGACCACAGATGCTTAAAGGAAAACAGAACTGACCAGTCCAAGCTGTCAACTGCAAAAGCACAAGGTAAATAAATGGTTGTGATCTTAAGCCACTAAATTGTGGGTTGCTTTGTTACAAGCCAAAGTTAACTGATAGAAAAGCTGACCAACACTCCTAGAGTGGACTCACTTGATTTTCCCTTCACCTCCTTTCTGCCTCACCTCAATCCCAAAGAACAAATGGGTCAAAGTCCAAGTTTGATTTGCAGTAAGAAAGCTTTATGGGGAAGTCGAGATAAGACAGGGAGTGGGTCACCCCCAGACCAGACAGAGGGAGAGAGGTCTCCCCAACCCTCTCAGAGGAGGGAGCCAATGGGCAGCCAGAGGAAAGACATGCCCGGTCAGCCCAGTTCCAAATGGGCCTGGAGGCTTGTTACTAGCTATTCCCAATGTCACGATGCAATGAGCAGGCTGCATACAGGTCTGCCTGTCTGGGCGATGCTCAGCTGAGGCGGGGCTGGGAAAGTTTACAGGGGCTCTAGTGTCACAGCGGGTAGCCTGTGGAGAGACAGAAGGGAGGTGAGAGTGAAAAGAGAGGACTTAGAGCAAGAGACTTCTGTCTTGGAGGACTTGGAGGAAGGTGGGCAACTGGCAGGAAGGTGGGCAACTGGGAGCAAGGAGGCTAGAGCTCAAAGAGCTGGAGAATCCTGAGATGGAAGGACCCTTGGGTCCTAGTGGCCCCCATCCAATTCCTGAAGATCTCCTGCAGCAGCTGGCAGGTGCTCTCCCATATCTGAGGATGGAGGCTCATGAGGCAGCCCCCTCCTCCATGAAACAGTCTTTGTTAGTAAATCCCGTGCATGTTGAGGCAAAGATGGCCTCAGCCTCTGCCCATGGATGCACATCCATGACCCTGCAGTGCCACCCGACACACAAAACCACACCAGACTCTCTAGAGAAGAGCAGCTCCCAGGCACCTCAAGGCTTCTCTGAGCCAAACATTCCCAATCATGTTACCCAGCCTTTTGCTACAACTTCATAGTAAATTTTTATTTTGCAAGATTCAACATGCACAAGGGAAACTTTCTCTGACCTAGAGACCACTTCACCTGTGGGACTCTTTCCTGCATTTAGACTTTATTTTTAATATGTGCTCCTTTGGGCAGTTTTATCGTATAACTGGCTTGTCCAAGCCAACCACTGACTACAACCCCTGAGCCTCTTTTCTACCTGAACCGTGGCTGACCCAGGTGCCCCCATCCTCATGATGATTAAAAGCACTGGCTATGGGGCCCCACAGAGCTGATCTCTCATTTATGAGTTGTATGACCTCAAGTAAGTTACTTATCTTCTCTGAACCTCTTTTTCCTTATCTCTAAAATGGGGATAATAACAATACCCACCTCGTAGGGTGTGGGGAGAAATAGACTAGATAATACACCATTTCCAACTCATCTCCTATGCTTTTGAGACTTAAGCCATGTGTGTCCTAGCCTTACCTAAGGCTCTGTCAAAAATAATGATCAGGCTTCCCTGGTGGCGCAGTGGTTGAGAGTCCGCCTGCCGATGCAGGGGACATGGGTTCGTGCCCCGGTCCGGGAAGATCCCACATTCCATGGAGCGGCTGGGCCCGTGAGCCATGGCCGCTGAGCCTGCACGTCCAGAGCCTGTGCTCTGCAACTGGAGAGGACACAACAGTGAGAGGCCCGTGTACCGCAAAAAAAAAAAACAAAAGGATAGGAGAATAGGCCCAGACATGGCATCAGGCTTCCCAACATCACATAGTGAATTGGTGTCAGACTCAGGACCGGGTTGCCCCATTGCTATGCTCCCTCCACGCTGCCTCTGCATTCCCCACCTAGGCCAGGCCAAGAGTTGTTTCTGATAAAAGTTAAAGTTTCCATGGAATCTAAAATATAACACAAATGAACCTATCTATGAAAGAGAAACAGACTCACAGACATGGAAAACAGACTCGTGGTCGCCAAGGGGGAGGGGGTTGGGGGAGGGATGGACTGGGAGGTTGGGGTGAGCAGATGTCAGCTGTTATATAGAGAATGGATAAACAACAGGTCCTATTGTATAGCACAGAGAACTATATATACTACGATAAACCATAATGGAAAAGAATATTTTTAAAAAGAATGTACTGGGCTTCCCTGGTGGCGCAGTGGTTGAGAGTCCGCCTGCCGATGCAGGAGACACGGGTTCGTGCCCCGGTCCGGGAAGATCCCACATGCCGCAGAGTGGCTGGGCCCGTGAGCCATGGCCGCTGAGCCTGCGCGTCCGGAGCCTGTGCTCCACAACGGGAGAGGCCACAGCAGTAAGAGGCCTGCGTACCGCAAAAAATTAAATAAATAAATAAATAAAAAGAATGTACATATGTATGTATAACTAAATCACTTTCCTTTACAGCAGTAATTAACACAACACTGTAAAGAAGTATACTTCAATTTAAAAAAATAAAATTTTTAAGTTAAAGTTTCCAAGGAATGGATTCTCCAGCTACTGTCTAAGCTTAGAGTCCAGCATCTTGCCTTCTGGGGGGAGATAAAGCATGTGAGTGAGTGTGTGAGCGTGTGTGTACACGTGTGAGAGAGAGAGAGATGGGGAGACAGAGATCCGAGTTTCCCGGGCTTACCTGGTTCTTGAGATCCCGGATGGGGTCATAATAACAAGCGTAATCCTTTTGGATGGGCCCCTGCCTGTTGTACCAGTCCCAGATCTTACTCTAAAGGTCGGCATTGGCCTCCTCTAGTGTCTGCACCTTAGGCAAGTAGGGGGACAGCCGGCTATTAAGTTCCTGCATGGCGGTCTTCTCATCAGCAAGAAAGAGGCCCCCATCTCCGCCTTCAGCACCACCACCAAAGCCACTCCCCACAGCCCCTGGAACCTCCACCAAAGCCTCCACCAAAACTCCCAACACTGAAACCACGCCCAGATCCTCTGCCATAACTGGAGCCAGAACTGCCGTCACCTCCCCTCCCACAGGCCCCAGAGTTCCCCACACCATAGCTACTGGTAGAGCTGAATCGGCCCCCTCCTCCACCAGCCCCAGAGGAGCTGAAGCGACTAAAGGAGGACCTCGTGCCTCCCCGACCCGGCTCCAGCAGGACGATGAGAACTGTCTGCAACTCACAGCACTGCCCGCAGCTTGTGGATGAAAGCAGTTGTAGGAGTGCCGCCAGCTCTGGAGCCAGGATTCAGAGCAGTCCCCGAAGCTGCCTACTTATACCCTCCGTGATGGTGGTACGCCTGGCAGTGCCCGCTCTCTGCTCCATTCTCCCCCAGACAGACTCCCAAGGAGGTCTGAGATCCAGGAGGTGGCCGGACTGCCCCAAGCCACCCCAGGCTCAGCATCCTTTGCTGACGGCCCGGAGGCGGCCCAGCCTCTCTCCATTGTGTGGGGTAATGTGACGATATTAGGCTGTCGTGGGCACCATAAATCGGCTCCGCCACCAAGGGGGTGACCTAGATCCTAGAGTTTGGTCTCCGCTGGCCCGACGGCAGATCTGAGACTTAGCCCCTCTGGGATAGAAACTCCCAGGAACAGAGTCACCTCCCCCACTGAGGATCAATACGGTCCGCACCCCTCCCCGTGCCCACTCGGTGCCCGTTGTGAGTGAGCTGGGACCAGGCCACCAAGGAGCTGTTCCAGAGGATGGAGGAGCTGCCTGTGTGGGTCCCTGGCCTCATGGAGCCCCAATCTGATGGGGAGCCCAGTCTTTGCTCTCAGAGTCTCCAGTCTGATGGAAGAGACGAGTGGCATGGCAGAAAGGCTGAGACGGTTACAAAGCAGCGTGCCCCCCAATACTTGAAGACAGCAAGCAGAGTTCACACGAAGGAATTGGGAGAGAGTTGACTGAATAAAAGCACTGCTAACGCTAGCTGACCTTGCAGCAGGAAGGCAAGTGGCTCAGCAGGGCCCAGCAATGGGTATGGAATTGACCTTTCCCATACTGAGCCCTGGGAAAGATACTGAGATGTGTGACTTATCCTGCCCTCCTGGAATTTACAAGCCACTGTCCCTGGCAGAAAGTCAGAGCATATTCCGGTGGACAAGGCAAGAAGAGAGCGGGCTCTGATGCCAGGCTACCTGAGCTCAATCCCAGCTCAAAGCTCACTAGCTGTTTGACTTTGGTAAGTTACTTGGCTACTCTATGCCTTTGCTCCCTCTTCTATAAAATGATGATATTAGTAGTCAGCCCATCTCCTAGTAAGAGATGCATGAGAAGCACCCGAGAAATGTTAGACTGGCCTCTGCTCGTTCAGCCCCCTGAGTCCCTCTCCACTCTGCCCTCACCCAGACCTTTGCCACCAGCTCCCGGCTGTTCTCCCTGCTTCTTTCAGGCTTTCTAACTCCTTCTCCACGCAAGAAGTGGAGTAGACTCTCCTATCTGACCGTCACTGACTTCCTTTCACCCCCAAGACAGGGTCCACATTCCTGGCATTCAAGGCCCATCCCGATCTTTCATTCCAGCCCCATCTCCCACAATTCCCCAGACCCCCTAACTAAACCATACAGTGCTCCCACACACCCTGTGTACCTCAGAGAATGTGCACACTTGCAGCTCCCTCCAGTTCCTCTCGGGACTTCCCTGGTGGCGCAGTGGTTGGGAACCCGCCTGCCAATGCAAGGGACACGGGTTCGACCCCTGGTCCGGGAAGATCCCTCATGCCGCGGAGCAAGCCCACGCGCCACAGCTACTGCGCCTGCGCTCTAGAGCCCATGAGCCACAACTACTGAAGCCCGCGTGCCTAGAGCCCATACTCCGCAACAAGGGCAGTGCTGTCCATAGGCAAATGGGATACACATAATGAGGGTGTGGCCCGGTCAGGAAGATCAGCGAGTGTCGCCATGAGAAAGAGACCCTTGAGTGAAGGGTGAGCACAAGTGAGCCAGTAGAAGAGCATCCTGGGCCATGCAGTGGGTTGGGGGGGGGTGAGACAGAGCATGTGCAAATGTCCTGAGGTGAGGAGAAGCAATACGGCCACAGAACAGAGGCCAGTATGGCCAAAGGGCAGTGAGTTGTCAAGCAAAGGATTTTGGTGGTGAAAAACAGTTCTGACCTCACCGGGTTGCTGTGAGGCTCAAAAGAGCTAATATTGTAAATCTGTGGGTGGGGGTCTGGTACACAGCAAGACGTTTTCCTGACTGTCAATGGCAGTGTCTGCCCCCAGCTTCCCCTTGGACTATGTGGACAACTTCAGCTCTCAGCCCTCTCGTTAATAAGTCCATCCTCCTAGTCTGTTGAGCTCCCATTCACCTGCGCTAAGCGGCGCTGAGGAGAAGGGCACACAAAGGTTGGAGGATCATGGTTTCTTCCGTCAAAGACCCTCCAGGCCTCCAGGTAAGACTCCAGTGAAGCCCAGGACCTTCACTCTTGTCTTTCTCTGATTCTGTTTCTGTCTCTTTTTCTCTGACTCCTCTCTCTCTCTTTCTCTCTCTCTGTCTATATGCATGTCTATTTCTCTCCATCTCTCTGTGTCTCTTTTCACCCTCTCTCCCATGCCGTCACCCCAAAGTTCATCAGAAAAAGGAAGAAAACTTTCTTTCCCAGGCATTCCCTACAGTGGCTGGGAACCCCATCAGGAAAGTGCTGGCCTGGCAAAGGGCAGCCCTCGGAGCTGGTGCCTGTCTTGTGTCTGCCTGAGTCCAGGCATTGCCCTGGAAGTCCCTAGCGCCCCCTTGTCCCCTTTATGGCAGCATCCGATCTCAGTGAGGATCCCGTCAGGACGTCGGGACCGCCATCTTCCTGGGCTTCAGGCCTCCTTGGGGCTGCCTCGTCCAACACCAGCCCATGGGACTAGCTGGCTACATTACCCAAACCTGCTGCCGTGAGGACGTGCCCTTCACCTGATCAGACAACCATATAGGGAGGTAGACCACCTGTTGCCTGTACCGGCCCCTGGACATGTTTGAGGTCTTTTCACAATAAAAAGGAGCACCCCCCAAACTAAAGGAGACCCAGAATATCAAAATGGGCACTGTCCCATGAAACAAAAACCTTGGAGTCAGCTAGGAGAAATTCATCTTGGTCCTGTTGGGCTCTCGGCTTCATCCCGAGAGACTACAGAACAGGAATGAGCACAAGCCTGACCAGGAAGCGGGGCTGGGCTTAGCCACTTTCCGTCTGTGTGACCTGGAGCCGGCTCCGAAGAGGAGGAGGCTGGAGGAGCGATCTCTGCAGCCATACAGCACTGCCCTTCTGTGCTGTGTTCTGAGGGCGGAGAGAGGGTCATCCTTCCTAATTGCTTTGGGGGAAGTGAAGCCAGAGGGGCCCCGTGACCGGCCCCAGGACTCTGAGAGACAGCTCCTGCTGCCTGCACTAGACTGTGCTACGAAGTCACTCTCCTAGTTTCCTATCATCTAGATCTGGGGTGACGAGGGGGTAGGCGGCCTTGCCTTCGTCAGAGGGAATGGCCCAGGTCTTTAGCTGGGTGGGTAGTTGTGGCACCAGGTCCTGTGGACGAGAGCGCCGGTCAGCAGCTGGACGTAAAGTGTTGGCTTCACTCTCCCTAGTGGGGTATGGTGGTGAGCCAGTGGGCTCTGTGTGGGACTCTGAGACACTTGCCTGTCTGCTCCTTCCCTCTAGGGCCCAGCATACAGAGTGGGACCACCTCAAAGCCCACTGCTTGACTTCCTTCCCTCCCATTTCTGAGTCTGCCTCCTGCCAGGCGGCCCCCAGCTACACCTTCCCCGTCAAGCAGCTACCCACAAGGAGAGGAAGCCCAGCCCATCACAGTCAGGTCTCTAAAGCAGCTCTCCTTTGGGGGTGGAAACTTTAATCTGGTACCACCTCCAAGGCAGAGCGATGTCTGGGGATTCTTAATGCAGTCCTCATCGGTGACTAAGGGTATGTTTTGCTCTCTGCCCAGGCCCACGTGGCCTCCCAAATGTGGACCACTCCCCAGACTCCATGCCACTTGAGCTCATTGCCCAGCTGAGAACGCTGGTCCCCAGGGTCCAGCATCCCTAGGAACATCACGCAGCCCCTCCCCACCAGGGTCCTATCACGTTTAGGACCATAAAACCACCCCTTCCCAGTCTCCGAGGAAGGTCTTTCAAACCTCCCGCCTCCCCGAACTGTCCCCTCATTCCTCCAAAACTCTGTCACTCACCTCCAGAATGGCTCACCCTCACCCAGAGATCACCCCAGATAAACCCTTTTTAGAGCCAAAACTCAGGTAAAGAGACATCCCAGAGTTTCAGGCCTCCTTTCCTGAGGTGAAAGAAACCAATATGACTTCATTCCTTTTCCTAATAACTCACACTCTTACACTTCCATTTATGGAGCACGAGCTGCGTGCCAACTACAACGCTAAACCCATTCCTACATGAGATCATTTAATCCTCCACGGCCTCGTGCAGGGAGGGTTGTCGTTGCCTGTTTTGCAAAAGGGGATCTTGCGCAGATCCTTCCCGGCTAGTCAGGGTAGGAGCCGTGACTCCAACTCAGGATGTCTGATTCCAGTCCAGGCTTTTAGTCCCCTTGCCTTCAAAGACTAAGCCTTTTCTTTAACCCTAGTCCCACCCTTGACTCCCCCTCAAAGCTTCATTCACGTGGTTAAATGAATGAGCTGTAGAAAGTGACACAGTTACTAGTCAACTCTTCCCTAGCTTGGGGCGGTGAGCCCTCCCCACCTCACTCAGGTGGATGTCCTCCCCTTCCTTCTCTTTTTCCAACTCCCCAAAGAGAGGAAAAGACACTCCCCACCGGAGGAGCCTCCTACAGCCCTGGCTTTAGATGTGCATTCACTCCCTGGATTCCCATATAACTCCGAGAAGCAGAGTTCACCATGCTTCCTGAATAAATGGGGAAACAGAGACTCTCCAAGGTCATGGAGCTGAATCAGAACAGAGCCAGGCAGGGCAGGAATAAAGACACAGTCAGCTCGATGTTTTGTGATGACCTAGAGGGGTGGGATAGGAAGTGTGGGAGGGAGCCTCAAGAGGGAGGGGATATGGGGATATATGTATACGTATAGCTGATTCACTTTGTTGTACAGCAGAAACTAACACAACATTGTAAAGCAATTATACTCCAATAAAGATATTTTTTAAATGTAAAAGAAGAACAAAGCCAGGGTTAGAAACCAGTCAGCCTGTTCCCAAGCCTCTAAGAAAAGCTCTCATTATGGACGAGAGCCACCATGGACAAGAGGTAGCTCACACAGTGTCACTCACACAGCCGTGCCCTGAGCCTGCACTGTCCCAGGCACTGTGGTAGAGACCTGACATGCAAATCCTCACAAAAAGCTCCCGGGGTAGGTACTGTCATTGTGCCCACCTTACGGATGTGGAAACTGAGGCTTGGCGATGCTAATCAACTTACTCTATGTCAACTAAGAGCAGGCAGGATTCAGACCCAGCTGTGAAGGCAAGGGCAGGTGGAATGGAGGGAGACAAGACTCTCAGTAAAACATGAGTTCTGACTGGGTTCATGGACCTCAACTGATGAGCTCTAGGGAACCCGTGAATCTCAGGAATTATATGCAAATGTGTGTATGCTTATTGGGCATGGGAAGAGATCTACAGTTTTCAATATATACTCAAAGGAATCCCTAAAGACCGAAGTGTTAAGAAATCCCTCACCTAGCACAGTGCCTGGCTTACAAAAGTCACTCAATAATAGCTGTTGAATGAATAAGTAAATGGATCAGTGAGTAAATGAATGCATGTTCCTCCATGCCCCAGGAGACACCACAAATGACCTGGTACACACATCTATCTTCTGCGATGGCGAAAGCCATCTTGGGACCTGGGCCTGATCTGCCCCCAGGTCCTTTCTCCCAGTCCCGGATGACATAGCCAGGTGCTATGAGAGCTCCAAAGAGATGCTTCCTCCGCTTTCTCCCCACCACCCCTCCTGACAATGACCAGGCAGAGGCGATAGCTGTGCAATTCAGATAATGAAGCTTTATTGATTGCTGGGAGGGGCAAGGGTGAAACAAGGCTCAGGTGTGAAGTGCTTGCGGTGGCGGGGTGGGGGAGAGGACAGGGGATTCACCCAGTGAAATCTGTGTCCACATGGGGAGCTTTCTAGGCCTGAACAGCGCAGAGCAGCTTTAGTTCTTGGTGCGAACGATCTGCTCGTGGGAGGACACCAACTTGCCATCCTGCACATCCAAGACTTTGGTGCGAATCTGACGACTGGAGGAGGTCACTGGGGAAGAGGGGAGAGAGGGTGTTATCAGCGGCGGATAGGCAATGGAGAAATCAGGAGTGCGAGGGCACTTAAACAAACTGTCTCCCTGCTGCCCTCTCCCCTGATTACCACTTCACCCGCTGCTCTCGCCCCGGCACGGATATCATCAGCACATTTCTTTCAGACTAGAGCTCCCTAAGGTCAGGGGCAGCGTCTGTGTCTTCAGACTGGAGCTTCCTAATAACTCAGCCCAAAATGGTTCCATCCAGATCTGCCCAAATGGACTGGTCTTGGTGGGAAGACCCATGTGGGGCTCTGTCCCTGATGCTGACCGCCAGAACTATGGGATCTGCCACATATAGGGGGCCACCAACTCCTCGCCATAAGGAGGGTTTAGAAAATGGTTTCTTCTACCCACAGAGGTGCATAAGGGATACTGGGTGAGAAAACCCTAGCTCAACCCCTCCAGAAGCTCCCATCTAACATCCTAGACATGCTGGGAGACAGGGGGTGGTCTTGAGTCCAGGCTTGATGAGGAGGAAATTCTTACCATCTCTGGATGACTGAGAGCCAGAGGAGAACTGAGAGGTGGAGAAGCTGTGAAGACAGAAAAGGGGCAAAATGATCAGACACACAGGGGGCAGTGAGTGAACAGGGCGGAGCGGGACTGAGAGGGGGCCCCTACTCACTGGGCATCCTCGCCCTCCAGCAGGCGGCGGTAGGTGGCGATCTCCTGCTCCAGCCGCGTCTTCACGTCCAGCAGGATCTTGTACTCCTGGCTCTGCTGCTCCATCTCGCAGCGCAGCTGGGCCAGCTGCTCCTCCACGTTGCAGATGAGCCCCTGGATCTGGGACAGCTGCAGGCAGTAGCGGTTTTTGGTTTCCTCCAGGCTGTTCTCCAGGGATGATTTCTGTGAGGGAAGGAAAGAAGATCAGGAATCCATGAGGGTGGTCATTCTCTCCCTCCAGGACCCTGGGCACGCCGCCCCCCAGGCCTGGCAGCGCCCCTACCATGCTGAGATGGGACTGCAGCTCGATCTCCAGGTTCTGCATGGTGCGCCGGAGCTCTGAGATCTCGCTCTTGCTGCTCTGCACCATCTCGCTGCTGCTGGCCACCTCGCGGTTCAGTTCCTCTGTCTGCAGAAAAGAAAACATCGTTGGCACTGGAAGTTTCACGGAGGCAGGTGTCCTGGGTCCCTTCCACTCCGAATGCCACCCACCTTGCTGAAGAACCAGTCCTCGGCGTCCTTGCGGTTCTTCTCCGCCATCTTCTCGTACTGTTCGCGCATCTCGTTCAGGACGCGGCTCAGGTCCACGCCGGGGACGGCATCCATCTCCACGTTGATATCCCCGCCCACCTGGCCTCGCAGGTTAGCCATTTCCTGCACAACCAAAGAACGGTCCACAGTCAGGGGCCTCACTATGGCAACCGATTAGGGCTCCCTAGTCAGAGGTGTTCCAGGTCTGAACATTCCTCTCCACCATCTCTTCCCTCCCAGCTAACCCTCTAAGCTGGCTTTTCCATTTGGTTCTCACCTCCTCGTGGTTCTTCCGGAGGTAGGCCAGCTCCTCCTTCAGGCTCTCGATCTGCATCTCCAGGTCAGCTCTGGCCAGGGTCAGCTCATCCAGCACCCTGCGGAGGCCGTTGATGTCGGCCTCCACACTCAAGCGCAAGTTCAGCTCCGTCTCGTACCTGGAATGACCCAGGGAAAAAGGAATGAGACACCCTCCCTGGCCACACTGAAGGCTCTGTTCTCTTCCCCCTGCAGCTTCTGCCCATAGTCGGCATCCTGTGGGCGGTTTAGTGAGCCAGTCTTGAAGATGGCACGGATGGACACAGAGCCCATTATTCCTCAGATCTGAAATTCTGGGGAGGGGGACAGTGCCAAGAATAAGACAGTTGATCGTGCTATAGAATTCACGGAGGGGCGATGCTTCTGGCTTCAGCCAGCCAGTAGCACACAAGGCCTCCAGATAGGACTACCTCCTGCACTTCAGGGGCAGGCGGGGAAGTGGGGACTGCCCCTCCCTAAAGCAGTGGCCCCCTAATCTGGCTGTGGGTCAGGATCACCCAGGTAGCCTATTAAAAATAACTGAATGAAAAAATAATAATAATAACTGAATCCAAACCCCAAAGGTGGGGCCCAAGAGTCTCGTATTTTTACAAACACCCCAAGGGGTTTTCAACACAGCCATTGTGGCACATTCCAGCTCTGTTCAGGGAACACTTCTCCAAAAATGCCCAACCCAGGGGAGACGGGATGCTCTGAAACACCACTGCAAACTCACTTGGTGCGGAAGTCATCAGCGGCCAGGCGGGCATTGTCAATCTGCAGCACGATATTAGCATTGTCCACAGTGGCCGCAAGGATCTGCAGGTGGAAAGGGTACAGGTCATTGGTCCAGTGGACAGCACTAGCCAGACCTGACTGCAGCCTGCATCAGGACTTTGCTTTCATGCTTCTGCCTGAGTCCCTGCTACTCCCCACAAGCCTTTGCCACGGCAGCCTAAAGGGTAACTCACAGTGGTCCAGATTTGACCCAGGACTTGGCTACTCGTGGTCAGCAGAATGGGTAGAAAGAGCCCTGACCTTAGATAAAAAGCCCTTGAGTTCTGATCCTATATCTACCACTGAGTTGCTGCAAAGCCTGAGATGAGTCTCAGGCCCTCGAGTGCCCGACCCACAGAGGAGGGGAGTGACCAGACTCTCCAGACCCCCTTCCGGATCTGAATTCTGCTCTCACTGCACAAGTCAGCCCTGCCAGTCCTCTGTAGGCACGTACACTCCTTTTCAAGTCTTCAGAGCACAGGACCTCAAAGTGGGGCTTTCCCAAAAGTTGAGCTCTAGCTGGCACAGGGGATTCGAAAAGAAGAAGCAAAAGGAAAGCAAAGAAAGGTAGAACCCTGGACTGGCTAGAGTTCCCTCCCTCATCATCTGATTTCCCTAATCCACTCAAAGCATCAGAGCCAGACACCAAGGGAAGCAGGGTCAGCAGGTTCCTGGGGTGACATGGGAGCAAGGAACGGGGGCTGGAGTCAGATAACACAAGCCCCCCAGGCCCTCTCCTACGCAGGGCACGTAAAGTGGGCCACCAGTGACTGTCTCTGTGGGTTTTCCATGCCCTCCTGGCTGTGGGGAGGGGCCACCCGTGCCAGGGCTCACGGGCAGCAGCCGCCACAGCCCAGACTAATGAGCTAATGAGTGACTTGGATGTTTAGCCTGGAGCAGTTAGAGCCTCGCTCCTCCCCTGTGCTGGAGAACGGGTTGCTGCCTCCTGTACTGGCAGGTGGGGCACTAGGGCTTTAGCCTTGGCTCCGCCATTAATTTGCTGTGTGACCTTGGGCAGACAGCCCAAAGCTTCAGCTTCTTCCTCTGTAAAATGTAAGGGTAGGAATCCCTGGTCTCTTGTGGTCTGAGAATCTGGAGCTCAGAGAGGCATGAACAAGATAGGGGAAGGGAGACCATCTTCTCATAGACCAGCTCTGTTGGAGGCATCTAGAGCCAAAAGAAGGGATCTGGAGCTGGAAGCTCTTCTGCCTAAGAATCCCAAGTAACCAGTGGCCTGAAGCAGCCATTGCTCCTAAATGAGCTGGCCGGAGCGGCACCTCCCGCTGCCTGGTCCACGCACCTTGTTCCTCAGGTCCTCGATGGTCCTGAAGTAGGCGCTGTAGTCCCTGATCTCAGTGGGCCGTTGCTTCTGGTACCAGTCGCGGATCTTCACCTCCAGGTCAGTGTTGGCCTCCTCCAGGGCGCGTACCTTGTCCAGGTAGGAGGCCAGGCGGTCGTTGAGGTTCTGCATGGTCACCTTCTCACTGGCCACCAGGAGCCCATCACCACCGCCAAAGCCGCCACACACGCCACCACCTGAGCCACCACCGAAGCCACCACCGTAGCCGCCACCAGCCCCACCGCCGTATCCTCCACCGAAGCCGCAACCCATGGCCCCACCAAAGCTGCTGCTGCTGCTGTAGTTGCCACCATAGCCGCCCCCCACCCCGCAGACACCCCCGGAGGAGTAGCGGGAGGAGGACAGGCCCCCGTAGTTGCTGGGGGCCCGGAAGGAGCCTCCGGCCCTGGCGGAAGACCCGCAGCTGGAGCCGCCGCTGATGACATAGGAGCCCTTCATAGAGCTGGAAGAGGTGCCCTGGCGGCTGGTCATGGTGTCAAGGAGGGAAGTGAGCGAGCGAGTGAGTCGGCAGAGAGAAGAGAAAGGTGCTTGGGTGAGTTAGGAAGGGATGCAAGGCTTTATACTCCTGGGTGAGGGCGGGCCTGGCATTTTCCATTCCCCTTGGCTTTCATCACCCAGGGGACAGTGCCAACTCCCAGTCAGATCCCTCCTCTCCTCCGCCCCATCATGTCTGTCATATTTTACTGGAAACTCATTGTTCGGGGTGTTTCGGGTTTCTTGTCCCACCAGGTGTGAGTCACAGGAGGAGGTATGGGCCTACAGGCTACACTTTCCCTTTGGGCCCTGGGAGCACAGCCCTCTGCATGCTGGGCTCAGCCAGGTGGTGGGAGAGGGTCTCTGCACCGTAAACCTAGTGACTTGTTAGTCCCCATTAACTAGGTGGGTCTCTGACATCCACCTAGAGGAAGCCCAGCACTCCATGTTCCAGGAGGAACACCAGCATGGCAAGGTCACACGGGGCACAGAGACGCCCCCTCAGCGTTACCAGCCAGAAAAAGAAACAAGGTTTTGGGGCCCTCCCAACTCTGACCTGCTGGACTGTGCCACGGGGCCTGTCACATCCCCGAAACATGCCCAGCCAGTAGTCAGGTGGCTCAGGCTTCTCTCCCGACACCCCCAGTAAAGGGAAATCCAGGCGGCTCTCCCCAGCCCTAGGCACAGACCCTAAGATCCTCCACACATCTGTGGCTGGGCCCATGGCATTGGCCGCTCAGTCTGGCCAAAGGCAGGTGGTGTCACAGGAGACACTGGGAAAGTGCATGGAGTCAGACTGAGTCCTGACTCTGCTATTTACTCCTGTGTGACCCAGGCCCTGACCCTCCTTGGAGTCTCAGTTTGCTCATCTGTAAAGTGGGAGTACTGCAGAGTCAGCACTGAGAATTCAACGTGGCAATGGATGTGAAAGCGTTTTGTATGCTGAGTGTGGCACAAAGTCTGGGTAGCACTGTTGTAGCCCAGTCTGGGCCCCAGAGGGGGGTGAAGCAACACTACTGGAACAGGACTGGAGGGGGCCTTTTTGCTTCCAGCCCCAGGTGTTTTCTCAGGCCCCCAGGGCAGCCCCTCGTGGGAGGGTCTGGCTCGGGTACACTTGTTTGAGCCCCCTGTGGAGCCGACTCAAGGAATGTTTGGGGTTGGTTGGTTTGTTTTCGGTGACGGGAGGAGTGCAGGCACCTGAAAGTGAACTCAAGGGTCCCGGACTACTGAGGGCCTGAGGGTCAGGGGACACGTCCAGGGGTCCATCAAGTTCTGCCTCGGAGGTTTGTATATGGGGCCCTCAGCTATGCCAGGTCTCCCAGACAACCTCCAAAGGCACCCCCTTCAGCCTCACCCCGCCCTCCTGCCGCCCCTCAGCCCCACGGACCCCGGCAGGCATGTTGGGAGGAATGTGGTCGTGTCTGGGGCTGCCTGACGCGTCCCATCTCCCCAGACAGGTCCTAACAGCTCCTGCTGGAGGTTCCAACACTCCTCCTAGGATCAATGGCTCCCTGCAGGGAAGCGATGCCTCCCTCTCCCCCCACCCTAACCCAAAGCAGAGGTCAGGGAGCTGCCCTCCCCGCCCCCTGCCACTGGGGCTCAGAAGACAATGCTGAGACAGACACTCGAGGCTGTGGGCTCCACAAAACTGCCATGCTGAGGACGCTCAAGTACGTGAGTAAGCGAGTGACCACGCCTGACAGGGACCCGTAATCTCCTTCCAGAGGAGATTCCCGCAGCCCCGGCCCAGCCCTACATCTTCCTCAGTGAGAGGCAGCAGGGATTTGGGCTGAAGGAGAAAGCCTTTGTTAGGAGATGTTGCAGTCAGCTGTGGGGTGGAGCACGGGTGGGGTGCTCTCCAGAGAAGAATGCAGCGTCCAGAGGGAGCCGGGGGGACACCAGTGGGTGCAGAGCCCAACACCCACTTCCTCTGTGCCACCTACCACCCTCTCTCCACCACAGGGAACCACGGATAGAATCCCTGGAGCACGGGACACAGGAAAACTCTTCTTCCCTCTCACTTGATTCAGTGGAACCCCAAAGAGCCTCCCTCCTTGCCCCTCTCCAAGGGGAATCCAAAAGACAAGCAGGGCAGGGAACCCATGACATATAAATTCACGCACACCATCTAGGAAGAGACCTTTGCCAGCCCCCTCCCTACCCCATGGACCCTGGAATCCCAGCATGGGAATCAAGTCTGATCTCCTCCCTCACCCAGGACTAGACCCTGGCTCAGATCCTAAGGCCAGTCCCCTTCCCCCTGCACACAGGGGTCTAGATGCAAGTAGCCCAGCCCAGTGTTCCTGACATTTTGAAGAGAGGCAGCTTTCGGGGGCAGCTGTGGCTAATGTGATGGGAGGTTGTCTGTTGGAGCTGGAGTACCCCCCCCCCAACCTCTGGGGTCCCAGGCAGGCTTTGTGTGGCATGTCAGGAGCCTGGGGCAGTGCGTCTTGTGGTTGGTGAGTCTCCCGGCACCAGCCTGTGGTAGGGCGGACCAGTGCCAATCCAAACTGGTGAAGGGGCAGGGCGAGGCAGCCCCCACAGAGCTCACACTGTGTGCTGAGGACCACACAGGGGATGGGATCCTAAGGAAGGAGGGGACCTAGGGACAGCCCAGTCTCAGGAGGGAGGCACAGGCCCTACTCTCAGAGCCCGGTCTAATGGAACAGACTGTCTCTTTGGAAGCCCCCAGCCTGAAAGGAAAGAGAGGCTACCCATCAGAATTACTGAAGATATGAACAAACATAAGAAAAGTGCAATTCGTGTGTATTCATTTCCTGAGGCTGCAGAAGTAAATTATCACAAACCTGGTGGTTAAAAACAACTGAAAATCTTCTCTCACCGTTCTGGAGGCATGAAGTCTAAAATTAAGGTGCCACACTCCCTACGGATGTGCTGGGAGAGAATCCTTCCTTGCCTCTGCCAACTTCTGGCGGCTCCATGCATTCCTTGGTTTGTGGCAACAAAACCCCAATCTCTGCCTCTGTCTTCACGTGGACAGCACGTGTGTCTCTGGATCTCCATGTGTCCTTTTCTATCTAAGGACACTCATTGGATTTAGCGCCCACCCTAATCCAGTATGATCTTCTCTCAATTCTTACATCTGCAAAGACCCTATTTCCAAATCAGTTCACATTCTGAGGTTCCGGGTGCACATGAATTTGAGCGGGACACTCTTCAACCCACTACACCATGTAACAGACCCGGAATTATCCGTGTTGCAGAGGCAGTGGTGAAAATTTGTTGGAGGGATGGTTGTGATAAGATGTTGGCAGGGCCAGTCCGGAAGGCTTCTGGGAGCAGCTCTAACTCAACATGTAAAGGTGCCAGGGAGGGAGCAGCAGGGAAGCACGGAATTCTCAGGTCTCTGATCCACACTCCCCATCACCCAGTTTCTCTGACTCCTTCACAAATAGACAACGGCTCGGGGAGAGAGCTCTTTTTTTTTTAACTTTTTATTTTGAAATAATTTTAAACTTTCAGAAAAAGTTGCAAAATTTGTACAGAGTCTGTGTGTACCCTTCACCCAGCTTCCCCTAATATGAACAGATCACATAAACATTATACAACGATCAAAACCAACACATTAACATTGACCCAATACTGTTAATTAAAGACAGACTTGAATTTCACCAGTTTTTCCACCAATGATCCTTTTTTGTTGCAGGATCCAATCCAGGATTCCACTCACTTGTTGTCATGTCTCCTGCAGTCTGTGACAGTCCCTCGTCGTCGCTCCTTGTCTTTTAAGACCTTGACGCTTTTGAAGCGCACTGGTCGGTTATTTTGAAAATATCCCTCTGATATTTTCTCAACATCAGATTGAGGTGATGCATTTTGGCAAGAAAAGCACAGAAGTGTCGTTGTGGTCTTCTCAGTGCATCAGCTCAAGCGTCCGTGTGTTGACGTGTCTTAGGGCTGGTGACATTAACCTTGTTCATTGGCCAAGGTGGGGTTTACTAGGTTTCTCCACTGTGATATTATTTTTCTTGCTGAAACTAATACATACTTTGAGGAAGATACTTTGAGACTATGCAACTTATCCTGTTTCTCTTTAAACTTGCACCCACTGGTTTTTGCATCCATCAGTGGAGGGGAGGAGCTCTTGATGCCCACTGGCTCTAGAGCCTCATTTATCCATACTTGAGGGACTGTGGCTTTTAGGAGAGATTGGGGGAGTGGTCCAGGCCCAAGAAAGAACTCTTTCTTCCTCACTTGTCCAGCCCCAAAGCCGGTCTGGGCCCCCTCAAACCATCTCTGTGCCCTAAGGTATTCCCAGGCCTCTTCCCTTAAGAGACACCAAGTGTTTCTCTAACCACTGATGTCTAGAGTCTTTTCTTAGCCCCCCACCAGCCATAGGGGAAAGGAAGGGACAGTCAAGGTCCTCCCCATGTCACAGGTAGGAAGTCTGAGGTCCAGAAAGGTTCACAGTCAAGTAAGCAGTGGAGCCCTCCTTGCGATTCTCAGACCACCTTCCCCTCCAGGGTCTGCCCAGGGCTGGGCTTCTCATCTCCTCCTGACAGAGTTCTGTGTTCCCTGCCCTTCCTTCCTCATCTCTCCACACTCTCCCCTGCCCAGGCCCCTTCACTTTTTCCATCCCTCTCCCCAGGTCCCAGCCACCTCTGTACAGCAAGGGTTAAGTCTCCTAGAGCTGAGGGCTGTCACTTCTAAGGATGACAATCTGGGACCTGAACTGACCTGGACCTGAGTGTCTGTCGCCAGAAATGCAGGGCTAGCACGGGGGCCAGGAGCAGGCTGGCAGGTAGGATTGCAGGCCCAGGAGGCAATCAGGAGCCTGGAACACCCAGGTGCCCTGTCCCATAGAAAGCTCTACCACCCGCTGGTTTCCCAGGTCAGACTTCCCATCTGGGCCAAGCATCCTGTGAGAACCTGCGCTGACCCAACGGATAGGCTGATTCAAGTGTTTCCGGATAGACTGATTCAAGTGTTTCCGTGTCCATGGGCCCATCTGAGCCTGCCAGCTGCTAGAGCTGACTGAACAGAGACTGACCATCCCACGTTCTAGATGCAGACGTTTCAGAGGTTGAGGAAATTCTCAAGTGTCCACAGCAAGGAAGCTTCTCAGCCGGGATTCAATCCCAGCTCGCCTGGGCTGTAAGCCTCACTTTTCAATGACAGGTCCCCTCCTGCCAGAGGGTCCCCAAAAGTCTGAGCCAGAAAGGGCTTCAGGGGTCATCGAGACAAGTCTCTTAACTTTACAGATGGGGAAACTGAGGTCCAGAGAGGGGAAAGGTCATGTTCAAAGTCACACAACAGAACCTGCTTTGAAAGTGCCAAGTGTTTAACGATTGTTAGCCAGCAATCTGATCTAGGCAGGGTGAGAATGTGTAGGGTGAAAAGAGCTGTGCCTGAACCCCAGAATCACGTTCGGGTTGTTAAGAACATTAACGGTTAGGTAACCAAAGGCCAGCAACAGATGGATTCACTAACCCTCTATTAGCTCCCTGTTCTGGAAAAATAAGACTTAAGTTCTCCAGCCAATAACCCGTGATGCCCAGTGCAAACTGAGCTCCACCGCAGCAGCCCAGTTCTCTCACTACCCCTACATCCCCACTCATCTCCCAGCCTCTGCCTGAATTTCCTCTTCTGTCTTCTCTTTCTGCCCAACTCTCACACTCTTTGAGGCCAAGCCTCAGTTCAACAGATAGATTTAAGATACGATTTCTGTAGACTGTGTGGCATAAAGTAGATGCTCAGTGAAAGACAGACAGAAGAGAAAGAGAGAGGGGCAAGGAAGGGAGGAAGGGAGGAAAGGGAAGATGGTAAGGAAATGTGGAAGGATGGATGAATGGATGGATGGATGGACGGATGGATTGGTAGGTGAGTGGGCAGATGGATGGATGGATGGAAGGATAATGGATGGATAAATAGAAAAATGGAAGGTGGATGGGTGGTGGGTGGGTTGATGGGTGGGCTGGGGGGTGAAGGATGGATGGAACACAGAGAAAGGGAAGTCATCCCACCCATCCCAAGGTGGGCAAGCATCCTAGAGGAGTTCTTAACTTAGCTGAACCTTGACGATGAATAGATGCTAAGCAAGCTAAGGAAGTGAGGAAGGACATCCCATTTGCTCGGGGAAGCACCTGAGCAAAGACACACAGGCGTGAGACGTGGGTCTGCTGGAGAATGCAAGCACTTAAGCACTGCTGGAGCACACTGCTGAAGGCTGGATCTGCCTGATGGAACTGAGAGCAGAGGCTGGGAGACAAAGGCCGTGCTAAGGAGCTCAGACTTTATCCTGACAACTCTGGGGGCACTGAAGGGTCCTAAGAAGGGCAATGACACTGTCAGGTGTGTTTACAAGGGCTACTCTGGCGTCCGTGTGGAACACACTTTGGGAGAGGGGGGAGCAAAGGGAAAAGGGGGAAAGAAGATGCCGCTTGCCCTTATCCAGATGAGGGACGGGTTTGGCGGACTTCTCTCCCAGGGAGTCCCACCCCCTCACCTCAGATCACCTGGATTTCCCCTTTTTCAGCGCTCCCAGTACTTCTATGATCTGTGCACCCCCCATTATAGTTTAGTACAGTGTCTTCGGGGGCCAGCCACAAAGTGTCTCTCTCATGTAGTAGGTGTTCAGTGTGTTAATTTACTGTAATTACTCTGGTCTGACACGGGAGACACAGCCCTTATGCTTGGGGACATCCAGTCTAAAGCGAGAGGGCAAATGAGCCTAGAGCCTTCTCTGTTCCGTAGGCTGAGGGGAGCCCAGAACTGAGGAGCCGCCGGGGAGTTGGGTAGCACATGGAAGCCTTCTTGGAAAGGTTGGACTCAGGTTCGAAAGAAGGAAGATCCCTACATGGGTGGAGTGGAGGCATCATTCCCAGACAGGGGCGTGGCTGTGAGAACACCAGCGCCAGCAACTTCAGTGTCCGGGAATCACAAGAGCTGTGTCAGGAGCCTTGAGCAACAGGCCCTGGGAGAGAGTACGGGAGACCCCGCAAGAACGGCAAGGCTTTCTAGCCTGAAGCATAGAAAGAAAGGAGCAGTTTCCACCAGTCAGAGGTGGGGGACCAGGTTCAAGGCCGTGCAGCTCACCCCTTCCCCCAGGCTGAGACACGGAGGAGTCACACTTGGGGTTCCAGCCTGGGCTCCCCCACTGACCGGCTGTGTGATTTTGGACAAGTCACTGCAGCCCTCTGAGCCTGTTTCCTATCAAATGGGCAAAATAATAGTTCCTCCCTCACAGGATTATTGAGAGGAGTAGATAATTCATGGCTAGTAGCCAGCATAATGCTTGGCACAGAAGAAATTTTTAGCTAAAAACTTACTTTAAATGAAGCCCTAGAGGTCAAGGGCGGGCAGGGGGTGAGCACAAATGGAAAACAGGTAGCAAAATTCATGCAAAGAACAAAGAGGAGTCCAGGAGAGCGCTGGGGCATCAGAGTGACAGGAGGAGGGAGGCCTCCAGAGAGCTGCTGAGGCCAGCAGGCCACGGTGACGATGAGTATGCGAGGGCCTGGCCAGGGCGGAGTCTCTGGGAACTGGTAGATGCGGAAGCCCTGCCAGGGAAGAGTCAGCAGGACGGCTTGGGTGTGAGGGGAAAAGGCAGGGATCCACATTCTGAGGTTGGAGGTCCAGCACCGTCCCCACGCACCACTACCCCCCGGGAGTGAGGGAGGCGGGGAAGCAGCAGCTCAGGGATTCCAGTGAGGCCCCGAGACCAGGGAAGTCCCACCAGTCACTCGGCATTACCTGGTTCTCCAAGCAGCCCTGGCAATATCTGTCCTCAGACACATACACATGCCCATTTCTGTGTCACTCACTTCCAAAAGAGGGGACTGCATAGCTTATGAGAAAAGACACATGTACAGCACAGCAAAAGGAACCATAAACAAAACAAAAAGACACAGCCTGGGAGAAAACATTTGCAAACGATGCAGCTGACAAGGAGTTAATTCCCCAAATACACAGATAGTTCATACAGCTCAATATCATAAACCAAACAACCCCATCAAAAAATGGGCATCATCAAAAAGGCTACAAATGATTAATGCTAGAGAGGGTGTGGAAGGGAACCCTCCTACAATGTTGGTGGGAATGAAAATTGGTGCAGCCACTATGGAAAACAGTATGGAGGTTCCTTAAAAAACTAAAAATAGAACTACCATACGACCCAGCAATCCCACTCCTGGGCATATATCTGGAAAAAATGAAAACTCTATTTTGAAAGGATACATGCACCCCAATGTTCATAGCAGCAGTATTTACAATAGCCAAGACATAGCAACCATCAGCAGATGAATGGATAAAGAAGATGTGGTATACACACAATGGAATATTACTCAGCCATAAAAAGAAGGAAGTAATGCCACTTGCAGCAACATAGATGGACCTAGAGATTATCATACTAAGTGAGTCAGGCAGAGAAAGACAAATATTATATGATATCATTTGTATGTGGGAATCTAAAATATGATACAAATGAACTTATGTACAAAACAGAAACAGACTCACAGACATAGAAAACAAACTTATGGTTACCAAAGGGAAAAGAGGAGGGGGAGGGATAAATTAGGAGTATGAGATTAACAGATATACACTACTATATATAAAATAGATAAGCAACAAGGATTTACTGTACAGCACAGGGAACTATATTCAATATCTTGTAATATCCTATAATGGAAAAGAAGCTGAAAAAGAATATATGTATATATATATCTATATATACATGTATAACTGAATCCACTTTGCTGTATACCTAAATATTGTAAATCAACTCTAGTTCAATTTTAAAAAAGAAAAAAATTTATAACATAAAACTTACCTCATGTATAATAAAACTAAAAGTATCCATTAAAGTAAAATAAATCAAGAATTAGATAATAGAGTATATTGATGAACATGTTTTGGTTGCAAAAGACAGAAACCCAAATTGAATTAGTTTCAAAAAGAGGCAATTCATTGATTCATCATTCTCTCTTTCTCTCTCTCTCTCTCTCTCTCTCTCTCTCTCTGTAATGTGCACGCACACACACACACACACACACAAAAGGCTGGAACCATGGCTGAAGGCAGTCCTAAACTCATCCTTCAGCCTCTTGGCTAGAGAGGATCAACTCGAATTTGAAAAAAACCCAGGGAAGGCCACCTGCATGGCCTGATGTGGCCAGTAGCCAGAATCCTATATGACCAACCCAGCAGGCATACTTGCCCCACAGCCCCAAGGCCCAACCAAGGAGTAAAGGTCTAGTATCAGAAAAAGTGGGGGGCACAGATTTGGCCCCAACCTCTACGATCTAAGCAGCCACCCCAATTTGTGTCTACTGCAAAAGGGAGGTGGGGGCTTCCCTGGTAACACAGTGGTTGAGAGTCCGCCTGCCGATGCGGGGGACGCGGGTTCGTGCCCCGGTCCGGGAGGATCCTGTGTGCCGCAGAGCGGCTGGGCCCGTGAGCCATGGCCGCTGAGCCTGCGCGTCCGGAGCCTGTGCTCCGCAACGGGAGAGGCCACAGCAGCGAGAGGCCCGCGTACCGCAAAAAAAAAAAAAAAAAAAAAAAAAAAGGGAGGAGGCTGGTAGACCTGACCTCTAGCTCTGGGTTTCCCGGCAGCCAAGACAAAAAAGGAAACATGATGAAATATAAAACTCTCACTAACTAAAAAGGAGGCACATCTGACTGTCAAGAGAGATAAATATCTTCTAAGGTCTGAGGTCTGAGAAGAATCTGTCTTCATAGACTCGGAAGGACACTTAGAGCTTTCATTTCCTGAGCCCTGGGCTAGGCACTACCGCCGATATTATCACTTAATCCTAAGCCTCTTGGGGAAGGTTACAGTATCCATGTTATAGACTTAGAGAGGTAAAGGCAAGGAAGCTCCCTGGGCCTCAGTCCCCAAGTGCTGAGACCCTTCTAGCTGCCACTGAATGTGCAGCTGTCCCAAAGCTGCCAGGATGCTCCATAAAGCCAATCCCTGGCAGCATCACAGCCTCCTGTTACCACCAAGTTCTGGCCACTTCTCCTAGGCACTTACTGGCCAGATTTGTCAGCAGCAGAGACTTTTGCCTGAGGACCTTCTCTGGCCACAAGAGCCCATTCTGCCAATGTACAGGACAGGCCAGAGTGCTGGGGGCGGTTAATGCCACTCCCCCTGCCTGAGACTGATGGAATGGGAGGATAAATACCCCAGCTCCCTCGTCCTTTGGAAAGAACACTGAGGTGGGAGTTCCCTGGTGGGATTAAGCTCCAGTTGTCCACAGTGTTCACTTGCTTGATAACACAGCCCTTATTAGCTTCCTTTCCCTCCCTGTCTCACTTCCCACTTCCTAATGGTGTTTCATGAGACATCACCCAAAACACTTCTTGCACTTGAAATTTTTGTCTAAGGATCTGCTTCTAAAACCCAAACTGAGGCACCTGAGCTTTTGGGTTTTAACTATATATGCCAGTGGTATGCTGGTAAATGTTCACCCACCAGATATCCAGGGAGAGGGGAAATATATACATTACACACAAATAATATATAATTTACTAATGTATAATTATATAATTTTATAATATATTGTACACATATTACATAGACTAATATATAATTTTACAATATATTGTATATGTATTATATAATAATACAGAATATGTTACAAATTATAATAAATATGTAATTTTATAATGTATAACTATATATTACACATAATATATTATGTAGTTATATATCATATATTCTAATGTATCATTATTTATTATTATGTTAATTGCATATTATATTAATATATTCATTATATTATATAATTTTATATTATAAATATGTAATAGTCATAAATAATATATAATATAAATTTATAATTAGTATATGTATAAATGATATATTTATAATTATATTTACAATTATATTGATAAATTTTATAAATATAAATATATAATCTATAAATTTTATTAATATAAGGGATGTCTAGCAGCAATTTACAAATAATAAGGCGTACTCTTTAATTGTAGGTCCATAGAGTCAAATGATTCCCATAGGATGCTTTCATTCACTGATTTTGCCAAACTCTTGCAATCTCTGGTTGCCGCTGACAATAAAGTGTTGTTCTGACATGAATGCTGGTTAAAGTTTGTGTTTACGTCAAGGGATAAGATAAAACTGAAACAACAAAGGCCTAGGCCCTAACTTCAGTCATTTACCAATGATGTGAGTAACTCCTTTGTAATTTTTGCTATTCAGAGGGCAATGGCTACAGACATGACACACTTTTCAGATTAATCTGCATTTTTTTAACATTTTTCTTCTTGAAATGTTAAAGCCTAGACTTTCTTAAGTCTGGACAATCACTAAAACACAAAAAATCAAGCCCCAGTTTGTAGCATGGGCCATTTCCATGGTGTTAATGCCCCACTGCCTTACCTAGAGGAAGAGGAGGGGGAGGGGAGGCAGCGGCCAAGACCGGGCTGCCCAGGGGTGCTTGGCCTGGGGGCGGGGGGCGGGGCTGGTTGCGGAACCACGCTGCACACACCAGCGGCACCTCTAGGAGAAAGACAAAGAGTGCCCTTCCCCGCGTAGTAGCTGTAAATCAGCACCTCCTTTAAGGCCAGGGCTGCTCCTGATTGATCACCATAGCCCCCACCCTGAGCCCAGCACACCTGGCCCAGAACAGCCTCTAAGTGGACATGGGCTGAGTCACTGGACTCCTGCGGGAACTTGCCTTCTCTGGAAATCTGAACAAGTCAAACGAGACCAGTGGTCTGCTCATCTGGAAGATCTACCCTGAAGTGGGATGGGTGGGGGGACACCGTTCTAACACCTCACCTACCAGTCACGTGCCCTTCAGCAAGTGGCTCAGCCTCCTTGAGCCTCTATTTCCCCACCTGTAAAATGGGACGAGTGTGGTACGGGGAGATAGCAAGGAGTCCTGGCAGAGAGCGGGCAGGGAGGAGGCGTTCACTTCATCTCAGCCTTAACACGCAGGACACAGAGCCTGCCCCCAGCCTTGCTGCAAGAATCAAAGGAGGCAACAACAGGTCGGGCTGCTTTGAAAACTGTCCGAGAGAGAGGGAAGAAGCAAGCAAACATTTATTGGGGGCCTACTGTGCGCTTTGTCCACATTTTATCTCCTTTCATTCTTTCATGAACCCCTTCAGGTAGATGCCAACACCCTAAATTTACAGAAGAGGAAACTGAGACTTGGAGAGATGAAGAGATCGGCTCAAGGTCACGCTCCAAGTTCAACCCATGTGGTCCTCTTATGGAGGAGGACCTTCTTCCTCTCCTTAGTGGTCCTCTCCTTCCACTATTCTACACTACCTTCTGCAAGGGACTACGATCTTACTTTAAGCTTGTTTTATTTTTTTCTTTTTGGTTGTCACTTTTGATTTGTATAGCCATATTATTATCTAAATACAAAGTGAATTTAAAAATCTATTATATGGTGTCACATGCCACAACATGGATGAACCTGGAGGACATCACACTAAGCGAAATAAGCCAGTGTCTATTATTTTTCAAGTTCTTTTCCCATTTAGGTTATTAGAATATTTAGAATATTGAGCAGAGTTCCCTGTGCTATACAGTAGGTTCTTGCTGGTTATCTATATTAAATATAGCAGTGTGTGTATGTCAATCCCAAACTCCCAATTTATCCCTCCCACACCTTTCCCCTTTGGTAACCATAAGTTTGTTTCCTAAGTCTGTGAGTCTGTTTCTGTTTTGTAAATAAATTCATTTGTATCATTTTTTTTAGATTCCACATACAAGCAGAATATCATATGATATTTGTCTTTCTCTGTCTGACTTACTCTACCTAGTATGATAATCTCCAGGTCTATCCATGTTGCTACAAATTGCTTCCATGTCTTGGCTATTGTAAATAGTGTGCAATGAACATTGGGGTACGTGTATCCTTTCAAACCATGGTTTTCTCTGGATATATGTCCAGGAGTGGGATTGCTGGATCATATGGTAGCTCTATTTTTAGTTTTTTAAAGAACCTCCATACTGTTCTCCATAGTGGCTGTACCAATTTACTTTCCCACCGAAAGTGTAGGAGGGTCCCTTTTCTCCACACCCTCTCCAACATTTATTGTTTGTAGACTTTTTGATGATGGCCATCAAAAAGACTACAAACAATAAATGTTGGCTATCATCAGCCAGGTGAGGGAAGGGAGTCCCAGGTTATATGATCAGCTCATGCACAATTCTCTGATTGGTTGATGGTGAGGTAACAGAGTGGTATCACTCTGTTAAAATTATTCAGTCCTTAAGCTCCAGTAGGTCTGGGGGCTACATGCTCATGGTCATCAAGTAGTTAATTTATTCCATTTAGTGGGGGTTTTAGCATCTGTAAAACAACTCAGGAAATGTGCATCAGATACTATTATCTAGGTACTTCAGACAGGAGCTAAAGCAGAGGATATGGGGGAAGGGTCTGTCCCAGGAAGGCCCCATAGGGTCCTGCTTGGTTTTGGCACTGTCCCCTTTACTATACACTACCAACGGTTGTCACTTGGTTTTCCATTTTCAGCCACTATAAATAATGCAGCAATAAATATCTTTGTACATATGTCCTTTTATACTGGTCTTTTCTTTCTTTCTTTCTTTTTTTATTTTTGTTGTACGCGGGCCTCTCACTGTTGTGGCCTCTCCTGTTGCGGAGCACAGGCTCCGGACGCGCAGGCTCAGCGGCCATGGCTCACGGGCCCAGCCACGCCACTGTATGTGGGATCTTCCCAGACCGGGGCATGAACCCGTGTCCCCTGCATCGGCAGGCGGACTCTCAACCACCGCGCCACCAGGGAAGCCCTGGTCTTTTATTTCTATTAACTTATCCATTTAATAATGAAGCCCCTTAAATATTTGAAAGTCACCTTTGCCATGTACTCACATATAAGGAGGTCAGAAAAGAGCCTAGGAGAATAAAAATCTTGGGGACAGAACAATGGATGAATGTGTTTTTTTTTAATATTTCCATTTATGTTGTCACACTATTCATGCGGCAGATAAAAACTGTGTTACTGGATGCAAGTTCATGTGCCCTATGCACAGCGGGGCCAAACAAACCAAGACATCGGATTTTGGAGCAGAGAAGTATTTTTGCAGGGTCATGCAAGGAGAACGGGTGGCTCGTGCCCAAAAAAATCCCCGAACTCTCTGAAGGGTTTCAGCAAAGCATTTTTAAAGAAAAACTCAGGAAGTATGCATGAGATACTATTATCTGGGTACTTCAGAGAGGAGCTACATTACCACAGAGGATATGGAGGAGGGGTCTGTCCCGGGAAGACTCCACAGGGTCCTGCTTGGTTACAATTGGAAGGAACAAAACATATCTGTTTTAGGTGTAATAATCTTATAATTGTAGGAAAGAAAGAAACATTTGGACCCCATCAGTGGGTTAACAGGGAACCAAGTCAGAAATGGACTCTCCTTCCAAATAGCTTTTTATGCTTTAACACCCCTTGATCTGCTCAAAGCCCTTCTGGCGTCCTGGACAGATGGGGAAGCAGGGACACAGAGCTATGTCTGCCCATGGCAGTGACCACACAGCACATCAGAGGAAGGGGCAGCACATCCGAGGGAGGCCAGATAAAGAGCTGCACTTGCTCAGTGCCTCAGCTCTCACAGCCCCAGCTCCACCCCTCCACAGCTCAAAAAGATACTTTCTTTCTCTTCTGCGGCAGCCTTGGAGCAATGTGATGAAAGGCACATGGAATCTAGAGAAGCCTGTCCCCAAGAATCTTCCTTCTGAGAACGTTCCATGGAGACCAGAGAGAGCAGAGTCTTCTACGCCAAACCCATGGCTCTAATCCACAAATCTTGAGTGTCCCTTACATGCCAGGTGCTGTCTAAGTTTGTTGGGGACAGGCAAAACCAAAAGCTTCATGTGTGTTATGTTTCAGGAAGCCATCAGAAGATTTTAAACTACAAGCTACAGCAATGGGAAGGCAAACAGAAGAAATCACTTATCTCAGATATCAGGAGTGACACAGTGCTTTTAATATAGCTCTCAGAAACAATGGGCCCAAAGAACGCAAAACCTTTAGGAGCTTACCACTAAGTCACTGACTTCAGCAGATACACTTTATGGGCTATCATCAATTCTCACTTCAGCCATTGTTTAGCACTTTATGCAATTATCTAAAACAATATTTTACCAACTTTGACACATAACTTGAGCATGAAGAATCTGAGGGTGTGTTCAAAATAGACAAGTTACAAGGAACATTCAAGAGCACTCAACCCCCTCATCTCAGGTGCCAGGATCTTAGGAAGCAGGAAAGACCAGCCAAGAGCAGAATGCAGTCTGATCTGACATAGAGAACAGACCTGTGGTTGCCAAGGGGGAGGGGACATGGGGGAGGGATGGATTGGGAGTTTGGGATTAGCGGAAGCAAACTAGTATATATAGGATGGATAAACAATAAGGACTATATAGCACAGGGAACTATGTTCAATATCCTGTGATAAACCATAATGGAAAAGCATATGAAAAAGTATATATATTTGCATAACTGAATTTCTTTGCTGTACAGCAGAAATTAACACAACATTGTAAATCAACTATACTTCAATAAAACTTAAAAAAATTAAAAATGCAGTCTGATTTGGACTTGAATCTTAGCTTGAGAAATCCAAGCATTTCCAGATGGAAAACCTGCTTCCTTTACCGAAGGCGAAATTTACATTTCTGCTTCGATAATGTCCTTCTGTAAAGGGGGCTCATGATGAATATAACAAAACCGAAATAGACTCAGGGATATAGGGCACAAACTTGTGGTTACCAGCGTGGAGAGGGAAGGGAGGAGGGGCGAGATAGGGATAGAGGATTAATAGGTATGAACTACTATGTATAAAATAAATAGGCTACAAGGACATATTGTACAGCACAAGGAATATAGCCAATATTTTATAATAACTTTATTTTTATTTATTTATTTTTTTTGCGGTACGCGGGGCTCTCGCTGTTGTGGCCTCTCCCGTTGCGGAGCACAGGCCCCAGACGCGCAGGCTCAGCGGCCATGGCTCATGCGCCCAGCCGCTCCGAGGCATGTGGGATCTTTCCAGACCAGGGCATGAACCCATGTCCCCTGCATCGGCAGGCGGACTCTCAACCACTGCGCCACCAGGGAAGCCCTATAATAACTTTAAATGGAGTATAAGCTATAAAAATATTTAGCCACCATGTTGTACACCTGAAACTAATATAATGTTGAAAATCCACTATACCTCAATAAAATAATAATATTAATAAAAAATAAAAGGGGCTCAGGTTTTGTTTACACTGGACACAGCAATGAACAGGAGACACATGGTTCCTGCTCTTAGGCCATTTTTCTAACTAGCTGAGAGACCCAAAGAAATTTTTTTTTCCTTGATTAGTTGAAATCTCAGTTTCCCCATCTGTCAAATGGAGGACTTTCTCATGGAGCTTCCTGAGGGTCCACCGTTGGCTGGTATTCATTCTGAAGACACAAGCACAAACAGTTTTGTTAAAAATCGCTCCCCACACACAGGTGAAGTGTGTTCTGCACACTCTGTTCTGACATCTCATTACTCAACAACTCATGAGCATGTGCTCACGAGTTTTTAACAACCCAGGCCAGGACTATATGTCTGTGTCAGAGTTCTTCCATAACATCAGCTTTAAAAGTGATGAATCAATTCACAAAAGATATTTTTTAAAGATAATACTCAAAGTTGCTGAGCATGTTTTGAAATAGGCACTCCCATTCCCTGATGGAAAAATATGTAAATTGGTACAACTTCTCTTTAAATCAATTTGGCAATACAAATTAAGACCATTAAAACATTCATATCTTCTCACCTAGTAATTATACTTCTGGGAATCTAGCCTAAAGAAATACTGCAAAAAATATATGAAAATAAAGTGTTATGCAGAAAGATGTTCCATTGTTGCATTACTTTAAATGGTAACCAAAAAAAGTGGAAACAGCATTAAATTGCATTTGGTGTGATTGTAGTTATGTTTGTATATGTATATATATATATGAAAGAAACTCACCAAAATGTTATCAGTGAAGAACATGAGTTCCTACATTGAAAGATTCTGCTAAGTGCCTAATCCAACAGATGAAGACACAGCCACAACAAGGCAGAATATGTGATATTTCAGCCACTGGAGAGAAAGAGAAGAACCTAAATCCTGCTGGGGGAAGGGTGGGAATGGAATAGTATGAAGGATCTAGAATCAAAATAGAATTAGATTTCTCAAGTGTAATACCGGAAGCCAGGAAAGAGTGAAGAAACAATACCTTCAAAATGCTGAGGAAAAATTATTTCCAACCTAGAATTCCATACCCAGCCAAACTATCAGTCAAGAGACTAACAATATTTTCAGAAATGAAAGTTCAAAAACTTTAACCTCTATAAAACTTTTCATAAGAGTATGTGTTTCACTCAAATAAAGGGAGGGAGAGGGAGGAAAAAGAAGACATGGGATCCAGAAAACAAGGGGTGCAATAGAGAAAGAAGAGATGCCCAAGACAATGGTGAAGGGAGATGTCCGGGTAACAGCAGGCCCAGAGAGCACCCAGAACAGACTGGAGCAGGAGGACAGAGGGCTCCAGGAAGGACATCTTCAAGAACATGAAATTGATGGAATAGGCAGTGTTTAACACATTAAGAGGAGATGTATACTTCTGGCAATGAATTAGTGATAGGTACAAAGAAAACTTATACAAACTGAAAAACAGATATTTATTCTGAGGAAATTTAATATAGTGTAAAACATGATTTGGTTGTGAATAATATTTAAATAGTCATAAAAATGTAAACATTAAACATTTACTAATGAAAAGTTATTGAGAGGGTAGGAAAAAGTGGATAGGGAAAATGCACATAGAGAGCTAAATTCTCTTCCTATACAGCAGCGATTAAAAACTAAACCTGAAAAATGGCTATACTACCCAAAGAAATCTACAGATTTAATGTGACCCCTATCAAATTACCAAAGAGAAAAATAACCAAAGTTATTTTTCACATAACTGGAGGAAATAATCCTAAAATTTATATGGAGGCATAAGGGACCCAGAATTTCCAAAGCAATCCTGAGGAAAAAGAACAAAACTGGAGGCATAACCGTCCCAGACTTCAGACAATACTACAAAGCTACAGTAATCAAAACAGCATGGTACTGACACAAAAACAGACATATGGATCAATGGAACAGAATAGAGAGTCCAGAAATAAATCTGCACACCTACAGTCAATTAATCTTCAGCAAAGGAGGGAAGAATATACAATTGGAAAAAGACAATCTCTTCAGCAGCTGGTGTTAGGAAAGTTGGACAGCTGCATTTTAAATCAATGACGTTAGAACACTCCCTCACACCATACACAAAAATAAACTCAAAAAGACTTAAAGACAGGACTTCCCTGGTTGTCCAGTGGTTAAGAATCCACCTTCCAATACAGGGGACGTGGGCTCAATCCCTGGTCAAGAAACTAAGATCCCACATGCCGCAGGGCAACTAAGCCTGCGCATTGCAACTACTGAGTCCACAGGCCACAACTAGAGAGCCCACATGCTGCAAGTACAGAGTCCACATGCTCTAGAGCCTGCACGCCACAACTACAGAGCCCATGCACTCTGGAGCCCCCACACCACAACTAGAGAGAAGCCCAAGAAGCCCGTGTGCCACAACAAAGAGCCCGTACATCAAGCGAAAGATCCCGCATGCCGCAACTAACACAGGATGTGGCCAAAAATAAATAAATAAACAAATAATTTTTTTAAAAAGATTTAAATATAAGACGTGACACAATAAAACTCCTAGAAGAGAACATAGGCAAAACATTCTGACATAAATCGTAGCAATGTTTTCTTAGGTCACTCTCCCAAGGCAATAGAAATAAAAGCAAAAATAAACAAATGGGACCTAATCAAACTTATAAGTTTTTGCACATCAAAGGAAACTATAAACCGAATGAAAAGACAACCTATGGAATGGGAGAAAATATTTGCAAATGATGCGACATACAAGGGTTTAATTTCCAAAATATACATACAGCTCATACAACTCAATAATAAAAAAAAAAATCAAAAAATGGGCAGAAAACCTACACAGAAGTTTCTCCAAAGAAGACATACAGATGGCCAATAGGCACATGAAAAGATGCTCAACATCACTAATTACTAGAGAAATGCAAATCAAAACTACAGTGAAGTATCACCTCACACAGTCAGAATGGCCATCATCAAAAAGTCTACAAATAATAAATGCTGGAGAAGGTGTGGAAAAAAGGGAATCCTGCTACAACGTTGGTGGGAATGTAAATTGGTGCAGCCACTATGGACAACAGTATGGAGGTTCCTTAACAAACTAAAAATAGAGTTACCACATGATCCAACAATCCCACTCCTGGGCATATAGCTAGAAATGATGAAAACTCTAATTCGAAAAGATACATGCACTTCAATGTTCATAGCAGCACTACTTATAATAGTCAAGACATGGAAACAACCAAAGTGTCCATCAACAGATGAAAGGATAAAGAACATGTGATATATACATATATATACAATGGAATACTACTCAGCCATTAAAAAAGAATGAAATAATGTCATTTGCAGCAAGATGAATGGACCTCAAGATTATGATACTAAGTGAAGTAGTCAGACAGAGAAAGACAAATATCATATGATACCACTTATATGTGGAATCTAAAATATGATACAAATGAACTTATATACAAAACAGAAACAGACTCACAGACATAGAAAACAAACTTATGGTTACCAAAGGGGAAAGGTGGGGAGGAATAAATTAGTAGTCTGGGATTAGCAGATACAAACTACTATATATAAACTACATAAAAAACCAGGTCCTACTGTATAGCACAGGGAACTATATTAAATATACTGTAATAAACCATAATGGAAAAGAATATGAAAAAGAGTATATAGATATAGATATAGATATATCTGAATCACTTTGCTGTACACCAGAAACTAACACAACACTGTAAATCAACTATGTTTCAATTAAAAAAAAAAACTAAAACTGAAAAAATATCTAGAAATTATAGCATAGCCTGTTATTTAGAAATAAGGAGATCGATTGATTCAAGATGGCAGAGTAGAAGGACGTGCTCTCACTCCCTCTCGCAAGAGCACCAGAATCACAAATAACTGCTGAACAATCATCGACAGGAAGACACTGGAACTCACCAAAAAAGATACCCCACATCCAAAGACAAAGGAGAAGCCACAGTGAGACGGTAGGAGGGACACAATCACAATAAAATCAAATCCCATAACTGCTGGGTGCGTGACTCACAAACTGGAGAACACTTCTACCACAGAAGTCCACCCACTGGAGTGAAGGTTCTGAGCCCAACATCAGGCTTCCCAACCTGGGAATTGGGCAACGGGAGGAGGAATTCCTAGAGAATCACACTTTAAAGTCTAGTGGGATTTGATTGCAGGACTTTGACAGGACTGGGGAAAACAGAGACTCCACTCCTGGAGGAACACACAAAGTAGTGTGCACATCGGGACCCAGCAGAAGGAGCAGTGACCCCATAGGATGCTGAACCAGATCTACCTGCTAGTCTTGGAGGGACTCCTGCAGAGGTGGGGGCTGGCTGTGTCTCACCATGAGGACAAGGACACAGGCAGCAGAAGTTCTGGGAAGTACTCCTTGGCATGAGCCCTCCCAGAGCCCGCCATTAGCCCCACCAAAGAGCCCTGGTAGGTTCCAGTGTTGGGTTGCCTCAGGTCAAACAACCAACAGGGAGGGAACCCAGCCCCACCCATCAGCAGACAAGCGGATGAAAGCCCCACCAGAGCAACAGCCAGCTCTACCCACCACCAGTCCCTCCCAACAGGAAACTTGCACAAACCTCTTAGACAGCTTCATCCACCAGAGGGCACACAGCAGAAGCAAGAAGAACTACAATCCTGCACTCTGGAACAAACACCACATTCACAGAAAGATAGACAAGATGAAAAGGCAGAGGGCTATGTACCAGATGAAGGAACAAGATAAAACCCCAGAAAAACAACTAAATGAAGTGGAGATAGGCAACCTTCCAGAAAAAGAATTCAGAATAATGATAGTGAAGATGATCCAGGACCTCGGGAAAAGAATGGAGGCAAAGATTGAGAAGATGCAAGAAATGTTTAACAAAGACCTAGAAGAATTAAAGAACAAACAAACAGAGATGAACAATACAATAACTGAAAAGAAAAATATGCTAGAAGAATCAATAGCAGAATGACTGAGGCAGAAGAACGGATAAGTGACCTGGAAGACAGAATGGTGGAATTCACTGCTGCGGAACAGAATAAAGAAAAAAGAATGAAAAGAAATGAAGACAGCCTAAGAGACCTCTCGGACAACATCAAATGCACCAACATTTGCATTAAAGGGGTTCCAGAGGGAGAAGAGAGAGAGAAAGGACCCAAGAAAATATTTGAAGAGATTATAGTCGAAAACTTCCCTAACATGGGAAAGAAAATAGCCACCCAAGTCCAGGAAACACAGAGAGTCCCAGGCAGGATAAACCCAAGGAGAAACATGCCAAGACACATAGTAATCAAACTGACAAAAATTAAAGACAAAGAAAAATTATTGAAAGCAAAAAGGGAAAAATGACAAATAACATACAAGGGAACTCCCATAAGGTTAACAGCTGATTTCTCAGCAGAAACTCTAAGAGCCAGAAGCGGGTGGCATGACATATTTAAAGTGATGAAAGGGAAGAAATTACAACCAAGATTACTCTACCTGGCAAGGATCTCATTCAGGTTTGATGGAGAAATCAAAAGCTTTACAGACAAGCAAAAGCTAAGAGAATTCAGCACCACCAAACCAGCTCTACAACAAATGCTAAAGGAACTTCTCTAAGCGGGAAACACAAGAGAAGAAAATGATGTACAAAAAAACCCCCATAACAATTAAGAAAATGGTAATAGGAACATACATATTGATAATTACCTTAAATGGGAATGGATTAAATGCTCCAACCAAAAGACACAGGCTTACTGAATTGGATACAAAAACAAGACCCATATATATGCTGTCTACGAGAGACCTACTTCAGACGTAGGGACACATACAGACTGAAAGTAAGGAGATGGAAAAAGGTATTCCGTGCAAATGGAAATCAAAAGAAAGCTAGAGTAGCAATACTCATATCAGATAAAACAGACTTTAAAATAAAGAATGATACGAGAGACAAGGAAGGACACTACATAATGATGAAGGGATCAATCCTAGAAGAACATATAACAATTATAAATATATATGCACCCAACATAGGAACACCTCAATACATAAGGCAACTGCTAACATCTATAAAAGAGGAAATCCACAGTAACACAATAACAGTGGGGGACTTTAACATCTCACTTACACCAATGGACAGATCATCCAAACAGAAAATTAGTAAGGAAACACAAGCTTTAAATGACACAATAGACCAGATAAATTTAATTGATATTTATAAGACATTCCACCCCAAAACAGCAGATTACACCTTCTTCTCAAGTGTGCACAGAACATTCTCCAGGATAGATCACATCTTGGGTCACAAATCAAGCCTCGTAAATTTAAGAAAATTGAAATCATATCAAGCATTTTTTCTGACCACAATGCTATAAGACTAGAAATCAATTACAGTAGAAGAAACGTAAAAAACACAAACACATGGAGGCTAAACAATACATTACTAAATAACCAAGAGATCACTGAAGAAATCAAAGAAGAAGTCAAAAAATACCTAGAGACAAATGACAATGAAAACATGATGATCCAAAACCTATGGGATGCAGCAAAAGCAGTTTTAAGAGGGAAGTTTATAGCAATACAAGCCTACCTCAAGAAACAAGAAAAATCTCAAATAAACAATCTAACCTTACACCTAAAGGAACTAGAGAAAGAAGAACAAACAAAATGCAAGTTAGTAGAAGGAAAGAAATCATAAAGATCAGAGCAGAAATAAATGAAATAGAAACAAAAGAAACAATAGCAAAGATCAATAAAACTAAAAGCTGGTTCTTTGAGAAGATAAACAAAATTGATAAACCATTAGCCAGACTCATCAAGAAAAAGAGGGAGAGGACTTGCATCAATAAATTAGAAATGAAAAAGGAGAAGTTACAACAGACACTGCAGAAATACAAAGCATCCTAAGAGACTACTACAAGCAACTCTATGCCAATAAAATGGACAACCTGGAAGATATGGACAAATTCTTGGAAAGGTATAACCTTCCAAGACTGAACCAGGAAGAAATAGAAAATATGAACAGACCAATCAGAAGTAATGGAACTGAAACTGTGATTAAAAATCTTCCAACAAACAAAAGTCCAGGACCAGATGGCTTCACAGGTGAATTCTATCAAACATTTAGAGAAGAGCTAACACCCATCCTTCTCAAACTTTTCCAAAAAATTGCAGAGGAAGGAACTCTCCCAAACTCATTCTATGAGGCCACCATCACCCTGATAACAAAACCAGACAAATGTACTACAAAAAAAAAAAATTACAGACCAATATCACTGATGAATATAGATGCAAAAATCCTCAACAAAATACTAGCAAACAGAATCCAACAACACATTAAAAGGGTCATATAAAATGATCATGTGGGATTTATCCCAGGGATGCAAGGATTCTTCAATATACACAAATCAATCAATGTGATTAACCATATTAACAAATTGAAGAATAAAAACCATATGATCATCTCAATAGATGCAGAAAAAGCTTTTGACAAAATTCAACACCCATTTATGATAAAAACTCTCCAGAGAGTGGGCATAGAGGGAACCTACCTCAACATAATAAAGGCCACACAGGACAAACCCACAGCAAACATCATTCTCAATGGTGAAAAGCTGAAAGCATTTCCTCTAAGATCAGGAACAAGACAAGGATGTCCATTCTCACCATTATTATTCAACATAGTTTTGGAAGTCCTAGCCACGGCAATCAGAGAAGAAAAAGAAATAAAAGGAATACAAATTGGAAAAGAAGAAGTAAAGCTGTCACTGTTTGCAGATGACATGATACTATACATAGAGAATCCTAAAGATGTTACCAGAAAACTACTAGAGTCAATCAATGAATTTGGTAAAGTAGCAGGATACAAAATTAATGCACAGAAATCTCTTGCATTCCTATACACTAATGATGAAAAATCTGAAAGAGAAATTAAGGAAACACTCCCATTTACCACTGCAACAAAAAGAATAAAATACCTAGGAATAAACCTACCTAGGGAGACAAAAGACCTGTATGCAGAAAACTATAAGACACTGATGAAAGAAATTAAGGATGATAAAAACAGATGGAGAGATATACCATGTTCTTGGATTAGAAGAATCAATATTGTGAAAATGACTATACTACCCGAAGCAATCTACAGATTCAATGCAATCCCTATCAAATTACCAATGGCATTTTTTACAGAACTGGAACAAAAAATCTTAAAATTTGTATGGAGACACAAAGACCCTGAGTAGCCAAAGCGGTCTTGAGGGAAAAAAACGGAGCTGAAGGAATCAGACTCCCTGACTTCAGACTATACTAGAAAGCTACAGTAATCAAGACAATATGGTACTGGCACAAAAACAGAAATATAGATCAATGGAACAAGATAGAAAGCCCAGAGATAAACCCACACACCTATGGTCAAATAATCTATGACAAAGGAGGCAAAGATATATAATGGAGAAAAGACAGTCTCTTCAATAAGTGGTGCTGGGAAAACTGGACAGCTACATGTAAAAGAATGAAATTAGAACACTCCCTAACACCATACACAAAAATAAACTCAAAATGGATTAGAGACCTAAATGTAAGACTGGACACTATAAAACTCTTAGAGGAAAACACAGGAAGAACACTCTTTGACATAAATCACAGCAAGATCTTTTTTGATCCACCTGCTAGAGTAATGGAAATAAAAACAAAAATAAACAAATGGGACCTAATGAAACTTAAAAGCTTCTGTACAGCAAAGGAAACTATAAACAAGACAAAAAGACAACCCTCAGAATGGGAGAAAATATTTGCAAATGGATCAAGGAACAAAGGATTAATCTCCAAAATATATAAACAGCTCATGCAGCTCAATATTAAAAAAACAAACAACCCAATCCAAAAACGGGCAAAAGACCTAAACAGACATTTCTCCAAAGAAGACATACAGATGGCCAAGAAGCACATGAAAAGCTGCCCCATATCACTAATCATTAGAGAAATGCAAATCAAAACTACAGTGAGGTATCACCTCAAACCAGTTAGAATGGACATCATCAGAAAATCTACAAACAACAAATGCTGGAGAGGGTGTGGAGAAAAGGGAACCCTCTTGCACTGTTGGTGGGAATGTAAACTGATACAGCCACTATGGAGAACAGTATGGAGGTTCCTTAAAAAACTAAAAATAGAATTACCATATGACCCAGCAATCCCACTACTGGGCATATACCCAGAGAAAACCATAATTGAAAAAGACACATGCACCCCAATGTTCATTGCTGCACTATTTACAATAGCCAGCTCATGGAAGCAACCTAAATGCCCATTGACAGACGAATGGGTAAAGAAGATGTGGTACATATATACAATGGAATATTACTCAGCCATAAAAAGGAATGAAATTGGGTCATTTGTAGAGACGTGGATGAATCTAGAGACTGTCATACAGAGTGAAGTAAGTCAGAAAGAGAAAAACAAATATCGTATATTAACGCATGTATGTGGAACCTAGAAAAATGGTACTGATGAACTAGTTTGCAGGGCAGAAATTGAGACACAGATGTAAAGAACAAACGTATGGACACCAAGGGGGGAAAGCGGTGGGGGTGAGGGATGATGAATTGGGAGATTGAGATTGACATACACACACTAATATGTATAAAATGGATAACTAACAAGAACCTGCTATATAAAAAAATAAAATAAAATTCAAGAAAAAGAAAAAGGAAAGAAGGAGACAAATGATAAAAGTAAGAACTAAGACTTGAAAGTGGGAGGTAAGTATGGAGGTGTGTGACACCTGGGGATGTCAGCCTGGGAATGGCTCTTTTTCATAAAAATCTAATTATGTTCTACAGACATAACTTTGATTTTTTTTGTTTTGTTTTCTTATGTTTTGTTTTGTTTGGACCACGCTGCATGGCTTACGGGATCTTAGTTCCCCAACCAGGGATTGAACCCGGGCCCCGGCAGTGAAAGCGCCGAGTCCTAACCACTGGACCGCCAGGGAATTCCCATAACTTTGATTTTTTAATCAAAATTTTAAAATATAGAAGGCATCCACCGCAAGTGAGAAGTGCGGTACACCTCAATAGCCAAGTAGGGTGGATTCATGCGGTGCAGGGCAGGGGGTGGGGAGAAGCACCACAGTGGGTTGAGACGGGAAGGCCAAGCATCCCAGGAGAGAGGGAACAGCACAGGTGGTTGAACAGAGGGGTCCTGACGGCCTCCTTATTCTTGATCTGTACCACATTCTCGTTAGAAAGCTCATTAGGTAGAAGTGAGGGTGGGGGAGATGGACAGCAAGGGACTCCAATTAGTAGGCTGGGCCCAGTTCTAGGGAGTGAGGAAGTCTGATGGCGGCGGTGGTCATGGGGATGAAGAGGAAGCAGGGGTGACAGATATTTCTAGGGGACTCGCTGGCACATGATTCACTGGCTGAGGGGAACGAGGAAGAGGAGGGAGTTGATGGGAGTGACGAGGGGGAGCAGGTTGGAAGAAGAAAGATTCAGTCCTAACCATGGATACCACCCCCAAGGCAGCAGGCTCTCCCTCCACCATCCAACACTAAAATTATTGTGTGCAAAGGTGAGGCTCCGAGGGGTAGAGTGAGGAGCTCAAGCTTGGGAGTCTTGGGTTAAAATACCTAAAAAGATAGAGCCTTATAAAAGAAAGGCATGGACTTTGCAGCTGGACAGACCTGAGCCACCGTTGTGCCACTTCGTGTCTGTGTGACATTAAGCACCAAGATGAGCCTGACCACGGCCCCCTCACAGAGTCGCCAGGTGAGTCGGAGGAAAGAGCTGCTGTAAAACGCCTCACGCAGCATCTGTCAACACGAGCGAGCTCCCTCCCATCCTATGTCCCAACTCCCACTCCCCCGAGAGCATGCAGGTCTTCAGGGAAGACCCTACAAGCTCTTCTGAGCCTGGCTTTTTCCTGCATCCCTCAGGCTGTGAGGTCCCAGAAGATTCCTGGGAGGCACCTCCAATTCCCGTCCCATCAGCTCAGGCATGGAGACCACACAGGATTGTTGCATCAACCAGAAAGTCAGCTTTATTGACCCACCACCAGCAGAGAGGGAGGGGAGACAGCTGGGGCGAGCAGGGGCTGGACCCAGGCCTTCAGGTGGTGAGGCCGGCGGGTGGGCAAAGGCGGCTCCGGGACTCTCAGGAGCCTTACCTTCGCAGGAAACAGTTCTGGCCGGATGGGTGCTGGGAGGAGAGGCTGTAGGGGAGAAAAGTTAGAGCGGTTAGGTGTGTTGGGAGCAGCAGGGGTGGGGCTGAAGGGTCTGTGGGGCAGGACAGGGGGGGTCCCCACTCACTGGGTGTCCTCACCCTCCAGCAGGGGGCGGTAGGTGGCGATCTCCTGCTCCAGCCGCGTCTTCACGTCCAGAAGGATCTGGTACTCGTGCTTCTGCTGTCCCATCTCGCAGCGCAGGGGGGCCAGCTGCTCCTCCACGCTGCAGATGAGCCCCTGGATCTGGGACAGCTGCAGGCAGTAGCGGTTTTTGGTCTCCTCCAGGCTCTTCTCCAGGATGCTTTCTGTGAATGGGAGAGAGCGAAAGAGAGAGTCAACGGAGGGGGGTCACTGCTGTCCCCCCAGGTCTCTGGGCATGTTTCCTGAGAGGTGCATGGATTTTTGACCCCAGCTGAGCTACTTATGGGCTAGACAAGATGGAGAAAAGTTATTCCACCATTTGTTCTGGGCCTTCATTTCTCCATCTATATAATGGGTACAGTGATCCTTCCAACCCACTCCTGGGAAAAGAGAGATGGAACCGTACTGCGGCGATGCTCCATTACAGGGGGCGGTGCCATTACTGGCGACTTGGAGGCTGGGCTGGGCCTGATCCTCCTTACCCTGCAGAGCTGGGTAAGGCCCAGCTGGGTAAGGCCCTGGAGCACCCTTCGGAGCTCATTCAACTCATTGCAGCTGTTCTGCATCAGCTCGCTGTTAGAGGCCACTTCTTTGTTCAGCTCCTCTTTCTTTCTTTTTTTTTTTTTTTTGCGGTACGCGGGCCTCTCACTGCTGTGGCCTCTCCCGCTGCGGAGCACAGGCTCCAGACACGCAGGCCCAGCAGCCATGGCTCACGGGCCCAGCTGCTCCGCGGCATGTGGGATCTTCCCGGACCGGGGCACGAACCCGTGTCCCCCGCATCGGCAGGCGGACTCTCAACCACTGCGCCACCAGGGAAGCCCCTCAGCTCCTCTTTCTCAGATAGGAAAGAACAGAAGGTGTGGGGCACTCCAGAGGCACCCAGGCTGGGAAGTCCTGCAGCAGGACTGAGGACCCATATCACCTTGCTCAGGAACCAGGCCTCGGCATCTCTGCGGTTCTTGTCTGCTATCTGTTCATACTGGTCGCACATCTCATTCAGGATGTGGCTCAGGTCCACACCGGGGGCAGCATCCACCTCCACACTGACGTCCCCGCTGGTCTGACTCCGCAGGGTAAACATCTCCTAGGAAGAGATGGGGGGAGGTGGTCAGCTCAGCTGCCCCCTTCCTTGGCCCCAGGTGCAGCTGCAACCCCACTGGATCAGCCTCCCACTGCCAGCAGCAGCCTTACCTCCTGGTGGCTCTTCTTCAGGTAGGCCAGCTCCTCCTTCAGGCCCTTGATCTGCATCTCCAGGTCAGTTCTTACCAGGGTCAGCTCGTCCAGCACCCTGCGCGGGCCATTGATGTCAGCCTCCATGCCCTGGCACAGGGCCAGCTCATGCTCATACCTGGCAAGACAAAGGTCAGGGCCTCAGGGTCCATCATGAAGCTTCTGAGGCTCAAGGCCTGCTGGTCCTCCTGTCTGGACAACCCCACAGCTCACCCCCTGCCCTCTACTCTCTGTCCTCAGCCCACCACAGTGCCGCTCACTTGGTCCTAAAGTCATCGGCTGCTAGCCTGGCATCGTCAATCTGCAGAAAGGGCTGTGTATTCTCTATTGTGGCCTCGAATATCTGCAGAGGGGGTGAAGGACACGTCTGGTTAGCCAAGGCCCTGCTGCTCAGGGGTGAATAGCAAAGAGGGGGGAAAGGAGCCTCACCATACTTGGGGTTATCTGGAGCGCAGGTCAGTCTTTACTCTCCCCCAGACAGCCTAGGGTGCCTTCTCCACCCAGCTTAGCATGTGCAGGGGATGCATCCACGTATCCGCCACCCCATCCTGGGCCCCATCTTACTTCGGAGAGAAGCTGATCCAGAGAATGCTTGCAGGGAGTAAGAGATTCGGGGTACCAGGTCCAGTTCAGATACCCTGATGCTAAAAAGGGACCCTCTGCCACCAGTTCTGAGTAGTCCCTGGCCACTCCTCAAAAGCGGGCCTCAGTCTCCCTGTTTGTAAAATGAAGATGCTAGCAAGCGTTTTTCTAGGGTCCACTGCAGCCATGACCTCTATCAACACTCCACCACCAGAGTCGCACACCTGGCCACACCACCTCGTTCCGCAGGTCCTTGATGGTCTTGAAGTGGAGGGTGTAGTCGCAGGCGGGTCTGAGTCTCTGATTCTGGTACTGGTCTCAGAGCTTCACCTCCAGCTCCGTGTCGGCTTCCTCCAGGGCGCGCACCTTCTCCGGGTAGGAGGCCAGGCAGTCATTGAGGTTCTGCATGGTGAGCTTCTCATTGCCAGAGAGGAGGCGACCATTGCCACCACTGAGGCAGACACCAAGACCACCACCATATCATCCAACGAAGATGCTACCCAGGGCCCCACTGAAGCTGCTGCTGCTGCTGAAGCTGCCTCCATAGCCGCCCCCCAGCCCGCAGACACCCCCAGAGGAGTAGCGGGAGGAGGACAGGCCCCCGTAGGCGCTGGGGGCCCGGCAGGAGCCTCCCGCCAGGACGGAAGACCCGCAGCTGGAGCCGCCGCTGATACCACAGGAGCCCTGATGGAGCTGGAGGAGGTGAACTGGTGCCTGCAGGTGGTCGTGGTGAGAAGAGAGAAGAGAAAGGTGCTCAGGGAGGCTGGGAGGATGCTGAGGGGTCCTCAAACTCCAGGAACGTTCATATGCACGTGAGGAAGGAGGGCCCCTCCCAGCTGCTGACTCCGGGCACCACTCCGGATTTCATCACTCCAGATCCCATCCAACTCCCCACTCCAGACTATTCAGCCCGGGGTCAACTCACTTCACCGTGTGCCTCTCTGAGTTCCCACCCAGTTTTTGGGGGTGTGGAGCTGAGAGAAAACATACCAACTCAAGTTGGTGGTGACTCACGCTAGGCAACGGGAATCTAGCTGGGGTTAGTTCCTGGAGACTGAGGGGCCAGCAGTGCCCTGACACAGGCGAATTTGTGGTGACTGCATCCCTGGGCAGTGAGTCAGCCCATGCAAGGACTCCCTGCCCGACGGTGACAGCCTTGGATGAATGGCCTCAGCGATGCTGTCCAGGGGCTGTCTCGGGATGCAGCTGTGGGGACCCTACATGGCTGGCTGTGGACAGGAGAGCTGGGTTCATGGTCCTGCTCTGCTCTGCTCCCTGTGTGACCTGTGCCCCCACACCCGCCACCTACCTTCTCTGGGCCTCTGTTTGCCCTCAGTAAAGTGACAAGCCTGAACTGGGCAATCTCAGAGTCCTTTCCAGTTCTAAAAATTCTATGAGTCTTATCTCAGTTTCAGAGGCTGCCTTCGAGCCCCCAGGACCTCCAGAAGTGGTGTGTACCATGAAACGAGCAGATAGAAGCTTGAATCCCTGCTCTGCCCTGTACAAGCTGCATGGCATAGGTAGTCCTTTAGTCTATGAGCCTCTGGACCTCAGTTTTCTCATCTGTAAAAGGGGAGGGCACACCACCAACCACAAAGGAACATGCATGATGGACCCTGCTGGCCCCGTCCCAATGGCCAGCCCTGACCCCCAGCCTCCCCTTCCTTCCCTTCCAGCCCAGCTACCCTTCACCCACCCCTCCTCGCCCACCTCTATGCTCTGGCACCCCCCTCCCACATGCCTGCCCTCTCCTCTTCTCTCCCACACTCCCACCCTTTGAGCAGCTCCCCCGCCCAGTGCATTGCTTCACCTAATCACAGGCACCCACCGTAAACTGTGGTGGGAGGGAATCTCCATCCTGCTGCTGGTACTACCTGTGACCCCGAACCCCGCCACAAGACTCTGAGACCCCACACTGTATCCAGGGCTTAGATCCCAACAGTTTTCTCTGGAGAGTCCACAGCTTCCAGGCTGGCTTTGGCAACTTTATTCGTTCAGTCGAGGAGACGGGAAGGTGGCTCTCTGGTCACCTGCCATGCTCAGGTATTTACACATGCCACACAGTTCTGTGAGGGGCCTTATTCCTGCCACCAGTTCACAGATGAGGAGGCTGGAAGGGTAAGTGGGCTTACCAAGACCCCAGTCAGTGAGGAGCTGGGGCTTGAACCCCCGTCTGTCTGCTCGCCCAGCCCAAGTCCTTTCCACCATCCTGAACCACTCTCTTTTTGCCCCTCCAACATACATCACTGTCTTGAATCAACCCTGTGAGGTGAGGAGGAGAGAGGGAGAACCACAGAGAGGGTGATTTGCCCAAAGGCACTGCGTTTAAGCTGCAGAGCCGGGACTTGACCCCAGAGATGGGCTGTCTTCAACTCTCCCGCAATGCCTGGCAAGCATGTCCATCGCCCTCTGCCTCCCCGAGGTGCCTGGAATGAGCTCTGCCCGTGGTGGGCATGATATTGGCCTGAGGGCTGAAGGCAGGACTGGGGGGGTCTGGACCCCAACAAAGAGGCCTCCTTGGGGTGCCCTGGGGGGTGACCAACAGAGCTGGCCACTGTCCTTGCTCTGCAGTGCCTCTGTGGAGGTGAGAGGAGGCGGAAGAGGGCTTGCCTCAGCCTGGGTCCTGCTGGACAATACCACCGTGAACCTTGGGGCAGGAAATTCTGTCTCAGCATAACCAGGGCTTTGCTTCTGCCACATCACGTCCCTCATCTGGAGGCACAGGGCCCAGAGGGATGAGCAGAGCTGGTACCCAGCTTATGGCTTCAGGGCCAGGCCTGGGAGAGAGAACTTGCTATTCCCTCCCCTAACCCCCAAAATAGGCAAAAGGGACCCTGGAATCTTAGACAAAACCCCCACCATCCCAGGCTTCAGGATGGTCCTGAAGTTCAGGTCCAATCACAGGTTCAGGGGAATTTCGGAACTGGAAATGGCCTTCAAGTTCAGCAAAGACCACCAAGCCCCAACCAGAGAGCACAAAAGACTTGTTCCATGTTAAACAGGACAGAAGCAGAGGAGCAGATGGACTTCCCTGGAAGTCCAGTGGTTAAGACTCCGTGCTTCCAATGCAGGGGGTGCAGGTTCAATCCCTGGTTGGGGAATTAAGATTTCACATGTTGCATGGAGCAGCCCAAAAGATTTTAAAAAAAAAGAAGCAGCAGCAGCAGAGGAGCAGAGACTAGACCCAGGTCCAGCACCCTGACCGAAGTCCATACTGACTCTCCCAGTAGTCTCTGGGAGCTCCTTCTTCTCTGCACCACCCCCCAACCCTCCACCTCCCTTCTCACCAGATCACCGCCCCTGCCCCCATTCCTGGAGGAGTCGGGGGTGGGATTACACACAGGCCCAGCCCTGGAGGTCGGGGATATGCATGGACTGAGAAGCTGCCGGAAGTTGCCAACCAACCCATCAGATCACTCAATCAACACCGCAGACCAAGCACCCACCATGTGTCCAGCATCTGGGGTGTGGCAGGGAGGAGAGGGATGCTGACGTGGTCTCTGACCTTGGAACTTATCATTTGACCCTGGAGAGAAAACTAAGGCCGGAAAGACAGCACAGTGCAGCAGGAAACCTGGGATGCTCGGCCCGCAGGATGCAGCTGGCATTTCCTCCGTGCCCGTGAGGCACACCTGCTCCAAGGTTGCCAAGATCCAGAATCACCAGACCTGGTCAGCACCTAGCACAGACTCCCACCAACCCCTCCAGGCAGTGGGTTCCTTCCTCCACCCAGGCCTCCTTCCCCTCTCCTCGGCCCAGCTCCATCCCAGGTATCATCATCACATACCTGAACTGGCCAGGAAATATTACTGGCCAATACCACACCTCAACTTGCAGTGATTCCCAAATCTGACTGAACACGAGAATCCCCATACAGATTCCCGGGCCCTGCTCTGAACCACTTCGTCAGCCTTGCCCAGGACAAGCCTGATGGTGGGGAGGTTTTACAAGCTCCCAGGGGATTCTGGTGTCCAGCCAGGCTGGGGACCAAGAGGCAGCTGTGGGAGGGAAGGGAGGGGAAGGAGACTCCAGGGAGCCTGAGGGGAGAGGGGAGGTCGCTGCAAAGTCCCCAGCCACTGATGGCAGCCACAGTTACAGGTTTCAGGGCAGGATGGAGAAAGAAAGGAGCCAGATGAGCCAGGACAGAGCAGGCTGGAGTCGGGCCAGCAGGGGCCAGATACTAGGCAAGTCGTTCCTCCCCTCTGAGCCTCAGTTTCCTTCTCTGGGAAATGGGAATGGCAGCACCACTTCACAGGCACAGAGAGGTGAAATAAATAAAGCAGCTGTCACAGACTGGTGGCTGTCACTGCATTTATCTTCAGGTATTTATAAAGCACCTACTGTGTGCCACACACTGTGTGGACACTCAGATGCAAAGAACGAGACAGAGAGGGCCTCAGGGCAGAATGTCTGGAGGAGGTAGAGACGTCCCCAACACTGAGTGTTCAGGCCATAATGGGGGGTAGGGGGCCTGCAGGGAGGGGACAGGCTCTCTGGGAGTGAACAAATGGCCCCCAGGCAGGCTCCGGCCCCGTGCCTGGTCCCAGGATCTAGGTGAGTCTGTGAGTGCCCTACCCACCTTGGGCGGTCCTCCGCCACAGTGTTGGATCTCCCCCTTCCAAGGCAGGGCCTCTCGCAGCCCCTCACCATGGTCTGCACAACCAGGGGCCCTCAGGGGAGCCTGTGGCTGGGTTAAGCTGGGCGACAGTCTGGATTCTGCCTGGGGGCTGAACTGTCCTGGCTCTGCTCCCTCTGTTCCCCTCAGCCCCCCGAAGCCTGGGTGGCACAGGAGAACACACTACATAAGGGCTGAGGGAGGATGGGCAGGCATTGCCATTGTGCCCGGCTTACCACTCCTGGACTGGGGTACCTCAGGGTCCCTCCGAACCAGGGCCTGGGTCTCTTGCTTCCCCCGGGCCCAGTGCAGACCCAGGCACAGAGCGGCGCAGTGCCGTGGACAGTGTTACTGCCATGTCATTTCTCTGCAGAAAGCACCGTCAGGTCACCCTTCCAGAGTGTGGGCGAGGCAGAGGAAGAGTCACAGGGGCTGGCTACCCGTGGCCGGCCCGAGCCTGGGCATCAGGTGTGTGTGTCCATCGTACGAGTGTGGGTGAGACGGCACCCAGGGGAGGCACAGACCGGCTCACTGAAACATCTTGTGCAGCAGGTGGGTGGGTGTGGATGAATGTGAGTCCCTTGGAGAGTCCCACAGCTGGGTCCCCCGGTCCAGCCGCAGGCACATGCCCCAGCAGCCTGGGTCAGCGTGGTATGTCTGGACAAAGCCGTACCATCCCCAAGGGGACCACAGGCCTCCACCCCCAGGCACTCCTCCCTGCGGCCCCCACCTGCCCAGGCCTGGGCTGAGCACTCCTGGAAAGGGCAAGGCTTTCCCTCTCTGGGCCCAGCACTCTGCCCTGTGGACCTCCAGCCCCGGCACCGCAGCCACTGCTCTCCTGGTGCAGCTCCCAGGACATCCGGCTGCTCCCCCATTGTGGCCTCCTGACCGCCCACCCACTTGCTTTGTGGGCAGGGGCTTTTTCCCCCGCAGAAGGGTGAAGTCCGGGGCTGCCTCTCCCAGCCCCACACTCTGACCCCTCCTCACTCACCCCATCAGTAAAAGTGCACCCCCAGAGTCTGCGGGGAGAGAGGGCCCTGCCTAAGAGCCTGGGGTTGGGCAGGGGGTGGGGCTCTGGCCGCTTTCCCAGCGTAGCTGCCTCCCCTCCCACGCCCTGCTCCACCCCTGACATGCCAGGCTCCATACAGGGGCTGAGTCACTGCTCCCTGGAGCCTCAGGGTCCCCATCCACATAATGGGCACCTCTTCCTGGACCCTCCCCTCTTCCTGGGACTGCCGTTCAGGGAAATGAGATCACCCCCAGACGGGCCATCCTCAGCCCAGGGCTGTTTCTCCCGGTTGTGGCTGGATGTACGGTGGGGGCCTGGTGGGTACAGTGCCTCCCTCCCTCCTGCCCTCCATCCCCACCCTCATTGCTTCCCAGGCAGCTGAGAGATGCCAGCTGCTGCAGGAGCGGAGCCCACGCTCCCAGCCTCCTTTGATTCCAGCATTTGCCTCTGCAGACACGGGCCCTGGACTGCTGCCTGTCGTCTCTGCCATGGAAAGGAATTCACTGTCTTCCCTTTCCCTGGGATCGGGGCCGGAAGGGCCGTTAGCTGCGGCTCGTCTCACCCCTCCTTTACTGTGGCTTCTGAGATCCAGAGAGGGCCTGTGACCTCCCCAAAGTCCTCACACCCCGCTGCCCACGTCATAGACAGTGCTCATGCCACTGCCCCACCTGCTTCTCCCAGGCCTCCGCTGGTCCCAAGCCTCCACCACGCTGGGCCTCTGGGGGCTCTGGCTGTTTCTGTCCCCTCCCTGCCCCAGCCGCGCCCTCAGTCTCCAGGCACCGGGCGAGAGCACGTGTTTGGAGGGGGCCTGTCAGTGAACCCGGGTGAGGGCATCCCTCCTCCCGTTAACACCTTCCACCCACCCCCACTTCTTGAAGAAAACCAGGAAATCAGACCCGCCTGGCCCAGTGGTTTCCAGATTTACTCAAAGAAAGACTTCCGGGGCTCCTCTCCTGCTGGCTCAGCGCCTGGCCGTGGAGTGACGGGGGCCAGGCTGGAGGGTGTTGGAGCGGCTGGGGCAGGACGGCCCCTCCCCCTTCCCCAGGAGGCAGCTTCCCACCTCCCTGACCTCCAAGCTGCTGGAACCAAGAGGGGACGAACTGCCAGGGAGGGCAGTGCTGCCCCCCCCCGGCACGACCTCCCCTGAACGCCCCATCCTGAGCTCACCATTTGAAGACATATCCGTGGGAGAGGCCCCACCCTCTCTCCCACACACCTGGGAGAGGCCCCACCCTCTCTCCCACACCTGCCTTCTCTGGAAGCACAGGTCTCAGCTCACATTCCTGGGGTTGAGGCCATGGGAGCATCTGGACCCACAAACCCCTCCTAGGGGTTTCCTGAGACTCACACAGGAGCCTGGGCTCTAATCACCCAGCCTGCCTCCCCGCCTTCCATCCTCCATCCCCCCCTTCAGGAGGATCCTGATTTCTGCCCTGGCCTGCCTCCCTGCCCCCTCCCCACCTTGTCCCCTCTTAGAGGAGGACACAGCCCGCAGGACTGTGCGGGGCAACCGAGCGGATGCTTTAGCCCTGCGTCTCTGGTTCCTGAGACCTTCTTGTCCATTTATGGATGAGAAAATGAGGCTCAGTGAGGGGAAGGCACTGCCCAAGGTCATGGACCCAATTACAGGCCAAGAAGAGGACACCTAAGACACCCGGCCCTGACACGCTGACCTCAACCTGGGTCTGGCACTGCCTGGACCACCCTCCCAGGGATCACCAGCCCTTGGGAGATAAAAAGCAACCCCCACCCCTCGAGTTCTGCCCAGACCTAGTCTTCACCCTGCTCTAAGATGACCCCTGACCTCCAAGTCAACAACAGTGGGTGTCCACGGACTCCTCCCCCTGCCGCCATTCACCCCCCCCACCGGTTCCCCCCTTCCGCGCTAGGGCCACGTCAGTGGCCACAACCAGAGAGCATTCCATGTCTCAGTCAACGAGATTTATTGGTCAGGGAGGGGGGATGGGAAAGGGACTGAAGCTGGGTGCTGGGGCTGCGGAGCCAATGGGAGGCCCCAGAGGGGCTGGCAGGGGGAGCAGAGTCCTCAGATGTTGGACTGTTGGACCTGCTCGCGGGAGGAGATGACCCTGCCATCCTGGACTTCTTCCACAATGGTGCGCACCTGGCGGGTGGTCACAGCTGCAGGAGACAGACACTCAGGGTGGGCGGGGCTCAAGAGGTCCTGGCCTAGCCCCCAGCCCCCTGAGTGGAGCCGGCTTTCTCCCCCATGGCCACTTGGTGTCCACGCCTCTGCTGGCCCCTCAACATCACATCTGCACAGGTGTCCCCCCAACCTTGCCACTCCCTCCCTCTCACCCTGTTCCTTGCTGGTGCCCCTGGGTGAATCCTGCCTCCCAAATAGATGGTTTGATTCTGACCCACATATCCTTCTGCAAGAGGAAGACTGCACAGACTGGATGCTACACGAACTGGGGTCTGTCTCCATTTCTCTGCAGTCTCAAGGGCCTGGATTACCCTCCCTTCAGAAGCGGATCTCAAAGACAAGACCCTGGTCCACACCCTTAGACTAGATGCCCCAGGGCTGGGATTTTTTCTTCCCCATCAGACTGGGATCTGGAGGACAAGGACCAAGTCCCTTTCTGCTATCAGACAAGAGACTCCAGAACAAGACTGCTTTTGCTCATCTGTAGGGTCCCCGGAGCAAACATCGTGAGACCATGTCCCTACCTCCCCATCAGATGAGAGTCTGCAGAGCTGGGACCATGTCTCCCACCTCAGACTAGGATCTCCAAGGTAAGGGCCATTTCCCTGCCTCTCCCCCATTGGATCAGATAGTGTCCCGCTCACTTGATTAGGACCCTGAGCCCTACCGGGTCCCTTCCCCCACCCCTGCCGAGGATCAGCCATCACTTCCTGGAGCTCCTGGACACCCTCCCCCAGCAACGTACAGGTGGGTCGCCTGCCCCGTGCAGCCCCACCCGCAGCTACCAAGATGCTTACGTTCTCTGGACTTGTACTGAGTCAGCCTGCAAAAAAAAAAGAGAGAGAAGATTAGATGTGGGTCTCAGCCTCACCTCTGCCCCAGGCCCCCAGCCCTGGCCCCGGGTCCCCTCTCACTGGGCATCCTCGCCCTCCAGCAGGCGGCGGTAGGTGGCGATCTCCTGCTCCAGCCGCGTCTTCACGTCCAGCAGGATCTGGTACTCCTGGCTCTGCTGTCCCATCTCACAGCGCAGCTGGGCCAGTTGCTCCTCCACGCTGCTGACCAGTCCCTGGATCTGGGACAGCTGCAGGCAGTAGCGGTTCTCTGTCTCCGCCAGGCTGTTCTCCAGAGATGCTTTCTGCAGGAGAGCGGGAGGGGCAGGGGTCAGAAGGGTTCTCAGTGCCCCCTCCAGGGACCTGGGCACCTCCCCCACACCCCCCAGGCCTGGCAGCGCCCCTACCATGCTGAGATGGGACTGCAGCTCGATCTCCAGGTTCTGCATGGTGCGCCGGAGCTCTGAGATCTCGCTCTTGCTGCTCTGCACCATCTCGCTGTTGCTGGCCACCTCGCGGTTCAGTTCCTCTGTCTGCAAACAGGACACAGGACAGGGCAGCATGAGCCCAGCTTCCCTTCTCCAAGTCAGGTGACCCCCGTGGCCTCCCTATGCTCAGCCCAGGGCCCACTCTGTGCCCAGACAGGCACCTGGGCTCTCCCCCACTGCCCCAAATACCCCCTCACCATGGCCACCTTCCTGATCTCCCCTGGGCCTCTCAGGCCTCCTCCCAAACCTGACTGTGGGAGCAGTGCCTTCTCACCAGCTTCCCACTTCCCCAAAACCAGAAGCCTTTGAAAGGATGTTAAGTTTTATCTTTAATTCCTGCAAATGTAAAGCACAAGAATAGGAAACTTGAGAACCAGTCAGGACAGTAGCCAGGCCCCTGGTGCTAGTTCCTGACTTCTTGAGGGACAGATGCAAGCTCCTGGGGTCTTGACCCTCTGGCTTTATTCCTGAGGGGGGTTCCCTACCCACCACCAGATCCCAGCTTCAGCCAAGCTCCAGGCCTGTGGATGCAACAGGCGACCCTGACCCCCGGTGTCCATGTGGCTCACCGGGGATAAGGTACCCAAGATGCCAGGCGCTGGGTTTACTGTGGGGACTCAAGCCTTGCACCCCATCCCCTGGGGAAGGCCTCTGGCCTGCGGCAGCCCCCACCTTGCTGAAGAACCAGTCCTCGGCATCCTTGCGGTTCTTCTCCGCCATCTTCTCGTACTGTTCGCGCATCTCATTCAGGATGCGGCTCAGGTCCACGCCGGGGGCGGCATCCATCTCCACGTTGATCTCGCCACCCACCTGGCCTCGCAGGACTTTCATCTCCTGTGGAGGAGGGGATGGTGGGTGTGGGCATGCATCCTGATCCCTCACTCCCAACCCTTCCCACGCAAGTTCTCCAGACCCCTCCCAAGGACACCTCCTTTGTTCTGCCTGCCCTCTACTCTCTGACCCTCTGAATGATTTTTATTCACCTGCTCTATGTGGGCTTTGCCTCCACCATCAGGCTAGGGGTTCCCTGAGGACAGATTCTGTGTTTCCCCCGTGAGACTGAGGGCTCTCTGAAGATAAAATCTAATTCTTAAGCCTGAGCCCCCAAAACATCCCGTCTAATTTCCAAACTTCTACCTAGGGGCCAGATTCGAGGGTTTGAGCTGGGACAAGGGGGCAACCTCCTCAATTATCTCCTGTCCTGCTGAGGGAAGGCAGGAGGGGCAGAAGAGGCCTCTGCGGGCCCCTGGGAGGCTCCCCAGATGCGGGGAAGCAAGGTAGTACGTGGAGGAGGCTGCCCTGCATGGGGATCAGGGCTCTGCAGACAGAGCAGAGCTGTAAGGCGACCAGCCTGGACACCTGTGCTCTTCCCACAGTCTCAACCTGGCACAGCCCCAGAGCCCTGCCACCCACTCAGCATCCTCTTTGACCTACTGCCCCGGCTGCCTCACCTCCTCGTGGTTCTTCCGGAGGTAGACCAGCTCCTCCTTGAGGTTCTCAATCTGCATCTCCAGGTCGGCTCTGGCCAGGGTCAGCTCGTCCAGCACCCTGCGCAAGCCATTGATGTCGGACTCCACGCTCACGCGCAGGGCCTGCTCCGTCTCGAACCTACAAAGGGAACCAGAGACTTCGTCAAGATGCTTGGACTGGCAAGTGCAGGTTCTGGCCAGCACTCTGCTTCCGAACGATGAGGGGGTGGAGTAGAAGCCCATCGCAGCCCTGGGAGCCTGGGACCACGCAGGGCAAGGCCCCACCCCCACCCTGCTTCCTGGCTTCTCTCCCCTCTTCCTCCTGCCTCCCTTCTCGCTCTTCCATCACCTGACTAGGCCCAGCAACCTTCAGCATCTGCTGCGTTTGCTGCATCCTGGGCTAAGAGGTGCAGGACTCTCAGCAGGGACTCCCCCACCCCCAGCTCCTGGACCTTGCCACCAGCAACTGAGGAGTCCTGGGGTAGGGAGGGGTGCCCCCAGTTCCTCCCCAGCACCCTCTGGCCAGAGCTCACTTGGTACGGAAGTCATCAGCAGCCAGACGGGTGTTGTCGATCTGCAGCAGGACGTTGGCATTGTCTGTGGTGGCCATGAGGATCTGGGAAGATGGGAGAGTAATCAGGTCACTGGGTGGGAGTAGCTCAGCACAGACCAGCGTTCTGAGGCGGGTCTCTCTGTCTGGGGGCCAGGATGCGGCTGCCTCCTCCAGGCAGGCTCCCTTCCCACCCAGCCATTCTCCTTTACTGCATTACAGTTGGTAAGAGAGGCGGGGCCAGCCTGAGTCTGATGGCTGAAACCTTGCCCCCCTCCCCCATGCCAGGCTCTGCCTTAAACCAGAGTGGACAGCCATCCGGGAGTGCCAGGCTGGAAATGCAGGAGAGCAAGAAAAGAATGGGAGGGTGCCCCGGGGCAGAAGCTGTTCCCAAGTCCTGGAAAGAGGACAGATATGGGAAACCTCATTTTACAGCTGGGGATATAGTGTCCCTGAGGGGCTCCCCCAAAAAGGAAGACTAAAGGAACCCTCACCGAAGAGTAGTTCCAAATCAGAAGTCATGACCCCTGCTAAGTCCTGACCCCGGGCTCCAGCAGGCAGCCCCGGCCCCACCCCAGGTTTGCTGAGCCCCAGTCTTGAGGGCGCAGCAGGAGAGATGGGGAAGCCAGAAAAGTCCCCAAATAAGGCACACAAGTGGCCTCCTGAGGTCCCGCCCCCTCTCTCTCACCTCCTCCTCCTAGCAGGTGCTAGCAGGAGCTCACCCAGACCCCTGACCCCACCGTAGCCCTAAATCCCCCTCTTGCTCCGAGGAAAGAGGTGCCTGAGTATGCAGCGACCCCAGGGACCCAGCCCTCCACACGCATCCATTCATCTCATCCTACAATTACACAAGGTGGCAAAACGCTCCATGATGGGAAACGGAGGCTCCAAGGAGCTCCACAAGGCCTGCTTGTCCCTAGCCCAGGCCGCTGCCCCCAAAGAAGAGACCATAGGCCACAAGGTGGCCCCAAATGGGCTCCCAGAAGCCAAGCCGGATCCCAGCTGTCCTTAGCTCCCCAAGAACCTGGGGCAGCCCCCAGGCTGGACTCCAGGCCTTGGTCAAGGGCAGGAGGTAGGGGAGGAAAAGCTGTGCCCGGCCAGGTCCCCTCCCACCGTAGCCCCTACCTTGTTCCTCAGGTCCTCGATGGTCTTGAAGTAGGCGCTGTAGTCGGAAGTCGGCCCTGGGGTCTGCTTCTGGTACCAGTCACGGATCTTCACCTCCAGGTCAGTGTTGGCCTCCTCCAGGGCGCGCACCTTCTCCAGGTAGGAGGCCAGGCGGTCGTTGAGGTTCTGCATGGTGGCCTTCTCACTGCCCCCAAGCAGCGCATCACCACCTCCAAAGCCACTGCCACCAGTGCCAACGCTGCCGATGCCATAGCCGCCGCTGCCGTAGCCGCCGCTGCGGTAGCCGCCGCTGCCGTAGCCGCCGATGCCATAGCCGCCATTGCCGTAGTCGCCGCTGCCGTAGCCGCCTCCAGAGCCGAAGCTGTACCAGCCAGAGTAGCTGCCACCCCCAAGGGCATTGCCCAGGCTGCCAGACAGCTGGCGGGAGGTGAGGGACGAGCTGCCCCCCAGGCCAGAGGAGCCCCTGATGGAGTTGGAGGAGGAGACCTGGAGGTTGCTGGTGGTCATGGTGGCGGTAGCGGGTGGCAGGCAGACACGGAGAGAGGGCTCGAGAGGAGAGAGGCCCAAGGCGTGTGTTGCTGCCGGGGCTCGCCCGCCTCCTTTATAGGCCCCAACAAATGGGCGTAACGATTACAGCAAGTTCGCTCCTCTGTTCCCATTCCCCTGGGCTTTCATCACCGCTGGCTGCCCGCCAGCTCCCAGGTGGCTGTGGGTCCCCTTCCCTCCCACCGTCGGGCCTTTGCATCATTTCTCCGAACCCCCGTGCTGGGCGTCTGCTTGTGTGTATGTACGTGTCCCTGGTCTCAGGCCTGTCACCTGTAATTCAGGCAGGCCCTTCAGCTACGCTTTCCCATGACCTAATACGGACAAGAGGAATAAGCAGGACGTGACCGTCACTGAGCCCTCCCAGGCAGCTGCCCCCGGCCACACACCACACCACACACCACGCCACACACGATCCTGGCCCTGGGCGAGGTGCAGGGGAGACAGCGAGGACCGGTACCCCATCCTGCCTTGGAAACTAGACCCAAACCCACCAGCCTCACCACACAGTAGCTCGGTCAGGTCTCAGATTACCACCCCATTCACAGATAAGGAAACTGGGGCTTGTAGAGGCAAAGTGTCCCACCGCCCCACCCAACTCAGAACGGGGCTGGCAGGGCTTCTTCCTTCATCGCACCCTGCCACAGCAGCTATATGCCTCCCAGGGGCCTGTGACACACTGGCCCCCTTCTGCAGAGCCCTGACACCAAGGGAGCACCGCAGGGGCCATGGTTCTCTCTGTCCAGTTTTCTGACCCTGTCCCCATCCCTGGAACCCCCTGGAGACCCAGCGTCCTTTTCTGACCTTTCCCCATCTCTCTCTCTCACAAGTGGGAAGTCCTGGGCTGGAGTGGGCAAAGGGGAGCTTAGCTGCAGGCTGGGGAAGTGGCAGGCTGAGAGGGGGCATCGTGGTAAAGGCAAGAGGAAGAAGGGTGAGGGGCACGCCCCTTCCACCCTCCTCACCCCTCCTATTCCCCAAGAGGTCTCAGGCAGGGGGCATATACCTTTGGGGCCCAGCCAGCTGGAAAACTAAAGGACACTGCCCAAGAAGAGGGTCTTCCTGAGACTCCGGCCCTGGCCAGTCCCCTCCCCTCCTCCCCTCCTCCCCCTCCCCTCCCCTGCAGTCTCCCCCAGGGGCCCCACCCAATCCCCTGACCTGGCCCCTCAGGATGGGCCAGGTGCCCACCCCACAGCCCCACCCTGCCCTGCCCACCACCCTCAGTTCCAGGGTCCCAGCAGGCCCAGTGGGCGGAATGTGCTCATGTCTCAGACTGCCAATGGCTTCCACTTCCCAGACAGGCCCAGACAGCCCCTGCCAGCAGCCGAGAGAGATTCCCCAAGAGCCCAGCAGCTGCTAAGCCACCAAAGCAAGGAGGACGCCCCCCCACCCATGCTCACATGCAGAGGGGCCACCCCGCCCCACACACCCACAGGCCCAACAGAGCCGGTCTGGTTTCCCGGACTGGCCGTGCCACTGCCATCCCTTGCACGCTTCAGCACCCTGGACCGCCTCTCCAGAAAGCCCCCTGCCCAGCCCCTCTCCCTCCGACCTTGACCTTGTACCGCCCCAGGCTGAGACAGGGAGCTGGCCATAACAGGTGTGGCTCCCCGGAAAGTCTATGGGGCCCTCCCAGGGACCAGCCACAGGCAATGGGGACCCAGGGGCTGATTCTCAGGAACTTTCCCAACCTGATGGGCTGTCCCACCCCTCAGCCCTCAAGCCTCCCGTCTCCCTCCTTTGAGCCCCAGGCCCGGATGGGGTGGGCAGAACAGGTTGGCAGGGGTCAAGCAGCCCCAAACCCTCAGCAGACTCTCCTTGTCCCCCCATCCCTCAGCCCACACTGCCCAAGCCAAAGACCAGACCGAACCACAGGAGGCATTGAACTTCAAGCAAAGCTTTAATTGCAGTCACTGGGGCAAACTCAGGAGGTCCCCTTGGTGAGGGGCTGTGGGAAGCAGATAAAGAAAGGCAACCGCTCTTGGGCGGTGGCCCAGACGGGCACTTGGGACACGGCAGTAGTGTGCTGGGAGCTGCAGGCAATGGCTGCCCCTTGACCCTGGAGGCTGGGCTGTCGCAGGTAGACGGGGCCTCAGTGGGGGGAGCGATGGACCTGCTTGCGGGAGGGGACCACCTTGCCGTCCTGGACTTCCTCTGTAATGGTACGCGCCTGGCAGGTGGTCACCACGGTTACGGGCGGAGGAGGAGGGAGGCACAGGGAACCTCAGGCTGGAGGCCCTCCCCAAGCCTCCCACAAAGAAGGGTCCTCAGCCTCTCCCTACCCGCCCTGGGCAGGACGGGGCAGGCTCTTACCTTCCCGGGTGGGCTGAGAGACCAGGGACGAGGAGTACTGGGTGGCCAGGCTGCAGGGAAAGGGGGACCTGTCAGCCCAGTGGTGCTGGTTGGGAGCCCAGCCCCCAGGGAGGAGAAGCAGCTGGGGAGGCCCCGGCCAAGGGGAGACAGGTCCCAGCAAATCGGACAGAAATCACAGCAGGGAGTATACGGCAAAGAATGGCAACCACAGGGTCAAAGGGCACAGGCCCAGTGGGCAGAAGTGAGGAAAGGGGATACCCCAACAGAAGGCCCAGAGGCACTTTGCGGCCAACCAGGGATTTACAAGGAGAAGCTGAGCAAGTGGTTTCTCCATATCCTGAAGGGCCCAACAAATAAACTTAATTAAAGCAGGAGAGACTGTGGCTAGACTATAGATAGACTTAGCCATCGTCATAGAGCAAAAAGCTGGAATGTGTGACTAAGCATGGAGACTTCAGAACATCCTCGGCCCCTTTACACCAGGGCCCCATCACCCACCCAACTCCAAACCAGATCGCCACCCATCCCAGACAATGGGATCACCAACCACGCAATCACTGGAACCAGAAAGCCAGGATCATTATTAACCACTTCATGTGCTAACGCAAACGTTCATTGAGTCCCGCCTGCAAGCCACGCTCGCCCCCGCTTTCAGGCATCCAGTCCTGCTGTTTTTAGCTATAACACATCCTCTTGGCGCAATACCTCCCCTTCCCTGCCCTTCGCCCGCCTTATGGCAGGTCTTCTCTAGTCTGACGACCTTGCTCCAGCCTCCTGACTGGTCTCCCTGACCCCACCCTCGCCCCTAGGATGCATTTCTCCCTCTGCAGCCAGAGTGAATGTTCTAAGATGTCTTGATGACCATACTTCTCTCTGCGCAAAAGCCCCCGTGCCTCCCCACTGCCTACTCCATCAAGTGGGACCCCAGCCAGTGTTCTCAGCTTCACCTCCTGCGAACCTCCACACCTCCTCCTGCCTCGGCGGGTGCTGGCCCTCCCTGGGTGAAGCCACCGAGACCACCGAGCAGGTGCAGGGCGCCCTCCACTCACTGGGCGTCCTGGCCCTCCAGCAGGCGGCGGTAGGTGGCGATCTCCTGCTCCAGCTGCGCCTTCACGTCCAGCAGCATCTTGTACTCCTTGTTCTGCCGCTCCATCTCGCAGCGGAGCTCACTCAGCTGGGCCTCAATGCTGCTGCTAAGCCCCTGCAGCTGGGCCAGCTGGGCCCCGTAGCGCGCCTCGGTCTCTGCCAGGCTGCCCTCCAGCGACGCTTTCTGTGGGTCAAGGTGGAGGTGGCTGGGGAGACCGAGCCCCCAGAAGGGGGCCCCACGTGTGTGGGTTTGTGGGTGGGGCAGTAAGTGGGGCAGAGTGTGCAGTGGCAGGCGGGGCAGGCAGTCTCTGGTTCTCCGAGTGGGGGTCCAGGAGGCGGGGACCTCTCGGAGTGACGGGTACAGGACAAGGAGGGGACAGAGGCCCTACCACGCTGAGCTGGGACTGCAGCTCGATCTCCAGGTTCTGCACGGTGCGGCGTGGCTCCGTGATCGCTGTCCAGCTGCTCAGCAGGGCCTCGGCGTTGGTGGCCGCCTTGCGGTTCAGCTCCTCCGTCTGGAAGGCAGGACGGGCCCTAGGGGCTTGCGGAGGCTTGCAGAGGTGGAGCAGGGGCCTGACCTCCTAGACCTGCCGCTCCCCGGCCTCTGCAGGGCCCCAAGCCCACCTGCACATCCTGGAACTTGTAGCATTCACCTTGCTCCGTGTTCGTTTGTTTCCTTACCGGACTGCAGGTGCCACTCCAGGGCAGGCCCCGGGTTTTACTCTTTTTGTGCCTGTCACTGTCCGGGCACTGCAGCTGCTCCGTGCATGCTTCCTGGGGGCACGAGAGTCTGCATCCAAACACACACCTACCTACGAATGCCCGGGCTGGGAGAACCCTAGTGGGATCAGGAGACCTGGATCTGCTCCCCAGGCCACGGAGAAGGGTTGTGTGAGCGTAAGGCCTCTCTGAGCCTCACGATGTCCCCCTGAACGTGAGGGGCTGGTCCCCTGGTCTCCAAAGGGCCTTCCAGCTGGGAATCCACAGCCTGTGGATCTGTGAGTTTTCCGATATGTGCTCAGCACACGGCGCGTGCACGCACACGTGTGCACACCTGCTCACGCAGGCCACCCACCTTGCTGAAGAACCAGTCCTCGGCGTCCTTGCGGTTCTTCGTGATCTTCTCGTATTGGTCGCGCATCTCATTCAGGATGCGGCCCAGGTCCACAGCGGGGGCGGTGTCCATCTCCACGTTGATCTCACCACCCACCTGGCCTCGCAGGGCATTCACTTCCTGGGCAGACAGCTAAGCAGGAGCTCACTCAGGGCCATCCTGGGAAGAGTCCCTGGGGCTGCCTTCTCTGTCTGGGGGAGATGGGTGCAGAGGACAGACAGACACAGACAGGCCAACAGCTCCTCACCCTGAAGGTGGAGGTGGATGTCATCACGTCTCAAACATGCAGGGCTGTGGATATCAACAATCTCCCCCAACACACACTCGCGGGGTGGACTTTGCCCAGTCCCGGTGTGTGCTGGGCCAGGAGAGATGGCAACTCCCAGTCATGGTGGGGGATGAGCCAGGACAACCTCACTCCAGCCCTGACCACCCGCCTCACCCCCCGTCACCAACCACGCAGCACGGGCATGGGGAAAGCAGCCGCCTGTCGGTATTGGGGGAGTCAGACCTCACTAGGAAAGGTGAATCTGCTGGGGGATGCAATCCCTATAGCCAGCCTCAAAGCCAAGTAGAGACATTTTCTGGACTCCTGCTCCTCGGGCATTAGGCTCCCTCAGCTCAGGCCAGCCCAGAGGTCGGATGGGAAGGAAGCCACAAGGTTCACTAGTCCCCCTGCAGGGTCTTGGATCCCTATCCTTGGGCTGAGCCTTGGGGTCCCTGGGAGATGGGAGAAGTGGCAGAGTGCTGTAGTCAGGCTTGGGTGTGGATACGGCTCAGGCAGACCTGAGGGAAGCCCCACCCCTGGACAGCCTTGGACAGATTCCTTAACCTCTCTGAGCCTCGGTTTCTTCACTCGTAAAGAGAAGAACTTGCTCCCCTCTCCCAGTGAGGCTGTCGGTAGCAGCTGAGATATTTGCTGTGAAACACTCATGATGGGCTGGGCAGGTGTTTGTGGCTGTTATGACTATCACTATTACAATTAACTATAATAATTACCCTGTGTGTTCTTAGACTGATTCACGCATTAGATACTTAACTGCCACCACACAGTAGGCAGTGCCTCGAGGGACAGAGAAGTATCTCTGGGGGGAAAGGGCCCTCCAGGCCTCAACCAGGGCCCAATGAGAGTCTCCCAGGGTCAGAGCCAGGAACCCACCAGAGATGGGAACTGGAGGGAGAGCGTGGCCCCGGCCCAGGAAGATTTGGGGGCCCCGGCCTTGCTTGTTCTCAGGCAAGTTTCTCCTGCATTCCCGAGCTGGCCTCACCTCCTCATGGTTCTTCCGGACGTAGGCCAGCTCCTGCTTGAGGTTCTCAATCTGCATCTCCAGGTCGGCTCTGGCCAGGGTCAGCTCGTCCAGCACCCTGCGGAGGCCGTTGATGTCGGCCTCCACGCTCATGCGCAGGTTCAGCTCCGTCTCATACCTTAGCGGGGGAGCGGGGGAGGCAGGGAAGCCTGAGCCATGGAGTGCCATTAGGACACCCTCGTACACACAGAGAGCCAGACCCCCACCAGCCCCCTGAGCTGTCCCCAAGGCCCAGACTCACTTGGTACGGAAGTCATCGGCTGCCAGGCGGGCATTATCCATCTGCAGCACCAAGTTGGCATTGTAGATGGTGGCCGCCAGGATCTGAGGGACACAGTGGGCTTGGTGGGCAAGCGCCCTGGGCAGCCACAGGAAGACCTTGCAACACCCCTCCTGCAGCCCTTTGGAGAGCGGGCCAGAGTGAGGGAGATGAGGATCCCTGTGGTCTCCTCCTCTGAGCACCCTGCTGGGGGGCTCACAAGGGGTGGGGGCATGATACCCAGGCACAGGTAACCATGGTGCCAGGAAAGAGACCCATATGCACCCCTCTCCCACCATGAGGGTCACTGCCCAAGCTGCCTGGACCTCACTCCATCTTTCCCCAATTAAATTCACCTCTAGGGCTTCCCTGGTGGCTCAGTGGTTAAGAATCCGCCTGCCAATGCAAGGGACACGGTTTCGAGCCCTGGTCCAGGAAGATCCCACATGCCACAGAGCAACTAAGCCCGTGAGCCACAACTACTGAGCCTGCACTCTACAGCCTGCAAGACACAACTACTGAGCCCACGTGCCACAATTACTGAAGACCATGCGCCTAGAGCCTGTGCTCCGCAACAAGAGAAGCCACCACAGTGAGAAGCCCGCGCACCGCAAAAGAGTAGCCCCAGCTCACCGCAACTAGAGAAAGCTGGCGCACAGCAACGAAGACCCAACACAGCCAAAGAAATAAATAATTAATTAATTAATTAAATTAAATTAAATAAATTCACCTCTAGGTTCAGTTGCCACCTCCTCCAGGAAGCCCTCTTTGATTCCCCGTCTGGATCTTTCTTCCCCATCATACCTCCCCTCAGCCCATCTCTCTTACACAGTACTTCTCCCAAGTGCAACATTTTTCTGTGACTTTTTTGTGTGTTTTTTTCTCTCCTCCACTGGACTCTGAGCTCCAGAGGAACAAGGCCCTGTCTCATGTCTGTCTCCTTCAATTTGGACTCCCCAGCCCTGAGTACAGTGCCTGGCCGAGAGTCAGCCCCCAGGAAACATTAGTTTAATTAAACGATTAATTAAATAATTGATAATATTATGGCTGGCCCCACGTCAAACCTAGGGCAAGGTTTTCTTTTCCCACAGGGTCATCTGGGAGGTTTAAAAGACAACAGGGAAGGGAGAGGCTCTGGAAGGAGCAGAGGGTTGGTTATTATTACTGCTGCTGTCATTACTGTTGGGAGAAATACCTAAGAGAGGCTCTAGTCAAAGGCCATGGGGCTGGGGGGAGAGGGAGGCCCCTCCACACTGCCCAGAGGAAGCAGAGAGGAGGTCGCGGTGGAGGCGGCCGATGAGCTGAGCAGAATCTGGAGTTTTTTAAGGTTGAGGGCTGAAGTATAAAGCTGTAAGAGGGGGCAGCCCCAGTAAACTCATCCTGGGCCTCAGAGCCCGCTCGTGGCCCTAAGTTCTGAAAAGGCACCCTGAGTCAGGCTCCGTTTCCAGACTGAACCCAAGAACCAGTCTGACTGAACCCACCCCAGGGCCTCACTAGGCCCATCGGCAACCCGCAGACTAGGCCCCCCTCCGCCTCCCTGCTTAGGAGGCTGATTGGGTTCAGCGAGGGGGCAGTGACTCAGAGGCCTGGTGCGCAGTGCACTGGGGGATGGCGGTGAGGAGCTGGCCGACCCCGAAGCTCAGGAACGCTGACTCACCAGGGCTCCCCTGAGTTCCCTGCTGCCCAGATCAAGCCCAGGATCTGATCTGGCACTCCCAGTAGCTCTGCTTCCAGTGGGCAATTGCAGGAGTTCCCGGGCCTGGGTCCCGGGCAGGAGCGGGCAAAGCCCCTCGCTGGGCAGCAGGCCTGGTTCTCCACCAGGAAACTGAGTGGGCTGACCCCGGGCCAGCCAGCCCCAAGTCCGGCTCTCCCGAGCCCAGCTTTTGTGCCTCTTTGACCTCTCTCCTGCCTCTGGAGGCCGCACCCCTGTAGGTCCCTCCAGGGGCAAGGTTGCGCAGAAGACCCAGGTGCCGTGTTTACAGAATGCCAAGGTCACGTTCACAGAGATCATTGTGTGTGTGTGTGTGTGTGTGTGTGTGTGTGTGTATTTGTGTGTGTGTGTGTGTGTGCGCGCGCGTTGTCTCCTCCATCAGACTAAGTTAGAGAAATATCTCCCCTTGGAAGCTTCCAGTCTGAGTGGGAAGACACAGCTCCTTTCCTCAGGGACCACCCCCCCAATCTGCATCTGCAAGCAGAGACAGCCTCTGCTCTTGGGGACCCCCAGAGTGACCATCATGGAAGGAGTGAGGAGGACCAACAATGAAAGTAGCTGTGAGAACATGTCAGACTCAGTGAAATCAGCCCAATGAACAGAGCATAGACTGAACCTCAAAGTGCAGAAGGGACCCCCAGATCCAAGGATAAAAGGCAAGTGCCGTGCATCCAGGAGGACTGCCTGGAGGAGGTGAGGCAGGTGGGGGGGTGGGGCAAACTCAAAGGGGAATGGGATAGTGAGAAGGAGACATTGAGCCTCATCTCCCAGCAGCCACACCAAACTCGTTCCCACACCTATGCCTTTGTCCACACTGATCTCTATACCTGGAATGCCATCTGCTGCCCTCAATCAAGGTTCTGAAGCCTTGCCTGCCCACTCCTCTATCACTCACCCCAAATACCCTCCCCCAGAAAGGAGGAACTCCAAACAGCCTCCCAATGTGGGATGTCCTCCAGGCCTGGGACCAGTGACTGGTACAGGGCTGGGTTCCAGAGCAAGTGAGAGAGTGAGTGAATGAATGAATGGGTGAGAGATGGAGACCTAGGCTGGAGGAGAAATGTTGGCAAAGGTCCAAAGTTGGGATGGTGTGAGTCAGAAGCAGGTACTAAGGACAGAGGGCAGGGAGCGCCCACCTTGCTCCACAGGTCCTCGATGGTCTTGACGTAGTGGCTGTAGTCGAGGGCGGGCCCGGAGCCCTGCTTCTTGTACCAGTCGTGGATCTCCACCTCCAGGTCGGCATTAGACTCCAGAGCGCGCACCTTGCCCAGGTAGGAGGCCAGGCGGTCGTTGAGGTTCTGCATGGTCTCCTTCTCGCTGCCCCCCGTGCCCACAGAGAAGCGGGACGAGGACACAGACATGTTGCCAGAGCTGCTGGCTCCCAGGAGGCTGGGGGGCCGGCAGGCACCCCCAACACGGATGGAAGACATCGAGAGAAACCCCCACCACCGGGCACACACAGGCCCTTGACGGAGCCGAAGTGGAAAGCCGGTGGATGCTGGTGGTGGGGGCGGCCATGGTGTCCACAAGTCAGGCGCAGGGCCTGGTTTGCACAGAGGCCCCAGGTAGCCCTTTAGAGCCCTTTATAGCCAGGCTAAAGGGCAGCTGGGCCCCTGGCTCTTTAAGTCAGAGCCAAAAGCCCAGCCTCTGTACCAGGCGCCCAGGGCTCAAGCTGGACGCACCGAGGGCATCCCGAGCCTGGCCTGAGCACAAGGGCTTCTTAGCAGCCCATTGTCTGTTAGAAACAAAGGTGGTACTGGAGCCGCAACCCCGGGGTAGGGTGATTCTCCACCCTCAGCCACAATTAGGTGGCTGAGCTCATTCTTGGGGGGAGTCCGGAGAACCCAGCCCTGGGAGCCAGAAAGGGCCTGGAACAAGGCTCCACAGGCCCAGAGCCTGGGGCTGGTCTGGCCCCCCACCCAGCATTCTTGGGTCCCAGGGAGAGGGTGGAGAGATGCGGGGGACACCTTCCCCTACTGCGTACAATGTGGCCCTGAGGGAGCCCCCCAGGTCTCTTGGGATTATTCCAAGTCTGTGGGAGGAGACGTAGCCCCTGGCCCGGGGGCTGCCCTATCTGAGGGGAATAGTCACAGCCACTGACCTGAGGGAGCTTTGGAACCTTTCAGGAAGTCAGTTCAAGAGCCTCAGTTGCCTCATTTGCAAAATGGGGGTAATTCCTGCCTCCCAGGGTCTTTGAGGGAATCTGGAGAGATGGCTGACATCAGTCAAGCTGGGGCTGAGGGGGAGAAGGAAGCAGAGGGTTAGGGTGACCACTCCTCCTCACACACACACACACCCCCCGCAGTCCCTGAGGGAAGACACTCCCAAGGGGCCCTCAGAGGAGACGCTGAGCGCAGGAGAAGCAGGACCTGTGCAGCGGGTACCCCTCCACGGAGACGCGCCCTGGGGAAGTGTGGCCTCTGCGAGGACAAAGCACAGTCCCACACCCTGTCGGCTGGCACCCGTCCATGCCCAGCCAGGAGATTACCAGCCTTAATTGCTTCCGTGCTAATGATTTATGTGCTGCCAGTACCCCAGCGTCTGCACCGGGCCTGTCTGAATGGGGAGCTTCCAGGGAACCGGAGGCCTCCGGGCCAGGCAGGGGCGGAGGGAGACTCGTGGGTGGCCTGGGCTCTCGGCCCACACACGGGGAAAGAAAGTGGGTGCCCTCACGCGCAAGGGTGTCTCCTTGCTTGGAGAGTGGGGGCTCCACGAGCTACTGTGAGAGAGGGGACAACCTGACTGACTTCGTCCTGCTCCCACCCCGCCTGTAAAGTCTGGGGGTTCTCAGGGTTCCTGGGGGCACGGAGGGGGCTCAAGGTCAAGGCTAGGCAGCGAGGTCAGAACACCGGGGCTCTTCCATGAGGCCAGACACCAGGGAGGACGTCCTCCTCCTCCTCGACCGTCTTGGGGAAGGGAACCAAGAGAACCTGGGGTCACCTGAATGGGTCAGAGGCCAGCCTTGCACCACCCACTCACCTTCACGGGGAATGACCTTCCCCCTTCCCACTGGAGCCACTCTCCCAGGAAGCCCCCTCCCCCAGAAGCTGACTGATCTCCTCCCTCCAGACAGGCCTCACTCAGTTCAGAGAGGTGAATGTGGAGCAGAGCCAGGGGCCTGGGGAGGGGGCCGGGCCACAGGGCACCACTCACCCTCTGCCTCTCTCAGAGCCTGCATCCCAGCCCGCAGCCCACCTCCAAAGCCCTCAGACCTTAGGCTTGAGGCCCAGTTCGAAGGGGCAGAGAGTTTAGTAACCTTCCTTTCTCCCTCCAAAATCACCAAGGTCCCACCATCCCCCCATCACTTCCATCTGCCACCCCCCGACGTCAGGCTGTGTGTCAAGGTCTGGGCCTCGGCAGCTCCACACCATTGATCCCCCAGACCCTTTGCCTCCGGCCTTTGGAGACTCTGCCACCTCTGAGGCCCCTGCAGCACCTCGGCCCAGAGAGGCCTCACCTGCTGCTGAAGGGCAGGCCTGGTCAACCCCCCTCCCCAGGTGAAAGGACAGGGTCAGGGCCAGGAAGGCCTCCCTGGCCCTCTGGAAAGCGTGGCCACCCTTGGCGGGCCTAAGAAGAGCCCGGACACTCCTCCCTCACCGCTCCGAACAGCCCTGGCCAGACCCTGCCAACGACGCCACGCGGACACCGAGGCCCAGGGCGCCGCAGCGGCAGGGCAGCCGGGCGCTGGCAGCCGAGCCCGGCCTGATGCGGGGCCCCAGCAGCGCCCACTCCCCCTGCCAGGGGAGGAAGGCCTGGCGGGAGCCGGTCGGGGGCTATGCCAAGGTCCTCTCGCCTGTGAATTCTCCTGCCCGGGCCTGTCTTCCAACCCCAGCAGCCAGAGGGGCAGCGCCAGGCCCACAGCCCTCACGGGTGTCAGCCGCTCGGCCCACAAGGAGGAGGAGAGGAAAAGGAGGCGATCCAGCCCCACAGCCTGCCGGGGGACCAGCACGGGGGGCAGGGGACAGGAGGAGGAGGCCCCAGGGAGACGGCTGGGACAACTCCCGGCATCCCCCAGTGAGTGTCCCCAGCCAGCCCCCGCCTTGCCCAGCCCCACAGGCCCTGGATCTCCTCGCTAGAGGCTGCTGGACGGCCGGCGTGCTCTCGGGTTGACTAGGACAGACCGTGTCTCAGATTTGAGCAGGACTATAGGGTGTGGGGGGAGAGTCCCCAGGACCGTACCCACCCTACGAGGTTGATGGAAGGCGCAAGGTGCAGGGTGGCCTGGGGGCCCCCGTATACACTTGATGTTCGATAGATGCGTATCGATGTTGACAAAGGTCTCGCCACATCGGCCCAGTCGACCTTGGCTCCTACACAGGCCCCCCCCCCGCCGAGCATTAACTGTCACCTTCCTAGGACAGTGCCCACCCCCACCCAGAACCCAGGGCACGGCAGGTATGCAGCAGGTGCTCTGTAAGTGTTCACTGCGTCCTTAGGAGCAGGGAGCCTGGGCCATGACTGGGGCGGAGACAGGGGCCCAGGAAGGGAGTACATGGCTACCTCTACCCTCCCCCCAAGGGAAAGGGTCCCTATCAGGTGAGGTCAGGAAAGTGAGAGGCCCGGATGTGGGGGTGGGCTCCCAGCTGGGACCTTGGCTTTGCTGGTGAGGAGAGGACCCCAAACCCTTCAGGGGCCCCAGAGACTGGACCCCACCCCCAGACTCTGCCACTAGGGCCTGTCAGCTCCTTTCCTCACAGACACATAGTCCCTCTCACCTGCAGGCACCTTGCCCAGAATAGGTCACCAAGGAGCTCACGGGTGCTCCTCCCTTTACCTCAGCCCTGAAGCCTCCTCACCCCTTGCCAAAGGCACCCTCACCCCGCCACACCTGCCCTCAGGTGGAACCCTCTTCCTCTATTCGGTTTCCTCAGCCTCTGTCCTGAGGCCCCAGGGCCGCCCCGCCCAGATCCACCCACTAATGATTTCCGGCTGACTCCACAGAAGGCCCCACCCTCCGCCTCGGGGCGGGGCGGGGCTTGCGGGAGGCGTGGAGCGGTCCTGGCGGCCGCCTCCCAGGAGGCACGATTCAGAGTCAGAGGCGGGACGTCCTGCAGTGCCCCCTGAACTCCAGGGGTCCACAGCTGCTCCCTTCCCCACACAAGCACACGCAGCCACCTCCCAGTAGCTGGCTTCCAGGAAACATGTGCCTGGGGTGGACCCAAGACGGGATTCGGCCGCCCGGGGAAAGCCCGCCCCCCCCGGACAGAGCCACAGCAGCTGTCCAGGGCCCCGCCCCAGAAAGGGCCCCCATGGGACCCCGGACAGGAGGAGAGGGCAAGGGAGGGCCTAGAACCAGCAGGAACGGGCGGGGAGGAGGTCTGGGAGGGGAGCCCAGGCCTTCCAGCGAGGGAGGGAACCCTTGCTTCTTCCCAAGGCTAGAAGACTCCCGCTTAACAGGACCAGCTGCTCCCCTCTGCCCCTCCCTCCCTTCCCCCTTCCTTGGCCTCAGGGAGTTATGGGGGAGGAAGAGAGGGCAGGTGGGCCCCCTTTCGGACCTGGGGCTCACCCCCTCTCCTTTGCCCTGCAGGCTGATGGGGCACTGAGGGCCTGGGGGAACCGAGTCAGAAACCCCAGCCTCCCAGGCCCCTGGGCCCTGCCCCGCCTGCCCACTCTGCTGTTCACCCTCCATGCCCTGCGAGGCTGGTTGCTCTCCATTAACTCACCCTCATTTGTCCCTGTTCTTCGATGCTCCTGAGTGATTTCCTCCAGGGGCATATATGGCCCGGGCTCCTGGAGAGAGAGGCTTTGTCTCTCCCCTCAGAGTGGAGGCTTCCTAGGATAGACGCTGTATCTCTCCACTCAGACTGGGAGCTCGCTGGGGGTGGAGGCCGTGTCTCCCCCGTGTGAGTCCGGGGATGCTCTGAGCATGGCCTGCCTCCTTCCTTCACCTGACAGCGCCGGCAGGAAGGGGCGCTCTTGGCTTTTTGACAGCCCAGCCCACCACATGATGGGATCATTCTGTGCCCGACCAACAGGGGAGCACGCCTGTGCAAAGGCCTGGGCTCCATGGAATACTCCCCCCCACCTGCTCCCCCCCATTCAACCCAGCCTCATCCCTGAAGCTGCCCCAACCTGGCAGTTTCACAGCCCCCTCGTCCCTGCCTCTGCCTCAGAACCCGGGCCCTGGGACTTGTTAGTTAACATTTCAGGTGTGATACACTTTCTCCAGCAAGGTTTTGTGGGGGAGGAACCACAGCCCCTGATCTTCACGACCCCCGTCGTGAAGCATGTTATCTGTGATCACGACTCCGCACCTCATGAAAAGAGCTCAGAAGGCCGAGTGCAAGAGCCTGGGTCAATGTGGACCCTGCCGTGGACAAGTCATATCCCTTCTCTTAGCCGCATCTGCAAAATGAGGCTACCCGGCTTCCATGACAAACTCTTTGTGAGAGAGCTTGTCACAGCAGCTGGCCCCAGTCCTTGTGCACACTAGAGATTGGGGGAAGGGTCAATGACTCCAATGCTGGCTAGGGGAAGGCCCCCGGGGGTGAGATGGAACCCTTCCCTCCCCGTGCCAGGCAGACTCAGGTCCTTATCCCCTTATATGGCAAAAGGGACTTTGCAGGTGTGACTAAGTCGAGGGCTTTGCAATTGGGAGATTATTCTGGATTATCTGGTTGAGCCCAATATGACCGCAAGGGTCCTTAAACGAGGGAGGCAACAGGGTCAGGGTCAGAGAAGGAGCTGTGGCAACAGAAGCAGAGGTCAGAGGGATGTAGCCATGAGCCAGGGAAGCGGACTCTAGAAACAGGAAAAGACAAGGAACGGTTCTCCCCTAGAGCCTCCAGAAGGGGCTCAGCCCTGCTGACACTTTGACTCTAGCCTCCTAAGACGCATTTCAGACCTCGGACTTCCAGAACTGTAACGTAATAAGCGTGTGTTGCTTTAAGGCCCTAAAGTTGTCATTTGTTCCGAGAGCAATAGGAAATTGATACACTCCCCCAGCCCATTCTAGCACCCGTGAGTGCTAGCCACTCTCACTTGTGTTAGAATTATTTGGATCTCCTTCCCTTCTAGAAAGACAATCCTTGACAGCCAAAAGATGGCTTTCTGTTTATCTCTGGACCCACGCTAAGGTCTAACTCGGTGCTTTGTGCACAGGAAGTGCCCGATCAATGCGGGCTGGATAAATGCAGGCAGTAAGAGCCCAATGCTGGGCTTCGCTCAGCACCCATTCATCGCATTCATGGTGTGGCCGTCACGGGGCTGGGTGCCCGAGAACTCAGCACTGAGTCAGCGAGTCCTGCCCTCAATGAGTGCAGGCAGGTGAGCGAGAGACAGACAGATGCACAGTCCGTCCAAGCACCGTGTTACTGTGTGGTGATGAAAGTGTGTGTGTACAAGCACCTGGGAGGAGCGGGAAGGAGCGACTCATTCAGACCAGGCTGCTGAGGGCAGTTTCATAGGGAGGGACCAGAAAGCTGGGTTTCGAAGCCAGGGCAGGGCTTTGCCAGGCAGAGAAGACGAGGTGCGAATTCATCCAGGCAGAAGTGGGGACGTGCCCAGTGTGTTTGGGGGCCATCAGGAGACTTGCAGCTGGATCACAATTTCAGGGGGAGCAAGAGGAAAGCAGATCTCGAAGGAAACCCCTTTGTTCAGCTATTAATTGAGCACCTACTGTGTACTGGGCACTGCCCTAGCCTCTGGGGATATGGTGATGAACACAAAAGAAACCATTTTTGCTTTTATGGAGCAGATATTCTAGGGGGTAAGATGGACAGTAATCAATCCAGAGAATGAGACATTCTTCAGGGAAACATGAAAGGGAATGTGAGTGCTTCTGGGGCGGCGCAGGAAGGCCTCTTCTAAGTGACATTTAAGGGGAAAACTGAATTAAGGAAGGAGCGAGCAGGTGCAGGGAAGGGCATTCCAGGCCAAAGTAGGAACTAGTGCAAAGGCCTTGGAGCTGAACCAAGACACTCCTTTTCAGGGAACTAGAAGAAGGACCAGTATGGCTGGGGTGGGGTGAGCAGAGGAGAAAGTGGGGCTACGTAAGCTCAGAAAGGGGCAGGGCAACGTTACAGAGTAGTGGTTCTAAGCCCTGATGCACAGAGCTGGGCCCGGGTGGTGCTAACGAGAGCCAAGGCTGAGAACCATGCTGCAGAGCCTGGGAGACCAGGGGAAGGCACGTACATCCACGTCAAGAAGTTTTTGTTTGTTGGACTGCAGACTTCCCAGAGCCCTTAACAAGCTAATGTGCACTGTGACTGTACGAGGAGAAGACAGAGCGCTAAGCGTTTCCCAAACTTAATCACCCACGGACCCACTTTCAGGGGGTGCATGTGGAGCTACGGTTCCTTGGAACCCATTTTGGGAATCTAATGGCCAATTCATAGTGCATATTAGTGGGAGAAATGGCTAGAATGAAAGTTGGAAAGAGAGACCTCCATGAAAAGTGTGCTGCAGAGTTCGGACTTTATTCTATAGCAATAGTCATCCAAGCATTGCTGTACTGTTTTGTTTTTAGTTTGTCTGTTTAGAGATTTTAATTATACAAAGAGAGATGACTGATCTCTTCAATGTCTCGGTTTCCCAGTTAATAATATCTCTTGGAGAGCCACCTCACCCTCTTTTTTTTTTAATTTATTTAATGTATTTAAATTATTTTTTATTTTTGGCTGCGTTGGGTCTTCGTTGCCGCGCGGGCATTCTCTAGTTGTGGTGAGCGGAGGCTACTCTTCGTTGCGGTGCACGGGCTTCTCATGGCAGTAGCTTCTCTTGTTGCAGAGCACAGACTCTAGGCACGCGGGCTTCAGTAGTTGTGGCACATGGGCTCAGTAGTTGTGGCTCGCGGGCTCTAGAGCGCAGACTCAGTAGTTGTGGCGCACGGGCTTAGTTGCTCCGCGGCATGTGGGATCTTCCCGGATCAGGGCTCAAACCTGTGTCCCCTGCATTGACAGGTGGATTCTTAACCACTGCACCACCAGGAAAGTCCCTCACTCTCTTTAATTTAATCCATCGTGACCGTGAGCTGTAATTTACTCACTCCTGTCCCCCTCAAAACAGTGTCCAGCTTTTTTTGCTTTTTACAAACAATGGTGTAATAAACCTCCCTGAACATAAGCCTGGTGAACTTTTACAAATATATCCTTAGGGGAAATTTTAGCCGTGGGATTCCTGGGTGAAAGGGGAGATCCATTTTCTCTTTTGATAGCTCTTGCCAAATTTTCATTCAGAGTGAATTGAAATTATATCTTTGCTTTAAAATACTCTAATCTCCCCCACAAAAGATGGTGGAGGGGAGAGAAGAAACAAGAATGGCCCCATGTTGACGGGACATAGAGAACAGACTGGTGATTGCCAAGAGGGAGGGGGTTGGGGGAGGGGTGGAGTGGGAGTGTGGGGTTAGCAGATGTCAGCTATTATATACAGAATGGATAAACACCAAGGTCCTACTGTAGAGCGCACGGAACTATGTTCAATATCCTGTGATGAACCATAATGGAAAAGAATATTTAAAAAGGAATATATATATGTATAACTGAATCACTTTGCTGCACAGCAGAAATTAACACAACATTGTAAATCAACTATACTTTAATGAAAAATATATTGAGGGGCTTCCCTGGTGGCGCAGTGGTTGAGAATCTGCCTGCCAATGCAGGGGACACGGGTTCGAGCCCTGGTCTGGGAAGATCCCACATGCCGCGGAGCAACTGGGCCCGTGAGCCACAACTACTGAGCCTGCGCGTCTGGAGCCTGTGCTCCGCAACGGGAGAGGCCGCGACAGTGAGAGGCCCGCGCACCGCGATGAAGAGTGGCCCCCGCTCGCCGCAACTAGAGAAAGCCCTCGCACAGAAACGAAGATTCAACACAGCTAAAAATAAATAAATAAATAAATAAATTTTTTTAAAAAAAATATATATATATATATATTGAAAAGAGAAAAAAAGGAATGTCAGCATGTTGACAATTATTGAAACTGAGTGATGGGCATATGGGAGTTTGTTCTGCCATTCTCTCTACTTTTGTGTATATTTGAAATTGCCACAGTTTTAAAAAAAGGTCACAGGCAGCCCCAGGGCCCTGTACCAGTCATGGATCTTCACCTCTAAGTTTTCCTGAAAAGTTCTACAAATTTTCGTTCCCACCCACTATGAATGAGAATAACTCCTCCCTCCACCCACCACATCCGTCAGCACTGGGTCTCACCAAGCTTTGAAGTTTGTTGTTGTTTTCCAATTTCTGTCTTTTTGATCGTTGAAAAAGGCCTCTCTATTGCTTCAGTTTCCATTTCTTTATTCATGAGTAAGACTGACTATCCTTCCCTAAATTTTTAGTCCCTTCTTGTTTGGTTGGTTTTTTTAATTTAATTTTTATTTTATATTGGAGTAGAGTTGATTTACAATGTTGTGTTAGTTTCAGGTGTAAAGTGATTCAGTTATACATAAACATATATCCATTCTTTTTCAGATTCTTCTCCCATATAGGTATTATAGAATATTGAGTAGAGTTCCCTGTGCTTACTACTTACAGTAGTAAGTCCTTGTTGATTATCTACTTTATATATAGAAGTGTGTATCTGTTAACCCCAAACTCTAGATTGTCCCTCCCCCCTACATTTCCCCTTTGGTAACCATAAGTGTGTTTTCAAACTCTGTTTCTGTTTTCTAAATAAGTTCATTTGTATCATTTTTTTTAACATCTTTATTGGAGTATAATTGCTTTACAATGCTATGTTAGTTTCAGCTTCACAACAAAATGAATCAGTTATATATATACATATATTCCCATATCTCTTCCCGCTTGCGTCTCCCTCCCTCCCACCCTCCCTATCCCACCCCTCCAAGCGGTCACAAAGCACCGAGCCGATCTCCCTGTGCTATGCGGCTGCTTCCCACTAGCTATGTACCTTACGTTTGGTAGTGTATATATGTCCATGCCTCTTTATCGCTTTGTCACCGTTTACCCTTCCCCCTCCCCATAGCCTCAAGTCCATTCTCTAGTAAGTCTGTGTCTTTATTCCTGTTTCACCCCTAGGTTTTTCATGTCATTTTTTTTTTAATTCCATACATATGTGTTAGCATATGGTATTTGTCTCTCTCTTTCTGACTTACTTCACTCTGTATGACAGACTCTAGGTCTATCCACCTCATTACAAATAGCTCAATTTCGTTTCTTTTTATGGCTGAGTAATATTCCATTGTATATATGTGAGTGCCAACAAACACATGAAAGAATGCTCAACATCACTAATCATTAGAGAAATGCAAATCAAAACTACAATGAGATATCATCTCACACCAGTCAGAATGGCCATCATCAAAAAATCTAGAAACAATAAATGCTGGAGAGGGTGTGGAGAAAAGGGAACCCTCTTACACTGTTGGTGGGAATGTAAATTGATACAGCCACTGTGGAGAACAGTATGGAGGTTCCTTAAAAAGCTACAAATAGAACTACCATATGACCCAGCAATCCCACTACTGGGCATATACCCTGAGAAAACCATAATTCAAAAAGAGTCATGTACCAAAATGTTCATTGCAGCTCTATTTACAATAGCCCAGAGATGGAAACAACCTAAGTGTCCATCATCGGATGAATGTATCATTTTTTTTAATATGGAATGCTTCACGAATTTGGGTGTCATCCTTGCCCAGGGGCCATGCTAATCTTCTATTGTTCCAGTTGTAGTACGTGTGCTGCCAAAGCCAGCACCCTTCTTGTTTTTTATGAACCAGCTGTTCCTAGTCTACACCTTTTTTTTTTTTTTTCTGTGGGATCTTGTCCCTCCTGACGTGTGTGAGCTTTTGGTCAACGTGAGAAGGAGGCCTTTCCCACATGGGTTGCAATGTCTTTTCCCAGCTGACCACTGGTCTTCCAACTTTGTTTACAGTGTTTTTTTCCCCAAACAAAACGATTTCCCTTAGGTCACATTTGCTAATTTTTTCTTTTATGCCTCTGGGCATAAAAGAAGCGCTCACTTTGGTGGCGATGTGAAAGCCGGAAGGGGGCCAAGGGCCAGCCCCGGAGCTAAAGGGATGGTCTGGGAGAGAGATGATGAGGGCAAGGATGGGACACAGTGGCCGACAGGGAGATGGACCTAAGTGGGGGAGGCGTCAGGATGAGTCTGCATTTTCAGGGTTGAGCAGGTGGGCAGGTAATATGCCACTGACTGGGTCCGAGAAGCCAGAGAGAAAAGCAGGGTTCAGAGGAAGAAATCAATTCACTGACCTCAAAGCACGTACCACCCTGTGTGGTCACACCTATTTCCTGTCTCCTCCTCCACTCAGGCAGGGACCCTGCCTCCTTTCTGTCCCCAGGAACAGACATAGCAAATGGTGCTTGATAACTGCAGAAATGAATGAATATGTGAATGACCTGAGTTCGAGGTGCCTCTGCCTGGGTGGAGATGCCAGGGTGTGGAAGGAGGCACTCACAACTGAAGGGACTTTCTCCTCCATAATCCCCCACCACCACCACCACCAAGGGACTGATGGGGCTGCCACCTCGTCTGAGCCAGCTGGACTTGGCTGGGTCCACCAACCGGCCACGTGGAAGCCTGTCACGCTTTGTGGCAGAAGACAAAGGGCTGCATTCGGTCCTGAAAACTCTAGCATCCACGGGCTTTGTGGTTGTGGCAGCTGGGGAAGCCTCCTGGGTGCCAGGCGAGGAAGTCCTCCACCTAGTGGCCAGCGAGGGAAGCGGGGAGACTCCCGAGGCAGAGCCCTGGGACTAGTTCCCTGGGGAACGGTCTAGAAAAGCTGGCTGGCCTCGAGGAAGGCTTCCAGGACAGGTTAGGAGAGCCAGTCGCGTTTCTGGGTTGATTTCAAGGTCGCCACCTGGAGACAGGGGGTGCAAACACTGACCGGACAGCATCTGACCAGGGAGCAGAGGAAAGGGAGAAGGAGGACACTGGTGGGGCTCCCACCTCACGTGGTCGTCTCTTCTCACCCTTCTGCTCCGTAGCCCGCAAGGCGGAAGCCAGAATGCTTCCATCAGGACTGCAGGCCCGGGCGCTTTCCAAGAATGATCTAATCCTAGTTAAACCCCGGGCTCAAGACCGCGCCAACTGGAGCCTCAAATCTGTAGCGGGAGCGCCCTCTGCTGGCCGCCCTGGGTCGCGCGCCTCTGCCAAGCAGTCCCGGGAGGTGGCACCTGCGACTAGCGTAGGGACCACGGGACTCAAGACATCTTCCACCTGCGCTTCACACCGGCGCCTTCTCCAAGGGCCTGGCTCCTCCTCACCGTCTTCAGCTCCTCTCCCTGTAGTCCCGTGACCCCTGTAGCACCAGGGGCCCGGGCTGGGCCATTGCGTCCATTCCAGGCCAATGGACATGAAATTCCTTGTTGAAGCTGGCCTGTGCATTGCATTATGCCTCTCCTCCCCTCGTTCTCCATCTCCAAAAAACCTTTCCCTGCCTCTGGCACAAAGCCCTCCTCCCGCAACCCCGTGCTTAGACCTTTCTATTAAATGGCTCACCCCAAAGGTACTTCTTACCGAGACTCCCCCAGCCCTGAGTGGGAGGGTCCCCGAGGACCCCCTTCATGTGGACCACCCCCTTCCTGCCTCCAGCTCCCTGGGGCAGCAGCTGCTGTGGGCTGGCTCCTGCTGGAGCGCCCCACGCAGAGTACGGCACCTGCTCCCTTCACAATAGATGGATCACGTCTGCGTGCAAAGCTCTGTGAGTGCCTGGTGTGCGCATGTGTCTGGGCGTGCCTTGCGCGTGCCTGCACAGCGAGTACGTGCACCTCTGTGGGGTCTGCAGAGTGACCTGGGTGGGGCTGCTACCCCGGGCGGCGGCGGCGCGGAGAGGGAGGAAGCCAGCGTCCCGCGCCCCCAGGAGGCAGCACTGAGCCGCCCTGGCCTCGCCGGCAGCTTAACAGGCAGAAAGAGCCCTGTGTCTCACCCACGGGGCCTGGAGAGAAGTGCTTCAGATCTGCAAAGAGAGCAAGGGAATAACAGCCCCAAATCCCCATTGCGGGTCGTGGTGAGATGGGAGAGGGTGCTGTCAACGTTTCTAAGATCGGGTGGTGGGTTCACAGGTGTTTGTTGTCTTAATTCTTAAATCCTACCCATATTTTGTAGATATTATTTTGAATCCATTTGGTGGTACTTTTTTTCTTTCTAGTAAAGGTTGACCTCAGCTCTCTCTAGAACAGGGAAAGACCCCTTGCCCCTCTGAGTCAACTTCTGGGGCAAACATGAGCCTGGCAGCTCCTAGGGTCTCCCCAGACTCCTGGAGGGTTCCCTGGGGTTGACCTCCACCCTGGGGAAGGGGAGACAGAGCTTCTCCCACGGCCCTGGGTCTCCTGCCACCACCCTCCAGGATTAGCCACACCTTTACACTCAGCTTACACGCACATTCGCACGCCCATGGTCACATGCTCACAGACTGACATATTCACACACTCATACACTCACGCATTTACACACTCACATTCACACTCTCCCACTCATACAACTTCATACCACACACTCACACGCATTCGTAGACTCTTACGCTCTCAGGCACATTCACATACACACACTCAGGCTCCCACCTTCACACACTCGCCCACAGCTTTCACATAGTCACACTCACACTCCTAGACTCACACATTCATAATCGCAGATGCACACGAACTCACACACTCATAGATCCATACACACTCGCACAGAGTATATACACATTCACAGACACACTCACAATCAGCTCTCACACACATTCACGCAGACTCACACACATTCACACTCACAGACTTGCACACCCACACGCCCATGCACACTCACCTGTATCCACACCCTCACACATGCATACAGACGTGCACAGCCTCACACTGATTCACATTCACAGACTCACGCTCACACTTTTACACACTCATGGGCACTTTCACACACTCATGGGCACTTTCACACTCGTGCACACTCACACTCACACAGCCTCTCCCGGCTCGTCCTTTACCCACCCACTCACACAAAGCAGCCATTGCCATGCACGCTGGCCCATTAACCTTGAGTCCTCCCCGCGGGGGGGGGGTGGGGAGCTTCCACCCACCTTGCTCTCAGAGAGATTTCTGGAATCTGCCCAGGATGCCCCAATCCCAAGGTAGAGGGGTGTTTTTCCTCGGACTGGAGGCAGCAGAACCAGGGCCAGGATCACGTGACAGCCCTTTACAAGTCTGCAGGCCTCAGAGGAATTCCCCAAGCTGCCTGCACCCATTCACTAGTTCATTCTCTCACTCCCCGACCTCCATGAGGGAGAGCCCGGAGACGTGGCAGGGGACACACATGACAGTGGACCCTGGTCTTAGGGGGCTCTGTCCCCGGGGGAGGCACCAGACATCACAAGCTGGTTGAGCAGGTGGGGCCGTGGGAGCACCTCAGAGGGACCCCCGATGCAGCCCAAGAGGCAGGACAGCTGGGGCAGGTGTCTGAGCAGGGACCTGTATACATAAGGGTCACAGGTAGACACTAGCCTTCCTGACAGGAGATTGGCATGTGCAAAAGCCGGGAGGCCCCAGGGCCTGGCACCCTCAGGGAAGTGAGACGCCTCGGATGGGGGGCGTTGGCTGGGGAGGCTGAGATGGGAGCTGGGCCTGGAGAGGTGGGCAGGGGCCCGCAGTGGAAGGCCCTGTATGCTCTGCTAAGGAGCACAGCCTCTCTCTTGAAGGCCACAGGGTTCCCTGTTCAACCGTGAAGGACAGGCGAGGACAAAGCCTCTCTGCAGAGGCCAACAGTGTGTCCAGAACCTCTGGGAATGGCAGGTGCCCTCAGCCCCCATCCCAGGAGGAGAGTTAGCCCAGAAACCCCATCCACTGGTTCAGGGAGCACCCCACAGGTGAGCTGCGCGCTTCCCTAACACATCAGAGCGCGACCCCAGTGAGTGACAGAGTCTGTCTGTGCAGAGGGTCAGAAACAAATGTGCAAACCAAAACCCTGGGAATCTTCAGGAAGAGTGGCCAGCTTCTCCCAAGCAGCCTGGCCCGGCTGAGCCACTGGCTCTAGCCCAGCAAGGAGTGAGGGGGTATGGGGATGCCCCACGGGAGGGAGCAGGGGCTGGGGAGGCCAGCGGAGCAGAGCTGGGGACAGCATGGGGGAGGCACAGGGTCCTGGCTCCCCAGCCAGCGCCCATTCCTGTATGAGGGAGGGTGGAGCTGCTCCAGCCTACACATTCCAGCTGCTGCCGCACCCTTCCAGCCTGTTCTCACCTGTTCCCACGGTTTCCCAGCCTGCCCCAGGCCCAGTTCTCAGTGCTAACTCCCAGAATCCTTCAGGGTTCAGAATCCAGCTACAGAGACCCTGGTCTGAATGTCCAGAAATCCACCTCCACTGGGACAACTGCCTCCCCCCAACACAAACGTGTGCGCACACACACAGACACACATGCACACACACACTGAACCACCCTTAGCCCAAGGACACCAGGACACAGAGCTGGCTTTCAGGGGCCGAGGCACTTCCTTACACTGCAAACAGCACCACTCCCGGGGCCAAGTGCTGCTCTAGAGGGTCCGCAGGAACAGGGTCACGCAGAACGCCAGCTCTAGGGCTCAGCCGTCGGAAGCCGGGGAGGGGGGAGCCTGAGGGGTGCTCAGTGATGGGCTAGATGGGGTAGAGGCTGTGCCCACCTGCTCCCCCCTCCCCTGGCCCAGGCCCCCTGGTCGCCCGGCACTCAGCCTGCTGCCTCTCCAAGTGACATGCTGAGTTGACATTTCAGCTTGTCCCCTGCCCCTCCTCCGACAGCCCCGGTGTCACCCTTCCCGACCTTCCGTGCAGGACAGTATTCCCACACCCACTCTGGGCTCGGGGCCAGGGCCCGTTGGTTGCCACCAAGGCCTGGGAAGTGGTTTCTGCAGCCCAAGCAGCCCTGGGCCTGCCCAGGAAACAGCCCGGCCCTGCCTGCTGCGGAGACGTGACGGAGGCGACCAGCCCAGGCCCCGCGGGCTGAACTCAGAACTGCTGAGGCCGTAGAACTGGGTGACTCGGGAAGGCAAGTGGCGTCTGGGAGCCATTCGCTGGAGTGAATGAAATGCTAGCTCCACCAGCAGCCCTCAGAGGAAGTGGGGAACCGTGGACAGGGTCCCCAGATCCCAGATTTGAGGTTACCTCCCCTACCCCCGGGCAGGGGCCTGGCCTGACCCACAGAGGCTGGTGGGGAAACCGCAGAGCTGGGGTGGAGGGTCTCCCGTGGGGAAGGGGTGGTGGCCCAGCACAGCCCATCTCAGGTCTCAGTCTCAAGGTCACAGTCGGCCCACCAAGAGCCCAGGGGCCTCACATTCCCCCCCCGACCCCAGCCTGCACCCCACCCAGCAGGTAGGTAGGGGGGTCTGTCCTCCTTTGACAGGAGAGGAAACTGAGGCCCAGAGAGAGGAGGTGGACTGTGGCAACGTTTCACAAAGGAGAGGTGGGGACTGGCCTTGACCAACCCCTGCGTGGATCCCTAGCAGACCCCTGCCCTGCAGAGAGCCCGGCGGGCATGCGGAGGAAGCAGGGAGGGGCAAGCTGTAGGCAGCCCCCAGAGCTGGACCCCCGTGGACACAGGGCCCCCCTCAGAGCCTCCGCCCCGGCACCGCACCTGGCACCCAGGGTTCCAAGCTGCTAAGGACAAAGGCATCCCTGAGAGACTGGGCGCTACAAACAGGATGAGCCCCCTGCTGCTTCCTGGCCTTGGAGGGGCCCTCGTCACCCCCCAGCTGTCGGAACACGCTTCGCCCTTCCACCAGCACTTGCTGAGCCATGAGCGGGACCAAGGCCCAAACCGCAGGTGGGCGGCATAAGCCTCAGCGTCCAGGTCTCCAAGCGCAGAGGCAAAAGGGGGGCCTGAGGAGGGGCTGAGCAGTGGGCACCCCAATGCCCGGGCCATGGTGGGGCGCTGGGGCTCCAGCAGGATCCCCCCCCCCCCAGCAGGTATGTGCAAGGCAAGCACACAACCCGGTCCAGGCGGGGTCCCTACAAGGCCAAGGTCATGGTGCTGAGCTGCCTCTGGGGCAGGCAGGGGCCTGGGCAGGGCCCAGGACTCATAGCTTGGCCAAGCCCAGACGCACCCAGCTTGTGAGGAATGTGGACCCCGCCTGGGCTGGCCCTGGGAAAGCTGCCACCCCCGTGGCTCCTGCCCGGCCCTGACTCAGCCTGGGTGGGCCGTGGGCGTGGAAGATGCAGCCTCAGCAGGACCCAGTCTCCCCAGCCCCACCCTCCCCTCTGGCCCACCGGGGACTGAAGCAGGGTACAGGGCCTGACAGAGGGGCCGAGAACTGGAACGGCACACACCGGGTCTCAGGACTTGGGAGACAGCCGGGACACAGATCTGACTTGCCCTTCCCTGCACTGCCCAGGGCATGCCTGCATCAGATTCCCCCAAACATCAGAGAGCAAGGCATTCTAAACACAGTGGTCTGGCCCCTAGGACCCGAGCCCTCTAGCACGGGCATCTCACGTCCCTGAGTCTCAGTTTCCTCATCCATAAAGGGGGGCCAGTGATGGTTCCTCCCCACAGAGCCAGGCAGAGGTGGTGGGAGAAGTTTCTGCTTAACCTGCAAGCATTGGACCAGCAGTTTCAATTGATCACAGCTCTGACCAGGCCTGGTAACTTGGGGAAGAGCCCATCAGCTCTGGGGTGGTACCCCCAACCCAGGGAGGAGAAGCAGAAAGACCCTCAGGTTCCACCACTCCCTAAGTGACAGAGGCATTCACCAGGGAGGCCCGGTGAGCCCTGTGCCCCACAGCTGAGTGACTCCACCTGTCCTCTGTCTCTGTTGCCCATATGGATGTTCCCGAACTCCCCAGGACAGAGGCTGGGACTCCCCACTCAGACCCGGAGCTCCCAAGGTCTGGGGCCATGTTCCTCCCCGACGGGGGCTCCCCAGGGACAGAGACCCCATCTGCCTGTATCGCCCCACAATCCCAAGCCCTGGGCCACAGAAACCAAAGGCCAGTGAAGGTCAGAAAAACTGTCCTTCCCCTCTCCAGCGCCATCCCAGCTTCCCCAGGCCCTGACCCCCTCTGCTCACCCACCCAAGCAGCCCCAAACATGGGGCTGGGCCGGCCTCCCAGTGCCCCTGCCCCAACCTGGGGGCTGGTGAATGTCCCATCCCTCCCCTGCTGCCCCCCACCCAGAACAGAAGGACTCTCTCATACCCTCCCTCCCTGAGCCCTTCCCACAGCCCAGCTGGCCCAGGAGCACCCTCTTGCTTAGACCTTCTCGCCGTGATGCACCTGGCCCGCCTCTGCCTTCCACGCACTACCAAGTCTGAAGGGCTGAGGTTGGGGCCACACCACCCAAGGCTGCTGGGACAACAGCCCTGGCTCCCCTGAGCTTGAGAAGGGAGGGAAGGGTCTCTAGGCCCAGAGACCCTGCTGCCCTCTCCCCACACCCTGCCTGCCTCCCCCCTCCCCCAGCCAGGCTTCTCCCTGGCCAGGCACAAAGGCCCAGGTTTGGGTGTGACCTTGGCAGGGCAACGAGTCTGTATTGTTGGGTGTTGTGCCTGCATCACCAAGGAGAGAGGCTGGGGCTGGCTCCCTGCCATGTTTGGGCCCCAGGCTGAATGCATGGGTGGGGAGGGAAGGCAGAGGATTTGGGGTGTGAGCTCAGTGCCCGCTCCCAGGGCCTGCGGGCGGGGAGGGCCGCCTGGGATTCAAAGCCACCTGGGCTGATTCAGACTTGCTCCCACCCTACCTTTCTGCCAGCTCTGGGAGGCACCAGGCCAGGTGGAACCGGGCGAGGGAAGGGCTGGCTCCCCTGCTGCTCAGATGGGGGCAGGGGGCCCCACACAGCAGGCACTGCCATGCCCCGACCCCCAGGACTGACTTCGCACCGCCCGGGACTCAGGCCACCTGGGAGAGGGTCCCAGGACTCCAGGTCAAGTCACCACCCCTCTTCGACCTCAGTTTCCCCATCTGTAAAGTGTCAGGAGCTGGCCTGGGCGGTCCCTGAGAAGCCTGCCTAGTTCTGTTTGCCCACCATGAGCTGGGCTGGCTTGAGCCGGGAGGCGGAGGGGATCGCGGCCGGCTGGATTTCTGCAGGCCGCTGCCCATCCTGGGGCTGGCACACCTGAGTGCCAACGGGTGGCTGAGGGCAGGAGCCCAGGGCTGTGGCCAGGAATGGTGTCAGAGGGGAGGGGGCCTCCCTGTCCCTCGCCCGACGGCTAGGGCTACCCTTTCTCCCTCTCCCAGCAATGACCAGGCAACAGCTGAAAGAACCTCAGCCTGACCTCCGGTGACGCCTCACCAGCTCCCAGCCCCTCAGACAAAAGGCAGCTTCAATTGTTAGAACGTGCGTTGAGGCCTGACTGTGTGTCTGACTCTGTGCTCAAGGCTGGGAGGCTGGACCGAGGCCCCATCCCAGCGCCAGGGACACAGCCATGGTGCAGGAGGCCACAGGCACCACGGAGCAGCCCATGGGGACAGAGCAGGGCAGGCCTGGGGGGAGGGGGAGGGGGAGCTGAGGCAGAGGAAGGAGGGGAAGGGGCTTAGGGAGGCAGACAGTCAGCTGCGCCGCAAAGAACACGATGAGCGTGGGCATTTGGGGGTGGGACGGTGGAGGTGAGGCCAAGACATCAGCAGGCAGTCGGGGAGCTGGTCCCCAAGGGCCTTGTGACCAGGCTGAGACACTGAGAATGGGGGTCATCGCAGGGGGAGGGGAAGGACCTGGCCCCAGGAGGTGGGGACCCACCTCGCCACAAGCAGACACCATCTCTGGGCCCTGACCGAGGCTCTAGACACCACGCGGAAATCCCGAAACCTAGGTCTTTGCTTTGGATAAACACATGAGCTAAGGCCCATCTAACCCAGACCCGCCCTCCAAAGCCTTAATTTGGCAAAACAGAGAGAAAAGAGGCTCGTTCGTGCAAGTGCGCCAGCTGCTGGACCACTGGGCTGCTGGAGGTGGGGCACCCACGGGGCTGACGTGGCTGGAAGCAGAGGGTCCTGGGCAGGGACGGCCCCAGGCTGGAAGGGGAGCCAGCGACTACACTCAAATGCCCGCGGGGCTGGGCCCCCAGGGGTGGACAGTGCAGGGGGCTGGGCCCCCAGGGGTGGACAGTGCAGGGGGCTGGGCCCCCAGGGGTGGACAGTGCGCCCCCAGGGGTGGACAGTGCAGGGGGCTGGGCCCCCAGGGGTGGACAGTGCAGGGGGCTGGGCCCCCAGGGGTGGACAGTGCAGGGGGCTGGGCCCCCAGGGGTGGACAGTGCAGGGGGCTGGGCCCCCAGGGAATGGAGACCCCCGGGAGCAGCGTCCCCGTTTGCTGCTGGCAGAGAGGACCCCAAAGAGGCCAGCCCTCTGCCTGCTCAGGAAGCTGGGACTCAGGATTTGACTGCGAGGCCTCTGATCTTTTAAACGTAGACACTGATTCCAAAATGACACCGCAGGCAGGTCAAACAGAGCGTGTGCCTGAGAGAGCCTCAGAGTTCTGGGGGCCTGAGGGACTATGGAACAAAATGGCCCCCCAACAAAGGAGTTAACTGAGACCCATAGAAGAAGGACCAGGCCTGCAGACAGTTAGGACCAAGTCAGGCCAAAGCCAAGGCCCCTGACTCTCCCATGCTCCCCCGGCACCTCCACCCACCTCCCAGAGGAACCCTGGGAAAAGCAGCACACACCTCTCCACCCCTCGCCTGCCCCCGCCATGCAGACCCACCCAGCTGAGGGGCAAGGGCCGTGTGGCCCCTCACTAGCCATCCCCCCTCCCCAGCAGGCCTTTGACCCCACACTTCCGGCTCCCAAGGTCTCCCACACTCCTCAGACCCCACAGCTGCAGAATTGCTCTCCCACTCTACGGAAAAGGGAAACCGAGGCCAGAGAGGCCAGATCATGGCCCAAAGTTCCTCTATGACAAGTTCCAGCCAGTGGGGAGGGGGGTCTGTGATCTGTGTCTGCTTGTAGGTCCCTGTAACTCAGGCACCGCCGGGAGGCCCCAACTTGCAGGGCAGGGTGAGCAGGGCTGAGTCAGAAGCAGGGCCGGGCAGGTTCAGAGCAGCCTGAGCACAGAGCCAAGTGCAGAGAAGCCAGGCCTCAGCCTCCCCTGCTGGAGACTGAAGTGGGGGCTAAGCAGGGGCCAGGCACCCTTAGGGTCAGGGGTGAATGCACAGCGCAAGAGCAGGCGCCGGCCCCGGCTAGAGAGACCAGGGTGCTGAGGGCCCAGAATGTCAGTGGTTCCCACACCGGGGCCCCTCTCCCTCTGGTGCTTTCTACCATCCCATCCCTTAGCCCACTTCTAACCCTGGGCCTCAGCCAGGTTTTAATGCTGGCCTTTGCGGGGCGGTGGGGGGGAGTAAGGAGAACTACCCCATACACGTGTTGCCTGGTGCCCCAGGGCCTCGTGGGCCAGCCCAGGGGCCTTGAGGAGCCCCATTCACGCTGGGACGTTCAGTGCCTGCTCGGTGCCGGGTCCCAGGCCAGGAGACACAGAGGAACAGGCCTGGGCCTGATGTCAGGGTGTCCCAGCCCAGGGGGAGAAGAGGGCAAGAGAAAACTAAAATCCCACGGAGCAGCAAGGGCCTATCAGCCGTGAAGGGCAGGCAGGGGGAGAGAAGCGCTCCTAGCAGCTCATATGCACAGGACTCATCTCGCATTCAGTCTGGGCTTTTTGCAACTTTGTATCTGTACACAGAAAAACGCACGAGCGGAGCCATAGTTCATCAAGTGATCCCTCCATGTGCTATCATTACACATTAAAATCACCTGTGAAGATAGGAAAATGCAAATGGATCTTAACAAAAACTTTCCTTTTTTAAGGACGTGGAAAGCAAAGTGGGAGGATTTAGAATGCTACAATTTAGTTCCTAAAATACAGACATATTTTGAATATAAATGATCTGAGGGACAGACATAGTGTAGGTTCTTGGTCCAGAAAGTGAATTTTTAGAATTCATATTATCGCCATACTTCTTACATAGTAAATTCAAAATAAATGTTGAATAAATCGGAAGTAAGGAAGAAAGAAAGGAAGAAAGAAAGAAAGAGAGGAAGAAAGAAAGAAAGAGGAAGGAAGGAAGGAAAGAAGGAAGGAAGGAAGGAAGGAAGAAAGGAAGAAAGAAAGAAAAAAAGAAAAATGCATGTGTAATCCCTGTGCAGCTCGGTGAATTTTCACAAAGTGAAACCAGCACCCGTATAACCAACACCCAGATCACAGTGACTTGAGCATCTCCCAGAGCCCCCACCCCCCCACACCCCGAGCTCCCTTCCAGGTACTAACCACCCCCCAGGGGAACCATTACATCTAACAGCAGAGACTCATAGGACCTGCTTTCATGCTTTATATAATTGGACTCATAACACAAGCTCCTTTTATGTCTTCTTGCTGAACATTACATCTGCAAGGTTCTCTCACTGCTGGAGAGAATCCTGTTGTGTGAACAAATGTGTAGGATGGTGACAGGGACGTGGGAAAGGACATTCCAGGCGGGGGAACTTGGGGGACGAAGGCAGGGAGGTGAGAAACAGCCCAGCCCCCAACCTTGCTCCCACAGCAAGTATCTGGAGCTTGGAGGACCTCACCGGTGCCCCTCCTAACCCAAAGAGGGTCACTGCTTAACACCAGACCAGCTCCCAGGATGGGCATCAGCCAGGAGCCAGGCCTGAGTCTGCAGCCCAAGACCTCCCCAAAACTCCCGGCTCTGTGTCCTGTCCACTGCCTCCCAAATCCAGTCTGCTCCCCTCCCCCACCACCATGTAATCTGCAAGAAGAGGAAAGGCACCAGATATGCTCATTGTATGCAAATAATACGCAAATGAACTAGACTGCCTGGGTCAGCTTGGACAGTGAGTGACCAGAGCAAGGGGACAGCAGACCTTCAAACTCCAAGGGGATAGACCACCCCCAGCACTGTCTCAGTCCTCCCACTAGTTCCTAGAATACATAGCCCTCACCCCCAAACCTTCACCCCGAAGCTCCAGTCCCCTGCTCTTCCCTTCACCTACTGGTTCAACTTTGAGTCACAGGGGGGCTGCAGGATGGAGGCCTTGAGGTGGGCTCAGCCCCTGCCTTCCAGGAGCTCACAGTCTATCTGGGAAGTGGACACAGACACAGCTACCACTCCCCAGTAAAGAGCCGGGCTCAGGACAGCGCTTCTCAGCCTTGAAATTACCTGGGGACTTGGGAACTCAGTAGTTCTGGGTGTGGCCCGAGACTCTGCATTTCTCGCCAGCTCCCAGGGGATATTGATGTTCCTCATCCCAGGCCACTCTGCAAGCACCCAGGAGTATAGAGGTGTGTGCACAGTGCCCCTGGGAACACGAGGGGGCTGGGAGAAAAGCAGGTAGAAGAGCGGTTAGGAACCAGCAGGCCAGGATCAAATCTCAGCCCTGTCCTGATTTGCAGTGGGCACGTGTCTCCCCAACCCAGAGCTCGGGGTCCTGAGCTGAAAGATGCCCATGGATAACAATTGCCCCCACCTCACCAGGTTCCCGAGGCTTCAGTGAAACAGGACTTGTCAAGGGCCTCCGTGAAGCCTGGCACATTGCAAGTGCTTGATAACTGGGAGACATTAAAAAAAAAAAAAACCCAAGGTTGACTAGGAAAGGGCATGGGGAAGATTTTGGGGTGAAGGAAATGTTCTCTATCTTGGTTGGGGTGGTGGTCCTTTGGGTACACGCATTTGTCAAAACTCATGAACTCTGGGACCTCCCTGGTGATCCAGTGTTTAAGAATCCCTCTTGCAATGCAGGGAACGCCGATTTGATCCCTGGTCCGGGAACTAAGATCTCACATGCCACAGGGCAACTAAATCCTCGCACCACAACTAGGGAGAAGCCCACACACTGCAAAGAAGATGCCGCGTGCCGCAACTAAGACCCTACACAGCCAATAAATAAATAAATAAATAAACTCATGGACTCTGCACTTAAAATGGGTGAATACTTCAATTAAAGTTGAATTAAATACTTCAATTGAATACTTCAATTAAAGTTGAATTTTTACAAAGAGAGCAATGAGATTGGGACTTGCAAGGTGAAAAGGACAGGGGTTTCATTAGAAAGAGAGAACTGCCCGGGTGGAGGCATGGAGGTGGGAAAATGCAGCCACAGGAAGAAGGGGGGAGACAGGTCTCCCTCACTGAGCACTTCTGTGAGGGGTGGAGGAGAGTCAAGGCCAAAACTGGGAGGAGAGCGTCCTGACCCCCTCCAAGGGCTGCTGGAGACCAGGGTCCATGGAGCCCCTGCTGAGTGTTTCCGGGTGGCCGACATCAGTGACCCCTCATTGAGCACCTACTGTACGCCAGGCACTGGTTTGGGACTTCACCTAGATCAGGGCTCACCTGATCCCTTCCCAAGAACTAAAAATAGTTATTACATATTTAAGTCATTTTTTTAAAGTAAAAGAACAACATTTCGTGACACGAGAAAATTGTACAAAATTCAAATTTCGACGTCCAATAGTAAAGATGTATTGGAACACGGCCACGCCCATTTGTCCATGGGTTGTTTCACACTCCAAGGACAGAGTTGAGTAGTTGTGACAGAGACCAAATGCCAGCAAAACCTAAAATATTTACCATCTGGCCCTTTACAAAAAAGTTTGCCTCTTAAGTCTACAAAGTAGAGGTTAAGACCGCACTGTACGAATGAGGAAGAATGAGGGCGCTACGCAGCCTTCCTCCGTTGCTGAGGTTCGGACCTGCCCCCAACTCCAGGCAGGGCTGACCCCGCCTCCCTAGCCCTGCTGGCAAACCCGACCCACCTCCTCCGAGCACCCGGCAGAGCAGCAGCGTCTCCTGCCGGCGGTCGGAGGTTGGACGGCGCGAGCCGAGCCCCGACTCTTGGCGTCTGCCGCCACCTGGTGGTCTTCTTCGGAAGTGCAGCCAGGGGCCCAGGCGGATGGGGTCCGAGGGAAGGCGGGGCCCGTGCAGATAGATGTAGCAATGACCGAGGCCAACCGGCAAACTATTCAGGCAGAGATTGAAGCCTTCAAGCTAGTGTCCACTGAAAACGTTTCACCTCGTTCCTGCTTATTTGATGGGTGAGAGTACATGTGACAGTGCCTAGCGGGATGCCTAGATGCTTAAAAACGTCAGGTGTTGACTGTGGCTCTCAGTCTCCACTTCCTGCGGAGGTGGGGGGAGCAAGAGCTGCGGCCAGAGGATGATTGGAAGGGACTTGAAAGATCTTGAACTGACCCAAGTCCCCCAACCATGCACTGGGCTTTGCATGCTTCCTTCATTCTTTCTTACCTTCATTCATTATTCATTCATTCTTCCAAGAAAACTTTCTTGAGCACCAAACGAGGCAATGCCCTGATAACAAGACAGTGTCCTTGCCACGTGCATCTGATAGTCCAGTGGGAAAGGCTATTACCCAATAATTTCAGTAAGGCATGAGGAGCCATATTTAGGGGAAGCAGAGAAGCCTAAACCAGCAGGGCAGCACACAAGACTTTGGGGAAGGCTTCAAGTGGCCCAAAGATGGGTGAGTGCATGTGCAAAGGCCCAGAGGTGAGTGTGCCCAGCAGGTTGCTGAAAGAAGGCCTGAGAGGCAGGAACACAGAGAGCAGCCGGGCAAGGACACAAGACGAGGCTGGAGGGAGAAGCGGACTGTGCCAGGCAGAGCCTCCAATGGTGGGTGGATGCACCAGGGTCAACGGGCAGCCCCTGCAAGGTCTGGGAAGAGGCAGGGCACTTCTGTTCCTCAGGCTCACCCATTCCATGACTGGGCAGTTCTGATCGCTGGAAAGTTATTCATTCTGGGGTGAAGCAGCCAGCTGTAAGCTCCCCCTGCCCACAGGCTCCTGTCCTGCTCAGGACATGCACAGGTGGAGTGGCCTCCCTGCCCCCAGGACAGCCTCTCACCCCCTCACAGCCTCACTGGCTCTTCCCTGACAAAGGCAGCCTCACAGGGGAGGCGGGAAGGAGCTCTGGAACCAGGCTCCAGGTGCAAATCCCAGCTCATCCCCTTAATGGCTGTGTAACCCTGGGCCTCTTACCTAACCTCTGTGAACCTCGATTCTCTCCTCTGTGAAAGAGGCATAACACTGCTCACCTCAGAGTGGGTGCACTTGCGAGGGATGGAGGTAAGAAGTACTCCCCGCCCTCGGTGTGCCCCCAGGGCCCTGGGCTGACCTGTGACGTGGGTCTTAGGTGTCGGTCATCAGTGAGCGCTCCTCGTTTGCCACTTCACTCCCAGTACAGTGCTTGCCACCTCATGGGTGCTCAATAATTTTAGCTGGATGAATGAATAAATGAGTAAATGAATGATCACCGTGCTGATTACATGCAAACCCACAATTGCCACTCGGGACACAGGACAGCACAATTACGAACGGTGACACAGCTCCCCAGCTGAACCAGCAGTACCCTCGCCCCTATCACATCCCTGGTGAAGGTGCAGAGGCCCAAAGCTCGGAAGACAAACCCACTCAATTAAGAAGTGGAGAAGGGCTTCCCTGGTGGCAGAGTGGTTGAGAGTCCGCCTGTCGATGCAGGGGACACGGGTTCGTGCCCCAGTCCGGGAAGATCCCACATGCCGCGGAGCAGCTAGGCCCGTGAGCCATGGCCGCTGGGCCTGCGCGTCCGGAGCCTGTGCTCCGCAACGGGAGAGGCCACAACAGTGAGAGGCCCGCGTACCACAAAAAAAAAAAAAAGAAGTGGAGGAAACTCAAGACTGAGCCCTGCGTGCTCGCGGCGCCCTCTGTTGGACAGACCCATCATTGCGCCTCGCGGGAGGGGGTGGGGGACACGCAGTCCTTACCCCCGCCCCGCCCCCTCCTCCACTCTATCCCCACGAACCCCTGGGGAGAGCCCCGCCCCTTCCTCACACACCCCGTCGCCCAGGGAAGCCCCAGGGAAGCCCCAGAGTGTACCTGACCCTCCGCAGACATCTTTGTCCTTCCTCTCGCCTCTCCCCTGCGCCCTCGGCAAGCACATTTCAGGCATTCCTAAATCCCCGCTATCCCGCCCCCGCTCTCTCAGTTGGTCTCAATTGTCAAATGTTGGAGCGGAAAAGGACTTCAATAATGATAGTAAATTATTAAAGTCCCTCCCTGCTCCAACATCGCCCCTCTTCTGGGCCACACAGAATCCCAGAAAGGGGGAGAATGTGGTGACCGTCAGGTCATTAGTGCAACCATCATTTCGCCTTCGGGAAAATCGGGGCAGGGGGACTGGGAGAGAACAGGAAGAGGAGACTTCGTGGGCATTTGCCGCGAGCTGGACTGTATGATCGGCCCTTTCCTGGTACAAAGACACTTGCCCGAGGCCGCAGTGCAGAACCAGGACCCAAATCTGCCACTCCCTCCCTGCCTGGTACTCCTTCCATCCTACCGGGATCTCTCTTGGAAAAGGGACCTTGGAAGAGGGCGGTACAGGAAACACACGCACACACTCACTGTAGACCTCCAACTGGTGTGCCCACCCCAGACCTAACGCCCCCAGCCCTAGAGAGAGGACTCTCTTCCACACACCTCGAGGGAACCGAGTAACCTTTCAGGGCTTTGGATGCTGGGAAGGTAGTAGGAACAAGGGGGGCGGGGGGGGGGAACTGGCGGGAACCTCACCTGTTCTGAAGCCCGGTCTATGCTGCCATCTTGTGGCCTTAGCAGGAAGTGCGCCTGTTCCGCCGCTCTGCGTCCGTCCTGTAATGTTCCAAGTTAACACGGGTTGAGCGAAACTGAACAGCGTGCTCCGGCTCCCAGGGACATAGAAAGGAACAAGGCACAGCCTTGAAAAGCCCGTTCCTTTACAGTTCATTTAAAGCTTACAGTCTGGCCGGGTGGTCTCCAAGTGACATGGTCCAAAACTCAACTCAGAGCCAGATACCAAAATAGAAGGTCTGCAAAAGGTTCCAAAAGACGGAGAGGCATCAGAAAAGTGATGTTGAAGCTGGGCGTTCAAGGGCAGGTAGAACTGGGGGCAAGAGAAGATGAAAGAAGACACTCCAGGTGAAGGGACCAGCCTGAGCAAAGGTACAGAGGCAAGAAAACATCGGTTCTAAGGAATCCAGTTTGTCCCAAGACTAGGTCAGATGTAAGGCATTGAGGGCGAGATCATTTGGGAGCCTAACGGGCAAAGCTGAGTTTGTACTTAAATCCTTATGCAGTGAGGAACCAGCAAAAGTCTCTGAGCAGGGGCACAGCTCTGTCAGGGATCGCTCCAGGAATAAAAGCATAGGAGCTGCAGAGGAGGGGAGTGAACAGGGCAAACAGGAGAGAAGTTTGGGGCAGCTGAGAGGCTGCTGGGCAAAGAGAACAGATGAAGAACACGCAGCGCTGATGGTGGTACTACTGAGAGTGCTGACAAGCCAGGGCCACCAGGAGAGACGAGGACTTCAGTTTGAGTTGCTCTCCGTGAAGACGTCCTTCACGCAACTAGAAGTAATAAATTAATAAAAGTGGAAGCAGTAACACTCGCTCACATGTGTACAGACTACATAGTAAAGAAAGCACTTTAACTCATGCATGCCTTTGACTAGTATTTATTGAGCCCCTACTATGCACCAGGCCCTGTGCTAAATGGTTTGGGATCCATCAGTAAAGGGTGGTTGATTCCAGAAGGGGAGACAGACATTAACAGCCCTAATAAATACGTAAAGTACATGGTGTTCTAGAAGGTGCTATGGGAAAAAAGGAGCCGGCATGCAGGGAAAGGAGTATGGGAGGACTGGGTGGAGAGCTGCAATTTAAAACAAGGGGTGGGGGGGAGGGGGGTCCAAGAGGGAGGGGATGTGTTTATGCGTATGGCTGATTCCCTTCGTTGTGCAGCAGAAATTAACACAACATTGTAAAGCAATTATACTCCAATTTAAAAGAAGTAAAATTTAATTTAAAAAAATATAAATAAATAAAACAGGGTGGTCAAGAAAGGAGACATTTAAGCAAAACCTTGAGAGGAAGGGTAGCAGGGAATCTTAAAAAAAAAACAAACACAAATGAACTTTTTTCCAAAACAGAAAGAGACTCACAGACATAGAAAACAAATTTATGGTTACCAAAGGGGAAGGGGGTGTGGGGGAGGGATAAATGAGGAGGTTAGGATTAACATGTACACGTCACTATATATAAAATAGATAAGCAACAAGGACCTACTGTACAGCACAGGGAACTCTACTCAATATTTTGTAATAGTCTATAAGGGAAGAGAATCTGAAGAAGAATTTATTTATTTATTTACCTACTTACTTTACTTATTTATTTATATTTATAGATAACTGAATCACTGTGCGGTACACCTGAATCTAGCATGATATTACAAATCAGCTATACTTCAATTTTTAAATTTTTTTTAGTTTACTTTCCCCTAAGAGGCCTATGTTCCCCCCGCCTTCCCTTTTTTCTATTAAGATGTATTTAAAGCCTGAATTCTAAGCCACCTTGGAATTGCTCATTTTTTTTCCTGGGTACCTCTCCCGTATGCATGAGGTATACATGTTAATAAATCTGTTTGTTTTTCTCTTGTTAATCTGTCTTTTATTACAGGATTCTCAGCCAAGATCTTAGAAGGGTGGAGGGAAAATTATGTTTTCTTCCCCTAGAACACATTGGGAAAGCAAGCCACGTGAATATCTGGGGAGAAGCTTCCAGATACCAAAGTGGGAGCATTTCCGGCATGTTCTAGGCCCAGCAAGGGAGCTGGTGCGGCTGGAGTTGGGGGTGGAGTGTGGAGTAGCTGAGATGGGCTGGGAGAGGTGATAAGGATTGATACAGGGGCCCTGTAGAACATGTGAAGACCGGCTCTTTCTTTTGAGCGGATGGCAGTCATGTTGTGATTTCCATTTTAAGGAGCTTCCTCAGGCTGCCGTGTGGGGACCAGCTCCAGGGAGCTGGGGTGAAAGTTGGGGGGCTATTGCAACAATCCAAGGCATAGATGATGGTGGTTCAGTCTGGGGCAGGAACCAAGGAGTGTTGAGCAGTGATCAGGCTCTGATATATTGTGCAGAGAGAGCTCAAGGTTGCCTAACCATTGGATGTGGGGTGGGAGAGAAGAGTCAGGATGCTGTCTCCATGGTGAAGGAGCTGCCATCAGCGGAGACGGGGCCACTGTGAATGGGGCAGCTTGGGCGGGGAGGGGAGATTAGGAGCTCAGATTAGGGCTTGGTAAGTTTGGGGTGTTTATTAAGCATCATAAGGCGGATATCAAGTGAATTAACTTCATTCAGCCCACTTGGTAACCGTGTGTGTGTGCGTTTGTGTGTGTGTGTTTTATTGTGGAAAGTACACGTAACATAAAATTTACCATTTTAATCATTTTTAAGTATATCATTCAGTGGCATGAAGTCGATTCACATTGTTGTACAATCATCATCCAACATCATCTTCCTCATCACAGTCCACCTCCAGAAACTTCTCATCATCCCAGACTGAAACTCTGTACCCATTAAACAATAACTCCCCATTCTCCCTTCCCCCAAGCCCTGGCAACCATCATTCTATTTCTATAAATTTGCCTATTCTGGTACTTCTTCTAGGTGGAATCATCCAATATTTGTCCTTTTGTATCTGGCTTTCTTCATTTAGCATAGTGTTTTCAAGGTTCATCCGTGTTGTAGCATGTGTCAAAATTTCATTCCTTATTAAGGCTGAATAATATTCCACTGTATAGGAATTCGTCTTGTTTATCCATTCATCCATCAGTGAACATTTGAGGGTTTTTCACCTTTTGACTACTGTGAATAGTGCTGCTATGAACATGGGTGTACATCTGCTCATGTCTCTCCTTTCAATTCTTCTGGGTTTATACACAGAAGTGGAATTGTGAATCATATGTCGATTCCATGTTTAGTTTTTCTGAGGAGCTGCTATGCAGTTTCCCACCCCTGTGTGTTTTTCCCCACTTTTACCCAGGAGGGCTTGAGAATCAGACAGGGAAAGGAACTTACAGGAGGTAGCAGAGCCCTGAGCCAAGGATGCTTGCCCCAGAGATGTTTCTGGTTCTCTTGGCCACTGTGATTCAGAAATCCCTGCTAGAGACAGACCTGGAAATAGAAACTTGTGGGAGCTGAATTGAACCGAGGTGCAAACTTAGGAGCCATCTTCATAGAGCAGGTGGGGAACGAGTTTGCCAGTTTGCTGCAGAAGAGAGGAATGTGAGACCCAAGACAGCAGGAAGCAGGAGTTTGGGACCTGGCAGGAGTCCAGAGAAGGAAGGGGAGCTAGCAGAGAAAGCAAAGGGAGAGCTGCCTGTCAATACAGTCCATACAGTCCAATACAGTCCAGGCCATCCAATCACAGCTTGCTAGCAGCTGTGTGACCTTGGGCTGGTTACTTACCCTTTCTTTTTTATTTATTTATTTATTTATTTATTTATTTATAAGTAGGTAAGTCCCTACTTACCCTTTTTGAGTCTCTGTCTCCCCATCTATAAAATGGTGATGATAAAAGTTCTTGCCTCAGGACTTCCCTGGTGGCGCAGTGGTTAAGAGTCTGCCTGCCAATGCAGGGGACACGGGTTCAAGCTCTAGTCCGGGAAGATCCCACATGCCGCGGAGCAACTAAGACTGTGCGCCACAACTACTGAGCCTGCACTCTAGAGCCCGTGAGCCACAACTACTGAGCCCGCATGCCACAAATACTGAAGCCCGCATGCCTAGAGCCCATGATCTGAAACGAGAAGCCACCGCAATGAGAAGACCACGCACCACAACGAAGAGTAGCCCCTGCTCGCCTCAACTAGAGAAAACCCGCACGCAACAATGAAGACCCAATGTGGCCAAAAATTAATTAATTATTTTTTTAAAAAAAGTCCTTGCCTCATCGGGTTGACGTGACAACTAAACATGATGAACTAGGATTTGTAAAGCCCTTGGCAGAGAGCTGAGTGTCACAGAGTCCAGGGAGGAAAGAGTCAGAGAAGTGGCTGGGAGAGAAGGGAAAGGCCCTCCTTCACATGGGCTGCTGGAGGGAATGTGAACCAGTTTGTCTCTGGAGGGCAGTTTAGCAAACACCTTAAAGATATGCTTTTCTGTTGACCCAGAAAATCCACTTAGAGGAATTATCCTGAAAGGTGTGCAAGTTGAATTACCCACAAGGATGTTCATGCAGTGCTGTTGATGAGAACAAAGGATTGGAGATGATTTAGATGTCCAAGAAAAGCAAACTGGTTACATTATTTATGCTACATTCAGATAAATAAAAACTTCATAGCCGTTAAAAATGTGGTTGTAGGGTTTCCCTGGTGGCGCAGTGGTTGACAGTCCGCCTGCCGATGCAGGGGACGCAGGTTCGTGCCCCGGTTCGGGAAGATCCCACATGCCGCGGAGCGGCTGGGCCCATGAGCCATGGCCGCTGAGCCTGCGCGTCCGGAGCCTGTGCTCCGCAACGGGAGAGGCCACAACAGTGAGAAGCCCGCGTACGGCAAAAAAAAAAAAAGACCAGGAGGGGTCTGCGCAGCTAAGACTTTTGAGCTAAGTTAGGGGAGGTGGTGTAAATGCCCTCTGTTGAGGGTCACTGGGTAAAACTTACATCGTTCACTCATGTTTTAAGTAAGAACGGATTCTTTGGGGAAGATCTGAAGCCATGCCGAAGGCTGCGTACGGCATAGCAAGGCACAAGGCAGAAGGACGCTGAAAGCAGTGGGCAGATTCATAAACACCCATGTGAACAGACAGAAACATGCCAAAAGGGGTCCTGGTCATCCCTAGGCGGTAACTGACTTAACAGGTGTTTTTTGGGGGGTCATTTTTCTACTTTTTAAATTTTTATGCAATAAGAATGTATTATTTTACAATTTGGGGAGATATCATCATTATTTTGAAAATAAAATAAAGCATAGAGATGCTGAAAGAACTGAAGGAAGTGGGTTCACTCAAGGGCCATGCCAGGCCGCCCTGCCCTGGGCGGGGGTTCCGTGCCTCCCCCGCCCTGGGAAGAGAAGCCAGCAGTGATTTGGGGGTATGTGTTGAGGGGCACGGCCAGGCACAGACAGTCCTCCAGGGCGGGGGTACCCTCGCAGTTAAGGGCACAGGCTCAGGGCTTGAACGCAGCCCTGCCACTTACTAGCTATGATCTTGCGAAAATAATCCCAGCTCTCTAAGTTCAGTGTCCTCGTCTGTAAGAGAAGAGCCATTCCCACTTGGTGGGGCTTAGGGAGGATTGAACAAGGCAGTAAATATAAACTGCTTAATGCCAAGCCCATCACTTGGAAGCAGACAGTAAATAATATTTCTACAACAGGCCATGGCCTCCCTATAAGGTAACCAAAGTGTCAGTTTCCCCCATGCAGAAGCCCAGGCCAGTCTTGAAGCAAAAGCCCAAACCTCACTCTGTCCCCAAAAGAAAATCCTCTCCTCAAAAGCACCAGTGAGCAACTGGTATTTTACGAAGGATTCAGCAGGAGCAGTGAGGATGGGTCAGGTGGGACACCAGGTGGGACACCAAATCCAGGTTCTCCCAGACCCTCCCTCTCCACCTAGCCCCACAGACTGCATGGCCTCCAGCCTCACTGGCCACGCCTACCCCTCCCTTGGCGTCTCCCCGGGGGTCTCATCCTTCGCCCAGCATCTTAGCTCCACCAGTCTCCTCCACCTGCCAACTAAGGCCCCTCAGGGCACTGGAGCTGCTCTCCTTAGAAGGTGAGCTGCAGGTTATAGATAAACCAGTGGATTTTTTCCTGATACATACAGGAAAGGACGCTGAGGTTCAGAGAGATTATGCAAGCTGTCTTGTAATAGGGAAGAACAAACGTGACTCCCTCCACACTGGATCTGTTTCTTTTACCTTAACCTTTCCATTCTACTGCTCTTCTTACAAGTTAAGAATGTTGCTTATAGCCTGCAATTTACAGGATAGCCCATTCTTAAGGCTCTGGCCTTTAAAGGTATAACACTTTTCTAACCATATAGAAATAAAAAGTTGCAGAACAGAGAATAAACTTTTTCTTGTTGAAGGTTTACAGGAACATCGAAACCTGCTCTACGCAGACAGCTACAAGGGGAGTGTGGGACGAATTGGGAGATTAGGATTGGCATATATACCCTACCAAGCATAAAATAGCTAGCTAGTGGGAACATGCTATAAAGAACAGGAAGCTCAGCTCAGTGCTCTGTGACAACCCAGATGGGTGGGATGGGGGGGTGGAAGGGAGGTCTAAGAGGGAGAGAATATAGGTATACGCATAGCTGGTTCACTTCATGGTACAGCAGAAACTAACACAACATTGTAAAGCAATTATACTCCAATTTAAAAAATTGTTTTAATTAAAAAAAAAAAAAAGGATTCTGGCACCAAGAAGTTTGCAGCAACCAACCACACCCCCTCCCCTTTTAGTATAAAAGAAGCCTGAATTCTGACTCAGGGAAGACGGTTCTTTGGGACACTAGTCCATCACCTTCTCTGTCTGCTGGCTTTCTGAGTAAAGTCGCTATCCTTTGCCCCAACAACTGGTCTCTTGATTGATTGGCCTGTCCTGCGGTGAGAAGTACGAGTTTGGAGTTGGTTACAGCCTGAGGACACAGAACAGACAAGTAGCAGGACAGCATCTCAAACGGTCCCTTGACTTAAAACCCCAATTTTGTTAGCAGGGCCTCCTGTGGGGACCGAGATGATTCCCCTGGGTTTGGGCTGCAATGCAGGAAGCTCTCATATCCTCGGGAGCATCTGGGAAGAGAGAAAGGAAAACACCCACGAATACATGCTCACGCTTACTCAGATATGCATCCACACGCACACTGACACTCACATGCCTATAGCCTGCACATACACTCTCACCTGCACGTATTCACACACACCCACACATACACACACACACACACACACACACACACGTTGTCCCGCTCATCTCTGAAGCACAACTGAACTCTGGCAGCCCCCCGACCCTTCTGTCAAAGTGTGGGTTCAGCCACTGTTTGTTTAAAGAAAGGAATTAGGGATCCAAAAAAATGTTTGTTTGTTTTTTTGCGGTACGCGGGCCTCTCCCGTTGCGGAGCACAGGCTCCGGACGCGCAGGCTCAGCGGCCATGGCTCAGGGCCCAGCCGCTCCGCGGCACGTGGTATCTTCCCGGACCGGGACACGAACCTGTGTCCCCTGCATCGGCAGGCAGACTCTCAACCACTGCGCCACCAGGGAAGCCCCCAAAAATGTTTTTTAAATCCTAGTCTATGTGCTGTGATAGCTGCCCTGTCCACAGCAGCAGTGACCACCCAGACTCAGTCCTCGAGAGTGTAGTAACATCCCCTCCTCACCCCAAGAATTGGGATGCACTCCCAGGCACTAGCCCCACCAAGGAAATGACCAACCCCCTTACAAAGGCAGAATCACCCCAAGGCTTCCCCTGGAAACCCAGCCACTCCAGGTGGCCACGCTGCCCACCAGGAAGAGGGCCACCACCACCCTGGCCAGTGTCCTTGTCCAAGCCCAGGCTTGGACAGAAGAGCTAATGCCACCTGCTTTGTCAGAATCTCGTGGGACAGGAGTGGGAAACACTCAGCACAGCATGTAGTGAGTAGTGGGTACTCAATAATTGTTCGTTTCACAAAATGAAAAATGTATTGCCCAAGAGTGAACGCTAACGTAAACCATGGGGTTTGGGTGACTGGGATGTGTCCCTGTAGGTTCATCAGTTGTAACAAACGTGCCACTCTGGTGGGAATGTTGACGGGGGAAGAGGCAGCTATGCCTGGGTGGGGGCAGAAGGTATATGGGAACTCTGTGCTTTCCTCTCGAGTTTGCTGTAAACCTGAAACTGCTCTAAAGTCTACTTTTTTGTAATTATTTCCTAGAATTCCTCTTAGGAAGAGTCTTATCTAGGGGTAGAGAGGACAGCATCTAAGCTGTTTGGGGCAAAGGACAAGGTCGGTGCCCCAGCCCCTGGGGCATGGTCAGGTGGCCATATTTGGTCACTAGCTGGTGGAGGCGTCAGCTTGGGCGAGTGAAACAGAAGGAAAGACCTTCATCTTCTTGATGGTAGAACTCTCAGCCCTGCCCAGGAAGAGACCCAGTTTGGGTGGGTGAAGATAAGCCACTTGGGAAAGGAAAAGGTCATGTAACTCTCTTCACATGACCATCCCTGAGCTGTTTTCTCAACTGGGAGCAGGAAGCAATTCGCAAGTTCATCAGAGATGCTTGAGGCTGGAGTAGGAGACCAGGAAACACGTCTGATGTTGGTGAGGAGGAGGCTGGGGGGACAGCCAAGCGTATGAGTGTGGATTTGCCACGTGCTGTGTCAACGAACCCTCTCTTCAGTCTGGAATCATCTAGAGCAGTGCTTTCCAGTAGAAACATAATGCATGCCACCCATGTAACTTTAAATTTCCTGGTAGACACGTTTTTAAAAAAGTAAAAAGAAGCAGGTGAAATTAATTTTAATAATCTATTTTATTTAACCCATATATCCAAAATATTATTATTTCAATAAGCAATCATATAAAAGTTATTGAGATATTATTTTTTATTTTTGGCTGCATTGGGTCTCCGTTGCTGCGTGCAGGCTTTCTCTAGTTGTGGCGAGCGGGGGCTACTCTTCATTGCGGTGCGCGGGCTTCTCATTGTGGTGGCTTCTCTTGTTGCAGATCACAGGCTCTAGGCGCACGGGCTTTAGTAGTTGCAGCACGTAGGCTCAGTAGTTGTGGCTCGCGGGCTCTAGAGCACAGGCTCAGTAGTTGTGGTGCACGGGCTTAGTTGCTCCGCGGCATGTGGGAATCTTCCCAGACCAGGGCTTGAACCCGTGTCCCCTGCATTGGCAGGCGGATTCTTAACCACTGTGCCACCAGGGAAGCCCTACATTAGCTTTTTTTAAAATAAAATTAAAATAAAAATAAACCTGAGGAGGTATGGTCTCTGTCCAAGGAAGACTGCCAAACACACCTGTGAGCTTCTCCCAGAGAGGGACCAGGTGTGAACTGACTTCCCCACAACGACATCTGATGCTCTTTACTCCATCTGGAATGTCTACCCCCACCCCCACCCCACCCCAGGGGACTCCTACTGCCACGCTCAGAACGCAGCACCCTCTGTGCACCTGTGCCCGGCACTTCCTCCTTCCGCCTGCACCCCTGGCTCTTTGGGGGCATCTTCTGAACCCTGCCAAGCTGTGAACTCCCTGAGGGTAGGTGCCAGGTCTGGCCCTTCCAGGCTTCCTCCGCAAGCCCAGCCTACACTATATCCTCCCCGCAGCCGAGTCTGCAGTTTGCCTGCCCAGGGGAGGGGAACCAGGGTCTCTGGCCTGTACCTCCCTCCCTAAGCAAAGCTGCCTCCCCTGATCCCATCCACAGAGGGTCCTGCAGGACTCCCAGAAGGAGGAGGAAGCAGAGGGGAAGGAGCAGAAAGCAGGATGGGGAAGGCAGATGCTCCACCGGCAAAGGGGGGCCAAGCAGGAGTCCCTGGCAAGCGGAGGAAAAGTGAGAACAAGAAGAAAGCCTGGGGCGCAGCGGCAGGGGCGGGGCGGGGGGGTGCAATGGCTGGAGGGGAGCAAAGCACGCTGGGCTTAAGGGTCCAGCTCCATGAATTTTTACCACGAGGATCAAGATGGAGATCGTTTCCAGCACCCCATAAGGGTCCCTCGCGTCGCTTCCCACTACACACCCTGGGTGGGGGGAGGTTGAAGGGGTGATGTATCATGAGCGGAACCCCGGCTGAGGGCTAAAGCACATCTCACAGCAGCCCCGTGCAATCTGGGTCAGTGCTGCAGCAAGCCCAGGTCTGCCTCCTTTTCCAAGTGGTAAGAATAGCAGACTTCATTCCCTGAGGAGCGGTGGGGGGGACATGATTCCCATCATGTACATACATACTGGTAGCTCCCAAATAAGGAATGCAAGAAAGATCGCATGTATTTGCCTTTCTTTCAATCAAGTTAAATCCTGTGCCAGTTATCCCACCAGCTGCCCAGAAATCTGACCTTGGATGTGACAGGGCCTGATCCCCAGGATTCCCTCTAGGTCACGGGGTTCTCTGTAGCACCAGAGCTACAGGGAGGCTGCTTGGACCAGATCAGCCATCTGCCTTGGTTACCATGGAGATGCCTATTTCCCCAGAGGATGTGATCTTTTCCTGGTGAGAGATTCTGCTGCTTCCATGCCAGGTTCAGAGCCCTGGGGAATCTTAATCAAGGCTGAAGGTCCCCAGGAGTCCCACACAGCCATGCCCTTGCCATGTCCCAAGCTCACCCTGGAGAGGTGCCCACCTCTGTCCCCCCATTCTCAGGGACTTGCTCCTGTGCCCTGCGGCTCTGAGCTCTCTCTCTTTCCCTTCTCCTCTGAGAATCTGGCATTATCTACTTAGTGATTTAATAACATTACATTTTTATCCTGTCACACTTATTTTTCTCTTTAAATCTCCTCAAAAGCTTAAGAGAGAAAGTATTCATACCCCTTTGTGCAGATGAAAAATATGGAGGCTGGGAGACTAAGTCACCCAGGCAGGAAGAGGTGGAGGTGATACTCAGTTCAGGTACTCCAGAGCCCGTGCTCTGGGGTCAGAACTCGGAAGTAGAGTGCGGTAACAAACAGGACGGTATTATCAGCAGGAACAGATGTCACTTTCAGACAAATTTGTCCTGGCTCCATCATTACTATACAAGCTCCGCGGGCTGGGACAACCTCTGCACTAGGTGGTGGACTCTTTTATTTTTTTTAAATAAGATTTTTTTTTTGATGTGGACCATTTTTAGTCTTTATTGAATTTGTTACAATACTGCTTCTGTTCTATGCTTTGGTTTTTTGGCCCCAAGGCATGTGGGATCTTAGCTCCCCTACCAGGGATCAAACTCACTCCCCCTGCATTGGAAGGCGAAGTCTTAACCACTGGGCCGCTGGGGAAGTCCCTGGATAGTGGACTCTTATAGACCCTCCTTGGAAATGTCCCCAACGGGAACACAGAGCTACAGACTTTAGACCTGGAGAAGGCCTTAGAAATCACTGAGTCCTCCTTCTAGGGGATAAAATGGAAGCCCTGAGAGGCGAACAGGGTTCGCCCAGGAAGCTGGTGGTAACCAAGAACTGGGTGTCCCACTTTCCTAGCCACCTGCCCCTGGCCTGGCCTCTGAACAGTAGGCTGGCCAAAGCAAAGCCTGTGTGTGTTTGTGGCAATAACTGTTTACAGTGCACTGAGGTCAGGTCTGGCACCGGACACCAGGTCCCTGTAAGAGGAGCTGGGGAACATGCTTATCTAGGGCCACCCTCCCTGCCCTGCACCAGGAAGCCAGGTCCAGGAGCTCCCTTTAGAGCCCAGAGTCGGACCTCTGAAAAGGACCTTTTCTCAGTGCTTCACCCCAGGACTCTCTAAGAGGGCGGCAGAGGTTGCAGCCTGGAACCAGGGGTTGGCCATTCCTAGTAACTGAGCAACTATGAGACAAGTTGGGACCTGGCACTCTTTGCTGCAGTGTTTGCACCTGAACAAACATCTCCTAGAGCAACAAAATGCAAAGAAACTATGAGGGACTAAAAATAACTGCATGCACGCACAGTTGGGGCAAATTATGGATAACAAGATACAAAAAGATCAAAAACCCAACTGCCACTTCTGAAGACCCAGGAGCAAAAGCGGGGTACTGCGCATGCCCCCTGCACTCAATTCCACCAAAGGGGTGGGCAGACCTCCTGAGCCACCCCTCTGGCCCGACCCCTGGACACACCCCTACCTCACCCCATATAGGGAACCAGCTCACCCCTCCTCAGGGGCAATCAGGGGAACCGCTTGCTTGTCTTTGCTCCCCCCTGCTGCAGCAGGGCCCCCAGTGAAGCCTTGCCTGAATTTCTCGTCTGGCCTCTTACCAATTTCTATCGATTAAGGAAGGCCAAGAACCCTAACCGGTAGCACCTACAATGCCTGTTCATTCGACAAGTATTGCGCACCCACTGTGTGCAGGCACCTACTGCACATACACAGCAGAGGAGAGAGGCACGTACCCTATTCTTTTGAGCTCACAGTCTAACAGGGAGATAAATGAGGGAACTGGCAGCACCAGGCCACGGGCATGCCACCTGCGCCATCACACAGGGCCCCACGCTTAGGAGGGCCCTGTGCCTGGCTTAATGTTCTGCTGTCGCTGTCTTCAAATTCTGAATCGTTTTTGAACAAAGAGCCTCATGCTGTCATCTTGTACCAGGCCCAGCAATTTATGTAGCCGGTTCAAGGAACAGGCAAGCAAAATGTAGTGTGATTAATGCCAAAGAGAGGAAGCGGGGGCACAGAGATGACTCCCAGCTGAGTCCTGGAGGATGAGTGGGAGATATCAAACAGGGAAGAGGAGGGAAGAAAAGGGACAGCACGTACGGACCCTGCAATGAGAGAGATCGGGTGCTTCATAGAACGTTGTAGAACGTGGGGAGCCGTGATACACCATGAGGTGAAGGGGAACTACGACCAAGAAAAGCCAAGATAATCCTGAAGAACAAAACAGAGGAGCTCACGCTATTGGGCACAGAGACTTTTTATAAAACTCCGATAATTGACAGATTATGGCTCTGGAATAAATAGAGCAGTGGAACAGAACAGAGAGTCTGAAAACGAACCCACGCATAAATGGAAATACGATTATGATAGAGAAGGCAGGACAAATCAGGTACTAGTCAATAAATGGTGCTGGGACAATTGGCTATCCATATAGGAAAAAGAATTAGACCCCTCTCTCACATATCACACACACACACACACACACACATACACACACACTTACTTCCAGGTGGTTTAAAGACCTAAATGTGATTGGGAGATTGCGATCGACATATATACACTAATATGTACAAAATAGACAACTAATGAGAACCTGCTGTATAGCACAGGGAACTCCACTTCGCTGTACAGTAGAAACTAACACAACGTTGTAAAACAACTATATCCCAATTTTTAAAAAAAGACCTAAATGTGAAAAAGCAAAGCTTTAAAACTTTCGGGAAAAAAACAGGGTATCTTTATAAACTGGAGGCAGAGAAAAGATTTCTTCAATATGACATAGAAAGGATCTTTTCCTAAAAGGAAAAGATAAGCTGGACCACATTGCGATTTTAAATTTTCTTATAACAAAATATGTGTGCACACTGGGGGAGCCAGCTCTGACTCATTCACTCTCTCTCCCCAAACCCCTTTCAAGCACAGCCACGTCTGTGAGTGTAGAGGTTTCCAGGTGGAGGAAGGTTGTGTCCTTAGCTTCTTCTGGGATGGGTGTGAGACTGGGACGCCCATGCCTTCTAGCCATGGTTCCCCAATTCCTGATATCAAGGAAGCCAAATGATTATTCAAAAGACTACTTAGTAAATACGGAATCAAAAAAACTATCAAGAAGAATGGTATAGACGATCTTACTTGCAAAACAGAAATAGAGAGACACAGACATAAAGAACAAACGTAGGGAAACCAAGGGAAGAAGGGGGGGTGGGGGGATGAATTGGGAGACTGGGATTGACATATATACACTATTGATACTATGTATAAAACTGATAACTGGGCTTCCCTGGTGGCGCAGTGGTTGAGAGTCCGCCTGCCAATGCAGGGGACATGGGTTCGTGCCCCGGTCCTGGAAGATACCACATGCCGCGGAGTGGCTGGGCTTGTGAGCCATGGCCGCTGAGCCTGCGCGTCCAGAGCCTGTGGTCCGCAACGGGAGAGGCCACAACAGTGAGAGGCCTGCGTACCGCAAAAAAAAAAACAAAAAAAAACTGATAACTAATGGGAACCTACTGTATAGCTCAGGGAACTCTACTCAGTGCTCTGTGGTGACCTAAATGGGAAGGAAATCCAAAAAAGAGGGGATATATGTATATATATAGCTGATTCACTTTGCTGTACAGTAGAAACAAACACAACATTGTAAAGCAACTATACTCCAATAAAAATTAATTAAAAAAAAAACTATCAAGTACACCCAGCTTTTCCTCCTTTGGGGTTTTCCATGTTATGGGCTCTTTCTCTTTAAGCATCAACTGGGAAGTCACCTCCTCAGAGGCCTCCTGAAGCCCTTGTTGTGATGCGCTCCACGGACAAAGAACAAGATAAACTCAAAGGGCCAACATCACCGGAACAGAGAGTTACCAGACCCTTATCACTCTGTCACAATGAGACCATTGCAACATCTCTGAGCCTTCCCAAGCAGCATGCCTTGCTCCTTTCCCATCCCATATAAAGGAAGGTATTCATCCCACTGGAAACATGTGGACCCTACCCAATTGGCAGGTGACTCACAAGTCCCTGGCTATAAAAACGGACAAGCAACCCATGCTCATCGTCGACTTTCCCTGGCTACCAGGAAGTCGGCCCACTGTTCTTGCAGCGACCCTTCTCTTTTAATAAACTCTTCTTTACATTCTGCCTTGTGTCTGGAAATTCTTTTCCAACCCGTGCTCAGACCATGACATTTGTCACTCTCTCATGTCACCTTATTTACTTCTTTCTTGGCACCTGTCACAATCTGTCATCTTATTTATTGTCTCTCCCTCCCATTAGACTCCACTGGTGCCAGTGACCCTGACCATCAAGATACATAATCCCACAGTCCTTGGGGCCAGCATACATGTTTCTGTTTGCCTTGCACAGTGTTTTTCCAAAATTAAATTTATTGGCAATGATTAGAAATCAAAAGATTTTATAGAAACATCTGAATTTCAGGGTTCTCTTGAAAACGAAGATCCAGCACAATGGGCTGGAGCCGCTGCAGCCCCTGATTTTCACCCCGGCGCTCACCACACCCCGTTACACCACCCTTGGCTGTCTGCACTCCTTTACCTTACCTCTCTGGTCCCTGGAAGCCTTTGGAGTCTAAAACCACACTAGGTACCCCTGCAACTATGAGCATTTCAATTAATAAATTGAAAGTGCAAGAAAGGTTGACTGTTTTGAAGGAAATAGTTCAAGCTCTGGGAAGGCTCAACCCCACACAATTTGTATGACAAAAGTGCATGTATTCTTCTTGATCCCCAAAACCAGCGTTACTCTCCCTTGAACTTGTGCTAATGATCTGGGAATTCTTTCCTTAGACGATCTAAACGATACGTTTAAAGTAGATTAATTCATTTTTAGATTAGATTCATCTAAATGATAAATTAATCTAAATGATAAAGTTAAGGTTTTGGTTATACTATTGTACGTTGAAAAAGTGCCGCCCTAAATCTGTTACGGAGCAAATCTGTAAAGTAGGGAGTAAGTGGGTAGTTGGGTGGGTATGAGATAGTGGGAATTTGTCGTGTTTGGGAGGGTCAGCATCTAAATCCCCTCTAAGGAGTGTCAATCTACCCCAGGAAAAAACCCTTCCCTGCAACAGGATCAAGAAGGCGGAACAAGCCAGAGAACATAGGGTGCAGGCGCAGAAACCTCCGCCAGTTGTCTGCACCGGCCACCTTCCGCCAGCACCGCGCAGGCGCCTAGACGAACCAAGCCTTCCCTCCCCCTTCCATCTCTCCCCTAGCCGAGAGGACGCCCTCCCGCAGCACACAGTTCCTGCGCAAGCGCCGTCCCGCGTCCCCGCCTCCGGACCAATTGGAAGCGGCGGCGCCCGGGCGCAGGGGGCACAACGTCGTGGGTGGGGCCTGGACGTGAGGGCAGCGCGCTGGCGTCACAGGGCGGCTACATAAGTGAATACAGGCACCGCCCCTCCGTCCCAGTCACTGAGCCGCCGCCGAGGACTCAGCAGTCTCCCCCTCGAGCCCCCTAGCTTCCCGACGCTCCGTCCCCCCCGCCCGCCTTCTCCAGCCGCCGCCTTCCGCAGGCCGTTTCCACCGAGGAAAAGGAATCGTATCGTATGTCCGCTATCCAGAACCTCCACTCTTTCGGTAAGTCCCGGAAAGGTCCCAAGAGGAGGAAGGCCCGGGCGGGGCGCTCCGGTTCCGCAGCCAGGGCTCGGAAAGCTGCTAAGCGTTCCGTACCTTAGTGAACTTGGGTAGAGGAGAGATGTCCGGGCTCGCAGGCAGTGGGGCCGCGGCCTGGGCCCTGGGGTTGGCCCCTGAGCGCGACCGGAAGGAGCGGGCGGGAGGTCAGCCCTTGGGCGGGTCCGGCGTCTCGGGTGGCGCATTTACTAATGGCTCCCTGGCCTTTTCGGGCCACACCCGCCCCTCCCGCCACCCTTTCGTCACATCCCATACGTCACCGCCGTTGTCACAGAGCCGGGAGGGAGAGGCGGTGCCAGCCATAAGTGACAGCTGCGCGCGCCAATGGGGCGGGAAGCGTGGCCCCGCCTCGGAGCTTGGGTTCCGGCCGGTTGCATCAGCTGGGTGGGGCGCCGCCGGCCAACCCTGGCTCCCCCGACATGTGATCGGCTTTCGAGGGCGGGCCTGGGGCAGGAAGCCCAGACTTTCTCCCGGACTGGGGAAGCCGGCCGTCCCGGACTGACCTGTTCGAGGAGAGCCAACAAAGAACATATCTGATCTGACCAGGCCCTGACGATTTCAGTATCAGTTTCTGCACACGGAAGAGATCCAGTGGGAGGGTGGCAGTGGGATCTGAGCACAATAGCACTAAACGAGCTTGACCTTTCTTCCCAGACCCCTTTGCTGATGCAAGTAAGGGTGATGATCTGCTTCCTGCTGGCACTGAGGATTATATCCATATAAGAATTCAACAGAGAAACGGCAGGAAGACCCTTACTACTGTCCAAGGGATCGCTGATGATTACGATAAAAAGAAACTAGTGAAGGCGTTTAAGAAGGTAGGTTTTCAATGAGATTGTAGGGAAATCGTGTTCACCTTGCCTACATGGGGCTGCTGTCCTGTATTACTTTCTGAAAAGGGTTATTAGTGGCATTCAGGCTGTTGCGCTGCCTAACTTGTTTGCTTGCATTGTCCTTGCAGAAATTTGCCTGCAATGGAACTGTAATTGAGCATCCAGAATATGGAGAAGTAATTCAGCTGCAGGGTGACCAGCGCAAGAACATATGCCAGTTCCTCGTAGAGGTGAGTTGTCACTTCCTGTTAGTACATTTGTGCCTCTGCCCTGGCTAACTCATCTGAGATCTGCCTAGTCTAGTCAGTCGCTGCTGGGGACGTAGAAGTTTGTTTTCTAAGGCTAAGCCAAACAGTTGAGTTTTTGAAGTTCATCGACAAACTCTATTTCTGAAAGCAAGGGATTCGTCTGCCTTAAGTTTACTGTTTACATGGGTCTGCTGTAAGGGTGCAATTGCATGCAGACAGATACTAAAACAAGCAGGATGTCTGGTTGGCTGTTCCTAAGTGCTGAAATCATATTGCACCACTCAGTTAACCACTCAGTGGTTAACTGAGTGTACCCTGAGTTGAGAGCATCTGGGCTCTGGGACTTCTCTTGACCAGTGTAGAAGCAGGAAGACAGGATTGTTGTCATCAGAAATGGAGGCTTTAACTCTATTTCCTCTTTAAAACTGCCCTTTTTTCCTTTGCAGATTGGACTGGCTAAGGACGATCAGCTGAAGGTTCATGGGTTTTAAGTGCTCCTGGCTCACTGAAGCTTAAGTGAGGATTTCCTTGCAATGAGTAGAATTTTCCTCCTGTCCCTTGTCACAAGTTTAAAAACCTCACAGCTTGTGTAATGTAACCATTTGGGGTCTGCTTTTAACTTGGACTAGTGTAACTCCTTCATGCAATAAACTGAAAAGAGCCATGCTGTCTAGTCTTGAAGTCCCTCATTTAAACAGAGGTCAAGCAGTAGGCACCTGGCAGTGTCCGGCCTGAAACAAAGCAATAACGGTGATGTTTCAGCCAAGTCCAGAGCCCCAAGATCACAGGCGGCTATGTCTGGCCAGAAGCTCCTCAGCAATCCCTCTACAGAGTTCCCTGCCCTAAGAGAATGTCGCCACCTGAACAGCCCTCGGTGAAGCTGAGAGTGGAGGATGGGGTGAGGCAGCGACGGCAGCTGTACTGCTAGAGGGAGTCTCTGATCATCAGGGGAAAGATCCCGTGGTATCTCCAACGTGACCAGGTGGGCAGAGCTTAGAGCAGCCACCTTCCTTCTATTGAGGTGACAGGACATCTGGCTTGCCACCAAGGTCTTTTTGACCAGACATATCCTAGCTGATCGATGTCCAAACTAGAATGTGAGGCCAACCTTCTATCAGAGTTAAACTTTTGACAAGGGAACAAATTTCAAACCGATGTATCAGTCATGTAGCTGTAGAGCTCGCAACTTCCTAGCAACAGCTGCCCGATGCCACGTGAAGTAACAAACTGGTTTTTGGTTTTTTGGGGATTTTTTCCCCCTTCAGTTTTAATGTTATGTAATGTATTTAAACCCTTATTTAAATAAAACTTGTTTTCAGAAACATCTGACTTGCAGATTTCTGTTTAATATATAGTCATAGTCAATCTCGTATGTGTGGAGGAGCCACAGAAATGGCAGTAGAGGTTACATCTGCACCTGCAGCTCCTCAAATGGGGCCTCAACCTCTTAATGAAAAACTAGTGAGCTTGTCCCTCCAAGTGCCCCCCATGTCAGCTGTCCTGTAAGCATTCAGCCAGAGCTGTGCTGTCCCATTAATCTGTCCTGAGAGAAGGTGCTGCTTGGCTGACGGACACTTGGTCAGCTGCCTGAGTGGTGTAGTGGTTGTGGAGGGACTTGCCTTGTGAGACGACAGAGCAGGGTTGGTTTGGAAATCCTTGACTTCCCTTGTTAACAGGTCTTAAGGACTGACAAAATGATAAATATGGTGTGCGACTTGATGTAATCTACAAACCCTAGAAAAGGCATAACGAAAGTAATTTTTCTAGAGAATAGGTTTGTAGTATTAAAAATGTAGTTACTAAAATGTTGGAGAAGCTGATACTTAATGTTGGGAGGCCATCCCTTGACAAAGGGCAATGAGTAGTGAAGTGTATCAAAGTCTGCTCTTAGGGCCATTCTATTAAACACAAAATCTTCCGTTTGTGGATTATGAACTGGTCAGACTTCAAACTCGGAATGGTCGTTAGGAGTCAACCCTTCCCTTCTTGGTTGCCGGCCCATTTTGTAAATAAAGGTTAGCCTCCCACATAGAGGCCAGCCTGGAGCCAGGGAGGTGTTTGTGGAAGAGGAGGACCAACGAGATGCAGGGCTGAGCCAGTGGTAATTGCCCTGAAAACAAGATTCTAACCCCAGAGGCAGAAGCTTGTAACCCAAGATCCTACAAAACTGATTGTGTTTAATAAACAACTTACCACTTGGCTCCAAATGTAGTGGCATTGTTCAAATCATTTGGATGATACTTTTAAAAATCAGAAAGATCTGACAACCAAAAGGGCTTATAGGGGCTTCTATTATAGAACAATCTAGAGGCCAAACCCACAGAAGACCACAATCAGATTATGGGACGGGGGGCTTCCCTGGTGGCACAGTGGTTACGAATCCACCTGCCAGTGCAGGGGACACAGGTTCGAGCCCTGGTCCGGGAAGATCCCACGTGCCTCAGAGTAAGTAAGCCCGTGTACCACAACTACTGAGCCTGTGCCTTAGAGCCTGCGAACCACAACTACTGAGCCTGCGTGCCTAGAGCCCGTGCTCCTCAACAAGAGAAGCCACTGCAATGAGAAGCCCACGCACCACAATGAAGAGTAGCCCCCGCTCGCTGCAACTAGAAAAGCCCGCGTGCAGCAGCAAAGATCCAATGTAGCCAAAAATAAATACGTAAATTTTTTTTTTTAATCTGTTTAAAAAAAAAGAAGATGGGATGAAACAGAATCCTGTGCCGTTGATGTGCTGGTCCTGTGCTAGGTTGTTAACATCTCTTGTGGCGATTAAAGACCTCCAGTTCTCCAGAATGGGACTTGGAAAACTGGCAACATCAGTATTCAATCAGCTGTCTGAAACCAAATCAAGTATCTGAACATGATGGCAAGAGGTTTGTGAACATTATTTATTTTGGCCTCACCAAATGGCATGAGAGATCTTAGTTCCCCCTGACCAGGGATCAAACCTGTGCCCTCCTAGTGGAAGCTTGGAGTCTTTTAACCACTGGACCACCAGGGAAGTCCTGGTTTGTGAATATTCTAATCAAATTGATGTGACTTGGGTGTATCTCAGGGAATGAAATAATTAAGAAAGGCTAGGGACTTCCCTGGCAGTCCAGTGGTTAAAAATCCATGCTTCCACTGCGGAGGGCACAGGCTCAATTCCTGGTCGGGGAACTAAAATCCCCCATGCCACGTGGTATAGACAAAAAATAAATACACAGGGCTTCCCTGGTGGCGCAGTGGTTGAGAGTCCGCCTGCCAATGCAGGGGACACGGGTTCGTGCCCCGGTCCAGGAAGATCCCAAGTGCCGCGGAGTGGCTGGGCCCATGAGCCATGGCCGCTGAGCCTGCGCATCCGGAGCCTGTGCTCTGCAACGGGAGAGGCCCCAACAGTGAGAGGCCCACATACCAAATAAATACACAAATGGGCGTGCCCCCCCAAAAAAAAGCCTAATTGTCTCCATTTGATAGTTAAAAAATATGAAATGTGGAAATTCCCAAGGCTAATAGGTGGTTGCATATTTTCTAGAACCCAGGACTCTCCACTGCTCTTCCCACCAGATGACCTAAATAGTTTATTTTACAGAGGTTGCATGCTTGGTATATGCAGTGCAGTATGCAAGGAATCATGGGCCTCAAAAAGGCTAGTCAGACACCCTGTGCTTGGGATGCTGACCCCAGATAGGGGTGTGAGACTGGCACACAGCCGTGACACAAGGCAGAGAGGGGTCAAGGCCACCGGTGGCTTTACCAAAGAGCTGCAGGATCTCTGAGGATTAGGAAATGTTCCCCACTTCCATAGGACCTCCCGTAGGACCGGGGAAGGCTTCATAAAGGAGGTGCCGTCAGAAGCAGGGCATTCCAGGCAAGGAGAAGGAATCAAGACCCAGGGGTGGAAGCACCTAGTGTGTGTGAGGAAGCCATGGCTGGAACAAAGGCTCTGCGTGGAGCAGAAATAATTCAGTACTGCCTCTCACTATATGCCAGGCCGGTGCTAAACGACTCATTTCACAGTACGGACTCAGTCCCATGGTAGACAGATTCAGAGGGAATATAACTTAACCAGCAAGTAGGTGGGGAGGAGGGGGTGGAGGAGAATAAGGGCTGGGGGAAGATTGGTGTGAGGTCAGAGTGGGCTGAGCCACGAGCTAAGACGTTTTAATGTCAATAGGCAAAAGAATCACAGTAGAGAATGTCTCCCAGGGACTTCCCTGGTGGTCCAGTGGTTAAGGGTCCGCGTTCCCACTGCAGGGGGCACAGATTCGATCCCTGGTTGGGGAACTAAGATCCTGCATGCCGTGCAGCTCGGCCAAAAAAATAAAGACTGATTAGGAAGATGATTAATAAAATTTACGGCCAAAAAAAAAGTCTCCCAGCTCTCTGCTCCTTAGTCCCTTTCTCCCACCCCCAGTTTCTCTCTCTGCCTCATCCTTCCCTTCTCTTCCTTCAGTCTCCCTGCCCAGCCCAATGCTCACCCTCGGCAACGGGGACAAGCAGGACCAAAGACAAAATGAAGGCAAAATGCAGACCGGTGAGCTAAAACCACTTTAAAACCTATTCAATTTTTAATCTATAAATAGGTCAAAGAAACCCAGTATCTTCGTGAACGAGCATTGTACCAGGAGGCTCTAGAATTGACTCCCTTCCTCGTTTACCAGCCTGGGTGGTATGTGGCATCAGTGTCAAAACGCTTTACTATTAATCTGAAAAAGAATGAATATATGTATGTATAACTGAATCACTATGCTGTACACCAGAAACTTAACACAACATTGTAAATCAACTATACTCCAATAAAGTTTTTTAAAAGAGAATTAAATTTTAAAATGTATATGGGAGGGACTTCCCTGGTAGTCCGGTGGGTAAGACTCTGCGCTCCCAGTGCAGAGGGTCTGGGTTCGATACCTGGTCAGGGAACTAGATCTCACATGTATGCCACAACTAAGAGTTCACCTGCCGCAACTAAGAGCCCACATGCCACAACTAACACCCGGAGCAGCTAAAATAAATGAATGAATATTTTTTTTAATAAAAAATAACATGTATATGGGAAAAGAATCTAAAAAAGGTTGAATATATGTATATGAAGAACTGAATCCCTGTGCGGCACACCTGAAACTAACACAACATTGTAAATCAACTCCAGTAAAAAATTTTTAAAAGAATTAAAAGAACAGAACAAAACAAAAACCTATTCACTGTCACAATTACTTTGAAATTAAGAGCTCCTTGACTAATTTTTAACTTTTAAGGAGATAAGACATTATTTCAAAATTAGCTCATAATCAACTCCAATTAAAATATTCATAAACTGCACTGTTCTTGGGGGAACCTGTTAAAAATTCAGATTCTAGGCCTCCCCCAGGACAGTTTGGCTGTACTGGGTATTAGCTAACCAGTGCCCGGGTCCCAGCTACTTTTCAAGGGCCTACAAAAGTGTCTAAGGACTGAAGAAAAATGCCTCATTTCCAAAATCTGACTCAAAGACTGCAAAATCAGCATAATTGTTCGACACTGCGCAAGCCAGCAGTGGCCGCAGCTGCAGTATAATTCTTATATAACCATATGTAAGCGTAATAAAGGTTCTAGAGAAAGAATAATATTATTTTTAACAAAACTCAGATTTGTAAAATTTATCAATATGTTTTCAAAAATGTTACAGAATTGCTTCCTCCCTCCTCAAAAAAAAAAAAAAAGTTACAGAAAATGTATGTCTATATGGCCTGTGAGTACATTTTATTCATTTGGTATGAGGTGTGACGTAGCCTCGGAGGATATTACAGAGGCCTACAAACTCCAGGAAATGGCCCTGCCTTTAGGGCCAGAGATTCTGATCCAGAAGCTCTGAAATGGGGCCCAGGAACCTGCCCTTCAACCAGCATCAGCCAGTTCCTATGGGAGGGCCACAAACCCCATGTGGGAAAACACTGCTGTGGCTAATGGGGAGATACTGAAGAAACTTGAGCAGGAGAGAAGCATCAGCAGAGCTAAACTTCAGGGCAGGTAATCAAGAGTATTTTATCTAAGGGACTTCCCTGGTGGTCCAGTGGTTAAGACTTTGCCTCCCAAGGCGGGCGGTGCGGGTTCAATCCCTGGTCGGGGACCTAAGGTCCCACATTCCTTGCAGCCAAAAAAACAAAACATAAAACAGGAGCAATATTGTAACAAGTTCAGTAAAGACTTTAAAAATGGTCCACATCAAAAAAAACTTTAAAAAAACAGTATTTTAAGATGGTAGAAAAAGGGGTGACCGAGGGTTACCAGCATCTGAGAAACCAGCCCCTGAGACTGTGAGAGTTCATGTATAACGAATGTGTGTGCGTCTTCTTCCAGACCTTCCATAGCTTTAATCAGATTCTTAAAGGAAGCCACTACCCAAAACAGTTAAGAATCTCTGGCCCATGATTTCCTCCCAAGACTTGCGAAGCCCCAGGGATTATCAAAGGTTTTCCAGGCACATCACTACAAGCAGTAAAAGTGCCTATTTCAATGTCGATTTTTTAAATTAATAACTATTTAAAATATTTAAAAATAACTCTGAAACGAGTGTGTTGAGCAGAAGACGCACACAGCAGCCAGACTCCAAGGCGCTCAGAAGCCCGCACACGACTCACTCGCTGCACAGCCACTATCGCCAGCCGTCATCCAGCTGCAGCCATCCAGATCGTTGCGAGGTTCAAATTATCTTTAATCTTAGACCTTGATGGTTAATTTATACCCAGAATGGACAACTGGTTGAAAACAGGAAGCATAGGGAACGCAGAGGTTGGAAAATGTTCATGTGGAAGCATAAACATGACAGTCATTCTGTGCGTGTGTCAGGTCATTGATTCTCACTCCATTTCTGTGAAACAGTAGAAAACAAACACAGGACCAAATCAGGTGCAGGGAGATTGCGACTTACTTAGGTTCCATTGTCCCATCATGGAAACAGAGCTAAAGACCTGCTGCTCAGCAGCACCTGGGAGCTTGTTAGATGTGCAGAATTTCAAGCCCCACAGTAGACTTAGTAAATCAATCTTTTTTTTTTTTTTTTTTTTGGCCACGCTGGGCTTTCATTGCTGCGCGCAGGCTTTCTCTAGTTGCGGCGAGCAGGGGCTACTCTGTTTCGGTGCACGGGCTTCTCAGTGCAGTGGCTTCTCTTGTTGCAGAGCCCCGGCTCTAGGCGTGCAGGCTTCAGTAGTTGCGACGCGTGGGCTCAGTAGTTGTGGCTCGTGGGCTCTAGAGCGCAGGCTCAGTAGTTGTGGCGCACGGGCTTAGTTGTTCCAGGACATGTGGGATCTTGCTGGACCAGGGATCGAACCCGTGTCCCCTAGCATTGGCAGGCGGATTCTTAACCACTGCACCACCAGGAAAGTCCCTCAATCTTCACTTTAACAATCTTCATTAACAAAGTTTAAGAAGCACCAGCTTGGACCATAAAATTAGCAGACCTCATAGAGTGATCTGCAAGCTGGTTAAAGAAAGACGGTAACGTTATGAGTTTAAATTTTTTATAAATGCATTTCCCATTACAGTTTCAGATATGCATTGAAATGCACAAAAACAGACCGTTGAAGAATGGAAAGCAACAGTTATGAGCTAAATATGAACTGATTAGTACCATGGTACACTGATTCGTACCATGCATCTCCAGGTTATTCAAGCAGACAGCACCTGAAAATTATTTTTCTCCTAACATGCTGTTTTCATTTATGACACAGCAGCTCCTTTGTAAGTACCAGGTCACATGCATCCCTTGGTACATATCTCTATTTGCTTTTAGACCATTTCTTTTGTTTAAAAATAATAATAATAAAGCTGATTCTATTGAAATGCAAAAAATAAATAAATAACATGGCAGCGGCTGAGAGGTGCAGAAACCTGGCTGTCACAGCAGTCAGCTGGGGTGCTTCTTACTGGTACCAAGCCTGAGCTCAGCCCTCAGATCCTCAGGCCAGAACCCCTGGAGTGGCCCATGAGTGATCTCTCCATTCACCACTACCGAACCCTACCAGATCTGCAGGTCCTGTTCATCTGATTAAGGATGTCAAAAACAATGTTGGAGGAGAAAATACAAGGATGGCTATATCAAATGTGGCTTTTCATTTACTGGGACCAAAGACAGCGCCCATCTCTCATGTGCTATCTGTAATGTGCTTGCATAAGTAGCCTGCAACTCTCTTATATCACCCTCCAGGAAAAATAATACAAAGTTTATTTAAAAATATCAGGTGATCCGTATGGACTACAGCTTTAAAAAAAATACATAATGAACTTTAAATCTGCATTTTAACATATATTTGTTCTCATAACCAAGCATGATGCAATATCACTTTTTAATTTGTCTAAAATCGTGCTTTTTCTTCTAATTAAATATAAACAATGTTTTGTCACTTTTTAATGGGAAAGTCAAATTTTATCTTTAAATGGTATGATTATTACAGATATTTTATTTCATTTTTATTTTTTATTGAAGTATAGTTGATTTTCATCGTTGTGTAAGTTTCTGCTGTACGGCAAAGTGATTCAGTTTTACATATATAAATACATTCTTCTTTATATTCTTTTCCATTATGGTTTATCACAGGATATGGAATATAGTTCCCTGTGCTATACAGTAGGACCTTGTTGTTTATCTATTCTATATGTAATACTTTGCAACTGATAACCCCCAACTCCCACTCCATCCCTCCCCCATCCCCCATCCCCCTTGGCAACCACAATCTGTTCTCTATGTCTGTGAGTTATAGATTATATTTTAAATTAAGCTTTAAAGAAGAACCTGTCATTACCAACCTCAAATAAATTATCTTTTACTTAAAATGCCTGGCGTATAGCTGGCATATGATGAAAATGATCTAAAATTCCCAAGCTGGTTCTCTAGGTTCTTGTGGTGGCTTGTGGTGGCTTATGGAATCTTAGTTCCCCACACACTCAGCAGTGGAAGTGGGGAGTCCTAACCACTGGACCGCCAGGGGATTCCTCTCTAGATTCTTTTTTTTTTAATTTATTTATTATTTATTTATTTTATTTATTTTTGGCTGCATTGGGTCTTAGTCGAGGCATGTGGGATCTTTTATTGTGGCGCGAGGGCTTCTCTCTAGTTGTGTCCTGCGGGTTTTCTCTCTCTAGTTGAGGCATGGGAGCTCAGTAGTTGTGGCACGTGGGCTTAGTTGCCCCGCAGCATGTGGGATCTTAGTTCCCCGACCAGGGATCAAACGCACATCCCCTGCATTGTAAGGCAGATTCTTTACCACTGGACCACCAGGAAAGTCCCTCTAGATTTTTCGTATGAGAGTAAGAAGGATCATCGATACAAAAAATTGAGACTCACTGAGAGAGATCTCAGATGCTTTACTGCTGGAGGCGGGACAGAAGACACGGTGTGGGTGACTCTGAAAAGCCTTCCCAGGTTTATGACAGTGCCCAGTGGGCTCATGTAACCCAGGGTTTCTCGGCCTCAGCACTATTGATATTTGGGGCTAGGTAGTTATTGCGGGGAGGGAGAGGAGGTGGTCTGTCCCGCGTATCATAGAACGTTTAGCAGTATCTCTGACCTCTACGAATTAGATGCCAATAGCACTCCTTCCCCTACCCCACCTCCCCAGACAAGCAGAACTGTCTCTAGACATTGCCAAATGCCCCTGGGGGCAAAATCATACCTCCCTTTTGAGACCCACTGATTTCTCCCATCCTTTCCCTCCTGCTCTACCAGATAGGCTAACCCTGCTCATTTTAAGCTTCTCGTAGCATGAGCCATTCATTCATTTAATAAGCATTTATTCAGCACCTAATATGTGCCAGATAGTCTTTGAGGCACTGGGGATATAGCACTAAACAAAGATCCCTGCCCATGTGGAGTTTACACTCCAGTGGGGGAAGATGAACAAAATCAAACAAATGAATTAGGTCCTTGTCCAGAAGGTGATAAGTGCTGTGGAGAAAAAGAGAGCAGGAAAAGAGTGCCTCTCCCTGTCACACACTGAATGCGACCCCTTGCCTAAACACAGAGGAAATAATTTAGCTATCTGTACAGTGGTTGGCTTAGCGTCTGACTCCCCAACTAGAATAGAAACTCCATGAGAAAAAGGTGTGGCTTGACTTGTTCGTTGCTGACCCCCCGCATGGTAGAGCACCTGCACCAAGTAAGTACTCCGTAAATGTGAATGAATGAGCGAATGAACGAATGAACACAGCCGAGAGTTGGCAGTGGGGTCTGGACATGGAAGGGAAGGTGTGTCTGGAAACAGCTTTAAGATCATGAACGCTGAAGTCATGACAGGGTGAGACCATCAAGGGAGAGAGAAGAAGCGTCCATACGATCCCTGTGGAACTCCTATATTTGGAAGGAATGGAAGGTTCAGGCAGGTAGAGAGGTTGAATGGTGCCTAGCAGGAGACCCTAAAGAAGCCCAGAGGGCTGGACTACAATGCCAAATGCTGCAGGAAACAATTGTAGGCAACTAGGAGACACCCAAGGCCAATGAGTTGGTGACCTTGAGAAGGGTCAGAAGCCCCTTTTCAAGGAGCAGTGTAGGGGGGTGCTGAAGAGGTGAGTGCATTGGATACACACTACTCTTCCTTAAAAATATATATTTTATTTGACTGTGAAAACGATATGCACTCACTGAAAAACTGGAAAACAGCAAAAAGTAGGAAAAAAGAAAACAGAAATCTATGTAATCTACTATGTGAAAATTTCCCTGTGTCCTTAACTGTTTTTCAAAAACACCATTATTGGGCTTCCCTGGTGGCGCAGTGGTTGAGAGTCCGCCTGCCGATGCAGGGGACACGGGTTCGTGCCCCGGTCCAGGAAGATCCCACATGCCGCGGAGCGGTGGGGCCCGTGAGCCATGGCCGCTGAGCCTGCGCGTCCGGAGCCTGTGGTCCGCAACGGGAGAGGCCACAGCAGTGAGAGGACCGCGTACCACAAAAACAAAAACAAAAACCCAGTGAGATGACACTTTACTCAGTAGGATGGCTATAGTCAAAAAGACAAAAAATAACCATTTTTGGTGGAGGATGTGGAGAAATGGGAACCCTCATACATTGTTGGTGGGAATGTAAAATGGTACAGCCTCTGAAGAAAACAGTCTGTCCGTTCCTCAAAAAGTTGAACATAGACTTACTCTGTGATCCAGCCCTTCCACTCCTAGGTATATACCCAAGAGAGCTGAAGACATATGTTCACATAATACCTTGTACATAAATGTTCCTAGCAAGCATTGTTCATAATAGCCAAAAAGTGGAAACAACCCAAATGTCCATCTGATCACGTTAATTGATGAATGAATAAATAAAATGTAGTGTATCCATGCAATGCGACATAATTTGGCAAAAAAAGGAACGAAGTACTGATACATGCTGTAACATGAGTAAATCTTGAAAACAATGCTAAGTAAAGAAGCCAGACACAGAAGGCCACGGTTTGTATGATTCCATTTATGTGAAATGTCCAGACATATCCAGAGACAGAAAGTTGATGAGTGGTTGCAAGGGGAAAGGAGGAATGAGGAGGGACAGCAAAGGGGAACAGGGTTTCCTCTTGGGGTGATGAAAATGGTATTAAATGATGGTAATATTTGGGTAACTTTGTGAATATCCTGAAAGCCCCTGGACTGTATACTTTAAAAGAGTGAATGGTGTGATATGTGAAATATATCTCAAGAAATAGGTTATATGTATTTTTTTAATTGCATCCTTTCAGAGCTGGCTGGGTGAGCCAATTATGAGCAGGGATTTTTGCTCTTGCCACATGGTACCCCTTTGGCTGGTGAACACAAACGTCCTCTACCCTCTGCCAGGGATAGTGTAGAATGAGATGGGTTTATAAATGCAGGAGAACTTCAGTAAAGCCTGGAGAAATACACTGCCCCCTCTCCCTTCCCTGAAATAGCTTTTCACAATAGCCAAGTGAGGTCGCAGGTAAAACCAGCCATCAAAACCTCCTCCCATTTCTCCTTAGCCCCACTGTCCCTCCAACCAACCCCACTCAAAGACTGCCGTACAGGGAGCAGGAAAGTATCAAGGAAAGACTTTTATTTAATGCTTGTGAAATCAAACTGCCTAAGTTCAGATCTCAGTGGATGAGCCCTGTGTCCCGGGCAAATCACTGTGTGACTCTGGGATTGATTTGACTGATTTGATTTTATCCTAGTTAGGAGCTGATAAGTTATTCTTTGATCAATGCCGGCAGAAGACAAAAGACTCCTGGGTCAGAGACAAATAACCTTATTACTTACAACCCAGCTAACAGCATGATTTGCATCAATTCCCCTCGCCCCTCAAGCTCCACAGTTGGTGACACAATATGGACCCAGATGGATGCTTTGTGGGCAGTAGTTGCAGCTGAGGAACGCTGAGCTTGGGGAATCTCCCTACTCCCATCGGGAGATCAAGAACCTCATCCTTCAAGGTTACTCACTCCAAAGACATCTCCAAGACATGGCCCAGGTGAAGAGTGGTCATAACCTTGCATTCTTGGCCTCCTCAGCAAGAACATTCAGGGGTGCTCAAGGTCCATAGTGGACCTTCATTGCTTCATTGCTTCTCCCAACAATCACCAGCTCTTTCTGTGCGTTCGTTTCTTCAGCTGTAAACTAGGGACAAGAGTGTTATCCTCCTTGTGGGGTTGTGGTAGGGATTAGAAGACATAATGCATGTAAAGTGCTTACCATGGAGGTCTGGCCATAGAAATGCTCCCTAAATTTTAATCACCGTCATTCTGGGAAGAGGGAGGGGAAACGTGTTATAGATGTCAGGAGGCTTTCATGGAGGAGAGCTTCAAGGTCCAGGGAAATAGACAAGGGTTCCCCCGCTTACATCGCCCCCAACCACCTGTGGTACCTTAAGCTCCCATCATACTGTCTCTCCTTCAAGAGAAAAGGCATGAAGACCCTCTCGATCAACACTGTGTCCCCAGGGTCAGCACAGTGCCTGGCACTCAGTGAGAACTTAGAGAATTTTTGTTGAAGAAACAGATGAATGCATGCATGAATGAATGAATGAAAAAGTGAAGGCACAAGGTCTCTAACCAGGCAGGAGGGTCTGGGATGAAGGACCCTGGGAGGGGGGTTGATCTTGAACGGGGCTATGGCCCCTCTAGTAACGGCAGAAAGGAGAAAAGGATGGAAGGCAGGGATTTCCCTGGTGGTCCAGTGGTTAAGACTCCACACTTCCACTGCAGGGGCACAGGTTCGATCCCTGGTTGGGGAACTAAGATACCAAGGGGCCTAAAACAAATTTAAAAAAAAGGATGGAAGGCAGACTTGGACAACCTTGTTCATGGTGGAGAGATGGGGGCCGATGTCAGAGGACTTTGAGAGTGAAGGGAGAGATGAGTCACAAGGTTGCCAGGCAACAGCCCAGCTGCAGACTATTAATCTGTAATCGAATCAACTGGCCACTTTCAGGAACTTTCCTGTTGGCAGGGAGAGGCGGACAGAAACTAAGGGGTAGTGGCATCCTCTGGCAGGAACTGGGGACCAGCCTGGCAGGTTCTGAAACAGGACAAGGGCAGTAATCCAGAGGCACCACACACGACTGAAATGACAAACCCTGTGACCCAGGCTGGGGAGGAAAGTGAGACCGGGAAGGCTAGGTGGGTTGTGAGGACCCAGACGGGGTTGGGGAACCGGAGGTCCCAGCAAAGGTAGATTCAGCAGGCGCTGGGCTTCAGAAGAAAGGGTAGAACAGGAGGCTGTGGGCGAGGAGAGGCTGCAGTAGCCGGAGACCAAGAAGATGGACCAGGTTCACAGCTCAGCCGCCTCGCCTCCTACCCGTGGGGTCTGGGGTAAGCGACTCAACCTGGCCGACCACCCCTAAAATGTACCTGAGGAAAGAGTCCTCTCACATGAGTACTTTTAGAATTATTTTCCCATTTAAAAACACTATCGGTGGGACTTCCCTGGTGGTCCAGTGGTTAAGACTCCACACTCCTGATGCAGGGGTCCCGGGTTCGATCCCTGGTCGGGGAACAGATCCCGTGGGCCGCAACTGAGACCTGGCGCAGCCGAATAAGTATTTTTAAAATAAAAACACTGTCGAGGAAGTGGGGGGGGGAACTTCCCTGGCAGTCCAGTGTTTAAGACTCCGCGCTTCCACTGCAGGGGGCGCAGGTTCGATCCCTGGTTGGGGAACTAAGATCCCGTAAGCCGCGCAGCACAGCCAAAAAAAAAAGAGAGAGAGAGAGAGAAAGAAGGTGAGAGGCAGGGCCAGGGAGAGAAGGCTGGGATGGGAGCACCTCTGCTCTCTCTCCTCTCCGCTGGGCCTGTCACCTGCCCTTGAGGTTGGCGGGTGGCCTCTCCAGTTCTGCCTGAGGGCATCATAGGGGCTGTCCTCTTGGTCCTGCTACCTGATGACCTTCGGACAGCAGGTGAGGCTAGAAGTCGTGAACCCACCTCCCTCTCCCCAGCCCCAGCCCTGGGAGGAACCGTGGATGCCCATGTGGATATGAACGGCACCCAGGTGTCACTGTTTGTCCCAGCACCTTCACACCCTCCAAGGCCCCGTTGCCTGGGGCAGGGTGACTGAGTCACCGTCAACCTCTCCCTTTTTCCATATCAATAACTGATTAGGAAGCCAAGGCACTGCCTTCCTGACAGCAGCTCATCAGAGGTTTCCCGAGGCCAGTCCTGACAGCAGGGACTGTAGCTGGGGCGAGGGGCGGGGGACGTGGTGGCAGCGGAGCCCAGGGAAGCTTTTCCCCTTGACAGGGAACCATCGCTTTTGTCTATTTTATGTGTCCGCCCTCCTCAAGAATCTACACTCCACCAAAGCAACGAGAGGGCGGGTCACAGTCACCTCTTTTCCCCAGGGCCTCATCCAGACCATGGTTTACAGCACATGCTCGATAACTGGAACAAAAATGGACTAGATGGACAGTCAGATGCCCTGACAAACATCTCCCTTAATTGCACTGGGAAAATCACCCGCGAACTCACTCAGGGTCCGTTCTCACTGACAGAAGCCTTCAAAAGGCTGGAACTCCTTGGATTCATTTTCTAGTGTTGCCATAATAAATTACCACAAACTTAGAAGCTTAAAACGACGCAAATTCATTCCCTCACAGTTCTGTAGTTCAGGAGTCCAGGTATAGCATGGCCCACTGGGCCGAAATCAAGGTGCTGCCAGGGCTGCATTCCTTTCTGGAGGTGCCAGGGACAAATCCAAGTTCAAGTTCATCCAGGTTGTTGGCGGAATTCAGTTCTTTGCGGTCATGGGGCTGAAATCCCTGTTCCTTGCTGGTGGTCAGGGGGAACCACTTCACTCCTTGAGGTCACCTGCATCCCTCATCTCGCTGCCCCTCACCCGCCTTCAGACCAGCAAGGGTTGGTCCTTCTCATTCTTCAAATCTCTGTTTCATCCTTCAGCCACATCACTTCTGCCTCTGGCCGAGGAGCGCTGTCTGTTTTTAAGGACTCATCTGATTAAATTGGGTTCACTCAGACCATCCAGAGTAAACTTCCTATTTTGAAGTTTGTAACCTTAATCGCATGTGCAACATCTCTTTTGCCATGCACTGTCATATCTTCACAGGTCCCAGAGTTTCCGGCCCAGCTCTCCTTGGTCAGTCATGTCAACTCAGGACCGTGTATGCAAAACGTGTGCATAGATCTTGTCACATTCCCCCTTCACCACAGCCCTGTGAGGTAGGAATGAGTGATTCCCATTTCGCAGATGAGGCTAACTGAGACCCAGAGAGGCTAAGGGGAGAAGATGCAAACAAATTAGGTGCCCACGATATTCTGGGCAGCTTGCTTTATGCACATCATCTTCAAGACTCGTCTCCAAGTTACTTCCTTCATTCCCTGGGGGGATAAAACAGCCATCTGCCCCAAACTGGAAAAGGACAGAGTCAGGAAACCCTTCCCTTTGCCATCGGACTAGCTCCCCTTGTGAGGAGAACATGCAGTTTCTGTGACTGTGAGCGCCACCCCCCCAACCCGCAGGCCCGCCAACGCCCACCAGCAGCAGCCGTCTTCCACCATCACCTATTGCATGGGAGTACCTGCTTCTGTTTTGTGCAGTGGCCGCCCGTCCAGCAACCAGCCTGCAGAAGAACAGCCAAAGGAGCATAACCCCCTCCTCAGCAGAAATCCAGTCCTGGGCCCTATACAACCAGGGCTCTGCTGTAAGCTTATAATTTCCTGTTACCACAGCAACACAAACGCCTCTATTCCCCTAGCACGTGAGCAGAGCTGCTCCCCACCCCACCTTTTCTCCCAAGCCCCCTCAAAGTCCCTTCCATCTCTAAGATTCTGTGATTCGATTAATTATCAACAATGCCTGCCCCGTTTTCGTCATTTTCATTTATTTCATCTGCTGAGTCACTGAGTCCTGCTCCGGTTGTGAGTGGTTATTTACCAGAACGTTTGGCCACTGGTTGCCATGGACACTTCACAGCCTGCTTCTTTCATCACCTGTTCATTTTCAGCAAGTCTGGCTGTGAGCGTGGGTACCACGGCCCCTTATGATACCCAGGGGCATCAAAACTCCCCCAGACAAGGAGGGGCCCTGATGACACATGAACAAGAGCTAAATCTCTAGCCCCAACCGTGGAAAAATCAAACACAGCCTAGAGCTAGTTATATCCACCCAAACCAGGTCGATGCAGCAGTTTATCAAATAAGTTGACCAAACGCACCCTTTGGTTTTCTGGTACATTCGGGCAAACGCTTTAGTCTCTTTGCTAACCATTTAAAGATGTATTTCAATATTGAAAAGTGCAGATTACTGTCTTGCTTTGCAAACAAAATGAGGGAGACTGGAAGTCCAGGAACCTCAAGGAGCTGGCTTTGATGGGGGATGCAAGGGGTGGGGGAGGAGGGACAGACCCAAGAGATGATGGGGAACCCCAAGCTAAACCCAGCCCAGCGCAGAGGGCGTCAAAGGCATCAGAAGGGGGACGCTCAGGGTTTTCCAGGTAAGGGAGGTGAAGGGGCTTCAGAGGCAACCAGGATGTAGCCACTAGGCAGAGAGAGCGGGGCCATCAGCCCACGGCCCATTGCTCCTGATAACTATTACACGTCCTGTTTGCAGAGCCCAACAGAGGGGACAGGGGATCAATACATCACTCCACATTCACACACCCCCTGCTCTTCAAACATGAACGTGTCGGGAAATATGCTTCCTCCGAATCTAAGGTCACTCGGTCCGTCCAACTGGGATGTGGTCCAAGGAATGACCACCAGGCTGCTGACCCCAAGGACATGGCAGGGGGCTCTGTCCTGAGCCCAGGGAGCCTGTCTCCCACCTGATATGCCCAGCTGAAGAATTGCCCCCACTCTGCTCCTGCCCCTCTCTGTGAAGTTCAACTCGCCTTCCCTTCCCCCACATCTGGACAGCTGACTAAATGACAGGGCGGGGCGGGGCTGAGGTACCTGTGCCCATCCTTATTCCTCTGCAGTGGGGAGGCTGGCCTCCTGGGGGAGGAGGGCTTGGGAGGGCCCTTGAGGGTTTATAAGTCAGGCTGGAGCGCCCAGCAGAGCAGAGAACTGAGGCGCCAGGCCAACAGCAACGACACGCATCTCCCAACTCTGCAGGTGAGAGCACCCAGGAAGGGAGGGGAGAAGCTGGGAGGAGGGTTAATGGGACCCCTGCCCTCATCCAGTTAGCAGCCTCACACTTGAGTGGCCCCAGGACTGGGAGCCTTCCCTTAGCCCTTAGCTGGGTTAGGTCTCAGCTCTAGGACCCACCCTGGCATCCCAGCCCTTGCCTTCGAGCTGCCCTGCTGCCTCAACCAGCGCCCTTCCCTGACCCCCTGACTCCATGCTCACCCCAGCCCTGCGGGGTGAGGATGAAGACTATTCTCCCATCTCTCGGGGGAGAAAACTGAGGCCCAGAGAGAGATGCGACTTGCCCAAAGTCACACAAATTGGGCAGGGTTGGAACTGGAACCTACAGCTCCTAGACCCATCTCAAGCTCTTTCCTAGACCAGCACTGTCTCATGGAACTTTCCATGTTGGTGGTAACATTCCACAGCCTCACTGTCCAATACGGTATCCGCCAGCCACATGTGCACTAAAAATGTGGCTTATGCAAGAGAGGAATTTGTGTGTGTGTGTGTGTGTGTGTGTGTGTGGCCACCCAGCATGTGGAATCTTTGCTCCCCGACCAGGGATTGAACCCATGCCCCCTGCAGAGGAAGCACAGAGTCTTAACCACTGGACCGCCAGGGAAGTCCCAGGAATTTTTAACTTTTATTTATTTATTTATTTATTTGGTACGAGGGCCTCTCACTGCTGTGGCCTCTCCTGCTGTGGAGCACAGGCTCCGGACGTGCAGGCTCAGTGGCCATGGCTCACGGGCCCAGCCGCTCCGCGGCACGTGGGATCTTCCCGGACCGGGGCACGAACCCGCGTCCCCTGCATTGGCAGGCGGACTCTCAACCACTGCGCCACCAGGGAAGCCCTTAACTTTTATTAATTTAAATGTAAACAGCCACATGTGGCTGGTGGCTACCATATTGGACAGCATCGCTCTAGATCACTGGTTTTTCAGGTTTGTTTCTTTAGCAGCAGAACCCTTTCTCTTCCAAAAGAACTCTAACAGAGAAAACAGATGAAACCAGTAATTTATTAATACAAATGTGTTCTTCGCAGGCAACATGTTTATTATTTACTTCCGATAAATTTTAGATTTGTTTGAGGGTCCGGTTTATTTCTGTATTCTGGTTTCCCCAAACTTGGTTCACCTTGACACACAGCTGCAAATGGTGACAGGTTTAGTTTGTTTGTTTGTTTTTTAATTGCTAGATTATCATCAGAGGATAGTCCTCAGGTAAGTGAAAATGGCAGGAGAACCTTTCCTCCGAAGGCTGCACAAAAACAGGGTGACCCCACTACACAGTGAATGTGCCGGTTGGCTGCATAGAGAGGCGTGAGCAGCTGAGTGTGCGTATCCCATTCCTATTACTATTTAAAAGTTCACTTTCAGGGCTTCCCTGGTGGCGCAGTGGTTGAGAGTCCGCCTGCCGATGCAGGGGACACAGGTTCATGCCCCGGTCTGGGAGGATCCCACATGCCTCGGAGCGGCTGGGCCCGTGGGCCATGGCTGCTGGGCCTGCGTGTCCGGAGCCTGTGCTCCACAACGGGAGAAGCCACAACAGTGAGAGGCCCGCGTACCGCAAAAAAAAAAAAAGTTCACTTTCAGTTCCAAGACTTAAGCAGCTGAGTGTGTGTATCCCATTCCTATTACTATTTAAAAGTTCACTTTCAGATGCAAGACTTAAGCATTACAGAACCGCTCACGTGGCCTCAAATTCTTCAGAACAGTTTAGAAACCATTGTTCTGGGTTTTAAATTCCTCCGAGAGAAACAGTCACTGTAACTAGGGTAGGTAAGGAGCAAAGGGGCAAGGCTTGAGGTTGGGAGTTAGGGGAGGATCTGGCAGGACCTGGAGGAACAGACCACAACCCCACGCAGAATTGCAGATCCGTCAACAGGGAGGGTCCTGGCCCTGCCTCTGGGTGCCTGGACAGCCCCACCTTTAAGCTCAACCCGTCTCTCCTTTGCAGACAAGATGCAGCGACTGGGTGCGTATGTGCTGATCTTGGTGCTGGCTCTGGCCACCTTCTCTGAAGCTTCTTGGAAGCCCCGCTCCCACCTGCAAGATGCACCCTTGGGTCCAGGGGCCAGTAGGGACCAGGAGCCACGTGGGCTGGACCAGTTGGGCCCAGCCTCTCACCACCGAAGGCAGCTGGGGCTCCAGGATCCCTCACACTTGGTAGCAGGTAGGAGCTGCTGACAACAGTCCCTACTTGCCTCGCCCAGCCTCGTTTAGCCAAGGTCCCCCCAGGCTGGCCCTGGCCTCAGTCTCCAGAGGCTAGGCATCCTTCCCCCATCCTCACCTCCTCTCCCACCTCTGACCCTCAGACCTGTCCAAGAAGCAGGGACCATGGGTGGAAGAAGAAGAAGAAGCATATGGCTGGATGGACTTCGGCCGCCGCAGTGCCGAGGAAGGGGACCTAGGTCCCTAGAGCCAAGCTTGAGAGCCCAGCCACCTCCCAGCCCAGCCTAGCCCAGCCCCATGAAACATAAATCGAAATAAACTAGCTTCCAATGGATCACATTGTGTCAAGTGTCACAGGGCAGGGAATGGGGGCGGCTGCGGCAGAGTTGAGACAGGGAGGAGGGTTGAACATGCCCCTAGGGGCAGGGATACTGGCTAAGTCTCCTGGGCGTCCCCAGAGCTTAACATTGAATAAGACTCTATAGTGTGGATGGGAGAATAGACGGTGTTATCGCAACCAGAGTGAGCCTTCTAAAAGAGAAATCAATCATGCCACTCCAGAGTGAACCCCCCAGTGCTTTCCGTTGCACTTAGAATAAAACCTAAGCTCCTGGGGACTTCCCTGGTGGTCCAGTGGTTAAGACTCCACGCTTCCACTGCAGGGAGCACGGGTTGGATCACTGGTTGGGGAACTAAGATCCCCGCATGCCACATGGCCCAGCCAGAAAAACAAAACAAAAACAAACAAAAAAACCAACGTGGACTCCTTGCCATAGCCCTAAGACCTAGCCCTGCTGTCCTCTTCCACCTCATGGGTGCCAAATTCCTTCCTCCTTCCTCTTCCTTCCTGCTACTCAAGCGCACCATGCTCTTTCCTGCCCTGAACCTTTGTCCTCTCTGTTCCCTGTGCGTGGAATGCATTTCCTGGGCACAAACGTGGCCGGCTCCTCTTTTTCTCTTGGGTCTTGGTTGAAAGGCCTCTTCCTGAGAGACCTGCCCTTTCTGCTCCTCGCACGCAGCCCCCAATAGTCTTTCATCACAGCATAGCACCGTCTGCAGAGCGCATTTCACAATCTGTAGTTGTTTTGTTTGCCAGTTTATTGTCTGCCTCCCCAGGTAGAAGGGAAACTCTATGGGTGGGCACTACGTGTCCTTCTTCCCTGCTGTATCCCTAGTGCCAAGAACAGGAGATACCCCATAAATATTTATCAAATAGGGGACTTCCCTGGTGGTCCAGTGGTAAAGAATCTGCCTTATAATGCAGGGGATGCGGGTTTGATCCCCGGTCAGGAAACTAGGATCCCACATGCCGCGGGGCAACTAAGCCCGCATGCCGCAGCTACTGAGCTCGTGTGTCTCAACGAGAGAGCCCGCGTGTCACAAACTACAGAGCCCACGCGCTCTGGAACCCACGCCACAACTTGAGAAGAGAAAAATCCATGCACCACAACTAGAGAAGAGAAAATCCACACGCCACAACTAGAGAGAGGTCCGAGCGCCGCAACGAGGGGTCCCGTGTGCTGCAACTAAGACCCAACGCAGCCAAAAATGAATTAAATAAATAATTTAAAAAATATTTATCAAATGGATAGGCGCGTGGCCGGCACACACACTTGGCGTTTTGCTCGTATTCCTTTACTGTTCCTGTGCCTGTCACAGCATCCTACCCCAGGCACCTGCTACTCGCCACCTGAGGGCTTTCAGAACACAAGGCAGGCTAGAAATTCTGGGGAGTTAGTGCCTCCAGAAGCATCTGTCAGTCAATGACAGATTAGAGTTGGAGAATAATTACCCCAGCTCCCTCACCTGGGGCGGGGTAACACTGAGGTATATGCTACTCTGTCTCCCAGAGGTCCCCAGTAGCCCTGAGCCCTAGTTACCCACAACAGTAACCTGCTCAACGATCTCCTTTATTGGCTCCCTTCCCTTCCCTGTCTCACATCCTTAGACTGCTACAGATATTTCTTGTGATCACCGCCCAAATAAACTACTTGCATTCAAATCCCTATCTCCAAGTCTGCACCTGGGGGAACGCATCCTAAGACAGTGGGTACTAGAAGCAGTTATAGGAAGTAAGACCCCCATGATGGGATTCTGAGATTTGGTCCTGCACTGGCCAGACCCCATTGCTGTGCTAAGAAGGGTGTTGATAACACCTGCAGCATCACAGTCCCCTGTGGATTCTCTCATCTTACATCACAATTCCATTCTAGCAATGGAATGGGTCTTCATTGCTGAGCCTGTTGTCTCCTTCCTCAATACTCTGCTGAGGCAATTCAGACATCTTCGATTCAGTTGCTGTATGCTGTTGTTTTGTCTGTCGAGGAGTCATTCCCAGCGAGTCATCTGGCTTCAGGTGTCTTTGCCAGGAAATTAGATCCTGAGTCATAGGAGAGTAGGCATCCTCGTCTCCTATATCAATAAACTCTCCCCTGGGAATTCCCTGGCCGTCCAGTGGTTAGGACTCCACATCTTCACTGCCGAGAGCCTGGGTTCAATCCCTGGTTGGGGAGCTAAGATCCCGCAAGCCAGGCGGTGTGGCCAAAATAAAATAAAATAAACTCTCCCCTAGCCAGTCATTCTCCAGCTCACCCTCCTGGGTCTACCAACCTCAAAAATCCACTCCTATATTTGCTGTCCTGGTCCCTGCTGGTACATATTATCAGGTCATTCAGCTCCTGCAGCATTTGGCGGAGAATAATCCCTCTCTTCTCTTATCTGGAACAGTACTTCTCCACATGCTAAGACCTGGACGTTAGCTTGTGGTTTAGAAACGCCTAAGGGTGGCAGGGGCAAATCTTGAGAAGCATCATTTCAGGAGGCATCTGCCTCAAGGAGGTCTTTGCAGCCTCCAGGTAAAGGGAAGCTGCTCCCCTCTGGCAAAGTAGAGGCCCTTCTTCCAGCCCAGAGGATTCCCGGAAACCGGGAGTTCAAGATTCTTTTACTTTTTTTTTTTTAATTGAAGTATAGTTGATTGACAACGTTGTGTTAGCTTCTGGTGTACAGCAAAATGATTCAGCTATACATATGTATACATATTCTTTTTCATATTCTTTTCCATTATGGTTTATTACAGGATATTGAATATAGTTCCCTGTTCTTTACAGTAGGTCCTTGTTGTTTATCTATTTTATATGTAATAGTGTGTATCTGCTAATCCCAAACTCCTAATTTATCCCACCCCCTTTCCCCTTTGATAACCATAAGTGTTTTTTTTGTGTGTTTTTTGTTTTGTTTTGTTTTTTGTGGTACGCGGGCCTCTCATGTGGGATCTTCCCGGACCGGGGCACAAACCCGTGTCCCCTGCCTCAGCAGGCGGACTCTCAACCACTGCGCCACCAGGGAAGCCCTTCTTTTCTTTTTTAAATGGGGGAGGGGATTTATTTGTTTGTTTGTTTGTTTGTTTTGGCCTTGGGACGCAAGGCTTGCAGGATCCTAATTCCCTGGCCAGAGATCAAACCCGGGTCACGGCAGTGAAAGTGCTGACTCTTAACCACTGGGAATTCCCCATAAATTTGTTTTCTATGTCTGTGAGTCTGTTTCTGTTTTGTAGACAGGTTCCTGTCATTTTTTTCTTAATTAATTTATTTATTTTTGGCTGCATTGGGTCTTCATTGCTGCGCGCAGGGTTTCTCTAGTTGCAGTGACCGGGGGCTACTCTTCGTTGCGGTGGGTGGGCTTCTCATTGTGGTGGCTTCTCTTGTTGCGGAGCACGGGCTCTAGGCGCACAGGCTTCAGTAGTTGTGGCTTGCGGGCTCTAGAGTGCAGGCTCAGTAGTTCTGGCTCACAGGCTTAGTTGCTCCGTGGCATGTGGGATCTTCCTGGACCAGGGCTCGAACCCATGTCCCCTATATTGGCAGGCAGATTCTTAACCACTGCGCCACCAGGGAAGTCCCTGTGTCATATTTTAGATTCCACATGTAAGTGATATCTTTTGGTACTTGTCTTTCTCTGACATCCTTCACTTAGTATGATAATCTGTAGGTCCATCCATGTTGCTACAAATGGCATTATTTCATTCTTTCTATGGCTGGGTAGTATTCCATTGTATATATGTACCACATCTTCTTTATCCATTCATCTGTCGATGGACATTTAGGTTGCTTCCATGTCTTGGCTATTGTAAATAGCTCTGGTATGAACATAGGGGTGCATATATCTTTTCAAATTAGAGTTTTGCCCACATATATGCCCAGGAGTGGGATTGCTGGGTCATACGGCAACTCTATTTTTAGCTTTTTAAGGAACCTCCATACTGCTTTCCATAGTGGCTGTACCAATTTACATTCCCACCAACAGTGTAGGAGGGTTGGGAGTTCAAGATTCTTAAGGGCAGGGCTTCCCTGGTGGCGCAGTGGTTGAGAGTCCGCCTGCCGATGCAGGGGACACAGGTTCGTGCCCTGGTCCGGGAAGATCCCACATGCCGCGGAGCGGCTGGGCCTGTGAGCCATGGCCACTGAGCCTGCACATCTGGAGCCTGTGCTCCACAACGGGGTACTGCAAAAAAAAAAAAAAAAAAAAAGATTTTTAAGGGCATCTCCTCAAATGTTCCACCCATGGGTGTCATGGTCCCATTCCTTTCATTCTAGGACTTCAGCAGAGGAGACTTTTGGGGTGCTGCTTTCAGCCTCCTTTGTTACTCTGCACTCTTACCATCAGGTCTTGGTCCTGATTTCCAATGCAATCTTCCCTTTGTTGCAATGGAGGCCATTTGACTTTCATACCATATCCTGAGTGAATGGTTGGCTGACCTGAGCCTAACATTTTCCTTCTTTAGAGATTCTCTGATGATTAACAATAGCCAAGCCACTCCACAGTCATAATAATCATTGCTCTTATCTCTCAAGTACTGAAGCAATTGATAAGCCAATGGACCCTCATCCACCGGGATCCCATCCTAATTCACTACGGATAAGAATCTCAGTAATTGTGAAGGACCTACTGTATAGCACAAGGAACTCTGCTCAATACTCTGCAATAAATGGGAAAAGAATTTGAAAAACAATAGATACATGTACAACTGAATTACTTTGCTGTACACCTAAAACTACACAACATTGTTAATCAAATATACTCCAATATAAAATAAAAATTTTTTTAAAGGAATCTCAGTAATTGTGTTGCTACAGATCCCACAGTGCTAGAAATATCTGTGTTGGACAAGAATTTCATGTGAAGTCTCTGGGAAGTCCCAATAAGAGAACTGCAGTGCAGACCCCTAGGGCTGGCGAACTTCTTTTAAAGGGCCAGATGGAAAATATTTTAGGCTTTGCAGGCCAAGAGACAAAGTCAAGGACATTGCATAGGTACTCAAATAACCATTTAAAGTGTACCCATTTAAACTATAAAAAACAGTCTTAGCTTGCAGGCCAAACAAAAACAGGTGACAGGCCAGATTTGGCCCATGGGTCATAGTTTGCTGACCCCTGTTCTAGAGTCAAGGGCATGCTATCTACAGAAGAGAATTATTTACTGTTAAAAAAGCCACTCCCAGCATGCTACTGGGCCCTAGTAGGGAATGAGCACTTGACCACTGGACATTAAGTTATTATGCAATCAGAGTTGCCCACCATGAGCTGGGTGTTTTCAGACTCACCACGTCATAAGGTTGGATGGGCCAAGCAGTGATTCAGTTTAGGATGAAATGGTACACTTGAGATTGGGCCTGAGGAAGGCCAGAGGGCACAAACAAGTTAGTCAGTCACCCACATCCCCAGGTCACCTACGTCTACTGCACCAGTGCCTCTTCCTCGGCTTACCCCTATAGCCTCACTGGAGGTTGCCTATGGCCAGCTCATACAGGAGGAAAAATTCAGGCCTGGTTCACTAGGGGGTAGACTTGATAAGCTGGTAAAAACTGAAAATGAACTGCTGCTGAACCACGGCTCACTCTGGGTGGCCCCGGAAGACGGTGGTGAAGGGCTGTCTTTCAGGTGGGTAGAGCTTCACGTTCTGGACCTGGGCATCCACTTGGCATGGAGGGAGAAGCGGTTTGGGGGAAGAACACACACAGACCTCCGGGCAGCAGCAGGTTGGTCAGGGGACATGCAAGAGGAAGACTAGAAATTCCGAGACGAAGACATCTGGGAAAGAGGCAAGTAGATAGATCCATGGAGGGCGGCACAGGGCCTGTGGACTTTCGTGTCTCACACCACTGCCCACCCGAGAGCATCCACTGAAACGACCAGGTGGTCAGGATGTCTCACCCAATGGAGGTCAGCTGGGTGCAATCTTTGGCCACTCCCTACTTGCACTGTGGGCCCATGAATAAAGTGACCATGGTGCCAGAGACAGAGGTCAGGCATGGAACCGATAGTCAGTCCAGCTACTACCTCTGCTGCACATCTGACTTGTGAGCAGCAGAGGCCATTTCTGAGCCCTGGCTATGGGACCACGCCCTTAGGGGACCAACAAGCCACTTGGTAAATTGATTCCATCAGACACTTTCCACCCTAGAAGGGGCATTGAACCATCCTGGTGGGGAGTGGTTCACGTTCTGAATGTAGGCTTTCCCTTCTGCCCGCAGTGCCTCCCCCAGCACTACAGGACGACAGAGCATCTAAGGACGTACAGTGGGTGACATGCCATCACAGGATCCCATAAAACATGACCTCATATCACCTCACACGGGTCAGAATGGCCGTCATCCAAAACTCTACAAACAAGAAATGCTGGAGAGGGTGTGAAGAAGAGGGAACCCTCTTGCACTGTTGGTGGGAATGTAAATTGGTACAGCCACTATGGAGAACAGTATGGAGATTCCTTAAAAAACTAAAAATAGAACTACCATACGACCCAGCAATCCCACTACTGGGCATATACCCTGTGAAAACCATAATTCAAAAAGAGTCATGTACCACAATGTTCATTGCAGCACTATTTACAATAGCCAGGTCATGGAAGCAACCTAAGTGTCTATCGACAGATGAATGGATAAAGATGTGGCACATATATACAATGGAATATTACTCAGCCATAAAAAGAAATGAAACTGAGTTATTTATAGTGAGGTGGATGGACCTAGAGTCTGTCATACAAAGTGAAGTAAGTCAGAAAGAGAAAAACAAATACCGTATGCTAACACATATATATGGAATATAAAAAAAAAAAAAGGTTCTGATGAACCTAGGGGCAGGACAGGAATAAAGACGCAGATGTAGAGAATGGACTTGAGGACACGGGGAGGGGGAAGGGTAAGCTGGGACGAAGTGAGAGAGTAGCATTGACATATATACACTACCAAGTGTAAAATAGATAGCTAGTGAGAAGCAGCTGCATAGCACAGGGAGATCAGCTCGGTGCTTTGTGTCCACCTAGAGGGGTAGGATAGGGAGGGTGGGAGGGAGATGCAAGATGGAGGGGATATGGGGATATATGCATATATATAGCTGATTCACTGTTACACAGCAGAAACTAACACAACATTATAAAGCAATTATACTCCAATAAAGATGTTAAGTTAAAAAAAATTTAAAAATAAAAAAACAGGACCTCAGACAAGGGACCTGCTTTATAGTGAAGGAGGTGCAGCAATGAGCACATGACCATGGGATCCACTTGTCCTACCAGACACCATGTGACCCAGAGACCGCAGGCCTAAAAGAATGTCGGAATTAAAGGCGCAGCTAAGGCACTAACTTGGGGATGCACCCTGGAGGGTGGGGTGCAGGATATACTTTGAGCCAGAGTTCTCAAACAATGCTTTGTCCCTGACAGCCAGAACACGTGGGTCCGGGAACCTAGGGGGAGAGTGGAAGTGGTCCCTATGACCACCATTGCCAGTGGCCCACCTCAGAAATTTGTACTTCCCGTCCCCACGATTCTAGACACTCCTGGACTAGAAATCCTTGTTCCCGGGGAAAGATGCTTCCACCAGGGAGAACAGTAAAGGTTCTCCTAAATCTAAAGGTATAGGGGCTTGCGAATTCCCTGGTGGTCCCGTGGTTAGCACCCTGTGCTCCCACTACAGGGGGCCCAGTTTCAATCCCTAGTCAGGGAACTAAGATCTTGCAAGCCACACAGTGCGGCCAAAAACAAAAAAACAAAAAAAAAAAAGAAAAAAAGAAAGTTATAGGGGCTGCCTGGCCATTTTTGGTTCATGTCATTAGACCATCAGGCAAAGAAAAGTCAATTATTAGCAGGGGTTACTGATTCTGATTAACATGAGGGGTTAGGATCACTGCCTCATAGTGGGGACAGGAAGGAGTATTCAGGGTCTGGAACTCAGGGGGATTCACTGAGGTGCGTCTTGGGACTTCCTGCCTGGCAATAACCATAAAGAGGCAGTTGCAGTAACAATAGCCTGACCAGGGCCAATGACCAAGTGTTCAGACCTCTCAGGAATTACGATCTAGGTTACTTCACCAGGAAAGCAACCTGGACCAGCTGAAGTGCTGACCAGGGAAGAGGGGAATATAGGATGGGTGGTAGAGGAAGGAGATGAGAAGTATCATCTAGGGATTCAGGAGCAATTGCAGCTGAGGACCACAGCTTATACCATCCATCCTCCAGGTGTAATTCTTCTTCCTAAGACACTGTGACCAGCCGCCATCTGAAAGAAGCAATGCCAGGCCAGAGTGAACTCCACATGGGGCTTGAGTTCATCTGAGTGGCACAAAGGGTGGACTGTAGCAGACTGTCAGTGACCTGCCCGCCTCCTCGGCACTCACCATTCTAGCACACGCTGACCACGGTCCATGACAAGCACAGTTAGTCTCTGCCAGGGGGCTTTTCCCCAGCGTATGTGTGGAGAGGCCAGAGCACCAGTGAGTTAATAACCCCAGGAGCAGACCTCAGCCCATGACAAACGAAACTTGGAGGATGCCTGCCCCAGCTTCCTCGCCCCTTGGATGGGGTAACTGAAATGGGTTCTAGACTGGTGCATCTCCAACTTCAATATGCATTGAAGGTCAAGGTCTTGGGGACCTTGTCAACATGCAGATCCCGACAATATAGGTGTTGGGTGAGACCTGAGACTCTGCATTTGTGATAAACTCCCAGGAGATGTTAATGATGCTGGTCCACAGACCACACTTTGAGTTGCAACGGGCTACACTCCCTCCCAGGGTTCCCCGGTAGGACTGAGCCTCCGTTGCCTAAAACTCCCTTTCGTTAGCTTCCTTCTGTTCTCAATTCCCAACTCCCCCACCAGGAGGGCTTCCTGGGATCATCTTCTAAATAAACTACTTGGGTTTTTTTTTTTCATGATTGAAATCTTTATTATCAATGCTCTGGAAACACCAAGAATTAGAAGGTGACTAAACCGCTCTGAGAATTGAGCTCTTATTTTCCAAAATGATAAACTCTAAACTGGAAATTGAACATATCAAGCCAGACTCGTAACAAAAGTTCTGGGACCCTCTGATCTCATACTGTTTTCTGTCCCTCTCTGCCTGCATGTTTGAGAATCCTGCCTTGGCAAGAGTCAGTCCAACAGCCTCATTTAACGGAATAAACGACGTGTTTTCACATGTTGTTCTGGGGGACCTCTGCCTAAGACAGTGGTGACTTCATTCCTGCTTTACCCTTTGCAGCTAGGCACTGAGTCAGGATCCCAGGAACAGAAAGGATCGGGGAAGGGGGCCTGCCCAAGCATGGGCTCTGGAGGCCTGAGGGCTTGGGTTCAAATCCCAGCTCCACAACCAGCTGTTCCACTCTTGGGAGGGTCACTTCACCTGCCTAGGTGTCAGTTTCATCACCTGACGACCATTTATCAGATCACCCATCACCCCCCCAGGGGTTGTTGAAATGATTATGTGTTTAATCAAAGCCCCTGGCACATAATTCACTGGAGCCCATCCTCTCGCCACAGCTTTGCCCCACCAAAGTGCACACGCACACGCACACATTGCACACACACACACACACACACACACGTGCACTCCCTGAGAAAGACAGCAGAGGCTGGGCCAGGTAGCGCACAGTCCTTTATTTCCTTCACCGGCACGTACACGGGCTGACAAGCAACGGAAGCATGAGAAGCACTGTGGGGAGGTGGGCAGATACCAACGGGGGCCCGAGCCCCCGACTCCAGGTGTTTATGAGTAAAGGGTGGGAAAGGGCGAAACACCTAGAACAAGGAAACAAGGGGCACTGAGGAGAGGACGTGGTGGGGAGTGACAGGGCCTTGGGAGGGAGCCTGGACACTCACAGGCCACAGGTAGGGAGGTGGGGAGGGCAGGGGAGGGGAGGGAGCCCTGCACCCCATCCCGGGCAGAGGGAGTCCTCGCCCACACAGACAGATGCTTCTGGTTACACACAGCAATTAGGGACTGAGAAGAAAGAGCTAAGAACCGGGAAAGACGACCAGGTCCCTAAAAGTCACCAAGGACTGGGAAGCCACCTTCGATTTGGGGGTCAAGGGGTGAGGGGCATGTAGTGAGTACACCCCGGGCCTGAGCCCTGCGCCAGCTCAGAGCCGAGTCTGGTAGCTGGTGGGCCTCCCCCTGGGCTTCTTACGCCCCTGGGGCCACCAAGTGATCCAGGCCCAGCAGCCACAGCTTTTGCACCAGCTGCAGAATGAGGGCCGGGGTTCCTTCAGCCTGTCCCAGAAGAGGGTCAAGGCTTGGGCCCTCAAGTTCCGGCCCGGGTTCATCAGGACAGCGGGTGGGCTGGTGACAGATCGGGGGTCCGGTTTCTGAGCAAGGGAAGGGAGGTCTGGGGAGGGTGGGGCTTGGCCAGGCAGCGGAAGGAGGGGCCTCAGGCTGTCTATGGGGCCTCTGCAGGCTGCTGGGAAACAGCAAAGCCTGGAAAAGAAGTGGGTGGACGTGAACTGGGGGCCTGAGGACCACAGGTCTGGCCTGGGCAGCAGGCAGGGGCTACGCCTCGTCAGCTTATCAGAAAGAGACAGCCACCATTGGGTTGTCCAGCCATAGAGGTCACCATTCAGTTTACAACCTGCACAACCTCACATGGCAACCCCGATGAGGCCACCCAGCAGTGACCAAACGGCCATCAGAATCAGGGCAGATCAGATATAATGGTGAGGCTGCCAAAAGGTTATAAACATCACAGCTCACCCAGGAGGCCAAGAAGGCACCAGGACAGGGTTAGAGGGGAGGGATGGGTCAGGGAAGTCGTTACGGCATAGCAGTGACGAAAACGGGTTCAGTGGCTTTGAACAAATTATTTTGCTCTCTGAACCTCCATTTCCTCTCCAAATGGGGATAATACGTACCTACAAGGGTGTGAGGATTAGAGAAGATAATTCGCATCACTAAATCATCTTTGATATCTCCATGAACTCCTCAAGGCAGGGCTCTCACAGCCTAGCACAAGGCCTGTACTCAGCAGGTGTTACTCCCCAACCTTTGGGGCTTCCAGCTGGGGAGAGGAGACCTTAACCGCCCCCCATCACCCTGTAGGAGCCCCTAGCCCACCTTCAGACTCACCCAGGGGACTGGTCCGACTGTGGCCCTTGCTGGCAGAGGCTTTTGTCCTAATGGCCTGGGAATGTCCTTCCAGGCCCTGGGAGGGTGATTGGCCCTCTCCTCCTCCAGCCTCCGAAAGTCCTGGGTTGGCCCCCCCAGCTGCTGCTCCACGACCCGGCCCTCCATGTTTGTTTTGGCTGCTGCCCCTGCTGCAGGGTTGAGGAGCCTTGGGGATGGGGGAGGTGGGGGTGGGGGGGACACGGGAAGGGGGCGGGCCGAGACAGGAAGCTGAGACGCAGTGAGGGGCTACAGTCCGCGCCCCGACCCCCAGCCCAGCCCCAGGAGCAAAAAGGGTGAAGATCTGGAATCCTATGCAAACTCCACGTAAATAAGCATTGGGGCCACAGTTCCCACTGAGGGGGACCTGAGGTGCCTATGTAAATGATATGCAAAGTCCATGCAAATCAGCACACTGGGTGGGGCCGGGCTGGGGTAAGTGAGCGTCTGGGGGGCTCACCTACCCTCACCTTTCATCGGCTTGACGATCTGCTGCTTGTCCGGCTGGCCGGAGGGAGGCCCCCACGGGAGCACTCACCTTTCTGGAGCATCTTCTGCCGCAGCTGCTGCCTGTAATGGGTGTCCTGCCAGTTGGCCAGTTGCTGGAGGACATACTTCATGTCCAGGCGTGAGGGGCCCAAGCCGCTGGCATCCAGGGCTGACGTGACCACGTTCATCCCCGTTGCCTCATCCAGCTCGGGCTCCACCTCTTCCCAGGCCTCCGCCTCCTCAGACACCAGCTCTGCCTCTTCCGTCACCCCCTCGTCAGCTGGCAGCGCCTCTTCTGTGGCCCCCAGCTCCTCCTCAGGCACGAACTCCTCCGCAGGAGCGAAATCCTCAGCTGACATCAGCCCCTCCTCTGCCTCGAGCCCCTGCTCCTGCTCTCCATCTTCACTGTAGTGCAGCTCATAGCTGGGCAGGGAGACAGGAGAGTCCTTTCCTAACCCCCCAAAGCCAGAGCCACCCCTCTTCACTGCTCCAGGGCACCTCCAGCCACTGGGGCTCCTGCTCTCCGCCCCGGCCTGCACACAGACCCTGATGGTTACTCCCCAGTTCTGTCCCAGCAAGGGGAGAGGGCAGCTGGGTACCAGCCTCGAGGCTTCAAACACCCAGCCCATGACCCTGGTAGAAAGAAGAATGGTCACCAACACTGCCTAGGCCCCGCCTTCCCCCAGTAACCCCACCCTGCTGCACGGAACAGACCAGCAGGAATAACATCCCCTCTGCCCCCCTCCTTCATTATTTAACATTCACAACCCATCCCACATCTAGTTGCCATAGGAACAGATCCATTTTAGTAAGGCCCAGACAGGTCAAGTGACTTGCCCAAGGACACACAGCCAGTAAAGGGATCAAGCTGGGACTCAGTCCCAGTTGTTTCCAGCTCCTAGGCCAGTGCCCATTCGCCTCTCAGTCCCTGGTCAGGTGAAGGGAAGGCTTCAGCTCCCACTTGGAGAAGCCTCAAATCAGATGGCCACCCATGGGGCAAACTTTGAAGGCAAAGCGGGCAGCTCCTTCCCAGAACAACTCTTAGCCCAGCCGGCCTGAGAGCAGGGGCTTCTCCAGGGTTGTAGGGCCACAGAACCAGCTGCAGGGGGTTGTCTGGCTGCTGAAAGGTGAGGGCAGGTGGGGACTTCCCTGGTGGCGCGGTGGTTAAGAATCCGCTTGCCAATGCACAGGACATGGGTTCAAGCCCTGGTCGGGGAACTAAGATCCCACATGCCGCAGAGCAACTAAGCCCATGTGCCACAACTACTGAGCCTGCACTCTAGAGCCCGCGAGCCACAACTACTGAGCCCGTGCACCACAACTACTGAAGCCCATGCACCTAGAGCCCGTGCTCCTCAACAAGAGAAGCTACCTCAATGAGAAGCCCACGCACCACAACGAAGAGTAGCCCCCACTCGCCGCAAGGAGAGAAAGCCTGTGCAGCAACAAAGACCCAACGCAGCCAAAAACATAATAATATTTTTAAAAAAAAGGTGAGGGCAGGTGAAGGGGGAGCCCCTGGTCGGCGTACCCCAGATCTGAGGTCTCCTCTGGAGTCACTTCATAATTCCTTCAACATAGAAAAGGGCCTTCACTGTCCCGAGGCAACGGGAAGCTGAAAGTGTGAAATCCCTGGGACCCCATCATGCAGAAAAATCCCAGGGAGAAATGATACACCCAGAATGTGTGCACAGAGGAAAGGTGTTGAGTGGAAGGGGCCAAGGACCAATGAGGCAGGAGGAGGGGCACCCGGGGGGGGGGGGAGGAGCGGGGGAGGGAGGTGAACCCCCTCCCACTACCAGAAAGGCTGCTGCCTACCAGGTAGGCAAGAGTGAGTGCAGGGCAGGCAAAGGTCTGGGGCCCAGAGTGCACCTTTCCATAAAAAACACAGGGTCTGAGATAATCCTCCTTATAGACGTTCTGAGCTCCTCAGCCAGGGTCTCCTGGAAATCAGGAAGTGCTTCCTACGGTGGAGAGGGGGGACATCACCAGAAGATCCCCACAGAACCCCCCATCCATACCCCCAGGCACAGGAAAGGACTGCGGATAGACACAGATCGCACAGAGGTAAAAAGGCAGGCAGCCAGGGGGCCTCACCAGAGGTACAGTGTCCGTGTAGTGGGTGACAGAGCCAGTGGACGCCGGGGCTTGCTGGCGGAGGGTCTTCACCTCCTCCTGGGCCTCAGTCAGCATGCTCCCACGCTCAGAGTACTTCTCCCGTAGGTCCTGCAGCTGGGAACCCGCCCACAGGCTCTGCTGGGATGCAGGCACACCCAGCCCAGACGCCTTGCCCACTCTCTCCCCAGGGGGCGGGGAAGCCTGGGCAAAGAGGCAAGAGGCCCAGACTCTAGACCCCCATAATGATATGCAGGGTGATCCCCGGACTCCACTCCACTCAGACCCCAAATGAACTGCCACCTGCCAGGCCCTGTGCCAGAGGCTGAGGGTATGGAAAGGACAGACCCAGTCCCTGCTGCAAGGAGCTTGTCCTCTCAGGAGAGTCAGGCAGCTGCCCAAGGGTCCCAGGTCCCCCAGGAGCCCAGGGTAGCCTCACCTCAACCTGGAGCTGCATCTGGATTTCTTTCTCCGAAGCCAGCTGCTGCTGCGACTTCTCAGCCTCAGCTCCATACTGGAAGGACCCAAGACCAGTGAACTTCACCCCAGACCTCCCCGCTCCCGCGCACACCCTGCTCTGGCAAGTCTTCCCAGGCTCATCAGTGAGTCTCTGGCAGCTCTTCCAAAAAGAAGTCACGTGGAATAAGGCCAAAGAACGTGGGGAGTCACGTGGCCTGTTTCCTGGAACACCCTGTGTCTCTCTTTGGGCTCGGTCCCCAACTTGGGACGAGGGGACGGGATGAGGCGCTCTCTGATGTCTCCTCCAACACTGACTCTGACACAGAGGGGCCTTGGGCCTCTGAGCTCCATGGGGTGGGGGCAGGGAGAAGGAGGTGTGGGGCCCATGGGGCCACGACAGGAGCAAGGAGCCCCGCACACACCCCGACGCACCGCCGGGCAGCACTGCTGCAGCTTCACGACCTGGGCCCGCAGCTGGGCAGCCTCCCTCTGCTGCTGTTCAGAGTTCTGCATCCTGAGCGCCAGCACCTCCGACAGCTCGGCCATCTGCTGGCTGGCCTCCGCTGGGGAGGAGTGAGGAGAGGTCAGCTCTGGCTCCCTGGGTCCTCAGTCTCCCAGATGCCTCCGTCCACCTGCACCCCTCAGCTCGCGCCAAGTACCCGAGGTTCCACAGGGCTTAGCATCCCTCACTCGGGTCTTCTTTTCAATAAACATTTACTGACTGACACAGAGCAGGGTGTTGGACAAGCAGTCAGCAAGACCTGGCCCCAGCCCACACTGAGCTCAAGACTAGTGTGGAGACTGAGGGAAAAAGAAATCGCAATAGTGCACGTTATGGACTAGGATGTGGCAAGCGTAAAGGGTGCATCGGGGTCACAGCTGCCGCACCCAGGCCAGCCTGGCAAGGCCTGAGATGCTAGGACCTCCCCGGGGAAATGGGGCTCGCCCAGCAGAAGAGAAGACAGGGCCCAGGCAGGGTGTGGAGAGGCCCAGAGGACACCAGGAGGGAGTGGCTGGGGCGGTGGGCAGGGCCCAGATCACTAGGGCTGGGGTAGGGAGGGTGGGGTTTATCCTTTGGCCAATGGGGAGTTATTTGGGTGTTTTAGGCAGGGGAGTGACATAGATTTGGTTTTAGAAAACTCCTTTGCGCTGCGTGCAGAAGGGCCTGGAAGGGTAGGAGTGGAGGCAGAGAGACCAGTTAAGAGTTGGCCTGGGCTAGAGGCAGCTGGGGTGGGAAAAGGAAAGAGACGTGAGCCTTTCCTAGCCTTTCCTGTTGTAGAAGCAACAGAATGTGGGGACTGGCTCCTACTCCGGGGGCCTGGGACGGGGTGGGGGGGGGGTGGCATTCAGGGAACCCAGGGGGAAGGAAGGCCAGATTTGGGGTGAGCGGAACAGCACGAGTTCATCTGTTGCCACCTTGAGTATGCATCTCCCCAGCTAGGCCTGAGCTCCTCAGGGACAAACGCTGTGCCTCACTCATCTTCAGGACCACACAGTGCCAGGCACAGCCTCTGCCTGATAATGCAGTGCCTGAGGAGGGAGGGGGGCCCCGGTCCCTGGCGGTTCATGGCTCCCTCCATTCCTCGCTCCCAGCCCCCTCCCTCCCCCTTCTCAAATAACAAAAGGAGACAAGCTTAGAGGAGCCCCATAGCATCTGCACAGCTCTTTACAGTTTGCACAAAGCACTTCCTCAGCTGTAACCCCTGGAGAGGTCAGCAGGGCCAAGTTTATGAACCCCCATTCTAAAGACGAAGTTTCAGAGAGGTTAAGGAACTTGTCCAAGGTAACACAGCTAGGAGGTGTCAGAGCTGCGACATGAACTCAAGTCTCCAAACTCCAAATCCCAGGTTCTTGTCTCTGCTCCTCTGGACAGCGTCCCCTACCCCCAGTTACAAGTTCACGTACAAAACTGCTCCACACAACCCAGGATGAACATCTGTCCCTCCTCCTCAAGGTCATCGAGTTGAGAGACCTGGAGAGTGGGAGAGAGGAAGGGGCAGGGGCGTCAACACCCCCTGCCCACGGGCACGCCCTCCTCCCCCGTCCTCACCTCCTCTCGCAGCTGCTCGTTCTCCTCCTCCAGCAGCCGCAGCCGCTCCTGCAGGGCCTCCAGCTGCGGGCAGTGGTGTGCCTCTGACTCTGTCAGAGGAGTCCTAGGGGAGGGAGTGATGGGAGTCGGGGTGCAGGGGCTCGGGGGACCCAGTTCCCAGCCCACCCAGGGCTCCCCCACCCCAGGCTGACTGCGGTGGTCTCAGTTAGCTCCAGCAACCCCAGTGGCAGGTACGTGGTGTCCCTGTTTGCGAACGAGGAAACTGAGGCTCGGAGAAGGGGCCGCCCAGGTGCAAAGGCAGGACACTTGCGGGGAGTTCCCCGGTGGTCCAGTGGTTAGGATTGGCACTTTCACTGCCATGGCCCAGGTTCAATCCCTGGTTGGGGACCTGAGATCTCGCAAGCCACGTGGCGCAGCGAAAAATTTAAAAAAAAAAAAATAAGGCAGGACACTGACGGATCTGAGGCTTCGTAGGGATGACCATACCCCCGCTCTTCTTCTTCATCCTCCTCGTCCTCCTCCTCTTCATCATCAGAGTCTGAGTAAAGCTGAAGGAGGTCATCCCGCAGGCTCACCTGGTGTCTGAGATGTAAAATCTGGCAGGAGGAAGAGAAGCCCTGGGGCGGGGTATGGGCAGGGGCAGGCACACAGCCCAGCACAGTGGGATGGAGGCCGGCCTGAGATACGCCTCCCGCTGCCCTCCCCACCCAGGTACCTCCTCCCTGGCCGAGCCCAGCATGGCTTCCAGCTTGCTGTTCTCTTCCGTCAGAACACTGTTCTGTTTCACCAGGGACTGGCCAATGCGAGCTGCCGTGTTCAGGTCCCGCTCTCTCTGCAGAGGGACCCCCATCCATGGGGAATATGTTCCTGGTTTCTGGGATCTCCCAGACAGATGGGAGGAGCTAGCGTCCAGAGGAAAGCTAGGCCACTGCTGGAGACCCTCTCCATCCCCTAGTTCTCCAAGGTTCTGCCATGAACCCACTGTGGGACCTGACTCAGTTTCCCCCTATGGAAAAAGAGATCAGACCAGAAGGTGCTAAGAGCTCTTGCAGCCTGGACATCCCACATCTACCTGTCTTCCATAAGAGGGACCTCCAGCTTGGCCCCCAGAGAGGTAGCCAGGCAGGAACACTCCTACCCCTACAGACATAATTAAAACGGGATTCTGGCTAAAGCTGGGGCTGTCCCGGGTGGGGAAGGCAGCACACACCTCCTCTAGCAAACTTAGCATCACTTTGACATCTTCTTGGGTGATTTTCTTGACTGGTGGGTGTAGGTCAGGACACAGCGCTGCAAGAGAAAGCGGGAAGCCACATCAGGGAAAAGGGGGCACATGCTACCTGCCACCCTACTGTTTCCTGCCCTCAACAGCAAGGATCAGCAACAAGGGAGAAGACTGAGTTCCCTTTCTGTCCCCAATATCCTCTCCATACCCCCAGTAATCAGCACTCCCTTCCCTGCTCCCAGGGCCAGCTGGACTCTTGTTTGTTTGATTGATTGATTGTTTGTTTTTTCTGGAGGGGCCTAGGAGGGGTAAGGAGATCCCAGTCCTACAGCTCGGAGGGAAGAGGAGAGGCAGCTTCTGTCTGAGGCTCCGCCCACCCCCAAGATTGTTTGGGGGTAGGGGGGGAAGCCCGATCTTGACCCCAGCAGCCAGGAGGTTGGCAAAACCTCCCCTCTGCCCACCCACCTCCCCGTCGCTGGCGCGGCGGGCCAGCGCAGGCTCAGAGCGCACCAGGCAGAGCCCTCCCGCAGCCCCCCGCCCCTCTCCTGGCACTGCGGTAGCCTCGGGAGGGGGGCACTGAGAGTGCGCAGATCTGCTGCAGCAACAGGCGTGAAGAGGGGGGCAGGGAAGCGCGAGTCCCGGGGATCTTACCCACCGACGGAAATAGGGAACGAGAGAAGGGGAGAAGGAGGTGGGGAAAAGGGGACCGGAGAGGCGCCGCAGACCATGACTTCGCAAGGGTGGGCGGAGGGGTGGGACTGAGTGCCAGAGGGGACCGGGCGCCCGGACCCGACGGGGACCCCTCCTCCCTGCTGCTGCCCTAGTCCCACCTGCTCCGGGGGTCCGGGGACCCAGTTTACCTTCCTCCAGCTCCCGAATAAAGGAGGCGCGCTCGGGGCCCGACACCCCAGGCCGCCGGCCGATGTAGGCAGCCGGCGTCTTCCAGATGCCCGCTACCTTTCCAGTCCCCAAGCCAGCGGCCCGGGGGCCAAACGGACCTTGGAATATGAAGCGAGTCCGCGGCGCGTCCGAGTTGTCGGGCACGGACTGGGCATTCCCCTGGACTGCCGAGAATGCGGACGCGCGCTGGACTCCTGCCTCCGATCCAGCCTTGGAGGCCGGGCGAGCTCCCGCTGAGGGTCCCGAGACGGTTGCGGATCCGGATCCTGCTGCCTGTCCTGCCGCCGGTACCTGCACAGGGGCGGGTTCAGGCTCGGCGGAGGGCTCTGGAGCGGGATTGGCTGCGGGCGGAGAAGCTGGGGTGACTGCTGCCGGATCGCCGGGTCCCGGCCAGTCGCCGGCTGAACCCTGCCCCAACTCTTGCGAGCGCATGTTGAGTCCACAGTCGGCTGCCGCAGCAGGGCCTTTATAACCTGTGCCTGGATGCGCGCCCGCTGGGCCGTACCACGCGCGGGAGGGGGCGGCCGAGGAGCAACTGGTGGTGCCCGGCACTGGCGGGCGCTCAGGAGGCGAGCCAATGAGGCGAAACAGAGCGCAAAAGTAAGAGAAGAGCGAGGAGAAGAGGCGAGTGGAGTTCCAGCTGGTTCAGCGGACTTGGGCTCCGAGTGCTGGCCTTCTCTCCCCTCTCCACCTCCGGAGAATGGTTTTGCCCAAAGCCGCCGCTTCCCGGGGTTTCGGTTACCGGGACTTGAAGTCCCTAACTGGGGGAACCCCCTCGCTCCGCTCCAGCCAGAGGCTTTTCGGCTGCCTTCCCTGGATCTGACCTGTAAGTTGGGGCCGTATTGTGTCTCTCCCGCGTGGGCTGGGAGATAAATCCAAACTCCAGTACGGCCTCCACGCGCTGCCCAATCTGGGACATCATGATCCCGGCGCTCACACCCACGATGTTCCAGCCGCTTGACAGACCTCTTTCTTATTTCTTAAGTCGTTTTATTGCCTTTCCTAGTGCTTTACCTCCGCCCTTATTCACTTTGCCCACCTCATACCACGGTAGCAAACACCTGTTCTTCCGGGAGACCCCACTTAGGTGTCTCCGCGTAAAGACTCATCCGACCCTGTCCTTCTCGGCCCCAGAGCATCCTTTATGCGATGGCCGCAGTGGTCGCACTGTGTCTGTCTCCGAGACCAGACGTGCGCCCCTTCAACACAGGGAGCGTGTTCCTCAGAGCGCAGCACGTGACGGGATACCTGTGAGGGTCGCCGTAAGTCCTGAATGAACTGTGGAGCGGCAGAGGAGTCCAGTGGCCATTTCTGTGCCTTTGGACCGGAGGAACTACAGGCCAAAAAGAAATGGCTGCGGCACTGATTCTTTTAAAGCCTTGGGATTATTCTTGGTGCCCCAATTCCCTTCTCTTCAACACTGTCAATCACCAAATCCTGCTTAATTTACCTCCTAAATAGTTCTCAAATGTGCCACCTCCTTTTCAGCCCTTCTGCTCTTGAGGCCTCATTCTCTCTTCTAGATTGTTGTGAGTCTATCCTCCCACCCACCCGACCCCCATCCACATGACTCCATTTCTAACCCATCTCTCTCACTCATACCCCTATCCTAGCTAAGGAATTCCAGGATCCCTTTTCCTACCGCCACCACTCAAAGCCGGAGCCCAGGACAGAGGCTGTGCCCAAGGTCTGCCCCTGGGACAGAGGCTCTTCGTGCTGACACCGTGCTTTGGGGGCCAGGTGTCCATGACACAGCCTGGAACAAGAGGCACAACCCAGGAAGGAGGATCAGAGTGCCCCATCCCCAGCCGTCCAGTGGAGAAGCAGTGTGATTAGAGTATTTCCTTCTGTCTGGGTTCATTCATTCCTTTGACAAATATTTCTTGAGCACCTACTATATATACTAGGCACCGTGCTAGACTCTCAGGCTAGACCAGGGAACAAGGGAAACTAGATCCCTGCTCTCCTGGAGTTTAGAGTCTAGAAGGGGAGGCAGATAAACAAGAGAACAAGTAAGGTAGTTACAGAGTGTGGGGAGTTCTCTGAAAGAAACAAACGGAGCTATGACTGAGAAAAATGGAAAGTGCTACTGACAGGGTGGTCTGGGCCGTGGGAGAGGAGAAATCATTAACTGCGTAGTATTTTGCATCTCAACCCACACCTCCACCTTCACAGCCCATTCATACCCACCCCCCTCCAGTGGCAGCCTCTCTCCCCAGAAGCCTGTGTTTCTTATTCCTGATTGGTGAGTGAACCCTGGAGCCAGTTCACCTCCCCTTCCCCAAATCCTGCATACCCACATGGGGATTCATCTGCCAGTTTATCAAAGGAGCAGTCTGCACTAGTTACGTTGTTTCTGAAACAGTGGCTCAAATGCAGCCCCCTCATTGGCTGGGAAGTAAGAAGTGGTTCCCCTGTGGAACCAGACCCCTCCCAACCCTTGCCCACCTGGCCCCTGCTCCCTCTTCCTCTCCTCTCCTCCCATCCAGACTCCAGGGCACTTCTGCCAAGTTGTTAAAGGTGGCTCAGGCCAGAGGCTTTGGATAAAAAGATGGGGCATCTAAGCTCCACGGCCATTTTTTATGCTCATAATCTTTAACAACCTTAATATTTGTTGGCTTCATTTCTTCTTTCACCTCAGCTCTTCTCGTCCCCCTAACTTACCTTCTACTCCTTATTCATTCAACAAATATTTATTTATTTATTAAAGTATAGTTGATTGACAATGTTGTGTTAATTTCTGCTGTACAGCAAAGTAACTCAGTTATACACATATATACATTCTTTTTTACATTCTTTTCCATTATGATTTATCCCAAGATATTGGATGTAGTTCCCTGTGCTATACAGTGGGACCTTGCTGTTTATCCGTTCTATATGAAATAGTTTGCATCTACTAACCCCAAACTCCCACTCCATCCCTCCCCCATTCCCCCTCCCCCTTGGCAACCACAAGTCTGTTCTCTGTCTGTGAGTCTGTTTCTGTTTTGTGGATAGATTAATTTGTGCCATATTTTAGATTCCACATATAAGTGAAATCATATGGTATTTGTCTTTCTCTTTCTGACTTACTTCACTTAGTATGATAATCTCTAGTTGCATCCATGTCGCTGCAAATGGCATTATTTTGTTCTTTTTTATGGCTGAGTAATATTCCACTGTATATATGTACCACGTCTTCTTTATCCATTCATCTGTTGATGGACATTTAGGTTGTTTCCATGTCTTGGCTATTGTGAATAGTGCTGCTATGAACATAGGTGTGAATTCAACAAACATTTATCAAGCACCTGGTGCCAGGCATTGTGACAGGTGTTGGGGACACATCAGTGAGACAAAACAAAGATCTTTGCCCTCCTAGGGCCCACATGCAATGCAGAGCTACAAATAATAAACAAAGAAGTAGAGCACATAGCATAAATGATGTGAAAAGTGCTGGGAGAAGAAAAGAAAGCAGGAGGAGGACCTGGGAGGGGTGGGTGGGCTGTGGGTTGCAAGTTTAAGTATTTGGGTGGTCAGGGAAGCTCTCACTGAAGAGTCACTTCAGTCCAGAGCTGAAGGAGGGAGGGAGCTGGGGAGAATATTCACCAACAGAGGGTTCGAAGCAGCAACAGCAAATGCAAAGACTCGAGGCCAGAGAAGGAGGCCACAGTTGCTAAAATGACATGAACAAAGGGGACTATAGATGAGGGAGGTGGAGAGGTAACAGCAGGGCCCGATGGGCTAGACCTAAGTTGAGTCAGTGGAGGACTTTACATCAGAGGAGTGATGTCACCTGGCTCAAGCTTTAACAGGAAGGCGCTGGCTGTTTGGCTGAGAATAGGCAGCCAGCAGGGGGTGTCTTAGTCCGTTCAGATTGCTCTAACAGAATACCATAGACTGGATGGCTTACAAACAACAGAAATTTACTCCTCAGAGTTCTGGAGGCTGGAAGTCCAAGATCCAGATGCCGGCATGTTCCGTGTCTGGTAAGAGGTCCAATTTCTTGTTCATAGACAGCGCTCTTCCCTTCTCACTGTGTCCTCACCTGGTAAGGGAGCTGTCTGGGGTCTCTTTTATAAGGCTGCAATTCCCATTCAGGAGGGCTCCACCCTCATGGCATAATCACTTCCTCAAAGCCTCCTCCTCTTAATACTATCACATTGGGGCTGAAGTTTCAGCCTACGAATTGCAGAGGGAGGTGGAGGACAAAACAGTCTGTAACAACCCTATCACTCTTTTAAAAAAAAAATAAAAGCTTTTTTGAGATATAACTCACGTGCCATAAAATTCACCATTTAAAAGTGTCCAGGGGCTTCCCTGGTGGCGCAATGGTTGAGAGTCCGCCTGCCGATGCAGGGGACACGGGTTCGGGCCCCAGTCCGGGAAGATCCCACATGCCGCGGAGCGGCTGGGCCTGTGAGCCATGGCCGCTGAGCCTGCGCGTCCGGAACCTGTGCTCCGCAACGGGAGAGGCCACAACAGTGAGAGGCCCGCGTACCGCCAAAAAAAAAAAAAAAAAAAAAAAAAAGTGTCCAATCTGGACTTCCCTGGTGGTACAGTGGTTAAGAATCTGCTGCCAGTGCAGGGGACACAGGTTCAAGCCCTGGTCCGGGAAGATACCACATGCCGCGGAGCAACTAAGCCTGTGCGCCACAACTACTGAGCCTGTGCTCTAGAGCCCACGAGCCACAACTACTGAAGCCTGCACGCCTGGAGCCCGTGCTCTGCAACAAGAGAAGCCACCGCAGTGAGAAGCCTGCACACCAGACCAAAGAGCAGCCCCCGCTCGACACAACTAGAGAAAGCCCGCACACAACAACGAAGACCCAACACAGCCAAAGTAAATAAATAAAAGTTTTAAATAAATAAATAAAAATAAATAATTTTAAAAATTAAAAGATGAAACAAAAAAAAGAAAAAACGTTTAATCTCTGGTTTTAGTATATTCACAGAATTGTACAACCAACACCACTACCTAATTTCAGAACATTTTCATCACACCAGAATGAAACCCCATACCCATTGGTAGTCATTCCCCATTCCCCTCCCCCACAAGCCCCAGCAACCACTAATCTACTTTCTATCTCTATGGATTGCCTATTCCGGACACTTCATATTAATGGAATCCTATAATATGTGGCCTCTGTGTCTGGCTTCTTTCACTTAGCATCATGTTTTTAAGGTTCATCTAAGGTGTAAAATATATCAATACTTCATTCCTTTTTTTGTAACCAGACTTATTGAGGTATAATTGACAATTCTAACTGAACATACTTAAAGTGGAACATACTTAAATAGGGTAAGTTTTGATAGACTTATAATACTCATGAAGCCATCCTCACAATCAAGATAATGAACATATCCATCACTCCACATTTTATCTTTCAAAAAAAATAAAGTTTATATTTTAGAGCAGTTTTAGGTTCACAGCAAAATTGAGCTTAGAAAGTACAAAGAGTTCCCTATATATCCCCTCCCACAACACATGCATAGCTTTCCTCATTATCAGCATCTCCCCCCAGAGTGGGACATTTGTTACAACTGATGAGCCTAAACTGACACATCATCATCACCCAAAGTCCATAGTTTACATTAGGGGTCACTCTTGGTGTTTTACATTCTATGGATTTGGACAAATGTATGACATGTAGCCATCATTATGGTATCATACAGAACATTTTCATTGCCCTAAGAATCCTCTGCAACATGGATAGGCTCAGAGATTATCATACTAAGTAAAGTAAGTCAGAAAGAAAAAAACAAATACCATGTGATATCACTTATATGTGGAATCTAAAATATGACACACATGAACTTATTTACGAAACAGAAGTAGACTCACAGATGTAGAGAACAGATTTGTGGCTGACAAGGGGGAGGAAGGATGGGGGAGGGATGGACTAGGAGTTTGGGATTAGATGGCGCAAACTATTACATATAAAATGGATAACAACCTTGGATAACCTTGTTGTTTAACAAGGTCCTACTGTATAGCACAGGGAATTACATTCAAATCCTGTGATAAACCATAATGGAAAAGAATATAAAAAAGAATGTATACATATACGTATAACTGAATCACTTTGCTGTACAGCAATAATTAACACATTATAAATCAACTATGCTTCAATTTAAAAAAAATCCCCTGGACTCCACTTTTTCATCCCTCCCTCTTCCTCAACCCTGGCAACCATAGATATTTTCACAATCTCATAGTTTGGCCTTTTCCAGAATGTCATATAGTTGGAATCACACAATATCTAGCCTTTTGGGATTGGCTTCTTTCACTTACTAATATGTATTTAAGGTTCTTCCATGTCTTTTCATGTCTTGATATCTCATTCTTTTTTTGCACTGAATAATATTTTATCATCTGGATGTACCATGGTTTATTAATCTATTCACCTACTGATATCCTTTCATTTTTGTTTTATTTATTTATGTATTTTGGCTGCATCAGATCTTAGTTGCAGCACACAGGATCTTCGTTGCGGCATTCAGTATATTTAGTTGAGGCATGTGGACTTCTTAGTTGGGGCATGTGGGCTTCTTAGTTGCAGGAATGCATGCAGGATCTAGTTTCACAACCAGGGATCAAACCCGGGCCCCCTGCATTGGGAGCGCGGAGTCTTACCCACTGGACCACCAGGGAAGTCCCCTTATGTTTTTGAAAAGAGCCTTTTTTTTTTTTTTTTTGCAGTACACGGGCCTCTCACTGTTGTGGCCTCTCCCGTTGCGGAGCACAGGCTCCGGAATCGCAGGCTCAGCGGCCATGGCTCACGGGCCTAGCCACTCCGCGGCATGTGGGATCTTCCCGGACCGGGGCACGAACCCGTGTCCCCTGAATCGGCAGGGGGACTCTCAAACACTGCGCCACCAGGGAAGCCTGAGCCTTTATTTTTTAAAGATAGATACCGAACTTTTTGTATATGAAACGATGTCTGGGATTTGCTTCAAAATAACACAGGAGGGGGAAGCCGATGGGGACACAGATGAAACAAGGTCGGCCATGAGTTGGTAACTAGTGTCGTCATCATGGGATAAACACAGGCGGATCATAATACTGTTCTCTCTCCCTCGTGTGTTTTTTGTTTTCCATAATAAAATCTTACATTTTAATTGAAGTATAGTTGATATACGATGTGTTAGTTTCTGGTGTACAGAAAATTGATTCAGTTATACATATATATACATATTCTTCTTCATATTCTTTTCCATCATGGTTTATCCCAGGATAGTGAATATAGTTCCCTGTGCTATACAGTAGGACATTGTTGTTTATCTATTTCATATGTAGTAGTTTGTATCTGCTAATCCCAAACTAATTTATCCCTCCCCCCTTTGGTAAATATAAATTTGTTTTCTATGTCTGTGAGTCTATTTCTGTTTTGTAAATAAGTTCATTTCTAGCATTTTTTTAGATTCCACATATAAGTGATATCATATGGTATTTGTCTTTCTCTTTCTGACTTACTTCATTTAGTATGATAATCTCTAGGTCTATCCATGTTGCTCCAAATGGCATTATTTCATTCTTTTTTATGGCTGAGTAGTATTCCTTTCTGTATGTATGGACCACATCTTCTTCATCCATTCATCCGTCCATGGACATTTAGGCTCTTTCCATGTCTTGGCTATTGTAAATAGCGCTGCTATGAACATTGGGGGGGGGTGTCTTAATAAAATCTTACTTTTAGGAAATTCCCTTGTGGTCCAGTGGTTAGGACTCGGCGCCTTCACTGCCAGGGCCGGGGTTCAATCCCAGGTCAGGGAACTGATATCCCACAAGCTGCGCGGCACAGCCAATAAATAAATAAATAAATAAAATCTTACTTTTAAAGTAGTAACACACAGACACACATTACCCCTGATAACTCCCTATCCTCTACAAAGAGGGCTGAAAATCAGTTGTAAGCATCTCTCCTGCTTTGTCGCCCAGAACATTCCAATCTTACATAGTTTTATTGTCATCAAGGCCAACAAGAGTCCAACTTTTGGGCAGCACATTCATTCCTGTTTGGGGCTCCCATCTCACCCACCTGCACCTCTGCCATCCACTGACATCCCCCCGCTCCAGCCATGCAGGACTTCTCCCAACCCTTGGAACTTCTCACACTTTCATTCATTCACTCAACAAGTCTTCACTGAGCCCCTCCAAGAGCCTGGTACTCTTCTAGGAACTGGGGATACAGCGATGAACAAGACAAGTCCCTACCATCGGGAGCTTCCACTCTAGGGAAGTAGACACGGTAACACCACCTATAATGTCACATAGTGACACCATGTATAATATCCTATGGTGATAAGCACTGTGGGAGAGAAAGAGAGCCAAGTAAGGAGGAGGAGGAACAGGTGTTACTGTTTCAGAAAGCGTGTTCTGGGAAGGCTTCCCTGAGGAGGTGACATTTGGGCACAGACCAAAGTGAATTAAGCAAGTGAGCCCTGCCTATATGAGGGAAGAGCTGTTCAGGCAGAGGAAAAGCAAGTACAAAGACCTGGAGACCCGTGCCTGCTTGGATGCTCGTGGGATGGGACACCCCCGAGGATTTTCCAGCAGGAGAGCAACATGGTCTAACCTACATTTATGAGAAGATCACTTTGGCTCCTGGGTAAAGAATGAATTCTGGAGCAACGCTGTCCAATAAGAATAGAATGGGAGTCACAAACACAAGTCACAGATGTAATTTTTTCATATTCTTTTCCACTGTGGTTTATCACAGGATATTGAACACAGTGCTATACAGTAGGACCTTGTTGTTTATCCATTCTATATGTAATAGTCTGCATTTGCTAATCCCAAACTCCCAATCCATCCCTCCCCCACCCCCTTCTCCTTGGCAACCACAAGTCTGTTCTCTATGTCCATCTGTTTTTGTTTCGCCACACATGTGATTTTAAATGTTCTAGCAGCTGTATTTTTTTATAGCAGCTGTATTTTATTTTATTATTTTTAATACATTTATTTATTTTATTTTTTTATTATTTTTGAATGCGTTGGGTCTTTGTTGAGGTGCACGGGCTTCTCATTGAGGTAGCTTCTCTTGTTGCGGAGCACGAGGTCTAGGCGCATGGGCTTCAGTAGTTGCAGCACACAGGCTCATTAGTTGTGGCTCGTGGGCTCTAGAGCCCAGGCCCAGTAGTTGTGGTGCACGGGCTTAGTTGCCCTGTGGCACGTGGGATCTTCCCAGACCAGGGCTCGAACCCGTGTCCCCTGCATTGGCAGGCGGATTCTCAACTACTGCATCACCAGGGAAGTCCCCCACTGATCTTTTTTAAAAAAACAAAAAAAATTTCTTTCTTGTGATGAGAACTCTTAGGCTTTACTCGCTTAACGACTTTCACAGATAGCATAAAACAGTGTTACTTCTACTTATCATGTTAGACATCACATCCCAGGAACTTCTTTATCTTGTAACTGGAAGTCTGTACCTTTTGACTGACTTCCCCTACTTCCCCCTTCCCCTACCCCCATCTCTGTTAATCACAAATCTGATTTCTTTTTCTGTGTTTGTTTTTAAAGTATAATTGACCTATGACACTGTGTTAATTCCTGTTGCACAATACAGTGATTCAATATTTCTATGCATTTCAAAATGATCGCCATGGGAGTTCCCTGGTGGCATAGTGGTTAGGATTCCAGGTTTTCACTGCCGTGGCCCAGGTTCAGTCCCTCGTCGGGGAACTGAGATCCCGCAAGTCCCGCAATGCGGCACCCCCCCCAATATATATATATATATCTCACCATGATAAGTCTAGTCACCATCTGTCACCATACAAAGATATTACATAGTTATTGACTAGATCCCTCACTGTGCATTTCATAACCATGACTCATTTATTTTGCAACTGAAAATTTGTACCTCTTGATCTCCCTCAACTTTTTGTTTCCTCCCCTCTGACAACCACCTGTTTGTATCTCTTATCTATAACCTTGTTTCTGTTTTGTTATGTTTGTTCATTTTTTTTTTTTTTAGATTCCACATATGGGTGAAATCATAGGTATTTGCCTTTCTGTCCGACTTATTTCACTTGGCATAATACCCTCTAGGTCCATCCATGTTGTTGAAAATGGCAAGATTTCGTTCTCTTTTATGGTGGAGTAATATTTCATTTTATACATATATATATATATATATATATATATATATATATACGTGTGTGTGTGTATATATCACATCTTCTTTATACATTCATCTGTTGATGGACACTTTGCTTCCATATCTTGGCTATTGTAAATAATGCTGCTGTGAACATAGAGGTGCATAAAGTGTGCACGTCTTTCCTACAGTTTATTTGTCAGCAAGAAGTTTTTTATTATTTTTTTATTGAAGTATAGTTGATTTACAATGTTGCGTTAGATTCTGGTGTACAGCAAAGTGGTTCAGTTATACATATATATATTCTTTTTCATTATGTTATTACAAGATATTGAATATATTTCCCTGTGCTATACAGTAGGACCTTGTTGTTTATCTGTTTTATGTGTAGTAGTTGGTGTCTGCTAATCCCAAACTCCTAATTTATCCCTCCGCCCCTCCTTTGGTAACCATAAGTTTGTTTTTTATGTCAGCGAGTCTGTTTGTTTTGTAAATAAGTCCATTCGTGGACTTATTTACATATAAGACTGTACATATAAGTGATATCATTTGATATCTGTCTTTCTCTGTCTGTCAACAAGAAGTTTTAAGAAGACATAACCCGACCCCAAGGGCTTGCTGTGGACAGGGAGGGTGGAGAATACCAGGAGGTGACCATGACCTGGCATCAGCACAGCCTGGACTACATGAGGCTGCAGCTCTGTCGAGTGGCTCCCCCACTAGCCACTAGCTTCCTGGACAGTCTTACTAGAGACATCTCTGTAGCTCCAACACCAAGCACAGAACAGGACATAGAGTAGGGGCCCATTTAATTTTTGCTGAATAGATGTTTGCTGAACTGAATTATCCCAGTCCTTGAGAAAGTAGCCCTGAGACCCCTGGGAAGTGTGGGGTAAAGAAGAAGGAAGTGGGATGGAGAAGACAGAGTTGAAGGGGACCCATGAGGCTCCCAGGTAACAACACCCTCTAGGACCAGGCACTAGTGCCTGGCAACTCTCACTGTAGCCACCAGAGGGCAGTGCCAGTCCACATGCCCCCACCCACACCCCACCCCACCCCAGCTCCCTCGCCTGCAGGGTCATCATCCCACAGAAGAGGCAATGCAGGGATGGTGACTCCATTTTTCAGATGGAAAAACCAGGGCTCAGACCCCCAGTCCGTCCGCAATAAGCATTTCGGTCTGACTGTTGGATTTCTGCCGCTTTCTGCCCAGGTCTGCCAGGCATACTCCTCACCGCAGCCATGAACTTGGGGCACAGACACTCTGATCCCCAGCCTTGGGCGACACACACCCAGCTCAGGCCACCTCCCCTGGCCTGAACCTGGAAAAAGCCACCTGGGACAGGGTTCCCCGTGGAAAGAGCCCCTGAGGTTGAATGCAGGGACCCGGGCAGGGCCAGGCACCAGACCTACCTTCTGCATCAGACTCGGGGGCAGGACGGAGGGGTGTCCTGGACGTGGGACAGCACAGACCTCTCACCCCCACCCCCACTCCTGCTCATCTCCCGCAGGCCTCCGGGGAGCCCTCCTCCCTCTCCTGGTCCCACTTCCCCAGCAGAACCAGGCAATGGCCACGACAGTGTAACCCCCGATCCCCCGGGTCCCTCCACCCCTCAGCGCCCCCTTTCCCTTACTCCGCTTCCCAGGATCCCAGCCAGACTCCTGGGGCACTGAGCCTTCCAAGCCCTCCACTGAGCCGGGGTGAGGACGTGGAGATGCACTGGGGTCCTGAGCACCTCAGCCCACTGTCTTCTAGTTTCTAGGCCCTGCTGTTGGCCAGGACAGTGAAGAAAGAGAAGCAAGGAGAGAGGACAGAGGGGAAGTACCTGGGGCGATGGTCAGGGTGGGATGCAGGGGCTCCAGGGAGGATGGCCAGGACCTTGGGCAGAGTGCCATTTCCTCCTCTCCAAGCCCCACCAAGCTCTCTCCCACAGGGCTCTTGTTCCGTAGAACCCCTGCCACCCATACAGCCTGCAGGCTCACTCCTGCTCATCTGTCCTTCTGAGGTTGCCCTCCTCCTCTGAGAAGCCCTCCCTGCTCCGAGACCAGGGTGTCTCCTTGATCTGCCCTCTCCTGGCATCCTCGCCTGCCTCTCACTGTTCACCGTGTAAGATTGTTACCCATGAGTTGATTATTTTAAAAACAATGAGGAACTGATTCACTTTGTTATAAAGCAGAAACTAACACACCATTGTAAAGCAGTTATACTCCAATAAAGATGTTAAAAAAAAAAAAAAAAAAGGGCTTCCCTGGTGGCACAGTGGTTGAGGGTCCGCCTGCCGATGCAGGGGATGCGGGTTCCTGCCCCTATCTGGGAAGATCCCACATGCCGCGGAGCGGCTGGGCCCGTGAGCCATGGCCGCTGAGCCTGCGTGTCCGCAGCCCGTGCTCCGCAACGGGAGAGGCCATAACAGTGAGAGGCCTGCGTACCGCAAAAAAAAAAAGAATGAGTGAAGAGGAGAATACAGCTCAGGGTACAGGAGACCATGTTTGCTGTCTATTGAAAAACAATAATAAAATAAAAACAATGAGGGACGTCCCTGGCGGCCCAGTGGTTAGGACTTCTCGCTTCCAATGCAGGGGGCACAGCTTCGATCCCTGGTCAGGGAACTAAGATCCTGCATGCCGCGTGGAGCAGCCTAAGTTAATTAATTAATTAATTAAAATAGAAACAATGAGGCCGTGTCTGCTTTGCTCACTTCTGTAGCCTCAGGACTCTAGTTAGAGCAGGCACTCTGTATTTGTTGAATGAACACACGATGGATTCTCTGGGTGAGTCTGTCTGTTGCGGGGGTAGGGGGGAGTGACCCCCAAAGGCTTCAGAGAGGGCTGACTTGCCCAGGCAAGGTGAGAGCCCAGGGCTCTGGACTCCCAGACCAGTGCTCCCCAATCCCCAGCAGAGGTGAGCCCCACTGGGAAAGCTTCCAGGCAGCGCCTGTTGGGAGCAAGGGGATTCAAGGATGGGAGCCACAGACCCTCCGTGGGGGACCCCCAGCTCAGTCACCTCCCCCGAACTCTCACTTAGAGCCCCTCAGCCTGGCCCCCACTCACTTCCTCCAGGGACCAGAGCTGTGGGCCTAAGTGGGATAAGGAGCTGGCAGGTCACAGGGCCGGCCCTGCCCTGGGAGGCTCTGTGGGGAACAGCTGGGAGAGGGGTGAGGGAAGCCACAGCACCCACTGTGAGGAGGGCAGTGCCGTCAGCCGAGTCTAGCCTGCCGGGCAGGCAGTGCTGGCGAGCCTGGGAGGATGTTCTGCTGCTCTCGGGCCTCTCTGAGCTCCCCGCAGCCCCAGGGAGGATACCAAAGAGCCCTTTGCTCCTTGACTTGTCCCCCTCTGATCCCTGGGTCTGTGTCCAGGCTCTGTGCCCTTCCAGGGGAATTGGTGGGGCTGGAGGGCAGGGAAGGAGGGAGAGGGGAGGAGCAGTGCTGCTGGGGTGGGGAGGAGAGAGAGGGCTGTGTTCTGGCCCCAGAGGAGGGGGGCTTAGCACCTCTGACCAAGGAGTGAGGATTCCCGGTGGAGGAACATGCCCTGAGGTCCCCTTATCAGGCAACCCCATTGCCACTCCCGCCCTTCCGTGGAGACCTTTGTCAGTTGCTGCAGAACCCCTCCCATCACGGCCCCACCAGGTCATCCTCCAGCCTCTGCCTGGATATCTCCAGTAACGCGGAGCTCAGTAAAGTAGTCTGTGCACTTCCAGACAGCCCTCATTCTCGAAAAGTCTTCCTCAAGACTTCTGCTTAGAGCAAAGATCTTTGTAATCCCACTCCCACACGCAATCCCACTTCTTGTTCCAGTTACGCCCTCTGGGGACCCCCAGAATGAGGCTGCACCCCCCAGTGCTCTGGCACATCTGACAGGTCTTTTGCCAATGTGCTCTTCTCCAGGCCCCGCATCCTTTGGTCGGGCATGAACCCCATCCCTCCTGATCTCATCGGGGCGTCCCAGACCAGCCAGGGGTTGCCAGTGGGGCCATGGCATCAACGCAGACCTAGGCTCAGGGTCCCAACCTTGGGGACGGGGTGTGGGTAAAGCGTCTTGGGATTAAGAGTCAGGTGTCCTGGGGACTTCCCTGGTGGTCCAGTGGTTGAGGATCCATCTTGCAATGCAGGGGACGCCAGTTCCTTCCTTGGGGAACTAAGATCCCACATGCCGCGGGGCAACTAAGCCTGCGCACCACAACTAGAGAGAAGCCCGTGCACCGCAGGGAAGAACTGCGCACCACAAAGAAAGGTCCTGTATGACGCAACGAAGACCCGACGCAGCCAAAAAATAAATAAATATATATTTAAGAAAAGGGAAAGAAATAGAACAAAATTAAAGAAAGAAAGAGTCAGGTGTCCTGGATTCAGGTCTCAGCCCAGGTGCTCACACAGCTGTTCCGCCTTCGGCACGTTTTCTAACCTCTCTGAGCCTCGGGGGCTGCACCTTGTATAATTTACCTTCATTTTATACACCTCACAGGGATGTGGGGACTGAGATTATTCAGTAAAGTACTTTGCGCCTGAGGGCTCATAACTGCTGTTGTTAGTATGAGTTAAAACTATAGAGTTATAGGCAGGTCACTGGAACGTCTTTAGCCTCAAAAGTGAAATGAGAGGAAATAATCCTCACCCTCAAAGTTGTGAGGAAATCACTTAGCAGAGGGTCTGGTACTAAGAAAAAGGTAAATGAGTGATGATGGGTATGATCACTGACTGTTACTACGACCGGCCCTCCAAGAATGACCTCAAGACAGAACCTCACCCTCCACGTGGGGTCACTGCTGCCTTCTGGTTAAAACCTCAGTGGTTTCCCCACATACACACCCCATCGTACCCAGGATCAAGTTCACACGCTTTGGCCAGATGCACAAGGCCTTCCGCCCTCTGACTTCTGCCCCATTTTCCAGCCTGTTTCTCACTGTACCGCCCCCCTCCTCTTTAAGGGCCGGGCACACCGACCCACTGTTATTTCTTGAACTCCCCACCCAGATCCCCATGTCCGTGTCTTTGCTCTTTCCTTGGGGAACAAAGATCCCACATGCCGCGGGGCAACTAATCTTTCCCACACGTTCTGGGTGTAGCTGAATTTCCCCATATTTCCTATATGTGCATAGATGTTTGTAGATTAAAGTATAGGATTTAGGATTCCATCAAATTATTTCCTACCTAGTTATTTTATCTTATCAATTGTACCTTTTAAGCCAACTTATATGCTTTGGAGATGAGGTCATGCAGAAATGTTTTTTAAATGTTTAGTGTAAGACTCCCTTTAATAACTTATTTTTAGTAACTTATTTTTTTAATTGACAGACGTTATTTTAAGAGCCATTTTAGGTCCACAGATGAGAACTTATTTTTAAGACTTTTTTTTTTTTTTGGGCCATGCCATGCAGCATGTGGGATCTTAGTCCCCCGACCAGGGATCAAACCCATGGCCCCTGCACTGGAAGCGCGGAAGCTTAACCACACCGCCAGGGAAGTCCTTTAAAGATGTATTTTAATAACTTGATATTAATCCCACCTTGTTGGATTCTGCCCCTCATTCCAGCCCATCGCCATTTCTGGGCGGGTGGGGGCTTGGTTCGGCCATCTAGCAAGTGACCCTCGCTTGTCATAGGTGGGTGTCTGTCTGCATTGGTACTGTTGATAGCAAGGTAGAGATGTCGATCATGTGGGTGGCAGAGACCTTCCTCCAGACCCTCTAGACGGACAGGGCCAGAGTCCTATTCCTTGGATGTGGGTCAGTCAGCTCTGCCCACCTCACCTAGGTGTCTCTCTAGAAAAAAGCCTCTCGCCCTTCCCCCTTCTTCTTGCTGGAATCGCTGTGCTTTCTCATTCCATCCTCATGCTCGGTAGGCGGAGCAGGCATTACCCACTTTTTACAGATGAGGATATTGAAGTTCAGAGAAGTGAACTGACTTTCTCAAGGTTGTGGGGCTCAGACAGCTCCTGCGCGAAAACTGAAGCAGCAGTCAACTCACTCCATTGAGTTTAACTTGCATTGTTTCCCCTTTTGACCAGGCTGCCAGGAAGCTCAGCGTCAATGAGGAAGCTCAATCATGGCTAGTATGAACCCTTAACATGGGTGCTTTGCTGCCCCTTGCTTTCCCTTGTCCTCATTGCCTGTTTTGAGACTTGAAAGAGCAATCCTTTCTTGTAAGCCATCTCCAATTCTCTTTTGGAAAGATGGTGGGTGGGAGAGAGTTATATTCCACTGGCTTCCCCAGGTCTACTCCCCACTCTGCTCTGGGCAGCAGGATACATGGATAGACCACACTGATGGGCTCTCTGGTTTCTGCTTGGGTTTGGCCAACAGGGAGCACCAGTAGGGAGTGAGGTCACAGCCTTCCCTTGTCAGGAACCTCATCCACAGGGCTCTGTCCCCAAGAAGCACTCCTTCCCTTCCTGCCTGAGGGTAGAGAAGGTGAGGCCCCCATAATTAGTCCAGAGTACTACCCTCTCCCTTCCTGCTTCCTATACCTGCCCACACCTTTGTAAAACTGTCCCTTTAGCAAATTCTCAAATTACCCAAATTGATCGTTTCCTATCAGGACTCTCTTATGGGCTGAATGTCTGTGTCCCTCTGAATTCATATGTTGAAGTTCTAGCCCCCAGTGTGATGGTATTTGGAGACAGGGCCTTTGGGAGATAATTTGGTTTAGATGAGGTCACAAGGGTGGGACTCTCATGATGGGATTCGTGCCCTTATAAGAAGAGGGAGAGAAATCTCTCTCTGAGCCAGCACCAAGGAAAGGTCATGTGAGCACACAGCAAGGAGGTGTTGTCTGCAAGCCAAGAAGTAGGCTCTCACCAGACATGGAATCTACTGGCACCTTGATCTTGGACTTCCTGCCTCCAGAACTGTGAGAAGTAAATGGGGTTTAAGCCACCAGTCTATGGTATTTTGTTATAGCAACCCGAGCAGACTAAGGCAGGCCCTGAACACAGAGTACAGAAAGCGCATTGTTCAGAGACCTTCTCGTGGGAATTCCCTGGCAGTGCAGTGGTTAAGACTGTGCACTTTCACTGCCAAGGGCCCGGGTTCAATCCCTGGTCGGGGAACTAAGGTCCCACAAGCCGTGAGAACCGGCCAAAAAAAAAAAAAAAAAGACCCTCTCATGATCTCTGAAAATTCTGTTCTCCCCTCCCATTCTACGGCCCCTCTCAGCAGAGCTCAGCTCAGCATCTCATCACCTCTCCCCTGCACCTTTCAGCTGCCGTCTAACTGGGCTCCCTGCCCTGCCCCCAACACCAGACCTGTGCCACTGCTCCTCCAAGAACAAGGCCATGACCTCCCTCCACGGCCCGAGCTCCAGGCAGGTATAGAGACGAGGCAACGGATCTGGTGAGAGCAGGCCCGCAGGGGCCACATGTTCCAGGCTTGGCATGTGTGTTATACTCAGCCCTCCCCAGGAAGGAGAATTTGGGCACGTGGGTGGGGGACCGTCACATAAGCTGACAGTGGCACCGTGATGGGTGAAATGAGAGCAGAGGGAACAGCATGGACAATGATCAGGAGGCAAGAAACAGGAGGACGTTGGCTGAAAGGACGGAGGGGAGGGGTGCAGGGGCGGGGGCGGGGGCGGGCCCACCACACACCGACCAATAAGGAGTCTGGACTCCAAGCTACAGGCCACGGCGGGGGGTGGGGGGTGGGGGTGGGGTGGGGGGGGTAGTGTTCTGCCCTGGAGAGATGGGCCAATGTTCATTAAGGCTGGACGGGGGCAGAGCAGGCTGGAAGTTGAGACGCCGGCAAGGAGGCTGACCGCCGAAGAGATAAATACGGCCTGGTGTGCCCAAAAGGGGGACTCACCCCCAGTCATCTCTTCACCCCTCCTAGCCTCCCAAGGTTCCAAGTTGTGTGTATTAAATTAAATCAACTCCAGCTCCTTCTCCCCGCTCCCCCGCACCTTGCCTTCTCCACACACAAAGCAGCCTGGACGCTCGGGATCCAGTCGAGGAGGCATCAGGCTGCTAACGGAGCCCCGCCCCCCCACCCCTCTCCCCCAAACAGCCTCCACCAGATCTGTGCCTTAGTTTTATTTTCTTTGCTTTGGTCTATACAAAAAAACCAATAACCAAAAACATAAAGCGATAATAATAAAATTTTCTACTGGGACCTTCCCCAGCCCCCCACACCCGTGTGCAGGAGGTGGTGAGGGGAGTCTGAAACAGGAAGGGGAAGAGAAAGCCCCTCACCGCACACCAGAGGGGTCAGCCAAGAGCACTTTTCAGGGGGTCAGCTAGGGCAGTTGTGTGGGCGGGACAGGTGCAAGGGAGCTGCTAACCCTGGGAGGGGCCAAAGCCAACTGCGCATCCTGGGGAGGGAGCAGGCCATGTCCTGGAGCAGGGGAGGCACTCTCCGCATCTCCGCCCCATCCCCCTGGTCAGAGGATCCCTGAACTTTTCAAGAAAAGCTTTGGATTCTGGGCCTTTGGGCCTTGAACCTGGGGCCTGGAGACCCCAGGGGCTCAGTACAGTTGGTGGAGTTCAGTGACCAAATCGGAGCCAGCCGGAGAAGGAACCACGGCCCTATGGAGATGGGAAGCCCAGGAGGAGGGGGGACAGAGTGGGGGCCTCAAGTCTAAAGCTTTAGTGCCAGGGCCTCGGGGGTGGGAGGGGGTGTCGGGCCCTGGACCCACAGCCCAGAACAGAAAAGCAAGAGCAGATCGTCATCCCGAGAAAGACCCTACAGAGGACCTCTGAAGGCGCAGGGTTCAGCAGGAAGTTGCAGCCCTCCTGCCCAGGCTCAGGCACTTGGCTATCTCGCCCCAGCGCCCGCGAGGAGAGCCTCTCAGATGGGGAACCGCACCTGGAGGGAGGGGCAGACACAGAGGGGTCAGGCCAGCCCTGTGGCCCGTAGGAGTTCGTGCATAACCCGGCCACCATGGTAGAAGGGGCAGGACTCCTCACCTCAAGCAAAGATAACAGAATGAGGCAGGCGAGGCACACCTTCCCTGGGGGAGCTCAGCACCAAGAGACCCCACACTTGTTCCCCCCAGAAAGGAGCCAGGGTTTCAGGGGAAACCTGAGAGGGCCTCCATGAGAAGGAGGTTCTGAAGGGAAGGGAAAGCCCGAGCCTCGGCAGCCCATAGCGGGAAGGGAGAGCCGCAAAGCAGGGCGGGGAGGGGTCGCCATACTAGGGTCCAGGCAGCTAGGCCAGCATGTGGTCCGCAGTGGGGTAGGGGGGCCTGAGGCCGTCGCTGTAGGTGTCAATAGGATAGTCCCCATCCATGTCCATGTGCCTCTCCAGGGGGTCCAGGGGCACGTCACTCGAGTACATGGGGCGGTAGGTGGCATCCATGTCTGGGGAGGAGAAGGGAGCTCCGTCCAGGGTCTCAGGTTACCCTGCGGGGGGGTCTGGACAGCCCTCAGCCACACACTTTCTACCTCTGCCCGCCCCCAGTGGGTCCGCCCCCTTCCCCAGACTCTCACATCAGGGACCCGGACAGAAGTGCATGTGGACACGACAGTGGCTGTCACTGGTCCTTTGGCCCTGGGGTCACAAAGTTGCCCCCTTGCTCACACCCACACACGCACCCCCTCTGCCCTGGGCTCTGCACACACTTACCATCTGCGTAGGGTTCATTAATGGGGATCATGCTCTGGGCCTGAGGATGGAGACAAAGAGAAACATTGTGGGAGGGGAAGGGTGGAAAATGTAGGCTCCAGGCTGGGAGCAAAGACCCCTTGAAGGAACAGAGGATGAGATAGGGTTACACAGAGCTCTGATGAACTCCTCTCCTCAGGCACCTCCCCAGGGTGGAGGGTCCCCACCATTCATGCTAGGAGGCACCCTCAGAACTAGAGCGGGGAGGGGAGAGGCTAGAGAATGGGTGCCAGGAGCTGCCCCACCCAGGATCAGGGCAGCCTCCAGCCTATACGGCACCTTTGTGCAAGTTAGAGAAAGGCACCCCTGCTCTAACACTTCAGATTAGTTTGGACAAAATAAAATTGCCATTTTGTAGGTCAAAAACAGTAGATGGTTCAACCCACTACTTCCATCTGCTGAGGATTGTCATAAATGACCCAGTTATAAAATAAAAATCTATGAAGTTGACAGGATGGTAGAGGCCTCCCTAAGTGCAATCCTTGTGCAGTGCACAACTTGCACAACCAGACACTGCAGCCCAACCCGGGATACTCACAGCCTCCCAGGCTGCAGGGTCGTGCTTGAAGAGGGAGTTGGTGAGCTCCACAGACACACGCTTTCGGTAATCTGGGTTCTTGTCCTCGGAGATGCGGAACAAGACAGCAGCAGCATAGGTGGCTGAGCAGAGAAAAGGACGGGCCAAGTCAGGCGCCTGCCTCCACCCAGGCCGGAGGAACAAGGCCCAGCTTCCCCCCTCGACCCCTCGCCCCCAGCCCAGCCCCTCACCGGTGCCCTCATTGTGGGAGTGCAGTAGCTCCATGAGTGGGGCTGAGGCCCCCTCAGCATCAATGACGTCGGCCGCCTCCTTGTCCTGGGCCAGCTCGCACAGCACCCCAGCGGCCACACGCTGGATGTTCTCCACTGAGGAGTACAGGAGCTGGGGAGAGGGGGCGTGGGGTGGGCGTGAGGCAGGCGGGCATGAGGCACCTCACCGCCCTGCCCATCTCTGCCTCCGTTTTTTGGATTTAACCCAAGCCCATAGTAGAAAGCATGAAAAGTCTAAGAAAAGTAAAAAGAAATGGAAAAACACGCTGGACACAATCCCCCACCCAGACACAGCTTCTTTCCATTGGATTTTTATCACAGTCATATACATATATTTGATTCCTGTTTTTTTATCAAACATTGTAGCATAAAGCATTTTCCCACATTATTCAATAACTTTTCTTTAAAAATCTATGAGTTCACGGGAATTCCCTGGCGGTCCAGTGGATAGGACTCTGCACTTTCACTACCGAGGGCGCGAGTTCAATCCCTGGTCAGAGAACAAATCAGAAGCAGCACATCTATGCGCACATATTGATACTCAAGAGAGAAAGAGACAGAGACTTGGATGGACCTAGAGACTGTCATACGGAGTGAAGTAAGTCAGAAAGAGAAAAACAAATATCGTATATTAACTATTAATATTTGTGGAATCTCGAAAAATGGTACAGATGAATCAGTTTGCAAGGCAGAAATAGAGACACAGATATAGAGAACAAAAGTAAGGACACCAAGGGGGGAAAGCAGGGGGAGTGGGGGTGGTGGTGGTGGGATGAACTGGGAGATTGGGATTGACATGTATACACTGATGTGTATAAAGTAGATAACTAACAAGAACCTGCTGTATAGGGGTTTCCCTGGCAGTGCCAGTAGTTAAGAATCCGCCTGTCAATGCAGGGGACACGGGTTCGAGTCCTGGGCCGGGAAGATCCTACATGCCGCGGAGCAACTAAGCCCGTGTGCCGAAACTACTGAGCCTGCGCTCTAGAGCCCACGAGCCACAACTACTGAAGCCCACGCACCTAGAGCCCGTGCTCCACAACAAGAGAAGCCACTGCAATGAGAAGCAGGCGCACTGCAACGAAGAGCAGCCCCTGCTCGTCGCAACCAGAGAAAGCCTGCGCGCGGCAACAAAGACCCAACTCAGCCAAAGATAATACATAAATTAATTTTTTTAAAAAGAACCTGCTGTATAAAAAATTAAATTAAATTTTAAAAAAAAGAGAGAGAGAGAAAGAGAATGCTACAAAACAAAACAACAACAAAAAGTAAAAAAACCTCATCAATCGCAAGTGGAGGTAGCTACCGGCACCCATTCCTTACTCTGAACATTAATAATTAAAGGAAAGAAATTTCAAAAACTAAAAGTTCTTCTTCGACACCATTGTCTATGACCACATGATATAACGGACCATTCCTTTTTTAAACCATTCTCTTATCATTGGACAGTCGGTTAATTTTCAATTATTAGTAGTAACACTGCAATTGTCAGCTCTGTGCATACATCTATGCCATGTTTTCAATTACATTATGCTATTTCATAAGGACAGAGTCCCAGACCTGTACTACTTGGCTGTCTATACATATTTCAAAACTGCTTTCTGGAAAGGTTCTACCACCTTATCTTCCCACCAGGAGGGTCTAAGACTGCCCATTTGATCACATCTTCATCAGCACAAAGCACTCCATTTTTTTTTTTTTTTTTTTTTTTTTTTGCGGTACTCGGGCCTCTCACTGCTGTGGCCTCTCCCGTTGCAGAGCACAGGCTCCAGACGCGCAGGCTCAGCGGCCATGGCTCACAGGCCCAGCCGCTCCGCGGCATGTGGGATCTTCCCAGACCGGGGCACGAACCCATGTCCCCTGCATCGGCAGGCGGACTGTCAACCACTGCGCCACCAGGGAAGCCCAAGCACTCTCATTTTTTTCTTTGCCAATTTGATAGTGGAAAATGGGCTCTCCCTGCAGGGTAAGCTTCATTTCTTTAAACTCCTGGGGTTGAGCATTGCTTTTTGTTTTTTGGTTTTTTTTAATATTTCTTTATTTATTTGGCTGCGCTGGGTCTTAGTTGCGGTACGCGGGGTCTTTAGTTGTGGCATGTGAACTCTTAGGTGTGGGATTGAATCCGGGTCCCCTGCATTTGGAGTGCGGAGTCTTAGCCATTGGACCACTAGGGAAGTCCCGAGCATTGTTTGTTTATGAGCCACCTGGGAATTGCATGTGCCTCTTCTCATATAACTACTGGGGTCTAGCACTGGGGTCTAGTATTAATGAGTTCTTTTTATATGAAAGATATTAAACTCTTGTCTGTTGTGATGCTTGCAAATATGTTCTCAGTTTGCTGTTTACTTTTCAATGCTTTTAGGTTTTGTCGGACATTAAAACATAGTTTTTATTTTCATTTGCTGGCGTTTGCTAAGTGGTCACTCCTGGTGCGACCACTTCTCTCCAAACTCCTCCAAAGACCTCTTGATGCCTGGCCCAGACCCCCTCAAACCCATGGCTGGCAACCTTCCCCTTTCAGCAGTGGGCAGAAGCAGGGGTTGGGGGAACCTCTCCTGCCCACCTGCCCCAGACTCACCTGCACAAACAGGGGGATGGTGTTGAGTCGGAAGATCTCCATGCGGTTCATGGGATCCCGGGCGAGGATGTGCAAGGCTCCGGTGCAGCCTTCCACGATCTCCTCCATCCTCACGCCGTCCTGTACAAGAGAGAGCCGTTGGGGCATAGCAACAGGTAGCCCTTGGGAGTGGTCACACACCCCCAGGACGCTGGCAAACCTCACTGGTCCTTGGAGTTGGCATCAACTGCAACTCGCCTCCCTATTTACACACTCGCGTGCGCACACGTTCACACAGAGGACACTCTGACTCCCCGGGTAGAGGGTCACAGGCCCCTGCAGCTCACTTACCGTGTAGGGCTGCTGTGTGCCTGCAGCCATGTGGCGCTGGGCATCCTGGTGGGCCTTGACCAGCAGCTGGACGAGGCGGGGAATGACCGCTGCCTCCTGCAGTGGGGCATGGTTGGCTGGGCACAGGGCCAGATTCCTGATCAGGCCGATGGTTGCCTGGCAAGAAAAGGGACACTCATCAAGGGCATTTCCTGGGCATCACTTCTCCAGCATCATCTCCTCCTTCCCCTCTCACTTCTTCTGTCCCCCAGGCCAGCCACAGACATGCTGGAAGATCTCCAGAGAATGAGATCACCCCCAGCCCATGCCCCTTATTCCATATAATCTGTGGGTCCTCATGTCTAACTCTTAGAGCCCCTGCTAAAATGATACCCCATTCCAGAATATTCCATCAGCCCCCAGGCCCTGACACTGCCCCCTGTCCCCTCTCTCTTACCTCCCACTCACAGACAACATAGTCTTGCTTTTCTGATAGTTCCCAAACCCTGATTATCAGGGAGAGGGGGTCCTCACTAGGGGTGACCCCGAAGCCTCCTGCTTTGGTGACGCTCACACTGTAATCAACCCCCAGCAGGCGGCTCTGGGAAGAGGTCTCTGCCCCACGGTCCTCCAACTCCCAGGAGCCATTCTGGCCTCCCAGGGCTCCTTGGGGAGCAATTTATCATCTTATTTGATCCTCAAAACAAGAAACCAGGAGGGCAGGGATGAAAATCACGGGGGAGATGAGGACAGGGTGGATGACCTGCCAAGGTCACTTGTCAACTTAGCTGCTGGGTCAGGGTGCAAACCCTCCGCCCACCTTCAGCTTGTGCTGCAGACCAAGACCAGGGAGGGGAGGGACTGCGTGCTGCCCTTTCTTTAAAATACGATATATATAATCACTTAAGAGTCATTCTCATCTGGACTGTTCTATTGTTGAAAACGTAGGCAACAGGAGCCCCTGCCAGCTGGCTGCTGCACCCTTTGACAAGACCCCAGTCTACGGCGGCTTCCCTCACTCTCTAGCACCAGGTGTCACACACACCGGTAGCTCTGCCCTGGCTCACCCTCACCTCCCCTGCCTGTGACAGGGAACTGATACACATCTCTCCTCTACTCAGGCAGCCCCCCGAGAAGAAGGCTCCACCCTGGCTCCCAGTAGCAGACACCCAGTGTCCCCAGAATCCTCTCTACCCTTTGTCTTTTTCGCAACCCTCCTGAGTTTGAGCAGGACACATAACACAGTGCTAAGATCCTTGTATCCAGATGCGGCCAAATGACCAAGTTCCAGAGTATGGGCTGAAGTGCTGTGTCCCACTTTCTGGTCGCTGCTAGCCCTCCCTACTTCTCCAGGGCTAAAAGGCACCTATGGGGATGATATAGTCCAACTGTTCGTGTGAGGACAGCCCACCCTCATGACCAGACCCTCTGGCATGAGGAATGTGCTCCATGGACCACCAATATCACCTGGGGGCTTGTTAGAAATGCAGACTCTCAGGCCCACCCCAGGCCCACCGAATCAGAGCCTGCAGTTGAATGAGACTGCCCAGGGTGTTCCTGTGCATATTAAACTTTGAAGCTCTATTCTAGGAGATGGCTGAGCTATGAGATAGAAGGAGTCTGGGTCTCAGGAGCAGAGCCACTGTGGAGGTCTAAACCGGAACATGAGAGAGGAGTAAACTTTTGTCTTATCGGAGCCACTGTATTTCAGGCTTCTTTGTTACCGCAGCTTTGCCTGAACCCATACAGCGCCTAATCTGGTCTTCAGAGCTCCTCCCCTCGCTGGACCCCACCGTGCAGAGGGCGGTACCTTGACCAGCGGCCACTGGTTCGGCTGGTTGAGCAGCTTGACGATGGCCGGGATGCCGTAGTTGAGGCGCACGGAGTTCTGAGCCATCTCGGCCTCGGGATGGCGGCTGGTCAGGTGGCGCAGGGCACAGATGGCGGGCTCTGTGATGTCATCCTTGTCACCGGCACACAGGATGGCGTGGATGAGCGCCTCCACGCCGCTGTTCTGCGTCACCAGCGTCTTGTTCTTGCTGTTGTTACAGGTCAGGTTGGACAGAGTGCCCGTGGCACAGGTGAGGACATTGACGTCGTCCACGCTCAGCTGGTTCACCAGAATCTTCAGCACACTCTCCAGGCCCTCCTGGGGTCGGGGGAGGCAGAGTGAGGGAGATTCCCAAATGCAGGGTCTTCCCAAGTGTACCCGGGAGAACAGATGGCCTACGGAGGTCTCCAGCCCACTCAGCTCATACTCGATGGGCCCTGCCTGTGTGTGTTCATCCCCGTGATCCCGCCAAAACCCGTGAGAAGGTAGTCACGGGGCAGCTGAGGTCCAGAGAGGTTGAGGGCCTTGCCCACAGACCCACAGCTAGTGAGCCGGATCTGAACTCAGGCCTGTCTGTAAGCTCCACGCTCTTTCCTTCCACCCGCTCCTGTCCTCAGACCCAACAGAGCTCTACTCAGGCCGAGGGAGGCCCCTAGGCCAGAAAGAAATTGTTGAGGAGGTCCATGCTTCCATGGCCCAGCTGACCCACTTTTACACGCTTCTCCCCTCTCTGGGCCTTAGCTGCTGCCCATTCAGTGGTCCCCAGGCCAAATCTGCTTTCAGGAAACACCCCTAACCCAGGAGCCTCATTCTCCCAAGGGGAGCCATGTGGGTCCTGTGATGGAACAGGAAGACCCCAGGATCTGGGGACAGACAGTCCTGAGTTCAAATCCCAGCTCTGCTGTCTGCTAGCTGTGACCAAGGGCCGTTCCTTAACTCCCTGAGCCTCTGTTTCTTTTTTTTTTTTCTATTTTTCTGTGAAAACTTTCTTTTTCTTTAAATTTTTTATTTTATATTGGAGTATAGTTGATTTACAGTGTTGTGTTAGTTTCAGGTATACAGCAAAGTCAGTTATACATATACATGTATCTATTCTTTTTCAGATTCTTTTCCCATTTAGGTTATTACAGAATACTGAGTAGAGTTCCCTGTGCTATACAGTAGGCCCTGTTGATTATCTATTTTAAATATAGCAGTGTGTACATGTTAATACCAAATTCCCAGTTTGTCCCTTCCCCCCGGTAACCATAAATTTGTTCTTTAAGTCTGTGAGTCTGTTTCTGTTTTATAAGTAAGTTCATTTGTATCTTTTTTTTTTAGCTTCCGCATATAAGCGACATCGTGTGATATTTGTCTTTCTCTGAATGACTTACTTCACTTGGTATGATAATCTCCAGGTCCATTTGTGTTGCTGCCAATGGCATTATTTCATTCTTTTTAATGGCTAAGTAATATTCCACTGTGTATCTGGACCACCTGAGCCTCTGTTTCTTCATCTAGGCCCCACACTCTACCTCCCAGTACTGAAAGGGGTAAAGGAGCCAATGTCCCCAGTGCCTAGTGGAGCCCAGCACGTGGCAGGTGCTCAACAAGCAGCCGATCGATGCAATTCTTAGCAGTGACAGTCAGGTTGGAAGGAGGGACCAGAAGACTTGTCCTGAAACTGCATTTTTCCTTAAGCTGTTTTTAGGCACCGGCGACCCCCAAGCCGTCTCCTGCACACTACTGCTCCCCCCCCGCCCAGGGTCTAGGTCAGAACTGTTCCTCTGACATCACCTGAACCCCAGCCAAGAAACATCAGCCTCCTTCATCTAGTCCCCTTTCTGAATCCCTAACAGGGATTAGAGCCTTGAGCCTAAAGGGATGAGGGGTTACAGGGCACTTCCATCCCCAGCCACAGTGGAGCAAGATACAGAGGTCTCAGCCCTTCCCCAGCTCCTAAGGTCAGACTCCCAGACAGGAGGTTGGACATGGTAAGATGGAAGGACGAGGTGGCTGAAGAGGCAGACCCAGGCTCCACGACCTCCCTCACCTGCTTGGTGGCCACGTCCGAGAGGTTGCGCAGGGTCCAGAGGCAGTTCTGCACGAGGCGGGGGCTGTTGCTCGTCAGGTGTTTGCCCAGGGCCTGCATCCCACCTGGGGTGGGAGATAGGGGCACCTCAGCCACAGGGGAGCACCGCTGACTGAGCCTGGTCACTGGTCAGAGACCCTACCCCCGCCTGCCCGGCCACAGTACTCACCAGCCTCCACGATAGCGGGCTTATTGCTGGGACACACGGACAGCACCTTGAGCACACGGCTGGTGGTCCAGAGCAGCTTCTCGTAACTGTAGTTACGCATGATGTGCACGAGAGCCTGGGGTCCTCCATTGGCCAGGATGATGAGCTGTGGAGTGAGGGGGGAAATGAGTGTGAGACAGATAGGGACTATGACAGGGAACAAAGAAGGGGGGGGGGGTGACAGAGCTGTTATAACTGTGCTTCATCTAAAACCTGAATAGCTTTTGTGACTATTAAATAAGCCAAAACGTTACAAAAAAAGGTAATACACAATGATGGAGAGGATGAGGTGAAACTACTAACATACATTGCCACTGATGGCATTGCAAATAATGCAATTCTTTTGGAAAGTACCTGGAACTCTGAGTAAAAGCTTAGAGATATTAAAAATCCTCAGCCCCACTGATGAAAAACTTTTCCTACTCTCTGGGAAAGGCTGTGTACTTGAATATGTTCATTACAGCATCGTTCGTTCATCAAGGTGGAAAATCGGGAGCAACCTAGATGCCCTCCCTCAGAATAAAGTCTGGGGCCTCCACTTAAGTGAAATGCTATTTGCTGTTATAGAGGGTGGTTTTGAGGACAGTCTAGCCAAAAAAAAAAAATTTAGTATCATGCAGAAAACAGATGCAAAGTTGTAAATTGCTGTAAGTACAACTGTGTACAAATATGCCCACAGGAAAGCACTGGAGAAGCACATGGCTGTATGAGGATAATGAATTTTTTCTTTCCCTTGTCCTCAAAATATCCAGTAATATGGTGAAACATGTACATCTGTATATACATATATATTTAACCTAAACAGGGTAAGAAGGCAGTGTCCTGAAGCTGCCGCTGGACGGAGGGTGATGCCACGAGGGCTGCAGGTCTTGGTTGGGGGTAGGGTGCGGCCCACCTTGCTCTCCTGGTTGCCGTAGGCCAGGAGCTGCAGGCAGTCGGTGGTGATGGCCAGGAACTTGGGGTTGTTCTTGTTGAGCAGAGGCACCATCTTCTGCAGCCCGTCTGCCAGGCGCACCGCCATCTTGGCGCCCTCCTGGTACAGCAGCAGGTTGTGCAGCGTGGTGATGGCGTAGAAAAGGACTGACTCCACGGGGGAGCTGGGAGAGGGGCAGGGGGGTCACGTGAGTCAGGTCCCAGGTAAATGTGGGCCACCTCTCAGTACTGACACCCCAATGGTGTCCCTTGAGTCCAGCCCCACATTTTTTTTGGGGGCCACACCGTACGGCATGCAGGATCTTAGTTCCCTGACCAGGGATCAAACCCACGCCCCCTGCAGTGGAAGCGCGGAGTCTTAACCACTGGACCGCCAGGGGATTCCCCCAGCCCCTTTTTTTTTTTTTTTTTTTTTTTTTTTTTTTGCAGTACGCGGGCCTCTCACTGTTGTGGCCTCTCCCGTTGCAGACCACAGGCTCCGGACGCGCAGGCTCAGTGGCCATGGCTCACGGGCCCAGCCGCTCCGCGGCATGTGGGATCTTCCCGGACCGGGGCACAAACCCATGTGCCCTGCATTGGCAGGCGGACTCCCAACCACTGCGCCACCAGGGAAGACCCCCCCAGCCCCATTTTTATGCACAAAGCACACAGCACCTCTCCTCTCTCCACTGGGACCAGGACTCCTCCTGCTTTATGCTCCCAGCTGGGTGCTAAACGTACGGTTGGTCCCCTCGACACCTGTCCCTACTAACTGCCATGTGGAAGGCCTCATACTAGAGAGGCCCTGCAAGGGACTCAAGGGAATAAGATCAGTATCTCCACCCTTAGGTAACTCGCAGCCTAATATGATGTAAGGAAAAAGGTCAATCAACACTGCAAGGCTGGGAAAGGTAAAGGTGGCAAAGGACTTCGCACATGCTGTTCCCTCTGCCTGTAATACTCTTCCCTTCATCTACACCAGCCAAACTCCACTCATCCGTCAACCCCCTGCCATTAGAGTGAACAGCTTCTTGGAGCTCCGCTGACCAATCTTGGACACACCTTTGCTCTCATCTATACTGTATCCTGATAACTAACCTGCGAGTTACATGCCTGTCTCCCCTGCTAGGCTGTGAGCAGCTGAGCACCAAGACTGGGTGTGGTTCTGCACCTGGCACATAGTAGGTGCTCAGTAAATGTATGGAGGCCCAGGGACGTGGGCAGGTTGGGGAGTCCAAGGGAGGGGAAGCCCCAGGCTCCCGCGGTGGGTAGGGGTCGGTACCTGAGCATGCGGACCAGGGCAGGGATGCCACCCGACTTGAAGATGGCAAGCAGCCCCTCGCGGTGGTGGGAGAGGTTGTGAAGGATGCTGGTGGTACAGCGGGCTGTGTCCAGGTCGCTGGTGTTCTGCATGGTGCGCACGACGGCTGCTACCAGCTGGGGCGAGCCCATCAGCGCCCGCCGAGATGCCTCCTTCTTCGACAGCTGGTTCACGATCATGGCCGCCTTGGTCACCACCACCTGGGGGGAGGGGGAGGATAGGAGGATCTGAGCAGATGGGCCAGGCTGGTTGCCACTCTGAGAAGGAAGGGCCAGGAGACCCCTCCACAAAGCTCAGACAGACCCGGGTCAGACTCTTCCCACTGATGGGGCTTTGGGTCAATGACCTCCCTCCACCCCAGGTAGGGCCCTCTCCTGCAGACACCTGACCTCTCCCTTCCCTGCCCCGCCTCCACCCCAGCCAGACCCCTCACAGACCGGGTCCTCATCGTTGAGCAGCTTGGTGAGCTCAGGAAGGGCCCGGGTGGCCAGCTCGGCGTCGTCCTGGTAGTTGATGAGATGCACGATGGCCGACTTCAGGAGCTGGGATGGCTCGGCCAGCCGCTGCAGGTTGGTGGTCTGTCCCTCCACCTGGGTGGCCAGCAGGCAGCTGTCCTCTCTTGTCACACCAGGACATATGGCCTCCCGCACCCGCTGGGCTCTGCCTGTCGTGGACATCTGGTAATCCAGGTCACCTGGGGGCCAACAGGCAGGGACTGAGCTGCAGGATGCGGGCAGGGGGACACTGGGGAGCAGGCATCCCATCTGGGTCCTCTGGACCGCCTCCCAGACCACCACTCATAGTTCTACCATTAACCAGTGACCTTGAGGAGGGCATCATCGCCTCAGTTACATCATCTGTAAAATGGGGCACCACCTGTTCTGTCCGTCGCAGGGAATTCTTACAAGAATTAAATGAGATAATAGTTGTGAATTGGGACCTCCCTGGTGGTCCAGTGGTAAAGAATCCTCCTTACAATGCAGGGGATGCGGGTTTGATCCCTGGTCAGGGAACTAAGATCTCACATGCCGCGGGGCAACGAAGCTCACGTGCCACAACTAGAGCCCACGTGCCACAAACCACAGAGCCCTCGCGCTCTGGAACCCACGTGCCACTACAATGCCCACACGTCCTGGAGCCTGCGCACCACAACTAGAAAACAGAAAATCCACATGCCACAACTAGAGAGAAGGCTGTACACCACAATGGAGAGTCCACGTGCCGCAGCTAAAAACAAATAAAATAAATAATAAATAAATCTTTAAAAAAAAAGTTGTGAATTCCTCTTAAAAGAAAGGATGACGAGGTGCTTCCCTGGTGGCACAGTGGTTGAGAGTCCGCCTGCCGATACAGGGGACACGGGTTCGTGCCCCGGTCCGGGAGGATCCCACATGCCATGGAGCGGCTGGGCCTGTGGGCCACAACTACTGACCCTGCGTGTCTGGAGCTTGTGCTCCGCAACAGTGAGAGGTCCGTGAACCGTGATGAAGAGTGGCCCCCGCTCGCTGCAACTAGAGGAAGCCCTCGCACAGAAATGAAGGCCCAACACAGCCAAAAATAAATAAATTAATTAATTAAAAAAAAGAAAGGATGCATGTGCCTGGCACATATTGCTAAAAAAAAGTTCAGAGATTATTATTATTAAAAGGAATAGCTAACATCTTTTGAGTACAGGCACACCTTGGAGATACTGCGGTTTCATTTCCAGACCACTGCAATGAAGAGAATATTGCAATAAAGTGAGTCATGAATTTTTTGGTTTCCCAGTGCATATAAAAGTTATGTTTACACTGTATGTAGTGTATTAAGTGTGCAGTTGCATTATGTCTAAAAAACGTACATATCTCAATTTTAAAATACTACCCAAAAATGCTAACCGTCATCTGAGTCTTCAGCAAGTCATAGTAGTAATATCAAAGATCACTGATCATACATCACTATGACAAATAGAATAGTCATGAAAATGTTTGAAATATTGCAAGAATTACTAAAATGTGACACAGAGACATGAAGTGAGCAAACGCCGTTGCAGAAATGACACCGATTGACTTGCTCCATGCAGAGTTACCACAAAACTTCAATTTGTAAAAAACGCAGTATCTGCGAAGTGTAATAAAGTGAAGTGCAATAAAACGAGGTGTGCCTGTACTTATTATGTGCTTAGCAGTGAATTAAGTGCTTTCCTTATACTTTTCTCATCTAATCTTACAACAATCCTAGAACGTAAGGACTATTATTATCTCCACTTTATAGATGGGAAAACTGAGACACAGAGAGGTTATAAGAACCCAAGCTGGGATCTGAACTCAGACAGCCTGACTCCAGAATCCAACCCCGACTCTATGCCCCTCCCTTAACCACCAGGTAGGGGTAGGATGAGACAACCTCGGTCTATTTTCAACCCTGAAATTTCACGGTTCTAATTATACCCTCATCCTCCCCAAAGGAGACAACTCTCCCATTATACGGGCAGGCAAATAGAGGCCCAGAGGGCCACCCAGTAGAATACAGCAGATCAGAGGGAAAGTCCAGACTGTGGGTTTCAGCAAGCAAGAGGGGGGCTCTCAGCTCAGAGTCCAGGCTCCACCCCCTGGCGGGTCTGGGAGTCCCACAAACAGGTGCCCTGGCTTCCCAGGCAGCCCTGCCCTGGCGGGCAGCCCTGCCCTGGCAAGTGTCCCAAAGCCCCGAAGAGAGGGAGGCAGAGGTTCCACCCTCCAACCAGTCGGGAAGGAGAGACCATCCACGTGACTTTCCCAACCGGATGCTGTACTTGAGCTACCAACACAATGCCTGGCCCTGCCAGGCTGAGAGGCCTCTGCCTGCTGTGTGGGAGGAGCTCCCCAGGGTGCAGAGGCTGAGCTCTGCCGTGGCCCAGGCTGCCAAAGCCTACCCAGCACCCTCCCCAGCTCCCATAGCTCTCCGGGCTGCAACACTCAGGGCCCTGGAGGTATCTGTGGACTACAGACAGGACTGGATACTCCTCTCCCCCAGAGAGGCAGGGCACCCTGGGCTGGTGGGGATCCCCACCCCTGACTAAGCCCCAGAACCGGGCTCTGCCTCCCCGGAGCAAGAGGACTGTGTCTTCCCCACAGTCCCTGAATTCCCTGAAGGCAGCAGTGATGCCTCCTCATCACACTGTAAGTTCACGGAAGGCAAAGACTGTGCCTCTTCCTTCAGACTGGTGGGCAGGGTCTACGCTTCCGCTCCGTACCAGAGGTTCATGGAAGAGGAATCTGCCTCCCTCCCAGATGGGGGCGCTCTGAAGTCGCTGTGCCTCCTCCCTCAGACTGGTAAGTCTAAGAACAGGAGCTGTGGGGCTTCCCTGGTGGCGCAGTGGTTGAGAATCCACCAGCCAGTGCAGGGAACATGGGTTCAAGCCTTAATCTGGGAAGATCCCACATGCGTCGGAGCAACTAAGCCCGTGTGCCACAACTACTGAGCCCACGTGCCACAACTACTGAAGCCTGCATGCCTAGAGCCCGTGCTCCGCAACAAGAGAAGCCACCGCAATGAGAAGCCCGTGCACCGCAACTAGAGAAAGCCCGTGCACAGCAACGAAGACCCAAGCAGCCAAAAATAAATAGATAAATAAATTTATATATTTAAAAAAAAAAAACAAACAACCGTAGCTGTGCCTCCCTCCTCAGACCGGGAGCCCCCTGAAGTCTGCCTCCTCTGACCCTGACCTCCCTCCAGTGCCCAGCCTGGCTTTCGGCTGGAATATTCCCATGGAAGAGTCCCCAGGGATCCTGACCTTGGCTCTGGGGCACCGCCTGGGTGTAGGTGGTGGTCTTCTTCAGCATGTACTGGCGCTCACAGGCCTCGTCATCCTCCGTGACGCCTTTGCTGCTGACCGAGGGCACGCAGGTATTGACCCCCGAGTGGATGCCCGAGTCGTAGGTGTACGTCTGTTGCCACTCCGTCACCTTGATGGGTTGTTCGATCAGGTTCATCATGTCCATGGTGGCTGCTGGGGACACAAAGGAGGGGCAGGAAATTAGCTGGCCGCAGTGAGGCATCCCATCAACAGGCCCAGTCCCCACCTTCAGCCTCTCCCCAGGCCCTGCCCATCACCCCTAACCCGCACCACAGCTGCAAGGCCGTCAGCAGGCTGTGGAGGAGGGTGGGAGACAAGAGAGACCAAGCCCAGGGGGGGACTGCCAGAATGGGACACCTGTCTGTGAGTCCTGGGCTTGCATCTCTGACCTCCAGCCCAGGGTGGGGTGAACCCAATGGCGGGAGGGGTATAAAGGGCCAGATGCCCCAACCCAGCCCTCAGCTCACTCACCTTGCTGTCCCAGCCCCAAACCCCCAGAACAGGAGAAGGCATTCAGGACCTTCAACAGCTTCTAGGGTCCCGCAGACCCACCCCCATCCACTGGGGCCCCCTGGGAAGCACTGTAGAGGTGAGGCAGCTACACCCCAGGCACTGGGCAGGAAACCGGGTGGGGCAGGGAAGCAGCCAGACAGGTTTCTCTGGGAAGCCTCAGAGACTCCAAGATCTCACTTTCCTGCAGATGGGGCAGGATCACGAGTGACCCCAGAGGCTCAGGCCCTAAGGACCCCATCTCTCCAGCACTCCAGCTTCTAGAAGCCTTTCCCAGAATTCTGAATCCCACCAACCAGTTCAAATCTCAGCCACATACTACTGGGCAACTCACCGCTCTGCTGAACCTCAGTCCTCATTTGTAAAATGGGGTAGCACCACCTCCCTCATAGGCTGTTGTGAGGACCAGATTCGTAAAGGACCCAGCCTGGTGCCTGGCACACAGTAGGTGTTCAATGTTGGTGACCATGGCCAGATACCAGTATTGCTTCTCCCTCGGGGTGGGGCAGACTACTATTCAGAGACTTGGGGCCACCTGAGGCTCATGAATAGCTGGGCCTGACTCTACCAGGGAGGTGGTGACTCCCACTTGGTCTGTCCAGCTCCCGTCTCGGTGCTGACCTCCAGAGTCCAGCAGCTGGGAGGACGGGCAAGCGAGGCTGTGCCCCAGTGAGGGCCTTCCTGGTGTCCTTCAAGAAGGCTTCCCTGGTGGCGCAGTGGTTAAGAATCCGCCTGCCCATGCAGGGACCACGGGTTCGAGCCCTGGTCCAGAAAGATCCCACATGCCGCGGAGCAACAAGGGCCATGCGCCACAACTACTGAGCCTGCGCTCTAGAGCCCCCAAGCCACAGCTACTGAGCCCGCGTGCCGCAACTACTGAAGCCCGCGCACCTAGGGCCCGTGCTCCGCAACAAGAGAAGCCACTGCAATGAGAAGCCCGCGCACCGCAACAAAGAGTAGCCCCCCCTCACCGTAACTAGAGAAAGCCTGCGCACAGCAACGAAGACCCAACATAGCCAAAAATTTAAAAAACAAATAAAATAAATAAATTTTAAAAGGTCACCATCCTCACATGTGGGTTTCGAAGCACATGCTCTGCTCCCGCATTTACAGATGGGGAAACTGAGGCTCCACCCAGTAAGGAGGCATAGCAGAGAAATGACAGAGCCAGGCCCAGGCCCAGGTGTGAGTGACACCCGAGTCTGTGGCCTGTGCACACCCAGTGTGGCCTCAGATGGCAAGTAGACTCCAGGTTGGTCCACCCGTGAGGCTGGGCAGCAGTACCCAGCACCTCAAACCCACTGTCCCATTGTGTTGGGAGACCAGTTAAGGACGAGGCTGGAGTGGCTGGTGAGCCTGGTCCCACCCCGGGAACAAAGATCACCAAGGATATGTCTTCTGGGACGGCCCCAGTGCCACCCTCCAGGAGGATGACAAAGATCCTTCATGTCACCCTGCCTTTTATGGCGACCCCAGCTCCTCGCCTGCCTGTGAGCACACCTGGAACCGGCAGAGGCAGGAGCCAGACCAGCTCCCCGCAGACTCCTTCCTCTCCTCCCATCACCCCGAGTGACTCAGAGTTTCAGGCTGATAAACAGAAGCGGGCTCGGTGCCTCCAGACGTGCCCAGCTGCTTTCCAGGCACCGGCCAAGTGTCGCTATTTCAGGGGAAGCCCTTCCCCCCCGCCCCCACCCTAACCACACACTGCCCGGCACTCCTGCCTTCCCCGGACACAGAGAATACAGGAGAGTTTGGGAGGAGAAAGCCTGTCGCAGAAGCCCCAGGGAGAAAATTCAGGCAGGAGGCCTTGGACATCCAAGCACTGGAGAAGGAAGATGAAACTGCATCAGTAAATACAGTTGCATTAACCCTGTAAAGCCCACTTTGCCGGGCAGAGGGCTGAGCCGACATCTGGACGCCGAGCCTCAGTCAGATTCGCTTAGGACAAACTGGACATCTCCAGCCCTATCAGTAAAAACACGCAACCCGCGCCAGAAAAAGCTGCTCCCCAGTAGAGACCGCTGCCTACCCTGATGCTTCTGAGCCAAGTAAGAGGGATACAGGCCTTGGCCGGAACCTCAGGGACAATCCCCTCACCAGCCCCATATCCAAAGGGACCACCGAGGTCAAGGCTGGCCATAGGAGGGGCATTTCCTCAGCAGGCCCCTCACCAACCCCCGCCAGCCCAGGCCTGGAGCCAAAAGAAGTTGAGGGCTGGACAGCTGCCCAGGGCGAGACAGAGCCCTCAGAGGTCAAAGGATCCATGGCGGAGGGGAGGCGGGGCGGGGGAAAGCCTTAACTAGCAAATGAATCTCATGCTTCCCTAGAAGCAACCCTGGCCGGCATTTTATTATTCCCAGTTTCTAGGTGAGGAAACAAGCTCCAGGCTGAAAAACAGTGGCGCTCTGCTCAAATCCAGATCTGCCTCACTGCCAACCAGCCTCCAGCCCACCAAGGAGAGAATGCCAGACACCCTGCTGCAGAAGAGAGTGAGGGGCAGGGGGCAGGAGGGGCACAGGTGGAGCCGAGCACCTGCTGCTTGGCCATCAGGAGTCCCAGGTTCTAGTCCCACCTCTGCTGCAAACTTGCTGTGTGTCCTTGGGCAACAGCTTTCCCTCTCTGTGCTTCATCTTCAGAAAGGGTAGCCCAGGTGATCTCAGAGGAAAGTTGATATCTAAGATTCTAGGAATAAAGAGTCAGAATTCCCATGACAGACCAGAAAAGGCTGAGGGTGGACAGGGTCAGAGGTGGAAAGCAGTCCAGAAAGGACATGCACCAGAACTCTTCTTGAAGAACAGATGCTGGTGGGAAGCCACTCCCGCCACAGGAAAGATATAAGTCAGACCTCAGGCAGGGCTGTCAAGCAGCCCCACGTTTCTCCCCACCTACTCCCCAGGAGAACCAGGGGAATTCTTTTTTTCTTTTTTAATATATTTATTTATTTATTTTTGGCTGTGTTGGGTCTTCATTGACGCACACGGGCTTCCTCTAGTTGCGGCGAGCGGGGGCTACTCTTTGTTGCAGAGCACGGGCTCTACGCACACAGGCTTCAGTAGTTGTGGCACATGGGCTTAGTTGCTCCGTGGCGTGTGGGATCTTCCCGGACCAGGGCTCGAACCTGTGTCCCCTGCACTAGCAGGCGGATTCTTAACCACTGCACCACCAGCGAAGCCCCAGGGGAATTCTTTCACAAGAAACAAAAGTGCTGTTTTTGCAGCTCCCAGGGTGGAGGAGGCCGCACCCGGTTTGGTCTTGTCCCTCTCCGCCCTGGACCTGGAGTGAGACCTGCCACAATGCCCCTGGACAGAGCCAGGGTGGAAGGAGGCGAGACAGACGCGGGCCCTGCCCCTGCACCCTGGCGGGAGCCGGGCAGAGCCAGACACAGGGCGGGGCCCTGAGTTGAATGGGCGCACTTTGTTTAGCAAGCAGTCTCTATTGCAGGAGGAAGAAGCCAGCTCAGAGATCACTGGGTGGGGTGGGGGACCTCGCAAGGGACAGGAAGAGAGAAGACAGGGGCCCTGAAGAGGGTGTGCGAAGGACCCTTCCCCCACTGGTCCACACTGGCCAGGAGTCTGCAAGCAAGGGGACTGCTTTGGGGCCTACCCTGCCTGTCACTCCTGCTTCCTCCTCCGCGTGGCCGACCCAGGGGGCTGGCAGCAGGCACCCTAAATCGAAGACTGTCCTGGCAGAGTGTGGCCCAGCTCTGACATTAAAAAGAACTCCCAGGAATTCCCAGGCAGTCCAGTGGTTAGGACTCCGTGCTTCCACTGCAGGGGGCACGGGTTCGATCCCTAGTCGGGGAACGAAGATCCTGCATGCCATGCGTCACGGCCAAAAAAAAATTAAAAATAAATAAAAAGAACCCCCACCAGAGCTGCATCAGGCTTCTTCGCCCTGCCAGTACCTGCCTCAGTGACGGGCTGGGCTGGGCTGCAGGACGCCAAGTGTCAATAAGACACAGGGAGACCAGGACAGGAAATGGGCTGCCTGAGAGGTGAGCTGGGACCCGGCTCAGAAACACTGCATTAGAGCAGTCAGGGCCCCCCAGAAGTTCCTTGGGCCAGAGGCCAGCACCCTGTGCAGACACAGATCACGGGCTCAGAAAATGACAGACGAAGGGGGCCATGGGCAGGGCGGGAGGGCATGGGAGTCAGGGGAAGGCTCCATCCAGCCCCCCGCGCTCACTGGCCGCGTGCCCTTGGGCAAATCACGCAACTTCCTGAAGCCTCATTCTGCCTCTGTAAAGTAGAGACAATCAAGACACTCCTTTCTTCAGACGGCTGTGTGTTGTGTGGATGGACACAGCCATGACTGTGCAAGGCCTCTGTTGGTAGGAAAGGCCCAGGCAAGCGTCCTTCTACTAGGGAAGCACAGACATGGCAGAGGAGGAAGCCAGCAGAGATGGGCCTGGCAAGGTAGCCGGTAGCCAGCCTGCTTTGTGGGACCCAGTACTCAGGGCAAGACCCAGGCTTCCTTTCCCTGACCCCTCAGATGAAGGCTAGGAGGGGAGCTGCCTCCCGGCCCTGGGCCAGAGCCCCTGGAGTCGGGGGAGGTGTGGCCAGGGAGGATGAGTTATGTCCAGGTCCTGGGAGGGGAGGCCAGGTGGAGACATGGCGCTGCCCCTCTCCCCGGTCACACGTGCCGCCTTCTGCAGCTGGGGGCCTGCAGGCCAGTCAGGCCTGGACATTCCCCACATAGCAGCCCCAGGGGAGAGGCTGGGCTCCACAGTGTCGCCAGCCACCACCCTTCCCCACTCTGTCTCTGGCTCCAGAAGAGATCTGGCGAGCGGTCCCAAGCACAGACGGAAACAGACTCTAGAAAAGTACAGAGACAGACAGGACTGCATCCCTTGAGAGCCCTGTCTCCCCCATCAGGCTGGGGCTTCCCATCTAGGCCTCTCCCCTCAGACGGGTGGCTCCAGGAGAAATGTCCACCACCCGCACACTAGATGTTCCCTGGCAGAGACTGTGGTCTCCCCCATCAGACTGGTCATTCCAAACGGGCAGGGACTGAAGCGGGTACCATGTGTGGCCAGGGTCCTGGGGACGGGAGAAGATACAGAAGCCCATCCTGAGCTTCCGGAGGAAACCCCTCACTTCCAGGCTGGAGGACAGCCTGAGCTGTGGCCCAGCACTGGCTGCGGGTGGAGGTTCAGGTCAGGCCGACCCAGCTGCTGTTTATTTTCTTCCTTCTGGGCTCCTGCCCAAAGCAAACAAACCAGGGTGGGAAAATGAAGGGGACTTGGAGGAGAGGGAAATGCCTAGCCAGGTGGCTGGACCCTGGGAACCTCCGGGCTCCCCTGGAGAGGGCTCCAGCTGGAGCGCCATTCCCTGCTGGGGACCCTGGGTGGGCAAAAATCCCAAACCGGCAGATGACCCTAAACCGGGACTCCTGGGAATGGAAAAACACACTACCAGCCTCCGGAAACAACAGCTAAGGACTCACTTGGGTCGGTGACGTATCTCAATACCCAAGTGCCTGGTGTCCCCACCTGACCGCCCCCACCCAGGGGGGCTTGGGGAGCCCGTCCCCAGCTCATGTCCACTCCTCAGGGTGTGATTCCCCAGGGTTTCATTCTCCAAGGATCGCTGCCTGGCCCTCTCCTGGAAAAGCAGAGAAGACGCAACTCTTACTTCCCTGTTCAGCATTTGCTGGAGAAAACTAGGGTTCGGATAAAGATTTGGTTAAAATTTGTTATTGTCTACAGAGCATAAGACCATCCAAGAGCGAGGCTGAGATAATAGGAGGATGCTAAGAAAAGAGAAGGGAAAGAAATGTTCATGGTTAGATGCCTCAACAGGATTACGGGTGACTTTTTTTCTTCTCTTGGAAACTTTCCTAAACTTTCCAACTGTTTTGTAAAATGATCAGATATTACTTTTTCAATCAAGTGGGAGCGGGAGTTGTGTAGTGAGTGCAACCTCCACTCACCCCAAAATAAGCAGTGTATTGATTGCCCAGCCCCGTCCCAATTCTCCCGTGTCCCTGCCACTCACCAGAGACAAGAATCCTCTGTCCCCACAGGGAGGAGAGACAGTCGACCTGTAACCCACACTCTGCAGGTCTTAGAAAGCTGAGCTTCCTGCCCTGAGGGCCCCCAAAGCCTGAGGGGCCAGGAGGCTGAGCAAAGGGGGAGTGGCCGGTGAGCTTTCTCTTCAGCCTAGCCAAGGAAGCTGCTGGATATCAGGACAGTCCACGCCCCCCAGACCTCCCCCAGATCCAGCCACGTCCCAGGAGGCAGGCCTCAAGGTGTCGCTTGCAGAGACACAAACCCTGATGACCTGTCCCAGTCACACTGCTGCTTCTCTTCACAGGGGTCACTGGGCCAGCGGCTCATGGCCACCTGCCTCTCACATGGCCAGGTCTCTCCTCCCAAAAGACACAAGACTAAGAGTTTCCCCAGGGACCCCAACAGACCTCAGACTCGCCCCAAAGGGTAGTGATTCCTACCTGCCCTCTCTCCTGGGGCAGCCTGGCTCTCCCCCAGCTCACACGGATGGGACCCTGCTTCATCCCCTTCCGAGAAGAGTCAACCCTGAGCCTCCACCGGGATCTCCCTCTTACTCATCAACTCAAGATCTCATCTCTAACAGGCAGAGTCCTTCCTCCTGTCTAGCCTCCATTCCTTCCATAAGAGTCCCAATCGCTCTTGTGTCCTCAGGGCTGTTGGAAAACTGCAAGCCTGTCACCCTTTTCACAGCAATCACCCGGGACTGAGTTCATTCTCTTTCTTTCTTTGTCACATCAAGTCCCCTCAGCCTTCTCTTCTCCAGGATCAGTAACTCCCCATGCCTAGGGTCCCCTCCTGACCTCAAGGGATCTGGAAGCCCTGTGTCGATAGGCTCAGTACCCAGGCTGTACTGACACAGATAGAGGCCCCATTTCCCAGGCCCGTTCCGGTGTCAGGTGCCCAGTAGGCAGACGTGCCAGCAGGTCTGAGGACAGTGACACCAGCCCCTCCCTCCAGGACCCAGGCCCTGCTGACCCTACCCCAATCACCAGAAAGCCCTCCTCAGCAGCAGAAAACCTACTCCCAGCCCCCAGGGCTCCCAGCTCCAGAGGACAGCCAGCTCCCCGCCCAAGACCAGTCTGGCAGTGCTGACTGGTAGAGTCCAGCAGGACACTGGTCCGGTCCTAAATCTGACTCTCGTTTCTCTCCACTCCCCAGGGGACAGGCCCCCCTTTATCCTGGCCCAGCTCCAGCCCCCAGCAAAGCATACAACTCCCACTTCCTATACAGGGAGAAGTCCAGAACAGTCCACGGCTCGGCCCAGCTCAAGCCAGGAGGCGGCAGCAGCTTTGACCCCTGCCCTCCTCTCCCTGCCGAAACCTCCTCCACACATCCGCCACAGCCCATGGCCTTGGGGAGACAGCCCCCTCCACCAGGAACCAAAAACCAACCCACGGGAGGGTCAGGGGTTTCAGAGGGCAGGAGGCTGGGACGTGAGTCACCCCTACCTGGCAAACCTGCCCCCGCCTTCACCGACCACACACACCACCCTGGAGCCTTTGGAATTCTCTTCTCCCCAAACTCCTAGGCAGAGACTCTCAAAAAAGGGATGGCAGAAAAATTCTTCCCAGAGCCATGGTGGGGTGATACAGCAAGATGGGCCCTGGGCTTGGCACCAAAGGACCCAAATGCCAGCCTTGGCCCTGCTTGGGTCTCACTGTGCAACCTTGGGCAAGTTACTTAACTCCCCTTCCTCACCTGTAGAATGGGGTAATGATACTTGCCTAGAGGGATGGTCATAAAGATTAAGTGAGAACAGTTAATGACAGTGCTTGGAATCTGTAAGTAGCCCCTTACCTTTTAAGTGACCATTTATCAAGTACTTATTCGGTAGTTGGTACTATTATTTCCATTTTGCCCAGGAGGTCACTGAAGCTCAGAGAGGTGAAGTGACTTGACCAAGGCCACGCAGGTAACGAGCGACAGAGCTGGGAATCAAACCTAGCTCAGTCCAAGCCTAAATCCCTATGCTCAGAACTGCCTCACTATAACATCTGTCCAAATAATAGCCCTTCTGTAGAGAAGTCAACTACCCCATCTCATTCTAAGGTGGCTCTTTTCCACAAGCCCTCCCAGGCCAGGGAGAGACCCCCGTCACCTGTACCTGCCCAGTCAGTACCCCTTCCTTCCCATGCAATGCACTCTCAAAGCCTCATCTCTGGCAGCCCAAACAGAGATTCCAGAGGAAATGGGGTTGTAACTGGGGTGGGGTGGGACCGGGTGGAGGCATGGAGAGGGCTCATGTCACCCAAGCTGAGGCTTGATCTAGCAAGAAATGACCACTTGGATCCTACCTTTTTTTCCCCTCTCCCTCCAGTCCAGTAAGTAGCCAGTTTGCACCTCCTAACAATACTTCCTCAGTATTATCTTTTCATCGAAGCCAGGAAACAGATTAGCTGACCTAATCATTTAACCAGTGTAATTAACAATGCCTTCCCCTCCTCCACTTTGGCACAGAGAAGAGGGAAAACAGGTTATTTTGCCCAAACTCCTTGCCCTTGTGACACCCACTGGAGCAGAAGAGGTATGGGACTCCCCCTGACCCAGGGCACTCCATGGGGTGGGTCTGACCTCCGCCCTCACTCTCCCATCTACCCCCCACGGTGGAGTTGTAGGGTGGTAAGGGTCTTCCCAAGTGAGTCAGGGCAAGCAACCCTGATCCCCCCAGTCTTCCCTTCATCTCAGGAATGGAGAACCTGGCTGTTACATCCCCCCTTTCTGTTCCCCAAGGAGGCCAGGGAAGGGGCTCTCAGGAAATTGTTGGGGGGGAGTAGGGAGGGCAGCAGCTAACGCAGCTCTGCCTGAAACCTTCCCCACTGAAGCCTTCCTCCAGTCCCACCTTCCCCATCGAAGTCTCTCCGGAAAGGGGGTGGGTGGGAAAAGGACTTCAAAAGCCTCCAGAAGGAATGCACCTTCAAAACCCAGAAATCAAATGGAAATCCAGCCCCATTGCTCCGCGCTCTTCGGACTCAATCCCCAGCCAGCTAAATAACGTGGGGGATGGGATAAAGGGGAAAAAAACACCAGAACAATCGCTCCCCCCACCCTCAGTCAGTTTGGCCCGGCCCGGCCCCACCCCCATTCCTGGGGAGGGGGGCAGAGCTCGGGAGCGCCTGTCGGGCAGACCTCCTGCGAGGGGGTGTGGTGGTCCCCGGAGACAGGAAGACAAGGAAGAAGCTGCTTCCCCTTTGGCCCGGCCCCCCACCCCGGCCCCCCCTCAGGCCCCAAGGGGCCCAGCAAACAGGATGGAGGTGGGGGCTGGGAGGACGGGGTCACAGCGCAGGCACTGCCCAGGTTCAGCCTGGCCGGCTGGGGGAGGGGGCTTTGCTCCGAGAAGGACCCCTAAAGCCTGCGGGAAGCCCCGGGCAAGGAGGCAGGAAAACCCCCAGAGAAAGCCGCCGTGAATACTCCTTCCTGGAAAGTTTGTTCGGCGTGATTTTTCCGCCAAGAAGAGGATAGAAAGGAAGGATAGTCCTGTTCCCATATCAACACTCTGGAAGCCGCAGCTACTGGAAACTGGGCCGGTGAATTCTCCACCCGTGCACGACCCCTCCGCCCAGACCCCTATCTTGAGCCTCGGGTGCCAGACACCGGCTGGGCGCGGAGCCGGGCCCAGCACCAATCCCCCTGCCATCCCATCCCGCCTCCGCTGGCGGAGCCAGAGCCCGGCACCCACCCGAACGGAGCGGAGAGAGGCGCCGCAGGTACAGTCCCGACCAGGCTCGCAGAGCTGGAGGGCAGGGCCTCCGGACTCCGTGTGCTCACCTGCTCGGCAGGTGGGGCCCGCGTCTCTAGGAAAATGTGCGCTCAGCCCTCACAGTTGGGCAAGCCGGGCGTAGACAATAGGGCCCCACCCAGGCCTGGGGGAGTAGAGAGGGAGGGAAAGCGAGGATAACGCGTGGGGTGGGGTGACGGTGGCCCCAAAGAGACCAGCGGCAGCAAGTTTCGCAAACAGTAAATTCCTGATTACAGAGTGAGCGCTGGGACGCAGGCCGAGCAGGTTAAAGTCTCCCCCGCAAGAAGCAGGGCCAGAGTCAGGGACGCGGCGCCCAGCGAGCTCCGCGGGTCCCGGGGGAGGCGCGACCCGGAGGCACCTGCCCTGATCCCTCCCCACCTTTCTCAGACACCGGCTCTCGGAGCCCCCAGTCGCGCTCCGCGCGAACCTCGCGCCCACTTAGTCACCGCGCCCAGGACCCCAGCGCGCCCCCTGCCGCCCGTGCAGGGTGGCTCTCCCTGGCTCCCGCCCTCACCTGCCCGGGGACGGCGGGGATCGGCCTCTCGTCCGCTCGCCCCGCTTCCCTCGCCTCAGCGATACCTGCCCCGATCGTCCGCACCTGCGTTTGGAGCCTGCCCGGGCTGGGTAGGGGTCGGGCCGGGATGGGAGCCGGCGCGGGCTGCGAACTGAGCTTAGCGCACTCGGGCGGTGGCTGCTCCGGACTCTGGCCAAGGCAGCAACTCAGTAACCGAACAAAAGGCGAAAGGACCTGACAGCCAAGCCACGCCTCTCGCCCCCTCGAAGCTCCGCCCCTGAGGGAGACGCCCACCCGCTGATGTGGGCTTACTGGCTGCCTGGCCTGACTGTCCTATGGAGAGGCGGAGCCTCGCGCCCAGTCCCCTTTCACCGCCGCCTCTGTTTATCCGCTGGCCATTGGCCCCAGGGACTGCCACTCGGCCCTAGAGACGTTTTCCAACTTGAGGTTCCATCCTAACTCCTCACCTATTGGCAGATTGAGCGTTACTTCCTCCTGATTGGGCAAGGAACTGTCAGTAAGACTAAGGAAAGAACCAATGGAAGGGATGGGGTGTGTCTTGTCCCACCCTACCCCCGAGCAGGTAAGAATGATTACTCTCCCCTTCCCCCTACCTGTCCAACAGGTGAGTCAGGAGGGGCCATGGGAAAGGACAGATGACTTCACTGGCCAGCCAACTCAGCGTCAGGCATGATGCTTCTTTGGGCTTATTCACCCTTGCCTCAAAGTGGTAATAACGTATTAGTATAGCATTTCATAGGCTTTTTTTTCTGGGCTGGGATTTTTTTCCCCAAAAGATGGAGTGCTCATGAGCTTTACAATTAGAAGTCCTGGATTCGGGTTCTGCTACTTAGTAGCTATGTGATCTTAGGCAAATTACTTGTCTTTCACCCTGTTTCTCCACACCTGTAAAATGGGTTTATGAACTACATCTCTCTCATGGGGGTGAAGGAAGTTTTGTGAAGTCACTTGGACAACTGCTAAAACTTAAAGTTAAATTAATGATGGGTTTTTTAAAAAAAATTCTCATGACAATTCTGAAAAATTGTTAGGGCAACAAAATGGTCCTCATTTCAAAGATGAGGAAACTGCTTCAGAGAGATGACAAAACTAGAAAATGGCACATCCTAAACTAGACCCCTTTTCTAACTTCAAGGTCCACCAAACCACATGCTCTCCTGGTGGAATAATAGCATAGACATAGAATGTCAAAGCAGTGGGGAGGGGCTGGGGAAAAGGCAAAAATGAATATTCTGGGGAGAGGCAGAAGAGCCACGATGTGTGTCAAAGAGAAAGTATTGGTGGGTTTGGAAAAAGTCAGGCAGCAGATCTAAAGGACATCAACACTGGCATAAAAGAAATGGGGCAGCAGGCCCCTCAGTAGTGGAAGTCTGGGTTAGTTATCAGAAAGAACTTCCCAGGGCTTCTCTGGTGGCGCAGTGGTTAAGAATCCTCCTGCCAATGCAGGGGACACGGGTTCGAGTCCTGGTCTGGAGGATCCCACGTGCCACGGAGCAACTAAGCCCGTGCACCACAACTACTGAGCCTGCGAGCCACAACTGAAGCCCACATGCCTAGAGTCCATGCTCCGCAACAAGGGAAGCCACCGCAATGAGAAGCCCGCGCACCACAACGAAGAGTAGCTCCCACTCGCCACAACTAGAGAAAGCCCACGTGCGGCAACGAAGACCCAACACAGCCAAAAATAAATAAGTAAAATAAATAAATTTAAAAAAAAAAAAAAAGAGGGCTTCCCTGGTGGCGCAGTGGTTGAGAGTCCGCCTGCCGATGCAGGGGACAAGGGTTCCTGCCCCGGTCCGGGAAGATCCCACATGCCGCAGAGCGGCTGGGCCCGTGAGCCATGGCCACTGAGCCTGCGCGTCCGGAGCCTGTGCTCCGCAGCGGGAGAGGCCACAACAGTGAGACGCCCGCGTACCGCAAAAAAAAAAAAAAAAAAAGAAAGAAAGAACTTCCCATAGGCGGGTTGAGAAGACAAGGGTCTTCTGTGGTTGATGAAGTGAATGCCTGCTGTACAGTGTGCCAAGGGTCTTACAGACATTCATTTATTAACACAAGTATTGGGCTTCCCTGGTGGCGCAGTGGTTAAGAATCCGCCTGCCAATGCAGGGGACATGGGTTCGAGCCCTGGTCTGGAGGAACCCACATGCCGCGGAGCAACTAAGCCCATGCACCACAACTACTGAACCTGCGCTCTAGAGCCCATGAGCCACAGCTGCTAAGCCTGCGTGCTGCAACTACTGAAGCCCTCACTCCTAGAGCCCATGCTCCACAACAAAATAAGCCACCAAAATGAGTAGCCTGCGCACCACAATGAAGTGTAGACCCCGCTCGCTGCAACTAGAGAAAGCCCGTGAGCAGCAACGAAGACCCAACACAGCCAAAAATAAATAAATAAATTTATTTTTTAAAAAAACACACAAGTATTGAGCACCAACTGTATACTAGACACTGGGTTAGACCCTGGTGACAGGGAAAATCAAAATGACCCCAACCCTCAAAGGGCTTCCAGAGGGCCAAGTGTAAACAGGTCATCTTAGCCACTCCACGTGTGTCGGTGTTGGAGGGGTAATTGTTCAGGAAAGGGTCGCCCGCTCAAAAAACCTTTACATCCCCAAAGCTAGCCCTCAGGATGGGCTGGATGGAGGCATGTCCATCCTTGACCACTTTCTCCACCAGAGAAAGGAATGATGGCAAAACAGTCTCACTTCTGAGGCTTGTGCCATCCAAGTCTTCCTGGAAGGGGTCAGGGAGACATCAACATCCCCAGCCAGTTACCATCCACATGCCCTGGCCACTGCCCTGTGCTTTGTTTCCCCTACTCCCCAACTTCTTTCTCCCTACCTTCCCTGTGCCCCATCCACCTGCTTGCCACCCTGCCGCGCCATGCAGCAGCCAGCCCCCAGCTTGGGAGGAAAAGAGCTCCCAATCCTAGGCTGCTGCCCCCTCCAGCGTTTCTCTTCATTCCTCTCCCACCTCCCATCTTCCCCTGCCCACTTCACGCACCCACACAAGGCGACACACAGACACACACATGTCCAGACCTAAGCCTGGCTTAACCCCTTCCTTTCTCCTGACTTCAGTAGGTTGATTGACTGCAAAAGGGTGGAGAAGCCTGGGTGGGGTGGAGAGACAGAAATAAGGCTTCAGAATAAAGCCTGTGTGTTTGTGTGTGTGTCCCCAGAATTCTCCCTGCATGTCAGCCTAGAACATGCTGCAACAAGCTGGCCCCAAAACTCAGCCTGAGACTGGGTGGAGGCATCACCACAGCAGCAGGAAAGACTGGGCTAAGAGCTGCATCTCCCACATCAAGGGAGTTTCTGCACGTTTATTAAGCACCTACTGTTGCCTCCTAGGCACTGAGGATTCATCTGTAGGATACAGAAAAGAATCAGAAAACGATGTTTACTAGAATCAGCTGTCTGTATAGGGGATTTGGTCTCATGGGGCAAGGAGGTGCCTAGGGATAGGGATGAGAGTCCCTGTGGCCACAGTCTCCTCTGTAGCTTGAACTTGAAGGAAAGGCCACAAGACCATCTTACCCAGTCCCCTGCCTCCAAGCCTTTAAAGGCAGGGACTTCTCTGTTTGACAGATCTCCAGGAAAGGAGATTCTCCAGCCTCCCTTATATGAATACCCTTGTCTCCTTATTCTAACACTGGTAAATTCCTTCTGGTGTCTAGCCCTCATTCATATCCCTGCAGTTTAAACTAATTTCTCTTGCCCAGAGCTCAGTGGAAGCGGAGTCTTTGGGCCACCAAGAACACATATAGTTAAATTCAACCTTGCAGATTTGTGGGGCCTCAGAGTAAAGGAGGAAAGGGCATCAAGTGGCCCCTCCCAAGTCCCCCCAGAGACAGGAGTTACTGGCAAAGAGGGGCCCGTCTGATGAGGGGAGCCGGTGGAGGATGGGAGGCGTTTCCCTGGAGAAAGGCGACCGAGGCAGCCCAGCCACCCTCCTCAGCTCCTCTCCCTTCTTCTCAACCTCCACGAGGCCTCTGGGCCATATAAGGAGGGGCATGAGTCTCTGTTATCTGTTCACAATCAGTCCTTTCTCTGTGGAGGCCCCTTCCCCAGACAGAAGCAAGTAGACATTTAGATCTGCACACGTTACACACGCACACACACCCTTCCATGCTCACACCTCAGGGATATACACTCACAGGCACAGATTCATACACACAAACCCCAGCTGAGTCAGCACTCTCTCCCCAGTACACTCAAATACACACGGCCTTCTTCCCTCCTCTTCTGCCTGGCCTCAGGGATGGCCGCCTCCATAAAGGAAGACCAGGTAAACAGACGGGACGCTAAACTTCAGGCTGATGACGGTCCCTTGCCACCACCCAGCAGCTCTCCCCTGGCGTTACAGCAGCGGGAAAGGAGCACGGATAAGTGGAAGTCATTCCCGAGTGGCAAAGTCCCAGGCAAAGGGGCAGAGCCATCCGTACACCTAGGCCCCTGCTCTGGTCCTTCTGCGGTCGCGTCCCTCCACACAGAGCCAAGGGGATGAACGTACACAGATTGATGCCTTGGCCCTTGGAGATCACACTACGGGCACGTGCCCAGCTCTGACCCTGCTTCTAGGGCCTGTGGGCCTCTTACTCAGGCTCTTTCTCCTGTTCAGATAGCAGCACCGTGCATGGTGTGAGCACAGTAGGCCAAGGGGCTACAAGGGGCAGTTACGGGAAAGGGATGCACACAGCGGGGACATGCAAGCTGCGTTCCCTGCACCCACATGCTGGAGGCCGTTTGTGGTGTGGGGGAAGCCAGGGCTGCAAAGGGGAGGGGAGATGGCCTGGGGCTGGGGGTCAGGGAGAAGTTTTCTGCAGGCTTCCATGTTCTGAGAAGGAGTCAGAAGTCTGAATTCCAGCCTGGCTTTCAGGTCACGGTGGAGGTATACTTGGCAAGGTGTATGTTGTTTTTTTTTTTTTTTTTTGAACAAAAGAACATTTATTCTTCTCTTCCTTATTACAAAACATGTTAAGTATAAAAAATGAAAAAGAATCAGCTATATTCCCATCATAGTTAAATAATCGCTGTTCATATTTTGTTGTGTATATTTCCAGCATTTTCTCTAAGCATTTTCACGTATCCATTTTTTCTTTTTTTTTGGATTATAGTCGATTCACAGTGTTGTGTTAGGTTCAGGCGTATAGTAATGTGATTCAGTTATACATATACATATATTCATTCTTCTTCAGATTCTTTTCTCATCTAGGTTATCACAAAATTAGTAGAGTTCCCTGTGCTATACGGTAGGTCCTTGTTAGCAATAAGGTGTACCTTTGAACAGTTAGCTTGACTTGTAACTTATGTAGGTAGATCTATGTCTGTGCAACTCCGTTTGCACTGCTGCCCCTGTCCACTGCCCCTGGCGTTTGGGTGAAGGGACTTGCTCAGGGTGACCCCTTCAGGCCTGGGGAGAGGACATTGGCTACAGAAGAGTCTTCCAAATGCTCTGGCTGGCGTGGGCCAAGCATCGCCAGGAGTGGGAGCAGGGCAGGACGGTGCAAGGCCCCAGAGGTGAGCGTGGGTGTGCTCCTGCCATTTTTGCTCCCGTTTGTCCAAGGGGAGGAACCTCGAGGCCAGAGGCTGCCCACGGCCTGGCCCAGTGGGTGTGTGCCCAGCCGGCCTGGGGAGGGCTTTTAATAGCAGAGGTAGCTCCAGCCACACTTCCCAGCGAGGCGAGGTGTGTGGGCGGGGATGGAATGTCAAAGGGAAAACAGGGAGACAAGAAAACAGAGATAGGATGGGCCAGAAATAGCACGGGCCAGGGCGAGATACCAGGGGCCAGTGGTGGTGGATGGAAAGGCTGGAGGAGGGTCAGGACCTCTCCAGAGAATGTCCATCTCCGAGCGGCCCCCTCCTCCCCCCTCACCTACCTCAACCGTCCCAAAGTACGATTTCAGGAGCCCAAAAGGCAGGGCCCCAAGCATCAGGATTCTATTCTGGAGCTGGGTCTCCCTGGGTCTCTCCCCGTCCTGAGTGGGTTGGGGGAAGGGAGGGGACGAGGCCTTGCCGCTTGAGTCACCCCGCTTCCAGTTCCTGGCCTGGGCGACTCCACTCACAGGCTGACACAGCTGGGGCCCCACCCGCCTTGCCAGCCTGCCTGCCTGCCCCTCCCTCCCCCAACAAGCCAGGGGCGACGCCTGCCCCGACAGGCACCCTTCCCACCGAGAGGCCACCCCTCCCCGGCCCGCATGCGTGCGTGCGTGTCAGCGCGCGCGCGCGCGCACACACACGCACACACGGCAGGAGTTTCTCTCCCACCTGTTGAGAATCCTTGGGAAGAGGGAGGAGTACTCATTAATAAGAGCCCCCTTCCTTGTATATTTGGGGACACTGAATTTGGAGCTAGGAGAGGAACTTCCCCAAGGTCACACAAGCAAACTCCTGGCAGTTGGGGGGAGGGGGGCAGATGAGAACCAACCTTGGGAGAAGTCAGCTGGAGGTGTGACTTCAGGCAAACCTCCGGATTAGAGAGCCAAGGCTGGGGGAGGGGTGGGGCAGCCCGGGGCCGGCCGGCCCTCCTCAGGGACTAAATAAGTACCTTCCCTCACTTCCTCTAAACCCTCTAAGCCGGCGAGGGCCCTACACAGACCCACTGCCATCGATTATGCAAAGAGACCCTTCCCCCGCCTCCTCCCGCGCACTGGCCTTCCCGGTCTCCCTGACCTGGACTCCACCTCGGTGGGAACTAGGGCCAAGGTTTGGAGGCCCCTAGCCTTGTACGTTAATCCCAGCTTCCCTAGTCCCATCCTGCGGCCACCAGGGAATTTGAGAGTTGAGATTCTTGAATATTTCATCAGCACTTCAGCCTGCAGTTGAAGAAGCAGCCAACTTACAGCTCATGGATAATTTATGGCCCCAGAAGAGAACCTGGAAGTAGTGAGGGGGAGGGGCAGGGAGAGTGGGGGCGGGTGAAGCCTGGACCCGGCTGTGAAGCCAGCTGCATCCGAAGTATGTGCTGGGGGCCGGGGAGGAGCTCCAAGTCCAGGGACATTTCCATTTTTGAGGATATCAAGGTATTACCAAAAAAAAAAACGGTTATCAAAATAATTATGCTAAAGGTTAAAGTTACATGACAAGCATTTTCTGACTTCATTCCTGTGTCTCTGTAACTGTGTGCATAACCTCACTTGGAGATAACAAAAAATTTATGTTATCTCCTTCATGGCTGTGAAACCTCCAGAAAGACCCCCTGCTTCCCACACCCACCCAGGGCCAGGGAAAGAGGCCAGACTCCCCAGTTAGACTGTCTGAACCTCACTCCTTCCTAGCCTCCTCCTCCAGGAAAGCCACCAGGATTTAGACAAATGCTCAAAAGAAAAGAATCTCAAATGGCCACCACTTACTTTGCTCCAGGAACATAACACAGCACTCTTCTTGTTAAAGGAAAGCCGAAAAGATGACCCCAAATAGAAAATGTCAAGTTCTCTTGGCCTCTACTTTTTTTCTTTTTTTTTTTGGTCTCTTTTTTTGCCAAGGGACATACCTTAGTGCGTTCTTCCACAGATTCAGAGGATCAAGTATATGGGGCGGGGGAGGGGGGTAAACAAGTAACCATGTCCTCCTTTCACCTCAGTTTCTCCACCTGAGTTATGGGCATGAAAGGTGCTCCCACCGCAAGGGCTTTTTGGGGTCAGAAGAGATGCTATTCAGGCACCCTGGCGCCAGCTGGCACCCAGGCAGGTGGTGATTATGGGGTGATGTGTCCCCAGTGTGGGCTGGGGCTGGCTCCAGTGGGCAGCCCCAGCACTCAGCATACTCCCGTCTAATCCCCAAGTCATCTTGGAGTTTTATCATGCAGCCCTGGGAGCCCAATCTAGTCTCTCTGGGCCTCAGTTTCCCCATCCATGAATTTGGGGCCATCTGCTGGAGCCATCCTTGGAGGGAAGCTGCAAGAGGAGGGCTGGATGAAGGCCCCTGAGTGGGGAAGCTGCAGAGGGCTTGGGCCCTGCGGCTGCCAGGACTCCCCCAGTAAGCTTATGAGGTTGGCCCCAGTGCCAACTGGACACAGCTTTCTGACACAGGAGCGGGTCAGGGGGACTGTACTCTCCCTGAGGAGGAGAACACTAGGGTGAGACTTCAAGAACTAGTTCTCAAACCTAAGCAGGGAATTTCTTCCTCTGGAATTTACAAGAATTTGGGGGAATCCCATAGGACCCTCCCTCCCCTGCCTCCATTGGCCATCACCTCTCAGGATTCAAGACAAGGCTGGTCTAAATGACCCCAGCGAGTCTGTCCCCAGGCCCTCTAACATCTGGTCCAATCCCAGGAAGCCAACAGCGGGAAGTGGGACTGGGCTATGGAATCAGGCCTGAGAGTGAGGCTTGACTGCCTGCCCTTCCTCCCCTTCCTGCTTTCCTCCCTTCCTCCCTACCCTTCCTCCTTCCCTCTCTCCCTTATGGAACTCTCTGCCTCCCTCGGTGAGCTGTGGCAATGTGTGGGCTTTGTCTCCACATCTGGTCCTCACCTTCCTCTCCTCAGCCCCAGCTGACAGCCTAAAGGGACAAAGTCAGCTCCGGGGACCAGAGAGAGGAGACCACGGTGTTCTCTGCTCTCTCCCTTCTCTGAGTATCATGGATTTAGGGAGAAATGTTTCAAACCCAGCTCAGGCACCCCCCACCTTGAGGAACCTTGGACAGGTTGCTCTCATTCCTCAGCCTCACCTGTGGCAGAAGGGAATTGATATCTATGTTGCAAGACTGTTTTTTGTTTGTTTTGGCCGCGTGGCATGCAGGACCTTAGTTCCCGGACCAGGGATCGAACCCTTGCCCCCTGCACTGGAAGCAAGGAGTGTTAACCACTGGACCGCCAGGGAAGTCCAGGAACCGGAAGACTGTTTTGAAGGCTGTAAAGAACCTGCCAAGTGCCCGGCACACAGTAGGTATTCAATACATTGTAGCAGTGATGCTTTGCTTGGGATGGGGTCTTTCTGGATCCAGGACACCTCTGTGACATCCGAGTCTGGCTCTATTGTGTGAGGTCATCATCCCCAGTGCCCTTTTGGCTGTCTCTAACCTTCTAGCCATTTTGCTACAGATGCTAGGGCTGCTGAGGTGCTGGGTGGGTAGTTGGGAGTGGGGTAAGGAGAGGACCGAGTGAGACAGAGATGTGGAGGAGGTGAAGGCGTCTGGGCTGGGTGGGCTTGGGAGAATGGGCTGGACGGCCCCAGAGGGCCCACGCTGGGACTCGCTGGGACTCGCTGGGACTCGCTAGAACTCGGTCTCACCGGTTTGGGGAGCTGGCCGGGCAATGGGGAGACACTGACATCAGAGAGAGGTGGGAGTGGCTGGTGGCTGCCAGGGATGGAGAAGCTGAGTAAGGCCCACTGGAAGGGGAGGGCCTGGGCTAACGCCGGGGTGAGTACCTAGAGAGGGGCGGCCTTCTGTTCCCAGGACACACGCGCGCACGCGCACACATACACACACACACCCTCACCCTCAGATGCCACCCTCAGATGCACACTTGGACACACACATCAACACACTTCTTTTTTTTTTAACACACTTTTTTAAATTTTTTATTATTTTTTTGGTACGCGGGCCTCTCACTATTGTGGCCTCTCCCGTTGCGGAGCACAGGCTCCGGGGGGCCCAGCCGCTCCGCGGCATGTGGGATCTTCCCGGACTGGGGCACGAACCCGTGTCCCCTGCATCGGCAGGCGGACTCTCAACCACTGCGCCACCAGGGAAGCCCTAGCACACTTCTTAAACCGTACCCCCATTCCCGCCCTGTTCTCCCGACCCTCTCACCCTGCTCTATTTTTCCAACGCACTTATGTTAACATAGCCAGATAACTCATTCATTATAACATTTATTGTTTATTGCCTGTCTCCCCGCTGGAATGCAAGCTCCAGGAAGGCAGGGGGTGCTTGGCTTGCTTTGCCCACTATTGTATGCCCAGCACCTGCGACGTATCCGGCTCGTAGGTGCCCAATACATAAGCGCTGAGTACAATCGCATATTCTCGGGTTAGGGTCACGAATGCGCGCACCCTCAGGGACGCATGCGCAAACCCGCACTGTCGCCCACGACGCTGCCACGGACATTCTCAGACACGTGCACGCAGGCACTCCCTCACATCCACACCAACACACAAGCACGCAGGCCTTCTCGCTCCCGCACACAGGAGCTTTCAGACTCAAACCCAGCGGTCCAGATTCCAGAGCTCCTACTCACGCAGGCATGCTGGAGCGCGTCCCCACTCCCCACCCTCCGGAGGGCCAGCCCCGGAGGGCAGCCCCTCCCAGAAACAGGGGGCGGGGCCTCGGTGGAAGCTGACAACACAGCAGCTTGAGAGGGGTGGGGTGGGGCAGGGCCGCCCTGGTACCTGGGAGCTCTTTGGAGACGCTGCCACTGCAGACTCACCTACGGGAGGGAGGGAGCAGTGAGGTCACCGGCGCCCCCAGCTTTGACCCCGCCCGTGCTCCACACTCCGCCTCTGTCCTTCCTTTCTTCATCTTCACCAAAGGCCCAGGAGAAGGGCATGGGGTGAGGCAGGGAGTCCTCCTGGACACAGTGATGGGCAGGGCTCAGGCCACGTCAGCTGGCACATCTGGGCAGGGGTGTGGACGGTGAGAACTGGGCCTACCAGCTTCCGCTCCACCTTCCAGTAAGAGGAGAAAGGTCCTCCACCACCCTACCGCTGGGAGAACAGAAATGTGGGCAGTGGGCCAGAACTGTCACCTGGCTGGCCCTAGCCCGGTGTCGCTCCCCAGAGAGACCCCTTTTGCCCCTACTTCCCTGCTCGGGATCATGAAGTGGGGGGGGAATCACAGGGTGGGTGGTAGCCACCTCCAAATTCTCTGCCCCCCCAGAGCCAATGCAAGATTGGGCAAGATGGTCTGGCAGTCGCACTGCCATCACAAAGTCTCATGTTATCAAGCCGTATCCCTAGGGTTCCTCTGGCCACTAAGAGGGTCTGTTCCCTGCCGTGGAATGAATGGGAGAATGGACAGAGAGGGCAGCGCAGGGCATGCTTGCTCTCAGTAAACGCTTGGAAAGCAAAAACCGGAAGTAAGTGTCCTTGGCCCCCCTCCCCACATTCCCTGAGGGAAGCGATGCTGAACTAGGAAAATACAGGACATACCACCTTAGAAATCTGAAACCACCATCTTGCCAGGACTCAGGCAGAACTGCATCCTCACGCCCCCTAGTGGCAGATTGCAATGGCAGGCTGATGCTCCTCGTGGTTGCAAACACCCAGGGTCCATCCACAGAGGCCAAACTGTGGCCCCTCACCTGTCTCCACATTTACTGATGAGGGGAGATGGGTGCAGAGGGAGGGAGGGAAGGACCTGCCCAGAGGAGTCGGGACCCCAATGCTGTGATTCATTCAACAAGAAATGTTTATTGAGCACCGACGGCCAATGTGCCAGGAACCGCTGGACTCCTGGTCCAGTGCTCTTCGGGATGCCAGCTGCCCCTCTGCTGTGTCTGCAATTCAGCTTGAGACCCCGACTAGGAAGAGCTAGCATCTTCTCCTCCAGGAGACTGCCCCACTGGGTGGGGAGGACACTGGGAGGAGGACAGGCCGGCAGCCGCTGCAGCACCATCATACGGTGGTCCAGAGACCCAGAGAGGAGGCAAGAGGGGTCTGGGGAGCAGTGCTCACAGTTGGGACAGGATGGGGCCTGGTCAGCTATGTCCATTTACATGTTTAATAAATAGTTGTTGTTGCTGCCCAGGCTGGTGGGGGTGGTACCACTGGGCCCGGGATTCCCAAAGCTCTTGAGGGGTGCCGGGGGCCCTCTTCTTATGCTAGTTCAGGCTCCGGCTCTGAAAAATGAAAGGAGAGAGCATTGGGGTTAGCTTCCCATCCCCAACAGGTTTCTGGGTGCTGTCCTCGGGGAGGTGGTGCAGGCAGGAGTGAGGGTCCCCAGGAGCAGGTCTCAGCTGGTCCCTGCTCCAGGAAGGATGTCACCCCCACCCCCCTACCAGGTGGGACAGGGGTTGCTAACAGGCCGGAAGCCCCCAGAAGAGGGGTGCCAGCACCCAGCACAGCTACTCCACAGCCTCTGCAGCCCAGTGCTTGGATCCTCCTGTCCCTAACGTCCAGCCCAGGCTGCATCTCCGCCCCTCCACCGGGACGCAAGTCGCTGACCGGCCTCAGCCTCGTCGCCCTTGGCATCTGGCTCCTGCCACCAGTCGGCATAGATGCTTTCCTCGTAGTCGCCCTCCCCTTCAAACTCGGCATCAGACGGGGGCTCCTCAGGCTCCACGGGCGGTTCTGTCTCCTTCAGCTCCATCTAGAGCAGCCCCAGGATGGGAGGATGAAGCAGGTCATAGCAGGCACAAACCCGGACCGGCTCCCTTCCTGGCCAAGGGGCCCTCCCATCCCATCTTGGTCCCAAACCCGTCCTTCCCAGTCACACTCAAGACCTCACACAGGAATAACTGGAGGGTTTCTCCCTAAGTCCTCTTCCCAAACTGCCCCCTCCATGAACTGATGCATGGGGCTCCACCAGCAGAGCTTCAGGGTTGCTGTAACCTTCTTCCTCTCCACAGCCCACCTTTTAAGCGTAAATGCACAGGCAACACTGCTAGTCCATGAATACTGTCTGCTCATGCTGCTTCCCGGCCAGGAACACCTTTACTCCCCTGTGCTTGGACAGCTTTTGTTTATCCCTCCAACACCAGGCATCAGCTCCAGGATGCGGCCCTTTCTGATGACCCTGGCTGGGTCTGGAGGCCTCGTCCAGTGCCCCATGCTGACTTCTCCCACTGCACTGAACTAACGGTGATCTGATTGGGCGAAGGACTGTGCCTTTCATCAGTTTACCACAGCCCCAAGCACGGTGTCTGGCAAACAGCAAGCGACAAATAACAGTGATCAAAATGGCTACCACCCCCTGAGAACCTACTATGCGCCAGCTCTACACTAAGTGATTCACATCCTAGATCTCATTGAATTCCCACCACAGCAGTGTAAGATGGCCATTATTCTCTCCATTCCATGGATGAAGAACTGGAAGTTAGAGGGTTACCTAACACTTGCCTGGAGGCTATCCAACTGGGAAATGGTGGAGCCAAGTCTGGTAAGCACCAAAGCCTGGGGGCTCACTGTGCAGACCTGGCCCCCTGTTTGATGAGGGGGGGCATGGGTGCATGAACAATGGAGGGGATGGATAAATAAACATTGGGCGGCAACACCTCAGAGAATTCAGGCTCTCAAACCCTCATTTAGAATCAATGTAATAACACACCGTGGTCCTTCCTTCCTGGCGTCCTGTGTTCATTCATTCACTCACTGGTTCACTCAAGCCCAGTTTCTGAGGGCCAGCTCTGTGCCAGGTGCTATGGGAGAGCTGGGAATAACCTGGTCCCTGTCCTGGAGCCCAGTCCTCTAGGAGACTGGCTGGAGAAAAGGGCGGGGTGAGACAGACAGGGCTGTAAGTAACTCCGGTCCAGGGAGGCACAGACGGTCAGAGTAGGCACTGCAAGCCCAGAAGACAGAGCCAGGACGTACAGCAAGGGCTTCTGGAAGAGGCGCCACCAGAGCTGGGCCCAGGAGAAGCGAGAGTCAGACATGTAGAGAACGGGGGTGTGAGGACACGGAGTGGGGAGGGGAGGGCAGGTGTAAACAAGGGACAGGTGAAATCCCTCTGCTTCACAATGGCTGACTGCCACGAGCTGAGGCTGAGATTCGGCACAGCGGCCCCAGGAAGAGGATCAAGGGGTGTCCGTCACCACCCAAGCCAGGAGGGCAAGGGGCCACTTACCTCGTCATCTGACTGCAGGTACATGTGCGCAAACTCCAGCAGCTCCCGAAGCTCAGCTGTCTGGTTGTGGTAGAGCATGGCCTCCTGGGAGGAGGGAAGAAAAGTGAGGTGAGCCAGGCCCTGCTGCCAGATGGTGGAGGGGCCAGAGCTCCTAGGATCTGGGCCCTCTGGCCCTTTCACAGCTCGAGGAGCAGGGAACAGGTATCAGTTCACATGCTGGTCGAAAAATCACAGCTGCTTGAAGCGCCGGGTTAAGAAGGATTCTGAGGGCTCAGTGAGAAAGAGTGCCTAAATCGATTCGCAAAGTCTGCCACTGACAAGGAAGTGGGGAGTGGCACCACGTGCCCCATATTTGCCAGTCTTGCCCTCGAATTCCAAGGGGTTCCTCAGTTGGTCCAGGTTATGGGGTCCCTGGGGAAGGAGGGCAAAGGCCAGCAGTGAGCATGGTGAGAGTGGGGAAGGGAGCAGGCAGGGACAGATATTTTTTACCTCCCACATGCCAGGCACTGTGCTGGAGACGTAGGCTGTTCCACCCCCATTTTGCAGGTGAGGCAACAGCTTCAGAAAAGGCCAGTAGTGTTCCCAGGACCACACAGCTGGTGGGTTTGAACCTAGGACTCCAACTACAACCCAAATTCTTTCTTTTTATTTCTCACCCTGCCTTTGGAAGAAGCCAGGTTTTTTTGTTTTTTGTTTTTGTTTTTTTAATCAAATCGTATATCCTGAGAATGCCTTGGCGATGCCCACCTCCCTGGGCTGGAAGTCCTCCTCCTCCAGGCCCCAGCGGGCCCTGTGGAAGCGATAATACACCAGGTTTTGCTGCATGACATTGTCTTCGGGGTCAAAGAGCATGTAGCTGGCGGCACTGCGGGCGGCCTGGCGCACGTCGTTCACTGCAGGCAGGACAGGAGTGAGTAGTGGCCCTGGCACTTCCCCACCTTCAGGGATAACCCTCAACTAACCCACCCCTATCTCCCAATCTAGTCCAGTGCCCCTGGCTCCCCAGCTGCCTCCCAGAATACCTGTTGGGCGCCTCATCCCACCCAGTAATAATACAAGCTAGAATGTATTGGGCACTTACCTTATGCCCCATGTAACTCATTTAAACCTCACTGTTACTGTCATCCCCATTTTACAGATAAGAAATCTGAGGCACAGAGAGGTCAGGTAAACTGCTTGAGCTCACACAGCTGGAGAATGATGGCACTGGGGAATCAGAAGCCGGTGGCCCAGCCCTCGACCTGTTTGCCAACTAGAACACAAAGGGTCTCCTGGCCCTTGGTCTTCAGCTCCTCCTCTCCAGCTCCAGCCTGTCTGAATCTTGGCATCTCTGCATTGCAGAAACACTGGAGATTGACCATCTTAGCCCCGGCTGATGCCAGAATCCCCCGTAAGTGAGGACGGCCTTAAGTGCTGGTGCTACTTTTTATTAGCCATGTTAACTAATGGCCCCTGACCCTCTGTGAGCCTCGGCTTCCTCATCTGAAAAATGGGTCCAGTAACGCCAGCTACTGGTTGCTTGTGAGAGGATCAAGTGAGATAAACAGATGTGGCAGGGCTTTGTAAACTATCAAGTGCTGTGCAGTTGTTGACTATCCAGTCATTTACCCAAGAGGCCCTGGCATTCTCCCCTGAGGCTGCTCTCTGTTCCCCGCCACAAGCTTCTCACCTGCCTCACCACCCCCAGCCTTCCCTCCCGTCACCAAGGGTCCTCAATTCTGGCTCGGCTTCATTCCCAGCGCAGTGCTCTCCCCCACCCCAAGCCCCCCAGGAGGCTCACACTTGTAGTAGGCAAACTGCAGGTAGTGATACATGGTGGCCACGAACTTCTCCACGAAGAAGCCACCCACGTTGGGGGTCAAGTTGGCCTCACAGTCCACCTTGCACTGCAGGGATTCTGCAAAGAGATCTGGGGGTGGGGGTGGCAGCGGTGAGGAGCTGGTGTACTGAAGCGCTCCATCCCGCTGATGGGGAGGACGGCCGATGGCTTCCAGTCCCAGCTCTGCCTGCTGATCCCACGAGGCAGTCGAGGGACAAGGGATGCGGCGGAAGCCTACAGTGGCCTGGGCTGACTTATCACCCCCACAGCTCACCCACCGCCCCAAAGCCAGAGGAAGCCAGGGCACACTGGGAGGTTGGCAGGTGAGGCCTGCAGGTGGGACTGCAGCCCAAAGAGAGAAGCTCAGGACAGTCCCTTCTGCCCCTGCTGAGGGACTCCGCCCTTAGGGATCCCCAGACTAGGTGTGATTTCTGGCCACAAACTGCTTTCTGCACACACATGCTGGGTCAGTTTCCCACCTCAGCAACCTTGCACCTGCGTTGCCCTCTGCCTGGAAGGCCCATGAACCCAACCTCCCCAGACCCTTTTGGGATGTCACCTCCTCTCTGCACCGATGCCCAGCACCTTGGACACTCCCTACTGCAGCCCTCTGCACCCAGTGGCAGGTGTTCTGTTGGTCCCTCTCAGCCAATGCCGACTGAAGGGTCTGAGGGTAGGGATAACACCTTATGCCTGTCCGCCTCCCGAGCACTTAGTAGGCGCTCGATAAATGTGTATGGAAGGAATATTTGTGTTAAGGTGCCTTAGAAGTTCTGGGAAGCAGGGCCCTGCGGATGAAAGCGATGCCCACCGGGGTGGATACCTGCTATGGCTGGATAGAAGTCCTTGAAGTCCACCTGCTCGTGGGCCCCCTCGCAGCCAGCCAGACACCGGGCAAAGACGGCCATGTACTCGGCCAGGGCCCGCTCCATGTCCTCGGTGCTGCTACGGAAATCTCCGCTGTTGTAGAGCTTCACAGCCCGGAGGAACACGGCCTAGGGGGAGGGGACGCGGCACAGGGGTCAAGGGGACCCCCACACCTCCCCTCCCCCACGGGCCCTATGGGGGACTCAGGGAATTGCGTCAGGGCTGGCCCTACCCTGGCACCCCACCTCATAGGGCTGGGCCTCCAAGTCCGTGAGGGGCTCGTCGGCGGCGTCCAGCAGCCCGCGATAGTAGTTGAGATACTTGGCGGTGAGCTCGTGCTTCGGGTTCCTCTGAAGGAAGGTGTAGGCCGCGGCCACCGCTTTCTCCAGCCGGTTCGCCTGCGGCGTGGGGACAGGGCCGGTCAGCAGGGCCAGAGCCGGCAGCCCCAAGCACACGCGAGGAGCCGCGCTCCCCCCGGCCCGACTAGGAGGCGCCGCCGGCTGGACGCGCACCTTGAACTGCGCGTAGTGCAGGTACTGGTAGGGCAGGCGGCTCTGGAAGTCGCGCAGCAGCTGGCGCGGCGGGTAGGGCACCTGGAAGGCGGGTAGCGAACGCTTGCAGCGCCGCAAGCAGGCGGCGCGCTCCAGGACGTGGCCGAAGAGCCGCAGCTCGCGGGCCCACTCGTCGCCGCGGCCGCCGTCGGGGCCGGGGGTCGCAGGCCCGGGGGGCGCGGCGGCGGACGGCGCGGGGCCGCTGCAGTTGGCGTGGCAGAAGGCCTCGCTGTCCCGCAGCAGCCGGTGCAGCCGCAGCGCGGCCTCGAGGTAGCGCGCGCTCTCGCGCCAGCTCTCGCCCTCGTACTGCTCCAGCGCGTGCCCGTAGGCCGCGGCCAGGGGCATCAGGTCCTCGGGCGGGAAGCCCCGGAAGCTGTACTTCTCGTACTGCGCCCCGGCGCTGCCCAGCAGCAGCCACAGCAGCCCCCACGCCGCCCGACCCATAGCCCCCTCCGCGCCGCTGTCTCTTCCCTCCGCGAGCTGGCGTCCCGGCCCAGCTGCCGGGCAGGCTGGCGGGCTCAGGGGCCCGGGACTGGCCGGCGCGCCCGCTGGGTCTTAGCGCCTGGTACCGGGGGCAGCGAGGCGGGGTCGTGGCTTGAGTCAGATCCCCCGAGGGACCGAGGGCTGTGTCTCCACTCTTTTAAGAAAGCCAACACTTTCCTGAGTCTCCGATCTCCTGCCCTTGGGGGTCCTCCCCTTGGCAGATGGTGAGAGGGTGGAGGAACAATTCCCGCAGGGATGCGGAGCCCAGAAAGCCCCTCCCACACAGAGACAGTCCCCCCCACCCCAGACCTTAATATAGGGAAATTGAGGGAAGTGCCACCTCACTCTACTTTACCCAAGCCCTGGAATCTGCTCTTCCTTCCATCAGAGCGGTCCTTCTGCTCACTCCCCACTCCCAGCCCCGAAGACATTCCTCCAAGTGTCCCCCCAGCCCGCGACGGGGAGGCACACCCCCGGTTTTACCCTGCACATCCTCCACTCTCACCACCTCCCACTCGATCTCCATCCCCACGTCAGAAAGTCCTCTGGCAGTCCAACTTTTGCAGGACAAAGCAGCCCGTCCCTGGAGAGGCCGTCCCTGGGGCAGAAGGGGTGGGAGGGAGCACTGAGATACCCCTCCGGTTCTGGAGCCTCACCAGCCACCTGGAGAGACCTAGATTTGGGGTTGCCAGCCAAAGAAACAAGGGATGCTTCAGTCCGGCTTTAGGACCCGGGGGGCTCCAGAAAAAAGACTGAACTTTTTTTTTTAAGTCGGCTCCGACTTTCCCAACTTTCCGGAACTTCCCTACCCCTCCCAGGTCTCTCAGCCCCAGGGTACGGGTGGGGGGAAATCTGGAGGGCTTTGTGGTGCTTTCCTCGTACTCTAAAGCTATCAGCCTGGCCCTCCTCCTCCAATTCCACACCCCTTCCCCCCACTCCCACCCCGCCAGCTCAGCCTCCCCAGCCCCCATTCCACGTGGACCAGCCAGGGCGGGGGTGAGGATGGAGGACAGGAAGAGGGGGAGCCAGCTCTGGGAGGAGGGGGGCGAAGGAGTCTGGCGGCGGCGGCGGCTCTCTCGCTCGCCCTCACTGCCGGCCGTCCCAGCTCCAGGCACCATGTTCCGCGCGGGGCGCCCCAGCCACACCGTCCTCCGCCTCCCCCTGCTGCAGTCGCTGCTGCTGCTACTGCTGCAGGCCGTGGGGAGGGGGCTGGGCCGCGCCAGCCCGGCCGGGAGCCCCCTGGAAGATGTGGTTATCGAGAGGTACCACATCCCCAGGGCCTGTCCCCGGGAAGTGCAGATGGGGGATTTTGTGCGCTACCACTACAACGGTACTTTCGAGGACGGCAAGAAGTTTGACTCGAGGTAACGGCTTGGGTGCCCCCAGACTCACCATTTCCCTTCCCGGAGCCCGGGACCAAGCTCTCTCAGTCCTGGGGTTCCCCCGTTGCTGCTTTTAAGCTGTGTCTGCATGCTCCCTACTCACACCGTGATCCCCTAACCTCAAACACAGCACCCTGGGTGGGGGGACTCCTAGACGTCCATCTCCCCAGACATCCCTGCCCTCAATTTCAAACCTTCGCCTCTCAGAAGACCCCTGTTTCTTTCACACAAACTCCCTCTGTCTCTCAGAGTGCTTGAGAATCCCGGTGAACCGCTCTATTTACTTACCAGTGCTCTATTTAAAGACATAGAGGGGTTTTTCTGATCCACAGAGTTGGGGGGAAGGGCATGGTCCCTGCTGCATGTGAATCCTCCAGTGGTCTCAGCCCAGCACCCTCTACCTTTCCATCCACCCTGACTCCCTTTCTGGTTCCAGCCACAGGTTTCAGGGCCTTTGTGTTTAGAGAAGAAGAAGTAAGTAGAGTTTTGGGGGGAGGGGGAGGGGGTTTTTAGCAGCCAGTGGGGTAAAGCAGGTGGGCACTCTAAGACAGCAGGATGGATCAGGGAGTGCAGGGCATAGCTTGGTGTAAGGACCCTGTCTGCCTACATGTCACACGGTCACACATGCCACCCTGGGCTCCTCCGAGGGTTTTCATGCCTCCCTCTCCCCGTGATCCCGCACCCTCATCTCCCTCCATCTTAGCTCGACCAGGTCAGTGCTGTCGCCCATCTTGCCAGCCTTGGGGTTTGAGAGATGGGTTTCTGGTCTGTGTCCAGGCTTTCCGTCTGCTCTGGCAGGTCCATTTTTCTCGGTGGGGGCAGGGCCGTACGCCAGGCCAGCCTCAGTTAAACCTTGGGTCCAGGTCGCACACACAACGGCCTATAGAGATTAGTGGCTTTGGAGGCGAGCAGTTTATTGGGTAAGAACACGAACTCCTGAGACCAAGACCCTGGACTCAAACCCAGGCTGTGATCATGGACAAGGAGTTTTGCCTCTTTAAGCTTTACTTTCCTCATCTGAAAACAAGGAGATTAAAAAACAGTCTGGAAAACTGCATCCCTACTTCCTAAGGCTGATGTTAGGACTCAAGACGATGAATGAAAGTGAACTTCACACAGTACCTTACGGTCTGCAAGCGGGTTCAGGACCCATTGATTAGCCTTGACTCTGGGGAGAACTTTGGTAGTGTTTAACTGCTAGAAGCTTCTTGCCATGCTTGGGCTCTCACAACGGCACTGTGGAGGAAGCAGGCCGTACAACCAGCTCAGTGGGCAAAATGAGGCATAGGCAGTAGACAGGAGTACAGCTGTGAGCCTGTGGCCACCAAGGAGTGGAGGAGGGGCTGGGAGTTGGAGAATGGCCTCCCTATCGGGGATTCTGATGGGGACTCTTGGACCCAGGTTGGATCCAAGCAGTGCTGAGCTTGGAAAACTTTCACAACCCATGACACCTTCCGTCAAAATAATAATCTCTCATCTTTCCTTAACTTCTTAAAACTTAAACTTAAAACTAACTAAATCAAGTAAAAGCCATGGCGATTTTAGAGTAGCTTTTTTCAAAATTGAAAACCAATCCCTATCCCCAGCCAGCTCTGCTTTCCCTTCCTTTCTTCTGTGAATTGATGGTGCAGTGGCCCAAACGTGGGCTTTGGAGTTCAACAGACCAAGCATTAGCTGTGTGACCTTGGGCAAATCATTTGGTCTCTCAAGTCTCAATTTTTCTCGTAAGAAAAATGAAATCAATAATGCCCGTTTCGGGAATTCCCTGGTGGTCCAGTGGTTAGGACTCGGCGCTTTCACTGCTGTGGCCCGGCTTGGCCCGGCTTTGATCCCTGGTGGGGGAACTAAGATCTCACAAGCTGCATGGTGCGGCAAATAATAATAATAATAATAATAATGCCCACCTCACAGGGAGAGAATTAAATAAGATAATGCATGCAGGGACTTCCCTGGTGGTCCAACGGTTAAGGCTCCGCGCTCCCAATGCAGGGGGCCCGGGTTCGATCCCTGGTCAGGGAACTAGATTCCGCATGCCACAACTAAGAGCCCACATGCCGCAACTAAAAGATCCCGCATGCCGCAACGAAGATCCCAAGTGCCACAGCTAAAGATGCGGCACAGCCAAATAAATAAATATTTTTAAAAAGATAATGAATGCAAAATGCCAAGCATTTCTTCGGCCTTATCATTTAAGTGCTGGATAACTGGTCTCCCCCCACACACACACCCCCACCCCGCCCTGGGTCTGCACTTCCCACTCCTTTTCTGTCAGCAGATAGCAGCAGCAGATGGGACTGCTGGCACCATCCCCCCACCCCAGGGTAGATAAAAGCCCCTGGCCTCCTGGAGGACTTCCTTTCATAACAGCCCATCCTATTAAGGCGGGAGTCACGCGCATCTAGGAGGGAGGCTTGAAGAGTTGAGGAGCCTGTGGACCTGCACCTTTGTGTAGGGAGGGGGATGGTGTGTGTGTGTGTGTGTGTGTGTGTGTGTGTGTGTGTGCGCGCGCGCGCACTTGTGCGCCTGTGCATGTATGTGACCATGGGCAGAGGCCACTGTATCCCACCTGTCCCCTCCCTCCCCAGCTATGACCGCCACGCCTTGGTGGCCATCGTGGTGGGCGTGGGACGCCTCATCACCGGCATGGACCGAGGCCTCATGGGCATGTGCGTCAATGAGCGGCGACGCCTCATCGTGCCACCGCACCTCGGCTATGGCAGCATCGGCGTGGGTGAGGAGAGCCGGGGCCCAGGCATGGGGGTGGAGGAGACCAGGAGGCAGAAGCAAGGGCTCAGGGCCGGAAAACTGAAGCTCAGAGAGGGAGAGCGGCTTTCCAAGGTCACGCCGCATGCGCCGCAGAATGAATAGCGCGGCAGGTCTGGGACTAGACTTTTCTGTCTCTTGCCCCTGGGGCGGGAGGAAGGGCAATAATAGGGCCCTGGGTAGGATTCTAGCTTGACCTGGGAGAAGGGGAACTAAGGATGGTGGAGTGGGAGGCCAAGCAGGATGCTCAGACCTCCACTCCACCCCCCACTCTGGGGGCTGCACCAAACGCAGCGGGGCTTATTCCCCCGGATGCCACCCTCTACTTTGATGTGGTCCTGCTGGATGTGTGGAACAAGGCGGACACTGTGCAGGTGAGCACCTTGCTGCGCCCGCCCCACTGCCCCCGCATGGTCCAGGACAGCGACTTTGTCCGCTACCACTACAACGGCACGCTGCTGGATGGCACTGCCTTCGACACCAGGTAAGGGCTGGAAGGAGCCCTGGGGCGCCAGGGACTGTGGCATGCAGCGGAGAGTCGGGGGCCTTCCTGCCTCTCCCACCAACAGCAGCCTCACCCCTACCTCATCCTCTGCAGCTACAGTAGAGGTGGCACTTACGACACCTACGTGGGCTCTGGCTGGCTGATCAAGGGCATGGACCAGGGGCTGCTGGGCATGTGTCCTGGAGAGAGAAGGAAGATCGTCATCCCTCCATTCCTGGCCTATGGCGAGAAAGGCTATGGTGAGGGCAAGCAGGGACTTGGGCTGCCACATATAGTTGTTCAGGTTGAGTACTGCACAAGGACACCCAGCCAGGGAGGCAAGTAGTGATGCAATCTAGCCCTTGGTGGTCACCTCACTAAGAAGGGTGCTTGGGTGGTTAGGACTCGGCACTATCACTGCTGGGGTCCGGGTTCAATCCCTGGTTGGGGAACTGGGATTCCGGAAGCCTCGAAGCACAGCCAAAAAACAAAAGGTGCTTTATTCCGATTCACACAAAGCCTCATACGGGCTGGTGGTGGCCCTGGGGAGAGCTCAGCTCAGGCCTCACAGGGGCAGAACCGGGGCTGCTGATGGGCGTCAAAGGCTCTGGAAAGCAGGGTTAGCACCTTTTTGCACGGTGCTCACATAGGCCTTCCTGAGTGGAGAAGAGCCCTGCTTTGCTCTCCACGTGTATGGTTCAAGCCTATCCCTTCCCCAGGGACTGTGATCCCCCCGCAGGCCTCCCTGGTCTTCCAAGTCCTACTGATTGACGTCCACAACCCAAAGGACGCGGTTCAGCTGGAGACACTGGAGCTGCCACCTGGCTGCGTCCGGAGAGCCGTGGCTGGGGACTTCATGCGTTACCACTACAACGGCTCCCTGATGGATGGTACCCTCTTTGACTCCAGGTCCGGGGGGTCCTGAGGACGACGGTGGGGGCTGGGGGCGGCTCTGTGCTGCAGGAAGGGCGGGGCCGCTGTGACTCTCTTGCCCGCCTCCCCGCCTTGTATGTATTGCAGCTACTCCCGAAACCGCACCTACAATACCTATGTGGGGCAGGGCTATGTCATCCCAGGGATGGACCGGGGGCTGCAGGGCTCGTGCGTGGGGGAGCGCCGGAGAATCACCATCCCCCCCCACCTTGCCTATGGGGAGAACGGGACTGGTAGGCATGCTCCCTGTTCCCCAAGCCAACACCGCAGTTCCTCCTGACCTTCCCCCTGATGGGCAGGGGCAAAGGGGGCGGATTCCAGCCATTGCTCTGCCCCTCTCATCGAAAAAACTGGTCCCCCACCCAACTCCTGCCACAAGGACTCCATCCTTTTCTCCAGGGGGCAGTCCCCCACTTCTCCCCTTCCACACTGGAGAAAGGCAGCAGACTCCTGAGCCTGGGGAGGGAGGGTGGTTATGGAAGAACAGAAACAGCATAGCCCTGGGAAGCAAAGAGACCTGGATTTGAGTCCCAGCTTTGCTGGAAGCCTTTGTTTGCTCACCTGTAAAATGGAACTAATCACATCGATCAGCAGGGTGAGTTACTGGGAGGTTGCAAGATACATATGGAAAAGGCTTTCCAGCTGGCGTGCCCCTCCCCTCCCCTGCCTCCTCACCACCACAGAGTACATTACAAGAGTTGACTATGTAGACAAACATCCCATCCCATCCTTGTTTAAAACCCCAGGATGGGGAAGGTCTGGGGCCTCCATGGAGACCTAGAGCAGCCCCTCCTAGACTCCAGCTGATCCACGCCCCCATTCTGGCCCCAGGAGACAAGATCCCTGGCTCTGCTGTGCTGATCTTCGACGTCCACATCATCGACTTCCACAACCCTGCAGATCCAGTGGAAATCAAGACACTGTCCCGGCCCCCGGAGGCCTGCAACGAGACGGCCAGGCTTGGGGACTTCGTTCGCTACCACTACAACTGCTCTCTGCTGGACGGCACCAAGCTCTTCTCCTCGTGGGTCCGGGGCAGGGCCAGGGCTGGGCAGGCGGGTGGGCCTAGCAGCACCCCTGACCCTTCCTCCCTAAGTTCCCATCTAAGCTGAAATTCTTAAGTCCACAGGCAGAGGGAGGGTGAAGTAAGCAGTAGGGGAGCTGCTAGTTCCACTCAGTGGAGGGAAATGAGCAGGGAGAGATGAGCCCCCGGCCACACTGCAGGGCAGTTACGAGATAAGGGGATTGATCCTATCTCTGCACTGCTGGGTCCCCGCACCCTGCCCTGGGCCTGCCAGGGACCAGGATGAGCACTGACCTGGGAATCTGCTCTCCCCCCAGCCACGACTACGGGGCCCCTCAGGAGGCGACTCTGGGCGCCCACAAGGTGATCGAAGGTCTGGACACAGGCCTGCAGGGCATGTGTGTGGGAGAGAGGCGGCAGCTGGTGGTCCCTCCGCACCTGGCCCATGGAGAGAGCGGAGGTGAGCAGAGACTGGCCTGATGGCTTTCCTCCTCCCCTCTGCCCCCGCCCCCTGGAGCCTGGATGGCTGCGGGCAGGAGTGAGTGAGGCCTTCCCAATGCTTCCCATCCCATGCCCCACTCTCCAGCCGCCAAGGCAGGAGCTGAGGCCTGTAGGCTGGGAGCGCACTGGGCAGGCAGTGAAGCCGGGCCCAGACCCTTCCCTCTCTCTACTCCCCCCCTCCCTCCAGCCCGGGGGGTTCCTGGAAGTGCTGTGCTCCTGTTTGAGGTGGAGCTGATGTCCCGGGAGGATGGGCTGCCCACAGGCTACCTGTTTGTGTGGCACGAAGACCCTCCTGCCAACCTGTTTGAAGACATGGACCTCAACAAGGATGGCGAGGTGCCCCCGGAGGAGGTGGGTGAGGAGTTCGCCCCTAGTAATCCCTCCCACGCTGTCACCTGGCAGGAGCCGCCTTGCACGGTGGCATCTAACGAGAACACAGTGTGTGTCCACCATCCTGTCTGCACCCATCTTGCTGCCCTTCTGCGGGTCAGTGTGCCTTAAGCCCCTCCTCCCGCCTTCACCTCTGGCACATGCAGCCCATTGCCCCGTGGCTGCCCGGCCCTGGGCACGCCCTCCGCCCCCGCCCCCCTCAGGACGCAGCACCAACCAGCTCCTCTCCTCAGTCCTCGCTGGAAGGCCTCCACCTGGGGACCCGTCCCAAGATGAGCACAGCTGCTCAGGCAGGACGCTCTCTCCCCTCCCCTTGGCTCTCCTCGCTGCAGTTCTCCACCTTCATCAAGGCTCAAGTCAGTGAGGGCAAGGGACGCCTCCTGCCTGGCCAGGACCCTGAGAAAACCATAGGAGACATGTTCCAGAACCAGGATCGCAACCAGGATGGGAACATCACCGCCGAGGAGCTCAAGCTGAAGTCGGACGAAGACCAGGAGCGGGTCCACGAGGAGCTCTGAAGGGCAGGGGCCTGGGCCCAACTGCAAAGGTCGTCTAGGGGGACAGCGGGCAGTGGGGCTGACTTCCCAACAGTCACCCTCCCTGCTGGCATGAGGTCTGGAAGTTTCTAGAAAGTGGTCAGAGGGGACAACTCTGGCTTTCCCGCTGCCCGAGGGTAAAATCCACAGCACAGATCTCTATTTGGTTTTCCTCTCCCAGCCCCAAACCCCCTCCTTGAAAGTTTTGGAATTACAAAGCCAATCTGGGGATTGGTGGAGTTTGGGGGTTGGCTGGGGTCATTGCTGGCCCCTTGCTCAGACCTCCCCTCTGTGTCACCAGACACTGAGGAAGGCCAAGCTCATCATTTCCTTCTCTCCGCAAACTTCCCCTTTACCTGTACTTTTCCTCACCATCCTCAACCCGCACCCCCCGCGCCCCATTCCTCTGTCCTGGCAGCTCCCCAGGCTCCGGCTGGTTCCTAGGGAAGGGGACGGTTCCGGGGGGGCAGCCCTACCTTACCTGTCCGGTTCCCTTCACCTGTCCCACGCCCCCTCGCTGCCGACCAGTGGTGGCTGAAGAGCCCCTAGGGTGCTGCGCTTCAGGGCTGGGCTTTGTGTCTCCTTTTATCCCTAAAGGCGGCTGCCTTCTCTAGGGTCCAAAGAACAAGAGCAAAATGAAGGGGGGTGGTATGAGGAAACCTACTTGGATGGATCTTAGGGCTATGCAATCCTTGGTTCGGGGCTGAGATAAATGTGGAAAAGGGGCTCATTATTGAGGGGTGGGGGGGTGGGTAGAGCTCTGCACACTCAAAAGGCTAAACTGGTGTCAGACCCCCTTCTCCTTTGTGCCAAATAAAACACGTCCGAAACCAAAGTCCTCGGGATGCAGTCTTTCTTGATTGGTGGCGGGAAGCTTAGACCCAAGTGTTGGGAGGAAGGGGAGCAAAGCAGGCCATCTCCATGGCCCTTCAGCTCAAGATCCTGTGTCCCTAGGTCTCAGCCTCCCGCCTCCCTGAGGCCCAGCTGGGGCCCTCACCATGGAGGGAGGCTGGGGGGTAAGTGTCCACAGAGAGGGGCCTGCAGGGGAGGCCTGGAGACATGATCCTGATCTCCTAAGGGTCCCAGCTGAATGGAAAAACAAGTTCCCTGAACTCAAACACAACATGCAAAGCTCAAGGGTTAAATTAAAGCACACAGGTCAGATTCCCCTTTCACACAGATCGTTTCTAATATGGCGACGTTCCCACCTCTCCCTGCTCCTGGCCGCCAGCTGTTACCACCTGCCTGGTGCTTCTCCCTCCCGCCAGAGAGAAAGGTAATGGAGTTCAAACCTCTGGTGTCTTGAGGAAGGAGTTGCTTCAGCCACTCATCAGGCCATCTGCCCTCACCTGCCTGGCTGGACTCTGGCCAGTGCGACAGAGATGACCCAAGCCATCCAAGGGGGTGGGGTGGGGGGGATGCTTGGGAGAGAAAATGACTGGATTCACACCCCAAACGGCCCCCACAAGCACCGAGCTCTTGCCCAAGATCCCCCCGAGAGACGGAGCTGCTCCCCACGGTCGCCAGCGACTGATACTCCCTGGTCCCAAAGCACAGAAAGCACCTCGGGGTCGACAGAGGTGACAGCCTCAGATGATAACCACCCTCCCCCAAGCCTAACAGGACAGCCTGAACTAAGTCCGTGTGGAGGCAGCGTGATGCAGAAGAGAAGGCTGGCTCTGTCGGAAACACTGCAACCCCAGTGTTAGAAAGGACTGGTCCTTTCTAAGTGGACCCGTACCTCATGCAGGATCCCTCCTGTGAGGATGAAACAGCACCTGCAGCACCTGGGTGCACACGGCTGGCCCTCAGTCAGCACTCCCATCACTTTCTCTGCTGAGCTGCAGACAAACACAACTTACCAGCCACCAGGCAGGCGGATGAGGGAACGGATCCGACCACCCTGAGCACTGGCTCCCTTCAGGTCCCGACTCGACCGCCCTTAAGTCGTGCACTTTAGTGGCCGTGGAGGAGGAGGAAGGACAGGAGCCAAGGGCCGCAGTGAAAATCCACACTCATATGGGTCACTTTAGGGACCCACAAAGAGGGGGCTCTGCATCCAGGGCCGGCCAAATTCAGCTGATCCCAGCTGAATTTCAAGTTTAACGGCTGCATGAGAACCAAGTCAAACCATTCCAGGTCAGAAACACACCCTGCTGACCCTGCCTGCCCACCGTGATGCCCACGGACACACTAGGCTGTGCTCGCTGTGCTCAGGGTCTCCTGGGCTAATCCAGGGGTTTTCAAACTGTGTTCCGTGGAGCTCTAGCAGCTTCTCGGAGGTTCCTGCGCCTCCAGAACCAGGAGGTACAGGCTCTGCCCCACCCCCACCCCAATCGGAACAGCTCTGTGTTTTCCTTTTTTTATTTTGATCTGTTTCACATATTAGATTTGTTTGAAGAGCAGCTTCCCATGTTAAAAAATACTGGAAAAAAGATTCCCTGGACCAAATGATTCCTAAAGTGCTAACCCTGTGTAGGTCCACAGTTCATCTGGAATGGCTTTTGCTGCCCTCCGGGCTGGCAGGGCTCCCTCAAGGCTCTGCAGAACACAAACCACGAAGCCAGGGAAAGGGGGAGGGAGGGGCGTGGGCCAGCAGCTCCCGGCCGCCTGGACTCTTCTCTGCAGCACAGGCAGGAGCAGTGCTCAGAGCAGAGGAGCCTTCCAGTGAAGCCCGTCCGCATCACAGCCCGCGGGGCCTGACCCCGGCCCGCCCTCAGGAGCCCTGCATCTCTGTCCAGCCCCTCTGCTGCAGGATGTGCTGCAGCAGCCCGTTGACCACGTCCAGCGTCTCATCCTTCTCCAGCACGATGTCATATGAGTCCATGTAGCGCTCCCGCTGCTCCTCCACCTGCCGGGGGAGCAGAGACCGAGAGTCCCCCAGCGCCCTGCCCTCCGTGTTGCCCGCTGTTGCCCACCTGGGGCTGGGGAAGAGGGCATTCAAGCTGCGACTCCCCAGGAGGAGCTCAAGGTTACCGGGACCTGCCCTTTGGAGACACAGATGGCCATGGATGCAGGCCGCCACAATTAACCCTTGGGTCAGTGCCAAAAGGACCATCACAACCATTAGAACCAAAAACTATCAGACGTTACCTCTAATCTATCTGGATTGAATCTTCATGAGGCTTCAGCACCTGCCGGCTGAGGGTGAGAACTGGAGGCCTTCTAGCCTGATGCCATACTGTGCCCCTCTGTGACCTTATGTTTTCACCCCTGTCAACCTCTGGTCTGTTCCTATGCTTTCCTTCTCTAAATTATAAACCCACATCCTGAATACCAACATCTCCCATCTCAATCATGCCTTACTGGTATGATTTAGGAGGACTGGTAATCAGCCCAACCACTTTCTAAACTATGTCACCTTGGGCAAGTTACTGAACCCCCTTGCCTCAGTTTCCTCATTTGTAAACTGGGTATAACAGTCACTACCTCAGAGTATGACTGCACAGATGAACTGGGTTAGCGTGCGCGGCACCCGGTAAGTGTGGGCTGATGACGTGCTCTGACCTCTGGGTCACGCCGTGTGCTTCGTGCACAGCTGTAACCACTGGGTATCTCTTTTGTTTCCTATGAGACTATGGCTTGTGTCTGACCTCTGTGCCTCTCGTACTTCACACAGGGCCCAGCCCACAGAAGGTGTTCAATAAGTGCTCGTTAACAGGAGTGAAGGAGAAGCAGGCCATGAAGAACCCGGGTCTCCTACCTACCTTGTCATTTAGGAAGCCAACCTTGAGAATGCGCTCCACGCCAGGAGCCCCATCGGCCACGGGGCCCCCCATGGAGTCCCCCAGCAGGAGGATGTTGGTTTTGCCCTAAAGCTGCTTGAAGTAACCAGAGTGGTCGCACACGGGGCTGTTCTTGTTGTAGGTGTGTATGAGCTGGCCCTTGAATCCCTTTAGGAAGCCCTAAATAATCAAGACAAGAGACAGACAGAAGAACTACAAGGACCCATTCGGGACCAGCGTTCCACTGTCTCTGCCACAGAGGAAAGGGAATCCTGAAAGCCACAGATAATGCCAGAACTTCATTGTGATCCAACTAGGGGCCAGCAAGCTAGGGCCCGTGGACTAGATTTGGCCTATTTTTGTAAATTGCTTTGCTGGAACACAGCCAGGTCCATTTGTTTACATCTTGTCTACGGGTGCTTTTTTGTGTGACAGAGTAGCTATGACAGAGATCATATTGCCCGCAAAGCCCGAGATACTTACTACCTGGTCTTTTACAGAAGAAGTTCACAACCCCTGGTTTAAATTAACAGGAACCATCAAATATTGTTGATCACCTACTCTGGTGAAAGCATGAAGCCCGTGATACAAGCGCTGCCTGGCTACATGTGCGCTAACCTCAGCTGTGGGCCACACCCTAACCACAGGTCAAAGGGATGAAAATTCCAGCCTTGGTTTTAAGGGGAAGAAGTCAGAACACGGGTGAGTCAGAGCAGCCCACCTCTGGCTCAAGAAAAACAAGTCCAAGTCCCAGCCCTTGAGTGCCTAGGATGGCACACGAGCCATGACAGTGACACGGGGCCTGGCCGAGCCCTAAACTCAGTCCTCCCTGGCAGAGTCGACTGTCAGCCAAACACCCAAGAGTGGGTCCTTCAAAAGCGACTGTCTTTAGCTGGCACTAATAAATAAATAACTGCCGAGGGCAAAGAAGCTGGCATGCCTTCCCTCCCCCCTCCCCCATCAGGGTTAACATTTAGGGTGAAGCACCCTGGCTGGCGGTCCCCACCCCTCTTCCAGCCCCAGCTCACATCTTCATCAAACTCCATGTAGTTAGAGACGATGTGGATGTTCGGGTGGAACACTTTCCTCTGCCGCATGATTTCTTCCAGGATATCCCCAACGCCCGCGGAGAAGATGAAAAGGGGAACGCTGTTCTGGGAGAGGGTGTTGAAGAACGTCTTGTATCCATCCCTGAAGTGACATGAACGGTTCTGAAATGGCACTGCCTCTGCGACTGTTCTTTATTTTCTATTTGGGTTACATCTTTAACATTTTTAAAAAACATTTTAAATTGTGGTATAAAATACATACAGTAAATTATTAAAGTGCACTAATCTTAAGTGTTCAGCTCAGTTAATATTTACATATGTTCACACACATGTACTTACTAATCAGGTCAAGATTCCCTCATGTTCCTTCCCAGTCGATGCCATCGCCCCCATTTTGACTTCACATCACCATTGATTTGCTCTCCCTGCCCCTGAACTTCATATACACCATATAACCACATTTTTTGTTTGTTTGTTTGTTTGTTTCTGTATTATTTTGCCTGAGCAAAATACAACCAGGCAGCTATCCTGAGGCAGCTTCACTGGGGAACACCTCCAACCCACCCAGGCACTTACTGGGTTTGCACGTGTCTACTCTCCTGGCTTTCCACGAGCTAGCCTCTCTCCCCAATCAGGACACACAATCCTTGAGGGAAGGCACCTGTGTTGACTCCTTCCTCTACGTGCCCTCATCCCTCCTCCAGTAAAGAACGCTCCAGCAGACAGCTGCACTGTGAAGGCCACGGAAGATCAAGGGCCCTAGGTCAGCCAACTCCCATGTCTGGATAAAGAACGCCGGTCGCCATGGGGACCCCAAAAGTCTGTTTATCATTGGGAAGAAGGAGCTAGACGCTGTTTGTTCTAGGAGATGGAGCCCTGGTCATATTCACACCACATCCACTACCAGCAGACTGCATCCTAGGACACACCCAAGGATAGAAAATTCTCTGGCTGTGTCCAGAGAGGACAAGCAAGACCTTCTCCACGTCATCTACTCATGGTGCTAGATCGCTTCTGACTCTCCCAGCAACTGACTCCTCTTTGATTCTTCCCAGCCTCTCTTTTGTGAGCAAACCCATCGCAAACAGTCTGGCAGAAACATTTTCCAGAGCAGGCCGCTCACCTAAGCATTGCGTTGGACTCTCTCACCACCTGGGCTATCTGAAACTTCTGAATCTTCTGCTGGCACAGGAGCTCATGCGCTTTGGTCCACCTGGAAACAGACACCCCACGAAACCCCAAATTCAAACCACTAAGTAAAGTGACCTTTCCCATCTCAGGGCCGAGTCTCCTCTGGAAGTACTGACAGCGGAGGCCTCATCCTTTCCCCCAGAGCCATTTCCTGAAGGACCCTGCTTGTCCCTAAAGGAAGAGGGTGAGACAGCAACACAGCAGCAACACAAGAGCTGGGCAAGTTGCTGCTGATGTCAAAGCTCTTCTGAATCCCTTCCTCTGTGACCCCACTCTATGGAGAACTGGGGCTTTGCCCAGTGATACTGGTTTCCTTAGGAGGGTTATTGCCCCAAAGCACTTATTGCCCCAAACTAAGGGGCTTCTAACTCATTCCAAGGATACTTGGTGAGCCCTCTACTCTAGAAGTAGCCACACGTAGCCTGGCTTTATCTGGACAATTTGTTCTAGCAGCTGCGCTTGTGGCCTTCAGTTAAGCATTCAGTAAGGTAAAGGAGCCTGCATCTGACCAAAGCTCAGGAAAAATACGCCCCCGTCCAGACCAAGCATCGTGAGGGCCAGGGGCGTTTCACCACCACCATCACTTACCATTCCACCATGTCAGGTAACTTCTCTTTGATGGTCCGGTGTGGGTCAATCTCAATTGGGTAATAGTGGTGGAAGAGCGCTTTGAGCTGTGACATCGAAATGAAGAGAAAAGCCGTTTAGTCCACATCAAGTTTTCCCCAGCAGAGTCCTACAGTCCAGCATGAGAAAAAAGTCACCTAGAAGATGCAACTCCAGGTAAGGGAGTGACTGGAGCTGCAGAGCCGGCCATCCCTCTGCACTCCCGCTTAATCAGTAAGAACTGATTTAACGCTGTATTTCCCAAAATGTGGTACATTTTCTCAGGTGGTAGGCAAGATAACTTTTGGGGGGGGCGTACATGGATAAAAACACTTTTCATTTTAGTGGTTTGGGATTCATTTTAATGTATGTCGGAAAAAAAGAAAACTAGAATAGCACACTCATGCTTTCATAAAGATTGCTCCTTTCTTTTGCAAGTTAACTGCATTCAGATCTTTAAAGGCAGGGTAATTTACACACATCTGGCAAAAATCATTCAAGTGAACTAGAAGACTGGAGCTTGGGACACAGCATGTTAGGGGATAACTCCATCGCACTGCCAACGTCAGGTGGACAACCTCACGGGGAGCATCTCTGTGCACCTCCTCTGGCTAAGGTCACCTTCCACATGCCAGGACCTCCCACGATCTAGGGAGGCTGCTTCAGGGATCATGTGTCACATGGGCTCAGTCAGTAACAGTGCCCAATAAAAATGAGAATTGACTGAGTAAAAAATTTTAATTTTAATACGTGCATGGTGTCGGAATATTATGAGATCAAATGGAGTCCCTGACCATCAGTCCAAAAGAGGGTTAAATACAAAGAGTGACAGAGACAGAAAGCTCCTAAAATGTGTTAAGATTCTCAATGTTTCCTTGAGTGTGAGAACATTTTTCTGAAAGTGTAACAGAATTCAACAGAATATAAATTCCTTTTTTTTTTTAATTTATTTATTTTATTTTTGGCTGTGTCGGGTCTTCGTTTCTGTGCGAGGGCTTTCTCTAGTTGTGGCAAGCGGGGGCCACTCTTCATCGCGGTGCGTGGGCCTCTCACTATCGTGGCCTCTCTTGTGGAGCCCAGGCTCCAGACACGCAGGCTCAGTAGTTGTGGCACATGGGCCTAGCTGCTCCGCGGCATGTGGGATCCTCCCAGACCAGGGCTCGAACCCGTGTCCCCTGCATTGGCAGGCAGATTCTGAACCACTGCGCCACCAGGGAAACCCCCAGAATATAAATTTTTAAAAAGAAAAAAGATTTCTTGCATAAATTTTGCTTTGTTAATTTCTTCAGGAACCCATCAACGCCACAAATCTTAATGTTCTCTAGCTTCTTTATCCTAGAGAGGGCATCCAAACCTATTGTCTTATTTGTGGACGTAGTTCTCTGGAAGCTGCTATGATCAGGGATGTGAGGAACCAAAAAAAGTGACCTGCCAAAGGTAATCAGTGGCGGAGCCAGAATCTACCTTAAGCTACAAGTGGCATCACCAGAGAGACAGGTGTAGAAACAGAAGAGCTATCTATAATTCACTGTCCATCTTAATAACCAGTAATCATGACAGAGTATTAGAAGATCTGACCAATATGGCAGACCAACAGACCACTTAGTAACCAATTTGGTGAACTTCATAATCAAGTGGAACTAAATGATATAGCTCTTTAGCAGAAAGAGCTCAGCAACCTGCAGAGAAACGAGGGGCTAGCACAGCTCTGTTCTGGCAAAGAGGACACTGATGGGAAGAACGCGTAGCAAAGTAAAATGAACTCCAAGGCTACAGGGATCGCTTTACAGTATCTGTATGCATCTTATGGAAACGGGAGTTTCATACACAGATGTTAATTCAGAAGTCTTTCTTGGTACCTGCTGCCTTACCAAGAAAATTTATACTATCAAGGAAAGAGCATAATATAGAGGAAAGAGTTCGGGAACAGAATCAGATCTATGGGAAAACCAAGCTCTGCATCTTGCTGTATGACCTCGGGTACGTTGCTCAAACCTCTCCAAGCCTGTTTTCCCATCTGCTAAATGGAGACAGTAATGATTCTATCCACCTCTCGGAGTTGTGGGAGGGTTAAACAGCAAACATCGAAGTCTCCTATTAAGTTCTACAGATAGGAGTAAGCATATTCCAACCATCTATCATCACGTGTCTTGGCCAATAAGGAAAAGCTGTTTCAGTGTATTAAGACTAGGTCCACCTGAGCATAACAACAATTTTTTAAAAAATTAATCTTCTGAGGTCTTAACCCTGGAATCTTTGGTCCTAACCAAGAACCACTGGAAGTCGTATATGATAGCCATTTCTGAGCAAAGAAGGGAGTAACCCACCTCTTTCCGGCACTCCTCACTGATGATCTTGCTGTTATCCAGAATATCTGCAAAAACACGGAACTCCTTTTACTTGCCCCTTATAAGCCATCGTCCTGTCAAGCCCAATAAAGCAAGCTAGTATGTGACTTACTGTAAGAAGAAGGGCATCGCTTTCCATTATATGCAAACCTGCTCAAGGTCATGTCAAAATCAGAAATGACCTAAAATGCAAAAGAGAGATGAAGCCTAGACAGGCTCCTTCCAGGGTGGCCCTGTGCCAGCCAGGGAGGATGATTATGGAAGTCCAAACAGCTCAGTGCAGGTCTGCGGGCAAAGCCCTGGGGGAGTCAGGAAGCGCCGAAGGAAGAACTAATCCTAGTTAATACCTGTGCTAACCCAGAGAAGACCCAGCCTCTCTGAGGATGGGGGTGGGGACTGCAGAATCAGGACCCCTTCCACTCTTTCAATAGCACCCATCTCAATGCCCTGGTCCTTCGTAAGATGCCCCCACCTTTTGGCCCATCTACACATCTGCGTCTTCTTGGGGAGCCCACCAACCTCGGCTAGTGAGGACAAGACCCGGAGGCCTGGTGTGGGGTGCGTTCTGTCTACAGCACGACCTGAGAAATTTGAAATCTAGGTTGCTGGGCAGGTGGGCTCTCCCCAAGGCAAAACAGGCTTGCCCTCGGGCACCTGGCCATTTCTAGGGGCTGAAGGCATGCTTGCTGGTGTCCGCAGCAAAGCGGGAAGGCGCACTGGGCAGGCCACATCCCCAGCCCCGCCCCCCGCGGTACCTGTAAGCGGTCTCCCCCGCCCTTGCGGAGGGCGCCCACGATCTCCTGCACCCGCCCGGGCTGCCGCATCAGAACCGTGGCCTTCATCAGGGTGCTCACCTGTCCCGAGACCCGAGAGAACCGCTGACCCCGGCACCGCGTTGCGCCCAAGGGGAGGCAGGCGAGGCCGGGCCGGGGGCGCGGGGGACGAGCGGGGGCTCCGGCCGGGCCTGGGCGCCTACGGGCCGCAGTGGCGCGGCGAGGCCCAGGCGGCCCGGTGGGGGTCTCGGAGCGCCCGGGGTTTCGGGGCCCGCCCCACGCCGGTCTCCTCCTCCCGCCTCACCTCCTCCTCCATGGCGCTCGCTGGCCTGTTGGCGGCGTGGGCACAACGACCGCCCCCGCGGCCTCACTGCGCAGGCGTCGCTTCCGCGGGGCGGGGTGGGGGTGAGGTGCGGGGACGGGGAACGGGTCCGGGGCGGGGGGTGGGGGGTGGACGGGGAGTGTCCCAAGAGGCTGGGGTTACGTGGGTGGGTGCCACTCTTTTTAGAACAAAAACCCTAACCGGAATGGACGTTTCCAGGCTTAAGGTTTGCATGAGCAAAAGGGCGCAGATGGGAGGGGGTGTGAAGGAGCCATAAGTGAGTTCTGTTGAAGATCCAGAAGGTGCTTCCTTCACGGGCCTCGCTCCTCATCACAGAAGATGAGTGACTCAGTCCAGAGGGCAGGAGGGCCCTGGACATCTGGGCCAGAATGAAAACCCATCAGCTTTACTTCTCCCTTCTGCCTCCTCTGACTCGGTTTCCTTGAACTCAGTGTCTCAGGAGCCAAGGGCCAAGCTGCGGAAGAAGGTAGATGGTTGCCACAGAGACGCCAAACTGAGCACCGGAAGCGGGCAGCAGGAGCTAGAGTGAATCAAAAGTCTTATGTGGTGTTAGTGGTCACGTCCTGCTCCTGGTTGGTTGCGGAAGATGTGGGGTGGTCTTCAGCCTGAGTGATGCCATGGGGGCGGGGGGGGGGGGAGGAATGAGGACAGGGACAGGAGAGAGTTCCAGAACCTGAGATCACAATCCTGAGAGTGATGTCACAGCGGGCCCAGGATTCTGGAACTTGGGCTGCCTGCTGGGCTCAATGTGAAAGGTGTAATAGGAAGAAGGAGTGACAGCTGGCTAAAGGGCCCCTACCATCCTCCCCGACACACTAGGAGAGCAGCCTGGCTCCCCTTGTCCCAGGGTGCCATGGAGATGGAGAGCACGGCGGCCTCCACAGGTTTCCACCAGCCTCACATGGAGAGGAAGATGAGTGCGATGACCTGTGAGATCTTCAACGAGCTTAGGCTAGAGGGCAAGCTCTGCGACGTGGTCATCAAGGTCAATGGTTTTGAGTTCAATGCCCACAAGAACATCCTCTGTAGCTGCAGTTCCTACTTTAGGTACAACAGGGTTGCTGGACTAAGCCAAAAGGGGGAATGGGGCTCATTCTGAGACATTTTGGTTCATTTCATATTTCCCACCCCATTATCTTAAGTTTAGGGACACTGTCAAAGCCCTGGGCTCCTGTAGACTGGCTCCTTTGTCTTCTGAAGAGGCACAGCTAGGGCCAGAGCCTCTTCTGTCTCATTTTCAACTAGATTTCAACCAACTGTTGGTGGGCCAGATGCTTTTTTTCTTTGATTTTCACCCAAACCAACCTTTGGGAAGGTTGGACACCTGTAGTGGGTTTCCTACTTAAACCTAGATGACAGTGCCACTCCAGCCACCCCTTAAGCCCCTATCTGAGACTATCTCAAACAGGGTGACAAATTAACAAGGACTGAGAGGGTGGGAAGGGGGATGAGGGGAAAGAACCAAGGAAATATTTTTCAGAAGAAAAAAGGAGTTTGAGCCAAAACTATTGTAACCCAGGAAGTAAAAGACCTATTTTGTTCACGAGCTGAAAATATGTGAGTACTCGGTTCCAATGAAGATATGATAAGTGCGTGCCACCCGTTGCTAAAAATTCTCATTCATCTAGACCTAGAGCAGGGTATACAAAAAGACCAAAGAGTGACTATTTTAAGCTTTGCAGGCCATACAGTCTCTGTCACAACTACTCCACTCTGCCTTTAGTAGGAAAGCAGCCACAGACAATACTAAATGAAAGGGCATGGCTGCGTTCCAATAAAATTATTTATGAATACCGAAATTTGCATTTAACTTCCAGGTGTCACAAAATATTTTTCCCCCAAAAGAAAAGAAAAAAATTTTTCCCCATTTAAAAATGTAAAAAATATTCTTAGCTCACGTGCAGTACAAAAACAAGAGTTGGCCTGAATCTGGCCGAGAGGCTGTAGGTTTTCAGACCTCTTCTCTAGAGAATTTGATCTCTGAGCCCACATTCCCTTAAACTTCCTAGAAAAAGGAAGGAAAAATATATTAGAGCAGGGACTTCTGTCCTCTGCAACACCTAGAGAAGTACCTAGCTGCATAGTAGGGACCCAATAAGTTGTTGTGGAATAGTAGTCATTTTACTCATTCAATAATTATTTATTGAGTGCCTATTTTGTGACTGGTACTGGAAATAAAACAATGTATAAACATTCCTGTTCTCGTAAAGTTTACCTTCCAGTAGGGGGAACAGGCATTTAATAAATAAAATACATATTAGGTCATAAGTGCTAGGGAAAAAAAGGAAGATAGAGAGTGGTCAGTGGTAATTTTAAATAGGATTATCACTTTGCTGACAAAGTGACATTCGAGCAAAGACTTCAAGGGGCTGCGGTCTTGGGAAATAACGGAGATCTTGGGGGAGCCTTCCAGGCAGAGTATGAAGCAAAGTGCACAGATGGAAGCATCTCTGGTGTATTCAAGGAAAGCAAGGCCAGCAGGGCCGGAGCAAGGTGAGGAGGAAGGTGAGAGGAAATATGGTTAGAGAGGTATGCATGGTCCAGATCTCAGAGGTCTTTTGTAGTCCCTGGTAAGGACTTTGTATTTTACTCTGAGTAACAAGGGAAGTCAGTGGAAGGTTCTGAGCGGAAGAGGAGCATAAACTCATAAGGATCATGCTGGTGTCTGGGATAAGACTATAAACTCTGGAGGTGTCAAAAGCAGAAGCAGAGAGATCAGTTGGGAGGTTTACTTCCAATAATCTAGGCAAGAGCTGGTGGTGGCTCACACCAAGAAGGTAGCAATGAGAGAGGTGAGAAGCGATCAGATTCTGGATATGTGTTGATTGAATAATACTTGGTTTTTTTGTTTTTTTTTTGCGGTACGCGGGCCTCTCACTGTTGCGGCCTCTCCCGTTGCAGAGCACAGGCTCCGGACGCGCAGGCTCAGTGGCCATGGCTCACGGGCCCAGCCGCTTGGCGGCATGTGGTATCTTCCCAGACCGGGGCACGAACCCGTGTCCCCCCAGTCGGCAGGTGGACTCTCAACCACTGAGCCACCAGGGAAGCCCAATAATACTTGTTTTAAAAGTGTATTTGCTCAAGTTTAATTTCCTTAATTAAGATAGAATTTGGTGGGCAATGGGCTGAGACAGAAAAAGACCTCGGTCTTACTCCCAGCTGTAGATACCAGTTTCTCCATCCACAAAATGGGAAAAAGCCTACTTATCATGAAGATAGGAATAAAAGTGACCAAAGTCAAAGTTCTTGGAAAGGTTCTCTTGACCACTGTATAAAACCTACCCTCCTCCCCCCGCTTCCTCACGCCAATTTATTTCCAATTTACTTATTGTGCACACTATTTGGAAAATGTCCAAATGTCCCACAACAAGAGAAGGTGGCGGGGGTAGGGAACATGGCAAACTAGAGAGAAGTATTTCAGTGACTGCTAGTTTCTTTCTTTCTTCCAGAGCTTTGTTTACAAGTGGCTGGAACAACATTGAAAAGAAGGTATACAACATCCCTGGCATTACCCCCAACATGATGAAGCTAATTATCGAATATGCGTACACCCGGACTGTCCCCATCACACCAGACAACATGGAGAACCTGCTGGTTGCTGCAGACCAATTTAACATCATGGGTATTGTCAGGGCTTGCTGTGAGTTCCTCGAGTCGGAGCTGTGTTTGGATAATTGTATCGGCATCTGCAAGTTCACAGACTACATCTACTGCCCTGAGCTGAGGCGGAAGACCTACACGTTCATACTGCACAACTTTGAGGAGATGGTGAAAGTCTCAGAAGAGTTTTTAGAGCTCTCAGTCAGTGAACTTAAGGATATCATTGAGAAAGATGAGCTCAACGTCAAACAAGAAGATGCTGTATTTGAGGCCATTGTAAAATGGACTTCTTATGACCCCCAAAATAGGAAGCAGCATATTTCAGTCTTGCTTCCCAAGGTCGTTTAGTTATTCTTTTGTGAGATGCTTAATTTTTTTTTTTTTTTTTGCCTGTGCCACATGGCTTGTGGGATCTTAATTCCACAACCAGAGATCGAACCCGTGCCCCTGCAGTGGAAGCTCGGAGTCCTAACCACTGGACTGCCAGAGAATTCCCTTAATTGCTCACTTTTGATTCATTTATCCCAGAGGGATTGTCCCAAGAGCCATACTCAGATGTTTGACAGATTCCAAGGCTGTAGTTATACTTACATATACTTATATATGTACCTCTACAGAAGGCATCCCCTGCTATTCTCTGGAATTTTGCAATTTTCTTTGCCCTTGACATTGCTAGTTCCTTCTGCTCCAGTTATATTCTCTTTGACCAAGATTCTCCCTGGTAGTGGGGGAAGGAGAGGGCAGGCCTTCAAAAGAATTCTAAAGGGTCTTCCTCTCACCCCTTTCCTTCTGTGAGTTTCCCCAGCCAAAAGAGGAGTTGGACAAGAAACCAGATCATGAGCATTGCACTCAATTGTAGCCATTTGGCGCTAATTCATGTTATTTTACATATAGAGACACAGATATCCAATTACTGAACAATGACCACAGCCTTTTCTGGTCTAATAGTCCTGTCCAGGGGCCAAGGAATGGACTAGCTCTGTGACCACTTGAGGTGGCTTCTATCTCGCTCATTCTCAGCATCCAATGTATACCACCTCCAAAACACAAATATTTAAACTGTGAGCTGTAAATTACAAAAACAAAACAAAACATGATCCTACTGCATTCGGAGAAGACTGTAAAACTGCGGGCTTAAGGACATGGGTTTTCCAGACGCCACACCTAGTCTGAATGACTTTCTCTATTTCCTTCTTAGGTTCGCCTGGGTCTAATGCATGCTGAATACTTCATGACCAATGTTAAGATGAATGACTACATCAAAGACAGCGAGGAATGCAAGCCAGTCATCATTAATGCACTGAAGGCCATGTATGACCTAAACATGAACGGATCTTCTAATTCTGACTTCACCAACCCACTCACCAGGCCCCGCCTGCCCTACGCCATCCTATTTGCAATTGGTGGCTGGAGTGGTGGGAGCCCCACCAATACCATTGAGGCATATGATGCTCGGGCAGACAGATGGCTGAATGTCACTTGTGAGGAAGAGAGTCCTCGTGCCTACCACGGGACAGCTTATTTGAAAGGCTATGTTTATATCATTGGGGGGTTCGATAGTATAGACTATTTCAATAGTGTCAAGCGTTTTAACCCAGTCAAGAAAACGTGGCACCAGGTATCCCCGATGCACTCCAAGCGTTGCTATGTCAGCGTGACAGTCCTCGGTAATTTTATTTATGCCATGGGAGGATTTGATGGCTACGTGCGTCTCAACACTGCTGAACGTTATGAGCCAGAGACCAACCAATGGACACTCATTGCCCCCATGCATGAACAGAGGAGTGATGCGAGTGCCACAACACTCCATGGAAAGGTAAGACCCCAGGGGAAGGTGGGGTTAGGAGATGTGAAAGCAAACAGGCCTGGGAATAATGGATGGAAAACAGAAGTGGCAGTATTCACTTTGCAATACTAACTCCTTCATCAAATGACTATCGTTTCTGATTTTACTTATTAAAAAGCAATGCATGCACATGTGGAAAAAAGAAACTCAGACTGAAGACTGGCATCAGAAGTGTCCCCTGCCCCCAGCCACCACCATATACACACCCTCTCTTTCTACTCCCCAGTTTTAATAATCTTGGAACTCTCTTCACACAGGTCTACATATGTGGTGGGTTTAACGGAAATGAATGCCTGTCAACGGCAGAAGTGTACAACGCTGAGAGTAATCAGTGGACAGTCATAGCACCCATGAGAAGCAGGAGGAGTGGAATAGGCGTAACTGCTTATGGAGAACACGTATATGCGGTGAGTTCCTTCTGTACAACAAAAATTATAGCCCTACATTTCCTATTAGCAAATAGGTTTACACTACCACTGGGAAGAATCTGAAAGCTTCTTTCCATGGAAGATAGTGGAAGAGGGAGGTATGAAATCACTGGTCCCCCCCCCCCGCCACCCCCAAAGAGGGCATCGTCAGCAAACAGAAGCGATGGTTAACAGCCAGCCGTGTTTCCTCTGCTGTCCACAGGTAGGCGGCTTCGATGGAGCTAATCGACTTAGGAGTGCAGAAGTCTACAGCCCGGTGGCTAATATCTGGCGCACAATCCCCACTATGTTTACTCCTCGTAGCAATTTTGGTATCGGGGTGGTAGACGACCTCTTGTTTGTGGTGGGTGGCTTTAATGGCTTTACCACCACCTTTAATGTTGAGTGCTATGATGAAAAGACCGAGGAGTGGTATGATGCTCATGACATGAGCATATACCGCAGTGCTCTGAGCTGCTGTGTGGTACCAGGGCTGGCCAACGTTGAGGAATACGCAGCTAGACGAGGCAACTTCACAGGATTAGCACTGCGCGATGAAGTAAGGCATTCCGCCTCGACAAGTACCCTACCTGTATGAGCCTCTTCACTTAGCTAATAAAAAGTCTAAGCAAGCAATAAGAATTTTCTTTTAAATAAATGCAGTGTTTAAACTTGTAAGAGTATTGGAAAATGTTCAACTTAAGGGAGCCAAGGGTTGCATGACTGAAGGGAATAAGAGGGGAGGAAGAAAGCAATTATATTCAATGGTGCAGAGTTAAAAAGGAAAAATCACAGTGCAAATCAGCTCTAAAGAAATACATTTATTTAAAACTTACATTGAGATGATTAGCAGCTATAACACAGAACAAGATAGCTTCAGGAACATAAAACAAGCTATTTTACAATGTAATGTCTCAAAGTGTCCTAAATTCTACATCTCCTCTGACTTAAGGGGGGGGCAGTCAAGATTATACTTGCAGTAGACAGGGGCTTGATACTGTCAGCCCAGAAAACTCACTGTATCAACTGGAACTAAATATTTATTTTACAAATAACTCAAAGAGCCCCAGCACATGGATCATAAGATCTTCAACCATGTAGCAAGCACTACTTTTCAGGAGTGCATTATGCAGGAGGATTAAGTTAACAAGTGCTCTACTGTATGTGCTTCACTGTCAGACATTTCCAGTAATGGTCATGGAGAGTAAGACAAAAGCCCTACAAAGGTAATCAACAAAGAGTGGTTATTTGGCTATCTAATTAAATTCCTTGAAGCAAAATGACGATTCTGTTATTGTTATTGTATTACATCACGACTATGAGCTGTTTTGTTTCCAATGACCAAAACATATTATAATAGTAAGCATTATAACAAAAACAAAAATGGACTATTCTCAAGAAAGTAACAAACTGGAGTGATGAACTGTGACAGAATGTTTAACAGTTTAAAAAAGGAGAGACTGAATTGTTTCTCCAAATATTCTACACTTCAATGACAACCTATACACACCCTATGTTTCTAGTGTAGGCAGAGAACTTGCTTCACAATTCTACATATTTGGAAAAGACGTGAAATGTGGCCGATACGCTTAGTTTGAGGCAAGTACAAAAAAACCTCCCTTTGGTTATGCTCGATTAGGCCAAGTAACTAAAATATACAATTCAGCTTATGTGTCTACCAATAGTATAGTGTTCATATGAGAATTATGAAGCAGAGAATGAAGTATTTACACATACCACGTCTACACTAGCAAGAAACATAAAGAGGAAAAGAAGTGTGCCCTAGAAACTGCCTTACCAGCAGCCTGAGGAGTTTAATATACAGAAGAACAGAAATCTGCCATAAACACTGTCTTTCTATCTCTTCACACTTCTGTCCTACATAAAAAAAGATTCCAAAATTGTTTTGGTCCCAGAAATACAATACAAAATCAAGTAATCAAGACAAAACTGATGTCAATGAATTTTGAGGGTTTTTTTTTTTTTTTTAGCAAAGTAGTTTTGAATTGGCACAGCAAAAGCAAAGTTGGGTATCAAGATACACAAGACTAATCATGCGAACAACTGCAAGTGAGATGTATTACTTAAACACTAAGCTCATGACTGACATTCTCAATATATACACTGATTTTTTTTTTTTTAAACCGTGGTGGGGTAGGTATAGTTAAAGGATATCCATTCTAAGATACAAGCAGCCTCACTCATATAGTTATTACTTTTTGGTATAATCAATTCCTCTCTTTTCCTTCTACAAAACAAAAACAAAAGCAAAAAAGGTTTGCTTGAATACATATTAAGCTGTCTTTTTAAAGCTGCATTTTTAACTTCTTAAGTTATCAAACACAATCTTTAAGTTTTCATCAAAAAGGAAATTTCTTTCCCAAAGAGCCATTTTAGGCTGGTCATCATAATCAGAACCTTTCCAAATACTGCAGGAAGTTATTTCCAGTTTAGAATTTCAGAATGTCAGCCTTGAACAGATTTAAGCAAATCTGGTTTCTTTCCTTATTAACAAGTTAGTTAGGATATTTCAGAAACACAAGTTACTGATGTGAAATCACACATGTGAATTCAAATATGAAAATTAGGAATCCAGTAGTCAGGAACCCTGCACACATCGTCATGCAAGGAAGGAAAGACTTACCCTCTCTTTCCAGCCATGGCCTCGGCTGCCTGCCGAGTTAAAAAACAACAGTTTCAATCACGTTTTCAAAACCAGATTATACCTAAATCTTATGAGTTATGACTTCCGCCACATCATGTGAAAAAAAGATAACCCTACAAATAACTTGGTAATGACTGTCTCAGAAGACAACTCTGAGACAAAAAAAAAAAAAAAAAAGGCAATCAAAAACCCTACACCCTTCTGGAGAGAAACTGGCACCTTAGTGAGCTACTAAATTATTTCAACAGCACCAAGAAAAGGCAGTTTGCTAGCACAGTCTATCAGAGAGAAATGAGAACTTCATTCAATGAGCTTTTCTGTCTTACTTGCATAGACCTCTCACAACTACTTAGCACTTCTCAGAATCCAAATAGCTTTTATTAAAATAACTACAAATAAATGGAAATTAAGAAAACAGTAGAGGTGGGGTAGGATAATATATCCTCATATAGAAATAGACTTGCAGGGCTTCCCTGGTGGCACAGTGGTTGAGAGTCCGCCTGCCGATGCAGGGGACACGGGTTCGTGCCCCGGTCCAGGAAGGTCCCACATGCCGCGGAGCGGCTGTGCCCATGAGCCATGGCCGCTGGGCCTGCGCTGGTTTTAAAGCAGATTTCCAACACATTATTGAAAAACTTTGTCCTAGGCAGGGATACCAATTCAGAAATTTCAGTTAAGTTCTTAGTATAGAGTCCAAGGGCTAAACATTAATAGTCTCACAGCACACTGAGAGCCAAAATTCCTGGTTGTGCTTTTTTTCCTTTTGATGTTTGATCCAACTAATAAGATTAACTACAATGGACTAGGGGAAAAAAAAAATCACTGTACTTGGAATTCACCTTCTAGAATGGTATTCCAGAATGTCTAAGAAGGTAGAGACATTCTGAAAGAAACAAGAAAAGTATACTGGACCCACACTTCAAACCGTTAGAGCAGGAGTCCCTTAGTTAACTGAGTGCTAAAAGTCAACCTAAGTGCTAATTTGCATAAAGCCTGGGCGCAGATAAGAATATCAGAAGAATGCATAAAAATAAATAACAGATAACCATAGTGATAAGTTTTTAAGAGCCATAATTATGCGCCCAAATGTAGTATTCTAGGCTCAGGCAAAGTTCCAATGAAAGTCTAGGGCAACTGGATAAAACATTGTAATAATCCAGGCTGAGAAATAATAAGGCTTCTCTTTAGCAACATTTCTCTAAATTGTTACTTCCTTCCCATTTTGAAAAAAGTTTCTTTTAGAAAGGAGTGGTAAGGATTCCATACAATATGCATCAGAGCAAAAGTTAAAATGGAAGGCATTGTGTCGATTGTCATTGGCATTATTTACACTCATTAATTTATCTTCAAATAAGCCTGCAACTCCCGAAAAAAGCGTTTTTAAATTTTTCGGTGCCTTTGATTTCTTACTCTAGACTAATAATACTCTTCTTCTTAGAGAAATAAATTTCACAGATATGACTTCCTCTGTATTCAATCAGTCAGCTAAAGATCAGTACTCTTGCCAACTACCACTGTCTCAGAGCGATGACTTGAAGTTTATAACACAGTTGCTAAAGAAATGAAAAATACTCAAAAAATGCATAAGACAATCACAAAGTTCTTATCAATCATCTCTTCTAGAAATAAACAAGACAGCATTTGTAGATAAACAAATATAAAAAAGTATCAATGCAAACATTCTGAAATCACCTTGCTGAAATATTGTGCTTTTCCCTTCAAATTTCAATCTCACTATTGCACATACCTCCTGTAGATGACGGCTCAATGCATAAATTCTGATCTTGTCAAAACCAACCATTCGGGAAAAAAATGAAAAAGATTATCAAAGTAAATGTGCAAATATAACTGGTGCTTAAAGCATGTTCAAAACATAAGACCCTAAGACAAAGGAGTTAAAACTTGCTGGCAGACGAACAGTCAAGTAACTACACCTGGTTTTTCCACTTATCTTTAGTAAGATCTTATTCAGCTAATACACACGCAAACCAAAGATGGATAAAGACTGCAAACTAACAAAAATTACCATGTATTGAATTGATCTTCCCATTCTTCAGTTTTTGACTATATCTCCTTTATATGGGGCGATAATCAGTTCATGTAGAAAATAAGTTACTGACATACTTTTTCAAGTAACAGTCTGGGTATCTTCAGCCTCATGAACAGGTATAACGGTTTTGAGCTGCACATATCAGAGAACCTAGCATTCTATCTGAGAGCTTGGCACTCGTCGCATGTTTAGGGCGTGTCGATGTATTTCTTGCATCTGTCTGATCCGATCCTTCTGCCACATTAAGTTTTGAGGCATAGGATATCTCTGAGTGCCATGCAAGTACCGGTATGGGATTCTCACATGGCAGGCAGTGGCTCTACAACGAGGCTGTGGCATGGGAGGAAGAAGCATCCACCTCTTTCTCTCGGCACAATATCGGTAAGCTTCTTTCCGATACTGTTTGTCAATATCGTCACTGTTTTTCCAGCCTCCAATAATGAAAACGTCATCTTTGTAATAGCAAATGGCTGCTCCTTCGATGCTTAGGACTTCTGGAGGTAAGCTTTCAAGGATCTCATCGGAAACTTGGCTGGCAATTTTTCTTACTGCCTCTTCATTTTCTAAAGAATAACTCTTGGGACAGCATGAGGCTGTCTGATAAAAGTTTGAATTGACCACAGACATTTGGAAAAAGCAGTAATTGTCAATAAGTGGCAAAGATTCCACATCTTGCCACTGTCGAGTCTCCGTATCATAACAAGTGATGACAGCCTTTAATCCATCTTCAGTGTCCCGGTCCACAGGAGTGCGGGCAGCGATGTACACAAACCGGTCTTCAATGGCTAGTGCTTTAACATCTCGAAGAATCTTTGGTGCTGATTCCAAGTTGTGCCATTTATCAAGCTCGGGATTATAAACGGTCACATCTTTAAAACCAGGACTGAAGTTGCCATGTCCTCCAATGCTGTATAGCTTCCCTTTGACTTCTGTTAGTCCAAAAGAATGCTTCCTTGTCATCAGACTACAAACGTGTTCCCAGGTATTCAGGTTTGGGTTATACCTTTCCACAGTTTTAGCAAACCCTGGTTCCATCGACCCAGCAACATACACGTAGGATTCTGTTACTGCAACAGCATGTCCATCAAGGTGATTATGAATATGGGGTAGGTTTACCCATCTGTCCTCATCGACAAAATATCCCACACATTCACTTAAATAGTCCCCTCCTTCTGACACGCCTCCAATAACCATGATCACGTCCATGTTTTGCCCATAGCGAGGTAATAATGAGACATGAGAAGCAGGATGCTGGAACGTGCCAGACTGTATATTCTCGGCTCTAAGAGCATGCCTCTCCACTGCGTCGGCCACTAACTTGACACAAACTTCATTATTGGCCACCAGCCTCTCTGGTTTGACATGACGAGTAAGGTAAGTAGGTTTCATCTGGGACAATCTGAGCAATTTAAAAAGTTCTTCAAAGTATCTCTCTCTCTCTTCAGCATTTCTCTGAACCCATTTCAAAACTGTTTCAAACAGAACCTCTTCAGAATCAACTGTAATCTCCAAGTCTGACAGCCAGTCTCGAATGAGGTGGAAAGGTAAAGTATAAAATTCCTCATCCTGAATTACTTTGTGGAAGTTTCTCCGTATCATATCCGCAGCTTTCAGAGCAAGTTGGCTTAGAGTATACATGTGAGCTAAACTATGAATGGCCACACAATTAGACAGATGAAGTTTTTTCTTGAGAAATTCTCCACAAAATTCTTTTAAACGAATTAATAGGAACCTAAAATCAAGAAAAAGAGAAAGAATTTTCAAATGTGCATATTTTATGCGGCTGTACTTTTGAGAGCATCTGAGTTATAAACTGAAATGTAAGCTTCATCTCACTTCATGCACAACACCTGAAAAAAGCATATCCTCCCAAATTAGAAAGGATTGTGCTGAAAAGTAGGTTTAAAAGCATATATAAAAATCATCTTTATATGATATATTTTAAATTATTTCCATTAGATAGTTTATAGTTAGATAGTTTATATGTAGATAGTTTATATGTATATATATATTAGATATAGTTTATTAGATAGTTTATATGTTTATATATATATTAGATAGTTTATATGTATATATATATATTAGATAGTTTATATGTGTATATATATATTATATATATACATTAGATAGTTTATATGTATAGTTAGTTTATATGTATATATATATATGATAGTTTATATGTATATATAGATAGTTTATATGTATATTAGATATTTTATTAGATAGTTTTATAGTTAGATAGTTTAGATATAGTTTAGATGGTTTATATGTATATATATGTATTTTATATATATATATAACACAAAGTATGTATAATACGCACACACACAGAATTTTTGATTATGTAAGGTGTTTCAGAACATATCCTTCAATAAAGTACAACAGTCCCATACTTTATTCCCACTTTAACTTGCCCTTGGCAAAGGCAAATCCCTATCCAAGCTTGTCTCTGCCATCCTGCCCTAGTCCTTTGCCAGCAACCAGCCTCTTCTTAGGTGAGGCTGGGTCTCAGTGAAGAGAATTTCTTTAGCATCAGCTACATGGTGCAGGAACTGTGGCTCCTGGGAGGCCGTCTGGTCAGCTCTCGAGGGCATGGCGGGGCAGGCTTTGTGTCAGAGGTCTCAATCTTCTCTTCAGCAGCGCTCTCTCCTTGAGTAGCCCAGGGGTGCGGGCAGGGGTGGTGCTCAGGGATTTTGTCCTGAGCTGGGTTCTCATTAAAGCAGGTGAGGCAAGGCAAACGAAAACACCTGAAGAAGCCAGGAAATAAAACAACGACAGAAAACGCGTAGGGTGGCCCACGTTACAAAAGTAAAGAAAGTAGTTTGGCATGTAGCTGACTAGATGTTGTTTGCTCACATAAATTAATCTGGCAGAATTCAGCCCCAAGGGTGGCCAATTTGAGACCACTGCTAAAGAGTAAGTCCCCAGAACTGAGAACATTAAATAATGTAAGAACGACTTCATCGGGACTTCCCTGGGGTCCAGTGGTTAAGACTCCGTGCTTCCACTGCAGGGGGCGCGGGTTCCACCCCTGGTTGGGGAACCGAGATCCCACAGGCCGCTTGGCACGGCGAAAAAAGGAAAAAAAAAAGGAATGATTTCATCAGTCCAGGCCTCTCTCACTTCAGTAACCATTTGCTATTGTGATTATTGTGCTTAATAACTGACTGCGATATGAAGATGAATCTCAAGACAGGCTCCCTTCACCCTCTCCAGAGAACACACCATCTCAGACATAAAACAGAGACAAGGTTGAGTGGTAAGAGCTCTAGTGGCTCTCAAACATGTCGGTGCCAGGGTCACTCACTCCTGGGCTGCCCCGCCCCCTACTTCCGATTTTTGGCAGGCACTCCAGGTAAGCCGACACGTATCCCCTTGGACAGGTATTTGGAAACACTGCTCTATGAAAACAATAGCTACTGTATACTGGGCACGCGCCATGTGACAGGCATCATGCTGGGCACTTCCTATTATCCCTTCAGGTTGTAGGTGCCTGCAAGGTAGGTGTGATCAACAGAAAGAGTATATGGGGGGAGGTGGGGAGGTAGTAAAGGAATCCTGCCTCAGAGCTGATGGGTGAGGTTGGATGTGATGGTTGCAGGGCGCTTAGTACCAAACACAAGGCAGCTGCTCAGCAACTGACATATGGAGAGAAGTTAAAGTGTTAAGTCAACTGCCTGGGGTGTTCTCTCCTCTCCTCACCCCAGTTCTCCAGTAAAGCAGCAGTAAATCTGAAAGAACACAAGCTCACATGACAGAAGCAAACGCGGCTTGAATGAGTGCAATGACCCTTCTCTATCCATCTGCATTCAACAAACCTCCCTCTCTTCTCTCAGACCTACATCCACACACCGAACCCCACCCTCAAATAGATGACCCAGTCTCATGCTTTGAGAAAACAGAAGCAGTCAGGCAAAAACTTCATTTTCCCACTACCTTTTTTTTGTTTTGGCCACACCTCGCAGCTTGTGGGATCTTAGTTCCCCGACCAGGGATTGAACCCGGGCCCCGGCAGTGAGAGCACCTAGTCCTAAATCACTGGACTGCCGGGGAATTCTCTCCCACTATCCAATCTGTCTGCCTAACAGCTGTACCCTATACTCTGCCTTCCCAGTCCAACTTCTCCACTTTTAATATGGATTCCATCCCCTTCTTGGTTTCAAGGACTTTGGTCCTGTAACATCAATTTCTCCTCTTCCACAGATTCATTTTCCATCAGCACACAAACACGCTCCACTATCTCCTGTCTTGGGGGTGGGGGGGAAGACCTTCCTGGACTCCTCTCCACACATGTCCATGTGTATCATTTTTCTGGTTCTCTTGACAGTCAGACTTAAATGGCTCTTGTCAGTGCCATCAGGGACCTCTATTATCACCAAATCCAATGATCACTTACAGTTGACAGAGCTGACATGATTGGCTACTCCCTCCTTGACACACTTTAGGCTTCCATGGGATCAGTCTCCTCTGCTGGTTCCTCTTTACCATTCTGGAGAACCCCAGGGCTCAGTCCCACTGTTTCTCTTTTCTATCTAGACTCTCTTCCTAAGTAATTTCATCCAGTCCCGAGGCTTTAATTACCCCCTATGTGCTAATTTCCTTCCACTCTGTAGCTCCCAGTGCTCTTCTATACAACTGCCTACTAGACATTTCCTGGACCAAAAACCAAACTCCTGATTTTCCTCCCAAACACTTTCCTGCAGTCTTTCACATCTTAATAAATAATGAACGAATTCCATCTTTCCAGTGGGTCAGAAAACTAGCAGTCTTTTCCCTAACCCCCCACATCAAATCCATCAGCAAATGCATCTCCTCTGCCTTCAAATTATGTCTAGAATCAAAGCATTTCTCATCACTCTTCCTTCTCCCTCCTCAATCCAAACCTCCACCACCATTGCCACAACCTCCTAAACTAGTCTCTCTGCTTCTGCCCTTGCAGCCCCTTCCCCACCACCTCATCCTTTTTCTCAACACAACAGCATTCTCCAAATCAGAGTGCATCATTCCTCTAGCCCAAACCTTCCCATGTCATTCAGAGTAAGAGCCCAAGTCCTTCCACAGGCTGACAAGGTCCTGTGGGATCCGGATCCATCCCCATTACCACCTTCAGGCCTCTCCTACTCCTCTCACCCTGCATCCCTTTGATTCAGCCACACTGGCCTCCTGCTATTCTCTAACACCCAGACAAGCACGATCTCAGGACAAGCACCTGTGTCCCCAACCTGAAACACCCTTAACCTCACTTCCTCCGGTTCTTTGCAAAATGTCTTCTTCACAAGGATTTCTCTATCCATCCAATTTTAAAAACAGCTCCTTTACACCAGCACTTTCTATATGCCCCACCATCCTTCATTTTTCAAAACAGCTCTAGCAATCACCTAACATGCTGTTTTATTTATTGTCCATCTACCAATGTAAGTGCAATGTGGAAAGGGACTTTCGTCTGTTTTGTTCACTGCTGAATTCCCAGCAGCTTAGAACCCAGTGTCTGAACTGATGCATAATAGGTACTCAATAGGTATTTGTTCAAATAACGAATGTGTAACATAATACCGCCCCCAAAGACTCCGCCCCACCTCCAAACTGCATTCACCTGCCTCCTACCTAGTCTCTGGAACATCCATCTGGGCCCCCTACAAGCCATCTTCCCCAGCAGCAGAATCATCTTTAAAAATATTTAAATCAGATCATTTCTTTAGCCAGCTTCCCATCACCCAGTAAAATCCAAACTCCTTTTCCCAACGCATTTCACACATCCTTCTCCCCTTCACCCACTAGATCACTGAGTTTTCCTTTTTTACTTCTTCTCTAAGCCAAATGAGATCCCGCCCGAAGGCCTTTGCGCTATCTGCCAGAAATGGTCATTCCCCATGTTTGCATGGCCAGTACTCCGTTGCCGTTTAAAGGTCTGTTTAAATGTCACCTCCTCAGAAAGGTCTTTCCTCTACGCAATCACTATCCTTTCATCCTTTTTATTTTATTTTTATTTATTTATTTTTTTTGCGGTACGCGGGCCTCTCACTGTTGTGGCCTCTCCCGTTGCGGGGCACAGGCTCCGGACACGCAGGCTCAGCGGCCATGGCTCATGGGCCTAGCTGCTCCGCGGCATGTGGGATCTTCCCAGACCGGGGCACGAACCCGTGTCCCCTGCATCGGCAGGCGGACTCTCAACCACTGCGCCACCAGGGAAGCCCCCTTTCATCCTTTTTAAATGTCAACACAGTACTTAGTACATGCGGACCTTCTTCTTCATTGCCTTTGTCCCTTCACCTGGAGTCTGACAGGGTGCCCTCGCCGGACTGGCAGGTTGCAACCTCAGCACCCAGCGCAGGGGCGGCCCCACAGCACACAGCAGGCGCTCAATAAGTATCAAACGAATGCACTTCGTCAGGGCTCACTCGAGCCCACCCTGGACACTGTCCTCCCCGCCTTCTCCTGCGCCCTCCCTGGATGCGGCCCTCGGTCGGCGAGCATCCCCACCCCCGCCCTGCACATCCCGCCTTCGCCACCTACCTGTCGGCCAACTCCAGCACCTCGTGCACACTGCCCGTGCTGACGCGGATGCGCCCGGTGTACATGTACTCGATAACAGCTTCCACCGTGTCGGGTTCGGGCCCGGGCTCGGAGCTCCACTTGCGCATCTCCACCCGGCCCGAGCGGGACTCGGAGAACTGGCCCGAGAGCAGGGGCGTGAAGTACTCGGTGGCGGCGGCCAGCACCGAGCGATGGGCCCGGAACTCGCGGCCTCCCGCACCGCCGAAGCACAAGGTAATGTCGCAGAAGAGGCCCTGGCGCCGCTGCTCGTTCTGCCTCCATGACAGCTCCGAGCAGTGAGAGCTGCACTCGAAATCCTCGGCCTCCGGGCCCGGGTCGCCCCCGCTCGCTTCCATCGCAGACAAGCCAGGCCCAGGCCCGAAGTCCACCGTGCCGCTGCCTCTGACTTCGGCGGCCAGCCCCGCCGAGCCGGCGGCGGCCGTCTCCATGCTCTCCATCTCTAGTACCTGCAGAGATGCAGCCGCAGCCGCCGCTGCTGCTGCCGCCACCGCCGCCGCCGCCATCTTGACGCCGCCGCCCCCGACCCCGCAGTCCCCGAAGGATCCGGCAGTCCTGGTGCGACACAGAGGGATTCTGGGAATAAATAGTGGGCGCGGGGCGGAGCCGGCCGCCGCTGGGTCTGCGCATGCGCCCCCCCACCCGCCCTAACGCGTCCCCCTCAGGTAAGGTGCAAACGTAATGCTCCCCAGTTATGACAGTCTCCCCGGGGGCCGCCCATCCACACGCCCTTGGGAGGATGGCTGTTTCCATCCCCTTAGAGAGCAGCGTGCTCTTCGTGATCGTTTTGTAAAACAAAAGCCCCCTTAGACCCTCACCCAGTGTTGTCTTGGGTGGCAACACTGGATTTTTATTTAAAAGTTTAGAATGGCCTTGGCTTGGAGTAAAAATTGAAAAAGAAAAAAAAGACTCGAGACTGAGCCCCAGTTAAGTGGATGCGGGTGAGCAAGTTACTTATTATCTCTGAATTAATTTATCTTTCTAAAAAATGGGATACTATCTAGATTGGAAGACCGCTGTGAGGATTAAATGAGATGCTCGTCAGGTGTTTTACATAGTGCTTGGTCCACAGTTACTGTTCCATACATACTTGTTAAAAAGATAAATAAAAGCCACTTTGGGGCTTTAAGCAAGGGAGTGGCTCAATCAGATGCCTGTTTTAAAATGTCGCTGGTGGCTGTGTGGAGAATGGACCGTAAGGGGACAAAAGTGGAACTAAGGGCACTAAGTTATCAGACCAGATATGGGTAGATCAGAGGGGTAAATCGACAGGACTTGGCAACCAGAGAAGTGAAGGCAGGCTTTTGGCTTGAGTATCTAAGTAAAGCTTTGGTTCCCATTCACTGAGAATGGAAGGTACAGATTCACGGGAGAAGATAGTGGGGGTTTTTTGAAGATAGTATTTTGATTCTTTTTTTTTTTAAGAGATGGATGAACATTTTTAAAACTACATGTAGTAAAACTATTAGAAAGTACACTTCAAAGGAATGCAGATGAAAGGAAATGGATGACATGAGACAGCAGTATGTTTTCATTGTTACTATATAGTTTATTTAAACCAAACTATGATAATACAGAGGAGAGACTGAGGTGGCAGCTGCCCAGAATCTTTGTGGATTACAGATGCAAACTGAGGACAAGTCGATAACAGACAAGTCAGTTGCATAAATACAGAGAATGTCAAGACACAAGACATTTCACAGCTTTTTGCTTGGCGCTTCCATTTTAAACATATGTATGTTATGACTTTACATTTTAAATTACTGCTCCACATATTCTGTAACAATGGCTAAGGATGCAATGGATCCAATGTCCCCCTGACATTGGTCTGCAACATGGAACATTTCAGGGGGATACCAAACAAACTCTTAACACACAACATACGAAAAGATGCTCTTCAGGTTATATGAGGAGGGCGAAAAGGAAAAACAACATATTAGGGGTCCTTTAAGTGGAGAGTATCTTGAGGTCTTAAAAGTGTCATTCCCTTCCTTCAAGGGGAAAACATTTTTTTAACTAATGGAAAAAAGAAAGCAACATTGTAACACCCTACAATGAGGAAAAACACTATCCTGACAGTGCTTAGATGCTTCCATATAATAAATACAGCGGGTAGCAAAGCAAATGTTACAAGTATTGGCTGGGTTCTTATTTCTATGCTTATAAAAAAAATATTAAGCTTCTTTGTGTAGACTGAACAGTGTTAGCCTGTGGGTGTTGGTCTTCGGTGCCTGTACACTGGTGGCTGTTTACATTCCAGGACCACCCTTTAAGCAAGCTCCGGTGCCAGCTGTCTGTGGCTATTTCCCGGGGGTGGGGGGAGGCGTTCTCGTCTTCACTTTACTGTGGCAGGGTTCCTGGCTCCATTACATGCTCATGTGCTCCGGAAGAACGTATGAGATATCATCCCATGGGTGACGATACAGCCCCTGCTTCAGCCTCTTCTGATCAAGATAGTGTCCTAACATGAAGCAAACGCATCTTTTTGTTAAGAGTTGGTGAGTTTTTTAAATTTTGGTGAGGGGGAGGAGATAAGGAAGGGAAATCTTAACTAATACAAAACAAATGGGGAAGGACATCCCGATCCATCCCGCAGGCAGATGCCAGCCTTGGTAAAAGGGAACTATTGGACTTCATTCTGTTTTCCTGGGCTAGCGATCAAACTCATTTCCAAGAACAAAGGAACAAAGATAAAGATAAGGCAGAAGTTTAAGAAAGGAAGGATTCGGAACAATGTGTCATCTCTCTCCCAGAAACTGGCCACATAGGTTAAGTGGTATACCTGAACCATGGGGTAAAACAAACAAAAACAGAAACAGAAACAAAAAACACAAAAACAAACGCACAGAACTCTTACTGCCAACTCACCAATGAAGCCCATACTCCTCCCCAGCACAAAGATGCCATTGAGGGCTCCGATGTCAATATATTCATCAGCTTCCTCCCTGCAACACACAATCCACTTGTAGTTTTACAATGGCTCACATGACTGCCCTCCTCCCCAAAGAAAGTACAATTTCTGCCCAGGAATGAGAAGCTAGCTCTCTTTGAACTCAAAGTAGAAAAAAGGGATGTTCTGGATGGTAGGTGTAGAGGCACTTTTTTTCTTCTTTATACCTCTCCATATTTCCTAAATCCTCTCTAATGAGCATGCGTTGCTTTTAGAGTTGGGAGGAAACCAGAAAAATCAGTAGGCATTAGGAAGAAGAATATAGCTGCAAGCTCACCGAGTGAAGGACCCACAGTTTCTGAGCATGTCTACAAATGCAACTCCAATTAAACCGTCTACATTCAGGATAAGGTTTGGTTTCTGGGAAGGCAAAAAAATTCCAAGTATTTATCATTATTACTCATTTTTGTTCCTCGTAATGTTCCACTATTACCATGACAACTATTACTACGAATTCCTGACCACCATTTAAAAGGCTCCCGCCAAAACATCCCAGTTGATTAGGAGAGACAGTCTTACTTAATTCCCAATGTCTAGCAAAGGACCCAACCCCTCGTTGACACTTAGGACGCCTGTTCAACTTAGTTAAACAACAGAAACAAAAGTTTCCAGAAAACCAGGTTCAATTTTAGCTGCACAGTCAAAATGTAACCTGGCTCTCATTTTCCCCGAGAAATTCAGCCAAAACTCTGATTCAGGCATTAGGGACATTTTCTTTTTTACCTTCGAGGTGGTAATCTTCTCTACTTCCAGGGCGTAGTCAAGCAGGGGTGTGGCAGGGAAGTGCTGTCTGACGTAATCTTTGAGGATCTGCACGCGCATGTCTGGGTTGTTTATCTAGGAAGTGACCCAAAGTTACAGAGGAACCCACTCTAACACTGCTGTTAAAAGACATGTTCCTGGGAATACCCTGGTGGTCCAGTGGTTAGGACTCTGCCCTTTCATTGCTGGGGCCTGGATCCCTGGTTGGGGAACTAAGATTCTGCATGCTGTGTGGCATGGCCAAAGGGGGGAAAAAAAAAAAGGTATGTTCATGCTTGTGTCTCACACAGGTGGACACAACTGTACGTGTCATATCCAGGAGGTGTGTTTCAGGGACTTGATCCACATGTATGATTCCATGCAGCACAGATCACGACACTGCTGTGGGGCTTAAGGTTTTTTGACGTCCTCTCATATCTTATTTGAGCCTCAAAACCACCTGAGATGTGGCGATGTTGGGTAAGTCAGCCATAGGGTCAGGCAGCAGGGCTGGGGCACCCACCCTCAATGGGAAGTCTGAGGTTCTAGCCGCTAGCCATACTGCCCACCAGCTTGGCAACGTAGTCAAGCTGTAACCAAGTTCTAGGTTTTTAACTAAGCAAGCACGTGTTGGCAGTGGAGCAGCAAAGCATCCTTGAAATTCCAGGAAAACGTCTGGACCTGAGATGAATGGAGATGAACCTTCTGTTCAGAGACCCACGCTAAGCAATCACCTGTTGGGGGTGGGGGGGGGGGTAGTGAGACAGGTTAGGCGCCCGCCAAGTCCCGATACCACAGGGACCTCCTCCCTTGGCCAAGACACGCAAGGTCAGGATGGAGTCCAGGAAGGAAGGCACCCAAAGACTGGGCGTGGCAGCACAGGCCTGCCGCTAGCTGGGGAAGATGCCCTGCGCTGTGCGTGTGCCGTCTGCCTGGGAGGTGGCGATGGCTGAGCCAAGTTCTGTGAGCCCAGATGCAACATCCCTCAGAAGGAACCACTGTCCCTGGTTCAGTCTTTGCCATCCAGCTGCCTCTGGATCTACCCTGAGCTGGCCCAGCACGGGGATGCCTGACCCTCTTGTATTAATGTGAGTCATACACCCCGCTCAGAGCAGCAGAGTGAGGGTTCCAGAGCTACGGAGCCAAGGACCCCGAGCAGCTCCCCTTCTCTCGTTGCCTTTGATTTCTAAACACAGCTCACACAGGACACACAGAGGACTACCTGCCCTGTGAGAGACTCTATTAATTACTTAGAATAGTCACGCTGGCCTCTCCCAATCGGGCTGGCCCTGATTTTATTACTCTTCCTGCCCCAGTGGTGTCAGGCTTAACCACACTGACTTGCTTTGGCCGATGAAATGTCAGTGAAAAAAAAGGGGCTGTGCAACATCCAAACAGAAGCTTCAAGAGCTTTCTCGTGGTTCTGCCACAGCTGGTTTCCTTCTGACATGAGACCAGCACCTCCTGGGTAGGGGCTGCTCCTTCAGTGGAGAGGACAGAGCCGTCACCGTAGCCAACCCACAGTGGATGGAGGATGAGTAAGAAACGAACCTTTGCTGCTGTGAGCCACTGAGATTTTCGGAGTTGCTTGTTACCGCAACCTGCAGCATTATGTAGCCTAAGGTGACCAATATGTCCCCTTAACCCTGACCTTAGTCCTTTCTCCTATTAAGATTCACCTGGGAAGCTAAAGTTACCAAGTTTCCAGCTCATTGTAGTTTCACACCACAACTGAACACAATAAAAACTGTTTAAGGGCAGTCTGTATTATCATGGAAAAAAAGCTGCCTCGGGCTTCCCTGGTGGCGCAGTTGTTGAGAGTCCGACTGCCGATGCAGGGGACACGGGTTCGTGCCCCCGTCCGGGAAGATCCCACATGCCGCGGAGCGGCTGGGCCCGTGAGCCATGGCCGCTGAGCCTGAGCGTCCGGAGCCTGTGCTCCGCAATGGGAGAGGCCACAGCAGTGAGAGGCCCGCGTACCACAAAAAAAACAACAAAAAACAGCTGCCTCAGTGCTGGCATCTGTCCACAAAGCTTTTCATGTTGGGAGCCGAGAGCCCGGCTGTGCCCAACTAGATCAGTGCTCTCTCATCCTCATCCACCCTGTAGATCCAGTGCCTCGAGAGCGACAACTTACCGACTTCACTCGGTGACCAATGCCCATGATGAGTTTTCCTTCCTTCTTCATCTTGTTCACAAACTCCATGGGGATGATGCCACTGTCGAAGGCCTTGCTGAACATCTTGGCTGCTGCATCCAGGGCACCCCCAAACCGGTCGCCCTATAGGAGAAGCCAGCCCATGTCGCCCCAAGCTGTCGGAATCCCCTTCAGCTTCGCAGGCCAATCCGGCGTGCCCTGAACAGCCCCCAGCACGGGGTGTCACACTCCACGGCTCCCTCTACAACCCTGCTGCAGCGAAGCAGCATGATGCTAAAGCCCGGTGTCCCTGCTGTTTACCTCCCAGGATGGCGGTACTCACGATGGTGAGCAGTCCCGAGGTGAGGCTGGAAACCAGGTCCTTCCCGGCCCGAGCACAGATGATGGTGTTGTGAGCCCCAGAGACGGCTGGCCCGTGATCAGCCGTCACCATCAGGCACATCTCAATGAACTGGCAGGAGTACTTGGGCAACCTGGAGGGGGGCGTAAAGGAGTGAAGGGGAGAGGACAGGAGAGCTGGAACAAAGGCAAGAGGCTGAACAGGAGATACGCTGACAAGGCCACGGTCCTCCTGTCTCCCGTCTCCTTGAACAAGTCACTCATACTCAAGAAAGGCAGCGACCTCCCAGTCCAGGCCTAATACTATCTTACAACTCCAAGGCAGCACCCTCTGATTCCTGAGTGGCTCTGGATGTCACCCAGATCAAATACTGCTTTTAGAACTGAGGTTAGCAAGCAGGGTTTGAAATCTCTTCTTTAGGCAGTTTTCAGCCTGAGTTGCTGTGACAGGATGTGACCTTTTTTGTGGTTACTACTCTCCACATGCCAGACAGAGAGGAGGTGAGATCCCTGTCCCTTTCACAGTGCACAGTGATCAACCTCCCAGCTGATGATTAAGAACCAAGTCTGGGGAATTCCCTGGCGGTCCAGTGGTTAGGACTCCATGCTTTCACTGCCGAGGGCACGGGTTCAATCCCTGGTTGGGGAACTAAGATCCCGCAAGCCGTGCGGCGCAGTCAAAACCCCCCCCCCCCCAAAACAAGATCCCACATGCTGAGCGGTGCAGCCAAAAAAATCCCAAAAAACAAAAAAACAAACAAAAACCAAAGTCTGGAGCCGTGGGGACGCAAGAGCACACAGTAAAACCTGCTCAGGTGTTACAACCCTTGAACTTTTCCCAAAGGGTCCAAAGCAGGACCAAGACCCATCTCTCTTCAGGTGAGGGCAGGACACAAACCAAGACTTCCACCTGGCTTTCTGCCCAGAGCCACTCCAAGCCAGGGCTCTGTGAACATGTACTCATCGGCCTCCTTGCCCAACTGTCAGTCCCAGGGGAGGGCTAAGCTTGGGAGCTGCAGGGAAAACCAATTTTTTTCTCCATGCAGGTTGATGAGACACAAATTTACAGAGGACACAATACAAGGTACTTGAACTGTGCCGGTTCAGCAACTCCAGCAGGCCTGCACTCCTTAAGCTACTGGACGCCTCTAGACCTCCTTTGCTAACCCCTACCTTTCTCTCAAAGAGGCCTGCATTCAACTCTGGCCCGTTTCTTTAAAAGTTCCCATGGGAAAGGGGCTGATACAAGATCCCTGATGAGGTCATTGCTTTCTACTTCTCTTGGTTAAGGCTGGCCTTTCTGTCCTTGGAAGACCTAGGACCAGCCTTTATCTCTTTTCTCTGACCTTTCAATTGATCTGTGGCCATAAAGAGTGGACCTGGACATGGTCCCCAAGGCTGCCCACTCCCACTCCCTTGTCAGGGGAAGAAAATTAACTCTGAGTCACGGGGCCCTGCCATCTTCTGCCCTCCACGCCTCACCTTTTCTGGAACCAGAGGAGGCCGAGGACCCCGCCGATGCCCATCTCCTCCTTGAAGACCTCAGTGATGGGCATGCCCGCGTAGATGAGCTCCTGGCCTCGCTCATCACAGATGCTGGTCATGAACGAGGCAGGTTTGCGGATCAAGCCCAGCTCCTGAGCAGAGATGGGGGCAGAGGCAAGCAGGGCTGTGGTGACCACAGAGATTTTCCCACAACAGCCCCACTGTCTGTGCCCAGAACCAGTGTCCCAGGCAGGTCTCAAATTCTGGCGGCCAAGCAACGGCTCTCAAAGTCCTCCCAAGAAGGAAACGCAAAAGCCCTTTTATTAGATCATGTGGGGCGTAGAAAATAGGAGCAGTCACGCCATGGCACCCGCTCAGCCTGGGCACTGTTGCTGGTCTCCACCAAGCGTTTGCGGGCCCAGGCAGTTCGCTAAGCTGTTGAAATCCAGGGGTTCATTTTAACCTCACAAACAGAGTAACCAGCCCCAGGTCGCCTGGCTAAGAAATGGAAGAATGAATCCCAAGGGACAATTTTTAAAATACTCTACACACAGCTACCAGTCCCCCAGCAAAACAATGAGGCACATGGCTGGGAAAATGGGGAATCCCCTCAACACGTCCTTTCCCTGGGGGAGGGGACTGAGCTCCTGAATCCTCCGTTTCCAGAGTTGGGGCACAACAGGGGTAGTAGCATCAGCTAACTCTGTCCAAGCCCATTTCTTCAATTATCCCTTGTGAACTTAAGAAATGCTTTTAAGTTATGTTTTAATAGAAGCAACATGAATACATCCTCCTTTTAAAAAATCCACACTAGAACAGCTAAAATCATGTTGCCTTTGACCTCCACCCCATCTTGGTTTTCTGCCTTCGTGTTTCTTAGTTTAGTGGACATCTTTCTTGACCTTTCTTTCTCCACTTTTATTTACACGCATAGACACGTGGAGAAGAGACAACGGTGTTTTGCGTGCCTACATTTCTCATAATCATAATATAAATACTGTCCTATAATGTGCTGGTCACTCAATGAATCTGAGCTCTACACATGTCAGCACATACGTAGATCTAGTTCATTCCTTTTAACTACTGTAGAGTATCCCCTCGTATGACAATCCTACAGGTTGGCCATTCCTCCACTGATGACCATCAACTAGAAAAATATTCTTGAACAAGTGTGTGTACGCAAGCATTTTCCTGAAGGAGCTTTCCAGACTTGGAACGGCCGGGCCATAAGGTAGGAGTGCTGTTAAATTGGATTGACATTACCCAACCGCCTTTCACAAAGGCTGTGTCAATTCCACTCTCGCCACCAATGAATGAATGTAGCAGCCTCCTCACACCCATACAAACAACGTATCAGAGAACTGTTTTTTTTTTTTCTCTTTGCTGACCTGTAGAGCAAAATTGGTGTCACAGCTTCCACTCTGGTTTTTTTATAGAGTGAAGTTGAGCATCTCTTTATGTTGAAAGGACATCTCCTATCCATTTTTCTAATGGGTGCTGGTCTTTTAAAAATTGATTTTCTAGGGACTTCCCTGGTGGCACAGTGGTTAAGAATCCACCTGTCAGTGCAGGGGACACGGGTTCGATCCCTGGTCCAGGAAGATCCCACATGCTGCAGAGCAAGTAAGCCCGTGTGCCACAACTACTAAGCCTGTGCTCTAGAGCCCGCGAGCCACAACTACTGAGCCCGTGTGCCACAACTACTGAAGCCCGCGCGCCTAGAGCCTGTGCTCCACAAGAGAAGCCACCGCAATGAGAAGCTCGCGCACTGCAACGAAGAGTAGCCCCCGCTCGCCGCAATTAGAGAAAGCCTGCGTGCAGCAACAAGACCCAACGCAGCCAAAAATAAGTAAATAATTTATCAATTTTTTTTTTTTTAAATTGATCTCTAAGAGTTCTTGTATATAAGAAAATTCGCTCTTTATCTGTGCCCCCGCCTTAGACAAGTAGCCTGAAATCTCTTAGCAGATGCAAACAGCTCTAGAGGACATCGTCTGTCCCCAGCCCCCGTCCCCAGCCCCCGTCCCCAGGTCAGGCCACACAGCTGTGGGAGATACACGCCGCCCCTTGCCCTCCTGGGCCCTGCATTTATTTCACCTGCTGGTCAAAAGGGGCCACCTCACAAGCTCCAGTGCACCTTGCCCACACAGTCAGGGACACACGTGGCACCTACCCTGGCCCAAGAGTAGTCCATGGGCACCGTCGGAGGCGGCACCTCCTGAGCAGGTATGATGACCCCTCTGGCCACGAGATCCTCGTACACAGACCTGGGAGGCAGGGGAAGGGGAGGAGAAAAGACATCCATGTGGATTTTATTCTTCTGGGCTCTTTAAGCTGCCCCACGAACGCTCCTCCCTCTTACCCCAGAGTTTCCCAGCTCTGTATCCCTTCCTGTCAGCAGTTACCAGGTGGATTCCCGAGAACTAAACGAAAACAGGTTCTAGCCAAGGCCTGCCCCACCGCCTCTGAATGGGGCTTTAGAGAAGGCTGAGAATCTGGAGGCCATGGAATGCCGAGGGAAGGAACGGGAAGAGACAATAGCTTATCTAGCAGCTCTTTATCAACTGGTTTGAGATGACATTTTCTAATGTTTCTATGCCCTTCTCTCATTTATGGCCCGCCAACTAGGTAGGCTCAGAAACGGAATGTTTTTAACACCAGTCTGAACGGCACGTAACTGCTGCTTCTAGAAACAAAACAAAATGAAAGCCAAAAAGAAAGGATTTTGCACCATCCGTAGAGCTGCCTTAGACACCTGAGAGGGTCCAGGAATATCAGACACCTATATTTTGGAGAGGGTGCTGTCCTCGGGAGGGAATGGGAAAGGGACAGGGAGGTGGCATGCTCCACCAGCTCCGCGTACTGGATGATCTCTCCAAGCTCATCGAAGCTCCGGGGCACAAACACTCCAGCCTCCTTCAAAGCCTGGTTTTTGGCTACTGCAGTTTCAGAAGCCTGGTTGGCACAAGCTCCAGCGTGGCCGAACTGTACCTGGAAGGCAAAGGAGAACGGCTTTACCAGGCCTGTTAATCCCCCGAAAGAGAGGACAAAGGCTCCTGGGACCATCGGCACTGATTATAGGCCGGACCCCACTCAGTGCTCTATGTGAATCACTTCAAGCCTCCAGAAGGCTCAATTAATAGGCACGATGGCTGACTCTCATTCACAGATGAGAACCCGAGGCAGCAAGCAGTTCAAGGGCTTACTCAAGGTCACACAGCTGGTGCACTACACCCAGGACACCAAGCCAGGTGCCCAACTCCACAGACACCTTCATCTGGCTTCCCGTGGGGCACTTGTTGGGGTGGGGGTAGGGAGACAGAGAATAGCCATTAGTTTCGAGCAACTGTGAGAAGTTACAAGCTGCCAACCTTAGCTAAGCGGAGCTTATAGGCATGATCTGACTGTCCTGCGCATACTTTGTATAAAGGATGTACCCTTATTAAGCAAAACAGAACACCAGAAGGTATCATTAAAAATACAAATGGGACTTCCCTGGTGGCGCAGTGGTTACGAATCCGCCTGCCAATGCAGGGGACACGGGTTCGAGCCCTGGTCCGGGAAGATCCCACATGCCGCGGAACAACTAAGCCCGTGCGCCACAGCTACTGAGCCTGCGTGCCACAACTACTGAAGCCCGCGCGCCTAGTGCCCATGCCCAGCAACAGGAGAAGCCACCACAATGAGAAGCCCGCGCACCGCCACGAAGAGTAACCCCCGTTCGCCGCAACTAGAGAAAGTCTGTGTGCAGCAACGAGTACCCAACGCAGCCAAAAACAAGTAAATAAATTAATTAACAACAACAACAACAAATTTCCAGCTTCTTTTAAAAAGTCAGATTTTGGGCTTCCCTGGTGGCGCAGTGGTTGAGAGTCCACCTGCCGATGCAGGGGACGTGGGTTCGTGCCCCAGTCCGGGAGGATCACACGTGCCGCGGAGCGGCTGGGCTCGTGAGCCATGGCCGCTGAGCCTGCGCGTCCGGAGCCTGTGCTCCGCAGCGGGAGAGGCCACAACAGTGAGAGGCCCGAGTACCGCAAAAAAAAAAAAAAAAAGGTCAGATTTTGCACCATTTGTCCTGTACTGTATTCCTACTTAGCAACGATCACAGGGAGCCAATTAGCTATTGCCCCCTTCCACCTGAGCATGAACTAAGATTAAACTATACACTCAATAGAATATGGAGGGGTCACTGGTTATGGGGAGCGAGAGGGAAGAGAAAACCAATCAGAAGAGCTACGTGTTACCTGCTGTCTCTGATTCAGCAACAAGGAAAAGGAATTAACCTAATGAAACGTGGTATAAAACCCTGATTAGGGCAGATGTGGTGGGTAATCATAACAATACCTTCCCTGTTTAAATAACACTGTGTCCAGGCACTTTTCTAAGAGCTTTACAAATGTCATCATTCAGTAGCTATGACTGTTTCCTCTCAACAAGGAAATGGAAGCACAGAGGGGTAGAGTCACTTGCCCAAGGTCACACAGGTAGTACGTGGTAGCATTTGAACCAGGCAATGTGGCCTCTCACTGTGCTCTAGCACGACATATAACAAAAGGGGCTGAAGTGTTGAAAAGGTTAGGAGCCACTGCTCCAGTTAGCGAGGCTTGAAGACACATGCTTCAAAGTGGGTTCCCAATGCCTTCTTTAGCATTTAATCTGCATGGGTGGATGGGGTGGGAAGGAGGTTCTGTACTCACATAAACTTAAGAGAACACTGCGTCCAAGGAAGTTAAGCAAGTGTAACTCAGATTTCTCAAAGCTAACACTAAAGCTTTTAGAAGGGAGAGAGATGATATCGCATGTTCATAATTTACAGAAGCTTCCCGTTGTTTGTTTGTGTTTTGGGGACCACTGCTACAGGACCAGTGTTGTGTGAAAATGCCACCTTACCACTGTCCCCTTGTCTCTACTCCCATAGCCCAGTTCTCAGTTGTTTCCCCGAGGCACTGAGCTGAGGATGTTACCTATCTCATCTCCTCTATAGGGCAGAAAGCTCTGCAAGGTCATATGACCTGTTCAAGAAATCAAAAAGCACTTATTAGCTGGCCTGTCTAGGTACTATTCTACATTTGTATATCCTTGAAACTACACAAAGAAAGTTGTTAAAAAGACGAATCAAAAAGCAGAACACCTTGAGGACCTGCCCTACCCACGGGGCGATGATGAGCACCTGGCCAGAAACAGAAGAGCAGGGTCCTTGCCCTCTAGGAGGTGCCCTCGGCATAATGGGAGTGGGGAGGTGGGGGGCTCTTATACAGCAGAGCTGGTGAAGAGAAACCCTGGAGGGAAGGGAGGAATTATTTTTGGCTGTTGTGGTGGAGGGGAGAGCAGCCGTGAAGAAAGAGAATCAGGAAGAGCTTCATGGAGCAGGTGTGTTGAAGAATGGAAATGAGTATTTGCTAAGACCTGTATGTGGCAGACCTTTACAGTTACCTTCTTATGTAAGTCAGGCAACAATCCCGAATCATCCCCTTTTTACAGCTCAGGAAACTGAGGTACAGAGAGGCTAAACGACTTGCCCCAGTCACACAGATCCACCAAGAGCTGATTCTCAAGCCTGTGAGAGTGGAGCTCAGCCCTGGACGATGGGCTGGATTCCGTGACCTGCTCCCTCCCGTTTCACTTACTTAGAAAACAGATACACACACGCACACAGTTCATAGTTACACCAGATGGATCCTATGATAAGCATTTTATCGCACCCTGCCCCTTCTTAGAGTCAACATAACCTGAACTCTATGTCGACATCTCAAAATCCACCTCATTCTTCTCCTGCCTGGTTTCCAATTACGTGGCCGTGCCGCGAGGACACAGTCCCCTCCCGACCAGCGTTTCGGGTGTTTCCTTTTCTTGCCATCGCAACGCTGCAGTGAGCATCCTTGTACATCTACCTTGAAATATTTTTGCACGCAGACCCACAGAGTAAATTTGCAGGAATGGAACTGCTGGTTCAAAAGAGAGGTGAATTTTACAACCGGACAAAATACTGCCACTTGGAGGTGGGCAGGACTCTGAAGGGGAAAGGCAAGCAATCCGGGGGAAAGGAGAGGGGGACAGGCTAACTCGAAGAATCGAGGGTTTAAGCGTAGGGATTATCATTGCTGCAGGAATCCTTGATGGCCAAGTTTTATTTCATATACACAGAGCAGAGGTCAAGGCCTTACACTCAGAGCCTGCTCAGCCACTGATGAACTGATGGGTGACAGGTGGTGGTTTCCTCGGTTTCATCCTCACCAGGTGGGCCATCTTCGAGATAGAGGATTGTCTAAGCTGGACTACAGGGGCTGAGGTCTGGCCGATCCCACCCAGCAGGAGTCCGACAGCTCAGAGCTTTTCTATCTAACATCCACTACAGGCTGTACTTACTTCTGCCCACAGGCACTGTCACAGGCATCCGGTCATGGTAACACATACAGAGGTTTCTTCTACAGCTTCTCCCCGTGCAGAACTTCCCACCACCGCCCTCCCCAGCTCTGAGCCTAGGGTGTGTCCTCTCCCTCCCAGGCCTCCCTCTCGCTCAGCAAACTCCTCCTTATTCCTTAAGGAGCGGTTCGTCTTCTCTAGGAAGCCACCTCAACTCCTCCAGGCAGTAAATTGCTCCTACTCTGAGAAGGGACTCAGAGCCTTGTTCTGGCCTTAATCTGGCTACGAGTTTGTCTCTTCCAACTGGATTTTAGCTTCTAGAGAGCAGGGCCCCAGCTGGACCTTGTAGGAACCAAGCAGGTAATAAACGTTTATCGAAGGAACCAGCTGCTTCATAAGACGACCACACGGCTCCCCGCAGACGCCCCCCCTCTCAGCCTCCCTGCCCAGCAGGGATCTGTCGTGGCTATACCTCGGAGGAGAACATGGTGGCACAGGTCCCGATGCACCAGCAGACCACGGGCTTGGTGATGCGGCCCTCCTTGATGCCCCGGCAGATCTTATATTCCTCCGTGCCTCCTATCTGCCAGAGAACAGGGAACGAGAAAAAGCCCCCAAGTCAGTGGAGCCCATTCTGAGTTGCACCTAGAGCAGCAATGCAGCAGGAAATCTGTCCCACATCAGGTAGGGGCCAGGGTCATCAGGTGTCCCGAGTCAGAACTTGGCTAGAAAATGAGGGGACATGGGCTTTGGCCTGGAAGATTGAGATTAGATGCAAGGAAGAATGTTTAAAGGGCAGTGGGTATCCTCGGAGAGTCCCCGGAACTCCCCTTTCCTGATCTAAGGGTATGAGATAATTTAGGACCAGACCTAATCAGGGGCACAAGTAAGAGAGGCTCTTTGACTCCAGCTATCCACTGCCCACCAGGGACAGACTGGGGCCAGCCAGTGAAAGCTTCTCCTCTGCTGGCACTAAAATATCTTGTGCCACTGAGAGGCAAGAACTTCTCTCCCAGGAACAAACATGGCAGTGTTAACCGTGGCAGCCTCTAAGCCCTAGGGAGCAGGATTACCAGGGATTGCCACTTTCAGGTATAGATAACCAAAATGCGTGAATTTTTTAAAAACTAAAATCATCGTTACTTTTATAATCAGAAAAAAATTTTTTTTTACTTTAATAATCAAGTAACCTTTTCTTTTTTAACTGAAGTATAGCTGATTTACAGTGTTGTGCCAATCTCCGCTGTAAAACCATTTTTTAAAAATAACTCACCTCTCCAAGAACCACAATCATTTTGACTCCTGGAGTGTCCTGGTAACGTAACACATGATCCATGAACGTTGAGCCGGGGTACCTGGTGAGAGCAGGGAGGATATTCATGAGCAGGAGACTCGGTGAGGTGAGGTGTGTGTACCCATGTGGGAAGCACACCTGTACTAAGAACACTGTGGGGTTTTTTGTGGGTGTGCATGCCCAGTGAGGGTCCAGAGATGCCTTAGGAATAACGGGGGAGGGGGAGGTAGTAAATGGGGCACAAGGGAAGGGAAGGAAGAGGAATTAGTGAGCCCAGAGAAGTTCATACGGCAGTAGAGAGCACATGTGGGGTGATTTTAAAATATGTCCACAAGTTCTTTGAAAAAGGTGGAAACTCATGCCTCTCCTCCTGAATTTGGGTTGAGTTTAATGATTAGCTTCTAAGGAACAAAATATGGAGGAAGTCATTCTGTAACATTGACTTCCAAGGCGGGGTCATAAAAAAATTGCTTCTGTCCAGCGCTCTCCCCTGAATCGCTCGCTCTAGGGGAAGCCAGCTGCCGCGTCTTGAGGACTCTCAGCAGCCTGTGCAGAAGCCCACAGAGAAGAACCACCTGCCAGCCACGTGGATGGGTCACCTCCAGCGTGCCACATCTGACCGCCTCAACAGAGAGCCATCTGCCAGAACCGCCCAACTGAGCCCTGAAGCCTAACGCACAAGAACCATGAGGGTACACGTTTATTGTTGTTTGTAGCCACTTTGTTTTGGGGTGACTTTTTTTAATACAAAGCAAAAGATAATTAATGCAATGTACCAAGCTATATCCTAGGCGATTGCTAGAAGGTCTGTGTATAAACCAAAATATTTTTTAAAATTTTCTACTGTCACATGAGTTTGCAAAAGAGCTGTTTAAGGCCAAGTAAGCTTCAGATCTACAAGGTCCTTGTAGATCTTCGAGTGCTTCTGATATGCTCAGGGGCATTTAAATCCCAAGAGGACAGTATAACTGGCAGCACTGCCCAGACTCGTCTGACCCAGAGCCTTTCGTCAGGGAGCACCTGGGGACTAGGGTCCCAAGGCCACCTCCCTGAAGACCTCTCCCTTCTCACACAGTTGTTCCATTTGAAATGACTTGGCGGAGCCAGGAAGACTTGACAAGGTGACGCACTCTCCCAACAGCTTTTGCTTTCTGAGCCAAACAGTTGCAGTAGTGACAGCAGTAGTAACAGTAAACAGTAATGGCTAACATTTATTATGGTAATAAGTACCAGGCATTGCTCGAAGACATTACTCAATTGATGACCTACTGATTACTGTTCCTACTAACAAAAATAATGAGGACACTATCTGTGAAATAATAAGAAATATGTATGTCTCTGCTCCCAGTTACTGACACGGAGCTCTGAAAACCCTTGTAATCTCCTGAGTGACCAGGGGCGCTAGGAGCATCGTCTGTTCTGATATTTGGTCTTTGACACCGGTTCCTGACACAGCCCTCCTAAAAACTTTGTAATTTCCTTAGTCAAGGGGGTGACAGGAGTATCTTTTCTTCTCATGAGGCAACTCTTGGAGGGCTCCTGCGGTGTGTTCACCAGAGAAGGCAGGGAAGCTCCTCGCACCCAACATGCCTTGCCCTATGCACCTCTTCCATCTGGTTGTTCCTGAGTTGCATCCTTTTGTAGTAAGCCGGTAAGCTAGTGAGCAAACTTTTCCTGAGTTCTGTGAGCCCTTCCAGCAAATTATCGAACTCGAGGAGGGGGTCATGGGAGCCTCTGATTTATAGCCGGTGGTCAGAAGTACCACAGGGCTGGACTTGTGACTGATATATGAAGTTGGGGGCACTCCTGTGGGACTGAGCCCTGACCCTGTGGGACCTGACGCTATGATGCCATCTCGAAGTAGAGTGTCAGAATTGAACTGAATTGTAGGACCTCCAGTTGCTATCTGCAGAGAATCAGAGAACTGCTTGGTGTGGGAAAATCTGGCCACATTTGTGGCCAGAAGTATGAGTATGGTAGTGAGTAAAGGAACAGTTTTTCCTTTCACTCTTATTAACTACAACTAGCACTGAGTACTAACTAAGCACAGGCCCTGTGTTAGTCTCATTTAATCCTCCAACAACCCCAGGAGGTAGAGATTATGACCCTACCCATTTGCTACGTAAGGCTGATGGAGGTCTAGGGAGGGTTGGAAACCTGCCCAGGAGTGCCCCCACCCCGCCCCCGCAAACAGGGAAACTGGGATTTGAACCCCCAGGGTCTGATTTCAGAATGAGCCCTGCTAAGTAGTGCACTCTGCTGCCACCCTCCGGCCACAGCTCAGACAACAAAGGGAATTACCCCCAAAGCCCAAACACCTTTTAAAACACCTTCCTGTGTTTTTCTCTGTATTTTCTGATCTTATGCTCATGTTGGTCCTGAGACAGAGAAGAGATGCCCCACTTTATGGACTTAAGCAACATCCCTGTGTGCATGGAGCTCAGCGGCAGGCGGCGAGCAGAGATAGAGGACCTAGCGCCCTGTCCCTCAGCTGATCACCTGTCCCCGCCGATGGCCACGCCCTCGTAGACGCCATCCGTGGTCCGAGAGATGATATTGTTGAGCTCGTTGGACATGCCGCCCGAACGCGAGACATAGGCCACGCTGCCGGGGCGGTACAGCTTGGAGGCCAGGATGTTGTCCAGCATCCCGCCTGTGTTCCCAATCTTAAAGCACCCGGGCTTGATGCCACCAACCTGCAGGGGCGGAAACCGCGGTCAGGGAGGAGGGCGGGCTGATTGACCATAGAGCTCGGGGCGGGGGGGGGGGGGGGGGGGTGGTGGTCACAGAGCCCGGGATTACCCGCCCAGCCCACCCTGGCCAGCACCTGCATGTCGGGGTTCCTGCTGAGGAAGACTCTCTTCTCCCCATCAACAGACATCACACAGAAAAAAGGGAGCCTTATTGGTAAAACGTGGCTTACGACTGCAGATTTGGAGGTGTACACTCAGGGTCAGGTCGCCTCTTCTGCTCCAAAAGGGCAACAGCACCCAGTAAAAGTGTCTGATGCAAGTGTGCACCTCTGCTCAAGATCACCCTCTGTCTCCAAGATGAAAGGTCCCTTGCTTAGCTCAAAAAGCTTACGCTTGAGGACATGGGGAGGGGGAAGGGTAAGCTGGGACGAAGCGAGAGATTGGCATGGACATATATACACTACTAAATGTAAAACAGATAGCTAGTGGGAAGCAGCCGCATAGCACAGGGAGATCAGCTCGGTGTTCTGTGACCACCTAGAGGGGTGGGATAGGGAGGGTGGGAGGGAGGTGCAAGAGGGAGGGGATATGGGGATGTATGTATACATACAGCTGATTCACTTTGTGATACAGCAGAAACACACCATTGTAAAGCAAGTATACTCCAGTAAAGATGTTAAAAAAAATTCTTAGCTTCAGCCAAATTTTTAAGGCAACAACTAAATAAAAACAAACAACAAAAACAAAAAAACATTCACGGGGCCATTTTTTCTTATGTAAAGGCCTTTGGGTCAAAAGTAAGGTCCCTAGGTAGACTTTTCTTTGGTTTACAGTTGAAGGAATAATCAAAGACCATGCTATGGTTGTCTGAGGGTGGACACTTAAAAAAATCTTGTTAGCCCCTCGAAACTGTAAAGGTGATATGGTCTGCGGAGAGAGCTCTTTAAAAAATTAACTGGAAGCGGACAGGGAATTCCCTTGCGGTCCAGTGGTTAGGACTCAGCACTTCCACTGCCAGGGCCTGGGCTCGATCCCTGGTTGGGGCACTAGGATCCTGTAGGCCGCACGGCGCAGCCAGAAAAAAAGAATTCACTGGAAATGGACAGCCTGACTTTCAACAGGTATTCTCTCAATCTTTTCAAACTAGATGGGAGACAGTAGCGTCAGCAATGAGCTTCCTACAGGCCCAGAAGTGGAAGGGATGCTCACGGTGGCAGGTCCAATGATGGTCACTCCCTTCTGCTCTGCCTTCTTGATCAGCTTCCTCGTGAGGGCCTCGGGGATGCCTTCAGCTATGATGGCGATGGTCCGGATCTAGGGCACGAGGATAGTCCCTTCCCGTTATCATTTCACCACTTGAGATGTCGAGGCAGTGACCATTCCAGAACCCATCTCCCAGGCCCCCTTCCAGGACTAATGATAACAATATGCACCCCCTTCTTCCCACAGGCCTCTGTTCCTACCCTGCTCATTCAACCCTCCCCCCAAAGAGAGGCACCCAAAACTGCGCTCCATTGGTTAACACCACAGTGAGTCAGTAACCAAGTGGAACAAATGTTTCTGAAAACTTGCTGTAGTCAAAACTGTTATATTCTCACCTATCCAAAAACTCATGAGACTCAGCCCCACCTGTTTCCCACGTGTCCAGGTGCCGGAGCATAAAGCAGCTATCTAGGGCCATCCCTGCTGTGCCCTCTGAGGCTCTGACTCTACATTCCCACAGGACAAAACCTTGATAGAAACAAGCTGCTTCCACACTTGCACCAGAGAGTGGGGCTGAGGGAGAAGCCAGAGGGGGTGGGGGTGGGGGGGAAGATCCAAGGCAAACTTTTTCTATAAAGGACCAGATAGTGTTTTGGGGTCTGTTGGTCATGTGGTCTCTGTGGTAACGACTGAATTTTGCCTCTGCAGCATAGAAGCAGCCACGGACAATATGTAAATGAGTGAGCATGGCTGTGTTCCAATAAAACTGTATTTACAACAGGCAGGGGGCTGGGTTTGGCCCTTGCACTGTAGTTCACCAACCTCTGTTCTAAACTAGAAAAGCCACTCATTTTTAGCAGGTGTGTTTTCTTTTTTGCTTCATTGAGATATCAGAACAAGTTTACTCCAGTCACAAACTGAAGTAAGCCAGTCTGGGATCAGACAATAATTTTGAACAGAAATCTCAGTATCTTAATCCCTAAGGGCTCTTACAAATCAGTAACAAAAAAGATAAACAGCTCAACAGAGAAAAAGGAGGCGAGGCCACGTCACAGAATGCAAATGGCCAATACATATTTTCGAAGCTCACCTTAGTTAATAATCAAAGATATGCAAATTAAATAGAATGCCTATCATTTTGTCAAGTATGTACGTTCCTTACGTCCAAGCGTTCAATGTTGGCAAGGGTACAGAGAAACAGGCATTCTCATGCTAGTGATAGGCGTTTATGTCCCCAGTTCTGGCCTTTTCTGGAGGGCCCCTGGGCAGGATGGATCAAAGGCTTTCAAATCTGCAAATTCTGATGCAGCAGTTTGACCTCGAGACATTTACGCTGGGGAAACAATTAAGGATCTATGCTCATCATGAGACTTGAAAAAGCAAAAATGATGTTGCTGGTAAGTATTGATGTGGAAAGAGTCACTGAAGGATTATAAAACAGATACAGCGTTATTCCATTTGTTCAAATCCAGAAAAAAGGTGTGAATAAGGATGTACTCAAACGTCAGCAACCATACTTCTGGGAAATGAGACCCGAGGTATTTACCCTCTTCTTCTTACTATCAACATTTAATTCTTTTCTATAATAAATACGTAACAATTTTACAATAAGCAAAAAAAGTGCTTTTGATCCTGTTTTGAAAGCCAGTCTCAGCACAGAGAGGACCTGGCGGAGGCAGACGGCCCCGGACTGACTCTCTGCCAGCCCGGGTAAGCAGCCCACCAACCCTTGGTGACTACCTTGCCTCCTGAAGATCAGGTCTCCAACCACTATCCCCCAAATCACTGGCCAGTCCCGAGTCCCAAGGCCTTTGTCGCAGCGGACGCCATTCAGGGCGCCCCTGCCTCCTGCCCCAGGGCGCAGCGAGCTACCTGTGCGTGATTCATGGTCTCCATGGTGCTGTCATAGGCTGAGCGCAGGGAGGCAAAGCTGATCAGCACATCCACCTCCGGGTGCTTCTTCATGGCATCAGCCATGTTCTTGAAGACGGGGATCAGGATCTCCTTGTGACCCCAGTAAAACTTCTGTTTGTGGTCCCCGCTGTGAGGAAGGCAGAGGAGGGGTCAGGACACTCTTACCCTGCCAGGGCTCGGGAGGGGCTTCACCCGGAAGGCGGAAAGGCAGGGTCTGCCTTCGAAGAGTTTAGTCTGTGGGGGAAAAAGATCCCCCAGGAACATCGACCGCCCCGTCTGGGGTGGGCAGATGCTTCTCGGGCAAAGGGGACAATCCAGGGCTCGCCCAGCTCTGTGCTGCTGCTGGAGGAGATGGGATGAGGACATCCCGCTCAGTGGCCGCGTCCAGCCTCCCTGCCGTGCGCGACTCACGTGAAAGGGTAGACCATGGCAGCCACCGAGGGCTCGTCGCGGGAGCAGACGTAGTCAAAGTCCAGCATGCCCTGCACGGCCCGGGTCTGCATGCCCCACACGATGGCCTTGGTATGGCGGCTGAAGAGGGTGGCGCTCTTTCCTGGGGGGCAGAGACAGAGCGAGTATACCCAGAACACACCCCCCGGGGGCTGCCTGCCAGACCCCTCCACGCCCCACGTCCCGCGAGGGCGAGGCGTCAAAACTGCAAAGGAATGTCAAGAAGACGGAACTCTGAGAACGTGGGGGAGGAGGCGCCTAGATTTCTTCTGGAAAGAGGTGGCAGAGAGCGCAAAATGAACTGAGGGAACCTGCCTGGCTGGCAAAGGGCTCAGCAGGGAACAGACAGCAGAATTCCTACAGGACCTGCTCAACTTCACAGGAAAGGTATGTACATGCAAATGAGGGCTCGATCAATTATTTTTAAAGTCACCAGAAAAAAATGTTAAGCTCTCCCAATTTGGGTGACCGAAAGTTTTTTTTTTTTTAAACTTTATTTCTTTTCGGGGGGCGTGGGCATGCGGGATCTTCGTTCCCCAACCAGGGATTGATTGAACCTGTACCCCCTGCAGTGGAAGCACGGAGTCATTTGGTTTTTTTGGGGTTTTTTTAATTTTTAATTTTATTTATTTGTTATGCAGCAGGTTCTTATTAGTTATCTATTTTATACATATTAGTGTATACATGTCAATCCCAATCTCCCAATTCATCCCACCACCACCCCACTGCTGCTTTCCCCTCTTGGTGTCCATACGTTTGCTCTCTGCATCTGTGTGTCTATTTCTGCCCTGCAAACTGGTTCATCTGTACCATTTTTCTAGGTTCCACATATATGCGTTAACATACGATATTTGTTTTTCTCTTTCTGACTTAGGAAGCATGGAGTCTTAACCACTGGACCACCAGGGAAGTCCCTTGGACTTTTTAAAATTAAAGTATAGTTGATTTACAATGTTGCATTAATTTCTGCTGTACAGCAAAGTGGCTCAGTTATACATCTATATATTCTTTTTTATATTCTTTTCCACTATGGTTTATAAAAGGACACTGAATATAGTTCCCTGTGCTATACCGTAGGACCCTGTTGTCTACCACAAGACTTCAAACAGCTCCCCAACAATCCTTATCGCCTGTGAACTTGGACATAAGCCAGCTCGGGACAGGATTTGAATCCTCTTGATTCCAGGTCAGCGTAGGTCCAATGAAGAGGTCTGCTGTAGCCTGATCCTAACTGACCTTCCACCTGACCTTCTCCCCACAGCCTCCTCCCAGGTGGCTCTTTCCTGCTCGGAACAATGCTCTTGGACAGGCCGGCAGGAGAGGGGCGGAAAGGGGCGTCAGGAAAGGGGTGAGGGGAACGACAAGAGCTGGCGGAAGTGCATTCCTCCTGAGCTGTCGCCCCAGACAGGCAGGTCACCTGACCCTCCTGCTTTCTGCTGGAGAAAAGTAGCCCACAGGGGACGTTCTCAGCTCCCCCAAGGAAAATAACGCAGAGAGCTCAGGGGCATTGGTATTAATTAACCTACTGTACTAGCACAGGCTTGGCTAAAAGAGACCAGTTTCCCAAGGCATGTAAGATTCTCATCCCTACGCAGGCTTGCCTCTTCCATCACAGCCATAAGCTTCTCACGACAGAAGGCTCCTGCTGGTGCAAACACCCGGGATCTACTGTGCCCTGGACCCATCTGGGTTCCAATGAGACGTGAGATCACAGAACAAGGGAGGCCACCTAATCCAGTTCCCTCACTTTCCAGTCCCAGAAAACTGAAGGCCAGAGTTGCCAAATGACGAAGATTGTAGGTCATCTAGCATCGGAGCCAGGATTCTGTCCTAACCTGAGATGCAGCTCAACTGTGCAACTGAGGAGGGATATAAAGCCAGCACGGCCCCACCACTCCCCATCCTCGGGGAGCCCACATCCCCAAGAGTCGGCACGCACACAAGTGCACATACACCCATCTGTCCACCCGGGAGGCTACAGAAATCAGGACAAGGCCTGGAATCTCTACAAACCCACCCGCACTTCCAGCTCGAACGGGGGCAGAACTGGAGCTCTCAGAGCACAGAGAAGGCAAAGCTGAAGGTGGCACTCGTCAGCCCAGCAGCAGCACAGATGGAGGCCCCAGAGAGAACCTGTGCTCCGGGGCTAAGCCCCCACCAGGCTCCTCTACTGGCTCTGCTGTCCTGGCCCAATCTACCCTCCCTTCCTGATCCACCGCCATCCTTCCTCTCCCACGTCTCAGCACCGCCCAGGACAGTAAGACTAAACCCCACCTCCACCCTCCACAGCCAAGAGCTCTCACTGAGAGTCTGCCCCCGTTCCTTCTGTCCTTCTGCGCAGGGCTCAGCCTCAGGTCTGGTCTTTTAGGTAACAGTGGATGCTGCCAGAGGTAAGGGAGGAAGGGCTACTTGACCTTGCCTAGTTACCCCTTTCCTCTTCTTAGCAAGGAGTCAGAGGTCATCATTACGAAACCCCCCTTCACCAGAAACTCCCCTTCCCCAGAGCGGGGGATCGCTCACAGCTGTCAATGTCAAAAAGGTAAATGAAGGCGCTGATGCTTTGAACCGATTCACCTATTCACCTCGGTCAACAGATGAACGTGTACAAGTTTGTGTGAACACACACAGAAAATGTCCCTGCTAAACAGTGACCTCACACACCAGACAAAGCCCAGTCTCTCCTCCAGATTTACTGCACACCCTTCTGGGTCTCTCTCTCTCCTTCTCCATTCTGTCTTCCACCCAAATCCCAGAGAAATCTAAACTTGTCCCTGGTGCTGGGAGTCTGGGCTGAAGTCGGTGGTGGTGAGGCTGAGGTGGGAAAAGAAAACGAGGACATCATGGGATGTAGATGAAAATCAGGTGGTCAGTGGCTCCCCTTCTGGCCCGCTGGCTCTGCCACGCCCCCTTCAGTTTCCATGGCTCCCTCTTTCCCAGGAGGACCCTCCCTCCTCGGCTCCACCCACTGCCCAAGGCTGTGGGCCTGGCTCTGGCCCCTCTTGCGCTCTCCACCCCCTCCCACGTATGGAGTCACAGCCCCACGGCAAGGAAAGCGGGGGTGTGAAATAAGCAGGGGTGGGAAAGAAAGGAGAGCGAAGACTAGGACTTGGGGCAGGCCACACCAAGGCAGGGACAGAAAGTATACCAGACAACACTGCAACCCACCGGGGACGGGGAGACAAAGCACACCGTAAGACTGTAACCCGCTATCAAGCCACACGCGGAGCTGGGGGCATCCTACCTTGCAGGGATCTTGGACCTGGGACTGAATCTGTCAAAGAAAATGACCAAGGCAACTGAGTGACCCGCTGATGGCTGGAGGCTTTGGAGGGAGCGGGTGGGAACAGGGAGGGGTCCATGGACAAGCCTTGCAGGGCTGCTGCGCTCACCGTCTCTTGTCTATTCACAACAGACAGGAGCAAGGCCAACAGAAGAGAGACCCCCGATCAGCAGAGTGGAGGCAAGAAGGGGAGAAGGCCCACAGAGCGCAGAGAGGAGCAAAAGCACCAAGGCCTGGAGGGTGTGCTGAGTACCAAAGGCCCAGGCCCTCCAGAGGGACAGCAGGCCCGCTCCCACCCTCTTGACCTGTTTTGTCCCCATGAAGCACAATGAAGATGATTAGGCCGAGGGACTGGACCTGTCATTCTGTGCTGTGGACAAAGCTACCGGTTTGGGGACTGCAGGGCGGTGGCTTCCAATCTTGAGCGCCTGGAGCCAGTGTCACTATTTCACAAGATGCCTTAAGCACGCTCCGTCCGTCCCGGGAAGAGGCCACAGGCCACACAGGCCATGTCAGCCCAGCGGTAACTAACACAGGTTACCTAGTGCTGGTGCAAGGGCTGGCTGGCAGGGATCACGTCTCTCATGAATCACAGGAGGGACAGACGAGCAGGCAAAGCACAGACAGGCTGGGAGACAATGTGCGCCCTTGCGGTGGGCTCACCGGAAGGGACTGTCCTGGGAAGAGCCCCAGGATGGCTGGGGGCGCGGGCGCGGGAGTTCTCTGCCGTTCTGAGCTTTGGGCTCCTGCCGTCCACTCAGGAGGAGAGGCTGAGGGACCCACCTGGTATTTCTGTAACCCTGTCTCCTCCGCAGCCTCCCTGCCCAGCCTCCCTGCCCAGCTCACACACCCCACAGAAGGGGGCGGAGGGGAAGACAATGGGGAGTGGGGTGACCCAGGCGCAGCGTGGGCCCTCAGCACCAGGAGAGCCCACGGGGAAGGCTCCAGCCACCACTTCCTCGCGTCTGTTCCCATCCCATGCACCATGCCCAAAAGCAAAGCCCAAACCGCTTTCCATCCACCTCTGCTGGCCCAGCGGGGCCCAGGAAGGGAAGGGGGACAGGAGGGTCCTGAAACTGCTGGGAGTTACCTAGTGGCATGGCAGGCTTGGCCTTCTTTGCAGGTGCCACCTCATCAGCCCTGGACTCAGAAAAAGACGCCGTCCTGCTGGGGGCTGGAGTCTGGGGGAACAAGGAGAGAGAAACAGTCGCAGGGAACAGCTGGAAAAAAAGCTACCGGTCATTAAGGCCCCAAAGAACTCAGGTAACAAGAACTATGCACAGCTCTGTTCTCTACAAGCTGCTTCCAAAAGAACTAGTTAACAACCCTCTGAGATAGGAATTAGTATTGTCCCCAAGCCACAGGTGAGCAAACTGAGGTTCTTGGCGATACCCACCAAGGTCCCTCCCTTGAACTCAGGTCTGATTAAAAAATCCCTGGTCTTTCCGTGACACTACTTTGATAGGGCAGAAAAAACTGGCAGAGATACAGAAACCAACCACATACTACCTTCTCCCCATACCTCCCCAGTGCCCCCAAAAAGCTGGGGACCGTGCCCAGGATGGGATGGGATGTGAGGGGCGACAAAGATGACTCTGCAGGCTTTACGGCAGAGGAAGACTGGCACCTACCGACGTGCTCCCGCTGGCGTTGAGGAGGAAGTTTGCAGTGTGGGCCGCTGTGGGCGGCTGATTGGGGATGGGCCGATGGCCCAGGGCCATGCCCACAATGGCCGTCATGTGAGTCTCAGTGCCAAACACGTGGATGGGGATCCCAGTGGTCTTCCCTGTGAGGGACGGAAAAGGATCCATGGTTCAAGTCTCCTAATAAGTGCCTTGCAAGGAAGGCCACATGACTGGCAAGGCCCCTTCAGAGCCCGCCCGATGTCTGGCGCTTTCTGTGCAAGACCAATTATCCCAGGAGAAGTTGGTGGTCATTATCTTCACCATCAAACAAAACTCTGTAAAGGGTACCTGCCAGTAAGAGCAAGAAAGAGCCTTACAGACACTCTCCAGTGACCACAGGCAGCACGAGAGCCTGCGCTCCTCACGTTCCCCGGCTCTCCGACCCCCTCCAGATTTGTCGCCCGTGGCCACCACGCTGCAGCCACCCAGGCCCGGCCTCTGTTCCTCAACAGCCGGGCTCCTTTCCCCAGGGCTCTGGCCCTGTTCCTTCCTCTGCATGGAGCTGTCACCTGGCTGTCACTCAGCTCAGCTCAAGTGCCACCTCTTGGGAAAGGCCTTCTCTGACCTCGACAGTCGCTCCCCTCCACACCGCCCTGCCTGGAGATCCCCACCAAACAGCCTCTTGTTCCAGCCGCTGTTTACTTGTTCATTGTCCCGTGAGTTGAACGTCCCAGGCATGACTGAGTAACATTCACCGTGCTGTTCCGAGGGCTACGTCCATGGCAGGTCCACAGTTTCAGGTGAAAACTAGGACTTGGTAACACTTCAAGTGACCTAGGTGGGTTAGTGTTTGCCATGGATATCAGATTTGGGGAAATGGGAAGGTGGAAAGGTTGTCTCTCTTGTTAGAGGGCATGATCACCGAGCAGGAGTGTCTCATATCCTCACCCTCACACCCCCCCGCCCCACACATAACTGCTCTTAGCAACGGGGTCGCGCTGCACTCAAGACCAAAGCTGCTGGTTCTATCAGGTCAACTCAGGGAGACCCAGTCTTAGTCCTCACTGACGTCACATGGTCCCCAAGTTCTTGACGGCTCTGAGTCTGAGGTCTCAGGAGCCTGCAGGAGATGCCCAAAATGCAGAAGGAAGAAAGGAAACCAAAATGGACCCACATCCTCTCTGCCCTCACCTCAGCGAGGGGCAACTCCCTCCGGTTCTATCAATTACCAGACCCCTCCCTCCATCCAGGCCACCAGCGGTCGGGGCCTGGACACTTACCACTGTCTCCCTCCTCCGCCCCCCAGTCCAGGGCACCACTCTGCCCTAGAGGCTGCCGCAGCCTCCTAGGTGGTCCCCCTGCTTCGACCTGGCTGCCCTCTGGTCTTGTCTCCACCCAGCAGCCTAAACAACCTTCTCAAACCTAAGTCAAATGGTGTCACTCCTCTGCTCAGTCTTCCAGCAGCTGCCAGGGTCACAGCCAAGTGCCCACGGGACCTGTTCTAGCCCCGCGCATATCTGCTCCCTCGGCCTCTCTGCCTCCATCCCCGGACCCCCTGCCTTTGCTCTCCCGACCCCAGTCCCTCAGCCCTCCCAGCTGGTCCTACCCCAGGGCCTTGGGACTTGCCCTTTCCTCGGCAGACAGTCACCACTGACTGCTCCCTCCTCCAGGTCTCTGCTCAAATGCCACCTTTCTGGTCGAGCGTTCTCCGATTGCCTCATTTAAAACTGCCCTGTCCCCTCCCACAGATGCTAGAGGCACAGATGTCCCGCCCCTTCTCCCTGCTCATCTTCCTTCATGCCACCTGACACTGCAGTCACTGTTCTCAACTGCACGAGGGCTCGCTGCCCGTCATCTGTCGCACGTGGCTGTGACCCCAGGGTTCAGCACAGGGCCCGGCACACAGCAGGCCTCCTACAATTATTTGTTAAGCGAACAGCTGAATGAAAATGCCTTCCTGCCCATTCTGAGTTTAGGTTTCGGTCAGGTGCTCTGTGTCAGGAGGGCACAGAACAGCAGCAGAAGCGAGCTGCACCTCCAGAGGCGGGGGGGAGGGCACGGAGCCACTGGAAGACTGACTCTTGCAGGAATCCCGAGGAGGCGTGACACTCAGGGTGGGAGAGACAGAAAAGGTTCCCCATCTTACCGACTTCTCCCATCACCCGTAAGCCCTCCTGGTAGTTGGGGCCACCTCTTCGGACAAAGATCGTGACCTCGTGCTCCTTCAGGGGGCCCTGGTAATCTCGAATCGCTCTCACGATGCCCTGGAAGCACCAAGGGACAACAGACATGCGACCAGAATGAACGCAGCCATAAAGCAAGCGTTCATAACCACGGGAAACAAATGGCCCAGGGCGTAGATTACAAGGGCTGCTGGGAGCTCCCTGGTGGTCCAGTGGTTAGGATTCAGCGCCTTCACTGCCGCGGCCCAGGTTCAACCCCTGGTCGAGGAACTGAGATTCCACAAGCCGTGCGGCACAGCCAGAAACAAAACAAAACGGAAAAAACAGGGCGGCTTCTCACAAAGCACGGCCGGCCCTGGCACTCAAGAATTTTACACGTGTTGCACACACAAGCGACCCGAAGGCCCAGGACAAGCAACCACTGTTAATGGTGCTGAGGTGAGAACATGGGGCACCTAGCGGTGACACCCCTCGATGCGCGGGGTGCTGGGCCTCCAACGCCAGTGGGGCTTTGCTGGTCTCTCTTATCCCTATCTACAGTCGTTCTTGTTCTCTTATTGCAATTTTGGAGGAAACTCTATACCGAGGTCCTATGCAAGAGCTGTCAGGGTGATCAGGACATTGTCTACTTAAATGTCAAAGTCCTACAAAAGCTTCTTCAAGTGATTTGGGGGAAAAGCATTGCAATGGGTATCAACTTTGGAAACGTGGGAGCATGTACAGGTGTGGACCAGTTTTGTCTCTCCAGATGGAGGGCAAGTTTACTGAGTCTACGTTCTGTCGCTCATGGCATTTCACGGGAAGCTCTACACACAGTTCCTGCTCCAGACATAACCGCCCTTACCGACGGCGCTGCCTTTATTACACGCTGCTCAGAAGTTAAAACAAAGCTGTCGAGATTCACCTGTGTCAGATCTGTTTGTTGAATCAGGTCCAATTAGGGACCTGTTTTAGGCAGGACTGGCGAGGCCTGGTCCCCTCCTTCTCGAGAGCTCAGACTTTCAAGACTGACATTTATTTATGCATTATTTTCTTTCTTTCTTTTTTTTTTGCGGTACGTGGGCCTCTCCTGTTGCGGAGCACAGGCTCTGGACGCGCAGGCTCAGCGGCCATGGCACACGGGCTTAGTTGCTCCGCGGCATGTGGGATCTTCCCGGACCGGGACACGAACCCGCGTCCCCTGCATCGGCAGGCAGACTCTCAACCACTGCGCCACCAGGGAAGCCCTATGCATTATTTTCAAAGCTTATGTGGCACTACCAGATGGAAGACACCCTTTTGAAGGGCTTCAGTGAGCACCTGACAGGATGGGATAAGTGGCTCCTGAGGCGGCCCCCTTGAAGGGGAGGAGTCTCGAGACACGTTAGCTGTCATCCTTCTTGACCGGCAGCCACACTTTCTTTAAACTGGGGCCCACGCCCCTGACTTGTGCACAGGGACCCAGGCTGACGGGCCTCTGGCTGGAAGAGCAGGAGCCCCAGGGCATCAGACACTTCCTCATGCCAACCTTTTGGAGAAGGGGCAGATGATTGGGAAACAGAAACGCTAGGAGGTGCAGAGAACCCAGAGTCTTACAACAGAGTGTTGGAAATGAGATCAGTCAAGCCAGTTTTAGAAGAATTGGTCCTGAAAGGGGGGGAAGGCAGAAATTCCCCTTCTCCCCACACTTCAGATGGGAGAATTATGGCCCAGCGAGGGTCGGCTGCTTGGCCAGAGACACACAGGTTCGGATCCAGATCCATCCCAGTGTCTTGTGCATCCCTAGGTCAAAAGCCCCTCCCCCGGACTGGGTAACTGATGGGAACCTGCTTCTGTCTCAAACCTACTTGCACAGAAACTTCCCTTCCCTGCTCCCAACCCACCCACATTCCCCTGCAGCTGGTTACCTTGAATGTGGCGGCCACATTGGTGAAGTTGGCGATGCTGCCTCCGATAATGAGGATCTTGCCTGGGTTTGGAGCAAGAGAAGTCAAAAAAAAGGTTAGAAAGGTAGACTTAGGCATCATAGAAATCCAACTGAGAGAGCGCTCTCTCCTGAGTGAGCGTCCCCCAGCTGTTAGGAGATACCAGTGCAGAGGCGGGGGGAGCAAGCTGGTCTCTCCTGATGCCTGTTCAGTGTCACCAGCTCAACTCTCCGTAACCTATGCCACCAAGCAGGCGGCTGATCCAAGCCCAGAAAATCTCAATTTCTTTTTCTGGCTGCATCGAGCAGCTTGTGGGATCCTACTTCCTGACCAGGGATCAAACCCGGGCCCTTGGCACTGAGAGTGCGGAGTCCCAACCGCTGGGCGGCCAGGGAATTCTCGAACCCACAGAATCTCTACATCATTCCTAGCTGGCATCTAGAAACCCAGCTTGGTTTTTGGATACCCCTGGTGGGAATCTCTATCTGGCTCAAGGGAAGGGGAACTGGTATGTGTGGTCCCAAAACACAGGACAGGTGATACAGGAAAGCTGGGAATCACACAGCCCAGACGATAAATGTGTAAGTGAGTCGCTAAGAACCGCGTTACAGCAGTCAGCAAAAGCATGCCACCACCGCCTCCCCCCTTGCACCTACTCATAGGGCTGTATACATCCATCCATTCCTCGCCCCCTCGGAGCCCCCAGTCTGACAGACCCTGTCACTGCCCATTGTGCAGTCAGGGAAACTGAGGTCCAGAAGTTAAATAACTAGCCCCAGGTTGCAAAGGACCAGGAAAACCCTGGTGCCTCACAGCCCAGCCAAAGCTGTCCCCACCGAGGACGCTGGGCTGTCCCGGGGAAGGAGCGCGTTGTCTCACCATCGGGGTGCTTCTCGCGGGTCATGAGGGAGAGGATCGTCTTGGCATAGTCATAGGTCTGCTGCTCGCTGGGGGCGCCCGAGTACTCCCCGTAGTTCGCTAGCTCGTTGACACCCCCTAGGTCGCAGATGGTATCGCTGCCAGGGAAACAAGGAAGTCAGTGCTGGCTCCAGCTTGAGTGGCAGAGGGTGGCGGCCTGGTGCCTGGGAGGCCACGCAGAGGCCCCTGAAGCCTTGAGGCCGGGCAGCCTATGGACCTCAGACCCTCAAGGCCCAAACAAGTCATACTTGAAGGTTAACTGTCCTGCATCATACTCTCCCGGGGGGCATCCTCCCAGCCCTGCCCAAGACTTCTACGAAGTGTAAAAGTGTGACTATTCATACAGGCACTACACCACCTGGAAGGACACCCAACGTGGTGACCTGGGAGGGGGAGGGGTGGTGACACAGCCAAGCAAAATTCACTTTCTGGTTCATTTTCTGTATTTGTTGTACTTTTGCATGGAGCACATATCACTAATGATAAGAATTATAACTAATAACTTCATTTTGAAGCAAAGAAGAAGGTTGCAGAGATGCTGTGTAGGCCCCTCTGGGATGCCCCACGAGTCCTGCTCTGCACCGAGCGGGGGGAAACTGGAGACCCCGAGGTGAAGCCACTTGATCCAGGCCACATGTGGGAAGCCTAGGTGGACCTGGCTGCCATCCCCTCAGCAGCCCTCTCAGTCACCTGTACACGACCGAGGCGCCACCTCCGGCCACCATGGTCCAGATCCTCCCCTTGGGGTTCAGCAAGGTCAGCTTCAAGCTTGCCCCACTTTTGGCATCCAGGTCTGCGATGTAGGCTTCCTAGGGACCAGACAGCAACAGGTGGGCCCTGGGGGCACACCCTTCACCAGGTCACAGATCCCAGGACCCCTCCCCTTCTCCTGGAGTCGTATGAAGAAGTCCTCCATTGCCTTCACAGTGTCAGGGAGAAGGGGCTGTGCAGGGCCTCATGTGCCTGGGACAAAACGTGATGCCATCTCCAAGCACCAAAACCCCCCACAGCCAGTCACCACCTGGAGACAAACTTCCCAAGTCCTTTCCGACTTCAAGTCCTTGGCTCTCTGCCCAAGTCCCAGGCCTCGCTATGTCACTCTGCTTCTAGCATGGCCCCCACTCCCAGCATCTGCCTGCCTAGCTCATCCCGTGCTGTGCCCCCCAGGCCCCATCCCTCCCCCCAGCCCAGCCTCTTCCCTTGACCTGGGTTCCATCACACATGCCTGATGCTGTGGCGAGGACCTCTCAGAGGATGGGGTGGGAAGGAGCAATTAAAATTCTCAGCAAGTGGCCGAGAGAACTACCTTCCTGGCAGGATTCGGGGAGCCACTCAGAATTACTGAGAAACAACAAGTCACGTCATGAGCGCAGGGAGGTTGATTGAGAGGGGAGTCTAAAAGGATCTCCGGCCGGGATTCAGGGGCTTGGCTGACCCCCACACCCTCCTCCTCCAGGGTGTTTAAAAAATTAAATGGCTCCTGGCCTTCCTTTCCTGGCAAATACATAGCCCACAAGGGTTGCCAAATGCTCATAGGAGATCAGTCACTCCCCCACCCCGCCGGTCCCCCTCCATCTCCTCCCCAAACCAGCCTTACCTCTGGATAAGCCTCCCGCCCGAAGGGGGGAGGGAACTCTATGTCACCCCACTTCACTTTGCAGATGTAGTCGGCGGTGGCGTCCACCTTGGCTGCCAGGTCAAGGACGTAGACGCCATCTTTGGTCACTACTTTAAGAAGAAAAAGAAAAAAAAAGCAAAGAAGAGGCAATCAGACATGGGCCCTAGCCGAGGTGACCATCAACCTCCAACCCCCTCCAGACTTCCCCACACATCACTCCCATGGGGGACCACCCAGGCCTAACGACTCTCCAGCTCAACTAGAAACCAGATTGGTCCTTATGGGGACAGAGCTTTTCCCCCATTCAAGGAAAAACAAATTCTACAAGACCAGTCCCCGCTCCCTGACCTGTAGGTACTAGGGCAGGAACGTCTGTTTCAGTTGCCATGGCAATTTTTAAGCATTTTTACAAAATGCTATACTCCATGCCTTAAATGTCTAACTATTCATCCACCACAACCCCGCTATTTACAAAAAAAGTGTCTAAGGCACAGTCTCTAAGGCCCCCGGGTGCACACACCAGGGTCTCCTAGGGTCCAGCGAGAAGTGGGAAGCCATGGGCACACTGGGCCCCCAGCAGCAGGATTCATTTACTGCCGCCTCACTGGAGTCCATTTCCCTTTCCCCCAGGGCCATTTAGCTAATTAAGTCAGCACAGAGCCATCTGGTCCATTAGAGGGACTACGTCCCTAGCTGGAATCTGAATCAGGACTTTGCCCTATGAAGCCCTGGCCAGAGCCAGCCCGCGCCATCTGCCTCCTTCACAGCGCGAGAGGCTTCGCCGAGGTCTTTCCAGCCTTGGGGGTCAATGATGGACCAACTCCTGGAGGTGGAAGCGGGGAGGGGGTCTCCGAGGCACCAAGAGGAAGGAAGGGTCTGACCGGTCAGGCGGATGCAGGGGCGGCTCAGCTCCTGGTAGAACAGCCTAACCCACTGGCAGCAAGAGCCACAGGGCAGAGTCAGATCACAGCCAGGACTTCCCCAGCACAGAAGAAAGAAAGAAACTGGAGTTGGCGAAGAGGAATGACTGTGGCCTCCTGAGAGCTCAGGAACAGGAGCCCGGAGATCCCTCCGCCCACGCACAGCTGTCTGCGCTGCCCCCTGCAAGTGGGGGTCTGGTCCTCGGAACGTCAAGGCCAGGGTTACCATAAGTACTCAGACTCTGCCCTGTCCCACCCCAGCAGAGACAGTTACCAAGGGGGTTGATCTCGAGGTAGGTGAAGTACAGATCCTCATAGAAATTGAAGAGGCCGGAGATAAAGCTGGCTAGAATCCTACAGGGGGAGGCAGAGAGGGACTGTCAGTCCGTGGCGGAGCGGGCTCAGAAGCAATCTCTCACTGCCTCTGACAGCTCCACTTGCCAACAGCCACCCCGCTGACCCCTCACTTTCCGCTCCAAACCCCGCTCCCCAGACATCACTCTTCAGCCGCTGAGGCGGAAGGGAGCTGTCAGGCATGCAGCAGGAGGGGGACATGCGCCAGACAGAAGGGGCACGGAGGTGAGGGACACTGACGCACGTTTCAGTCTGAGCCGGCCTCCCCTCCACCCGCAGCATCCCTCCTGGGGACGGGCAGTGGCGGTGCCTGCCTTTTGCTCCCCACCTTCCGGCCAGATGCTGGGGCGGCGCAGTGGGTGCCCAGACAGGGATAGACCACTCTGCTTTCCCCATTCTGCGCCCAGAGCTGTCGGCCTTCCCCGTTCCTCCGCTGCCACCTCCCTGCCATCCCTCTCACGCAACTCTTTCTTGTCTTTGGGGGCGTGGACCAACAGGTGTTTCTTGATGCCCTCAAGATTCAGCTTCTCGTCCACACCAACGAGCAGTTTCTGGGCTTTGGCGTCCACGTCACCCACATCCACCCCGCCTTCGTGGTGGAACAGGACGTAGTCCCCTTCTCGGGTAGCATAGATGCAGACATAGAACTCCTCCTCCTTACGGGGGAAGAGAGCACCACGTGGGTGAGGGGCCCAACCCCGGTGGTATCATTTCTAAGACCTCATAGACACCTCTCACAAGGTAAGAGCAGGTCACCATCTTCCCCTTGAGGACAAGAGACAAGAGGCCACTGCCTTGCTGGCTGACAGTCCAGACTGAGCCAACGTGACCTGCTCTGGGGGAAGGGGTCCTGCCTTCAAGTCCTTCTCACCCCAGCACTGGGAAGTCCCCTCTGTTACCAACCTTGATTCCTTCCTGCTGCAAACTAAGCCCTTTCCTTCATCTCTGGGCTCCCTGCTCCGTAGCACCCTCAAACCCTCAGCACCGCTTCAGAGACTCTGGTCCCTTTGGTTTTTCTCCAGCAGCTTGATTTCTCCTTCATCATTTTAGGGTCAACAGGCACAAAGCTCCCAGAGGGAGAAGCCCCAGCTAGGAGCCACTTCCCACATACCTGAGTGTGGGGGACGAAGGGTTCGATCAGAAAGTTCTTGAGGAAGCCTCTGGCCTTGCCAACCTACAGAGATTGAGGGAGGTAAAGCTTAGACCAGAAGACATGTCTTGCTCGCAGGGCAGGAGGAAGGATCGCCCTCTGGTCCCTCCACCTCGCCCTCCCATCGGAGGCGGGGCCCAAGCACTACTGCCACAACACCTGCCAGAAAGAGATCTTTCCAGAAACCAGGGCAACGGGCTCAAGAAGTCTTCATGAGGTCTCCTCTTCCATCCACCACCTCGTGCCAGCTACACTTCAACACTGACCTCACACATCCTTTCCTGCCTCCTCTGGAGGAGGATAAATGAGCTGCAGCAACACCCCGCCCCCAGAGCAGAGATCAGGAGCATCTCCCCTCTGCTGTGCCACCAATTAAAGCGCCCAGACAAATCAAGGCTGTCTATCCCAGAGCGCAGGCAGGGAGACCCAGCCCCAGAGCACGAGTCTAGGCGCAGGGAATGGCTCGGAGCGGGGAGGGAGGGGAGCCTGACAGGGAAAACTTTTCCACACAGACCTTCCCGGCTGAGGACAACAGGCCTGCAGAGCTAATCAGTTTGAGTGGGTCCCTGGCAGCAGCCGAGGCGAGACAGCCCTCATCCCTCCCAGCATGTCCCGAAGCCCCCGCCCACCCATGCGTGCGTCACTGCTGAGTCAGGACCAGACAGTGATCCATCAGAGGTAATGAGCTGCTCCCGCTGGGGTCAACGCTGCTGCCAGCTCAGAGGTCCCTGACATCCCCCTCCCAACAGACAGCGGAGGAGGAGGAAGCACGAGGACCTCCCCGGGGACACTGCTCAGCCCCCAACCCTGCGGTCCTCTCCCCAAAGGCCTGGGGGCACAAAGGTCCAGATCCCTCTGCCCCCAGGCCTGTGTGTAACTTCAAGGATCCCTCTTTACCCAGGAGAGCCAGAAACCGGGAAATGAACGTGAAGAGCTTAATTTGAGGAAGGCCAGTAAAAAGGAAGATGGTTCCATCACCATCTTCATCCTACTCCCGGGCAACCAAGTTAGAGAACAGCTCAACCCTGGTCCATGGTCACCCCAGATGCGACAAAGCCAGGTATGGACAGCACATCCTCCCCAGCGTAAGCCAAGCCTCAGCTTACTCCCTCCCTTCAGTCCTCCAGCTCCTTTTGGGAGAAGAAAAAGAAATGCAGTTTTATTTCTGGGCATCACGTAGCCTTCTTAAGCCGTATTTCACTTTAACTATCTCATCTACAGAGTTGAAATGGATCAATGAGCTGGAAGAAGGCAAGAATTAAGTTTACTCTTCAGTATTATTAATTGTTTCCTCCTCCTAGGTTCTTGGCCCAAGAACGTTTCTGCCTAAATGATTCTGCATCTCCCTTCAAGTTTTTTTTTTTTTTTACCCACCCGCTTATATACGCAGGTCATGACAAGCTACCTTACCCTTTCTGGAAACTAAAAAGAAAGGAGTTCCCAGAATAGTTCTCAGAGTCCCATCTCCACGACTGTTGTTAAAGAAACAGACCATTTCCACCTGGCTCTCTAATTGTACTGGGGTTACCTGTACAGCACATCTTGCCGTTCCCTGATAGGGGAGCTGGGAACGAGCACCAAGGCGGCCCTGCTGCCTAAGGCAGCTCTGCTGGGCTCCTGCCTTCCCCAGGCTGCAATCTGACCAGCTGTGGGGGTGACCCACAGAGCTGATCTGGAGGCGACCACATTTGCTTCTGTTACCACAGCACATCCACCCCGATCCTACACCCAGACTCACTGTGGCCTCCTGTCCCAGCCGTGGCTTCAACCAGGACTTGACTCCGTCCAGAGTGAGGTTGACCCCAACTAGGCCCAGCTTTCCACGCCGTTTGATCAGCTGGTCTGGCTTAACCACCAAGCTCTGGAATAAGAGGGGTTTGTATTTACAGCAAGGAAAGATAGGGAAGAGTAAGAGGTGACAGTTTGGGGACCCAAAGCACAGCGTAGCCTGGTGGCTTCCAATCCACCCCACCCCCAGAACGAATTCCACCCAACCTTCAAGGTCAACTTCCGGAAGCTTCCTTCACCTACCCCAGCCAACATCTTTCTTTTAACAACAAGGAATCTAAAGCCATCCTCACCCAGGAAGGGGCCTGGCAGAGCAGGTGCTCACTGAATACGTGCTGAATGAGTAAGTGATTCCCTACCCTCCCTATGTGGTATCTTAGCTTCATTCAACTCCTCAGACTATCGACTAGCACCTATGTTTCAAAAGAAAGAACGGAGGCAGAGCCTTGGGGTGACAAAGGACCTTTGAGGACATCTGGTCAACCCGATCCCAGGGTTTGAACCCTGTCTATAAGACCAACACGCAGCCCCTAGCCACTGCTCACATGCCTCTAGGACCAGGAAGTTCACCGCCTCCGGAGGCAGCTTGCTTTGTGGTTTGGGCTGCCTCATGGTGGGAGGAAACCTGCATCCCTGAACGCCTCCCCCTACTGGTCCCAGTCCCGCCCTCTGGGGCCCGCCAAAGAAGTCTAAGCTTCCAGACACCGTCCCAACAATAGCCCTGCAGAGAGCTACAGAGAGGAGCCTCTACTCCAGGGTGGATCCCACCAGCCGTTCTACCCAAAGTACAGCGTCACTCGTCCTCATGGCCCTGGCACACCCCTGGCAGGGCGGGTGTTTGTCAGTGAGCAACTACGAAGCGCCAGGCAGCGCGCTGAATGCGCCCAGACATTGTTACTGAGCCCCAAACTCACAGGGTGAGCGCCATGCCCATTTGACAGATGGGCGCCCAACGCTCTAGAGAGGCGAAACGGCTTGCCCCGGGCCACATGCTTAATATGCAGAGAGCTGCCATCTGAACTCCGGTTTGGCCAGTTCCAGTCCAGGCTCTGTACGCCGTGCCAGGGGACCGCAGCATGCAGGGCCCGGGGCCAAACACAAAACGTGCTCAGCCCCCTGCACCCTGCCCACCCATGCAGACCGGCTGCCATCACATGCCCCGGGGGGACATCTCCAGCAAACCGACGGCTCTCTCTTCCTGGGACTCTGGGCCTGGAGGAGGGGCTCAGGCCGGGGGGCGGGCTCACCTGGCTGAGTAGCCACGGGTGGTCCTGCAGCAGGTGGGCCCAGTCAGTGTCAGGGGTGACCCGGGCATACTTGAACCGGTTCTGGATGGCCGAGGTGGTGCAGATGTACTTGTAGAGGAGTTCTTTGCCTGTCTGCTCGGAGATCGCCTTGGCCGACATGGCTGCGAGGGCCCTGCTCTACCTGGTGGGGTGAGAGGGGCTGGTCAGAGGGGGTGGGGAGATGGAGGTGCTATCTTCTCCAGCAGGGCAGACCCATGCCCAGCTGCCCCCAGACGATAAAGCCAGATCTCAGCGCTTCTCTGAGGGAGAAGAGGGCTGCCCCAGGAGGAGGGATGGAAGGGAGATCTCAAACAGCACTTCTAACATCATAGGAGGAGGATCGGGAAACGATGGATGAGGAAAGATGGTGGAGAAAAACAAAGGTGGCATTTATTCCCCCAGGGACTCTTGGCCTCCACTCCCTCTAGGAAAACTAGCTCACCCAAGACCACATGCATCCTGGCACAAAGGAAGCCGGATGGGGAGACCAGGAATCGCAGGGCTGTGACCCACACCTGAGTGCCAGTCTCAGCTGAGGTGGGCATACAGACACTGAAACACACCCTTTGGTTCTGTGACCTGTGGGGAACACGGCCAAATGGTGCAATGCTGGCCTTACACGCCCTCCATGTTTGGTCTCCCCCACACCCAGACTCACCCACTTCACACTCTTATACACATCACCAGCCTGAAGGCTGGGCGAGCAAGTCTACTTAGCCTCATGCAGGACCAAGCCCCCAAGGAGCAAAGAGGAAGAGTCACGTCAAAGCCCATTTCTCCTAGGACACTAGACTCCCACCCAAGTTCAGAGCAGAAACAGGCTGGCGGAACCGTGACTTTCAGTGCATCCCACCCACCCCACTGAGTCATCCAGCTACTAATTTAGAGCAAAACAGAGGCCTCTCTGGGGACCACCCATACTGGTCACTTCTAACTGAGCCAGAGTTGGGAGAAGAGGCAGAAACCATCCTCGGTCACATGTACGTGAGCCCTGGGAGGGACATGGAGATGTATGGCCTTGTTTCTTAGATGAGGAATAAAACCTCAGAGGGGTTAAGATAACTTGTCCAAGAAGCCTAATTAATAAGCGGGTTGGGCGGGGAGGACTTCCTTGGTGGTGCAGTGGTTAAGGATCCGCCCGCTAATGCAGGGGACACGGGTTCGAGCCCTGGTCCGGGAAGATCCCACATGCCGCGGAGCAACTAAGCCCGTGCACCACAACTACTGAGACTGTGCTCTAGAGCCCGTGAGCCACAACTACCGAGCCTGAGCCCTAGAGCCCGTGCTCTGCAACACGAGAAGCCACTGCAATGAGAAGACCGCGGGCCACAACTAGAGAAAGCCCACATGCAGCAATGAAGACCCAATGCAGCCAAAAAAAAAAAAGAAAGCAGGGGACCTAAGGCTTTTTTTTTGGCTGTGTTGGGTCTTCGTTGCTGCGTGCAGGCTTTCTCTAGTTGTGGCCAACAGGGGTTACTCTTTGTTGTGGTGCGCGGGCTTCTCACTGTGGTGGCTTCTCTTGTTGCAGAGCATGGGCTCTAGGCGCATGGGCTTCAGTAGTTGTGGTACACGGGATTAGTTGCTCTGCGGCATGCGGGATCTTCCGGGACCAGGGCTAGAACCTGTGTCCCATGCATTGGCAGGCGGATTCTTAACCACTACCAAACCAGGGAAGTCCGGGACCCAAGGCTTGAACCCAAACCCTCTCACTCCTGGTCCCCAGAAAACCCACATCTCAGCCCTAGAGAAAAGAGCAGTTCTCCAAGAACCAGGCCATTTCCCCTACCTTCACCTCGCAGAAGAGTCTCTGATGACAATTTCTTCATATTCCCTCCCCATCGCTTTGTCCTGACACACCCATTTTCCCTTGGGTAGTGCCAGGAGTGATTTGGGGAGAGAAAGGGTGGGGAGACAGGGAGGGAAAGGAAACCAAGTCATTCATGCCAAGAGCTTGGCCAGATCAGGAAAAGTCACTCCTGCCTCTCCAACAAAGACCCAGAACTGAAGTTGTTGAATTTGCTGGGGGAGAAAAGTCAAGTGTAAATAAAGGAGGGTGGAACTGGAGGGCTGGCTGGTTTATACACTCAGGAAGGCTGGTCTCCATTCCCAGCTGAGGGAAGGCCAGAGTTCCAGGGGCCACTCTGCACCTCCCTCCCAAAAGCCAGGCTGGGCTTCAGGTTCTCACCCTGGCCTGGCTGGCTCCCTCAGCCTCCCAGCTAGTCTCCAGCTCGGCACAATGGGTGCATTCAGTCTGGTGTCTGGCCCAAAGTCGGGTAGCTGGGAAGGGGCTCAAAGGAGACGTTCCCTTTTCTCACCTTCCCCTGGGATGACTTCCGGCTCCTTCTCAACGTAAGTTTCCGAAGGAGGTACCTCAACCAGCCCCACTGCCTCACAGCCGTCCACCCCCCACCCACTCCATCTCCATTTCCCAACCTCCTTGACTCAGACCAGAAAAACTGGTCCTGAAATCAGATGGGTACACGTGCCCCTACCCCCCTCCCAAACAGAGTGCAGCCCAGGGCAGATCAAGCAGAGAAAGGAGGGGGCAGCTGCTGACCACCCTTAGCGGTTCTGACACATCAGCCGCCGGCTGATCACGGATTCCAGGAGAAAGGAAGCCCCTCGCTAAGCCTCTCCAGCAGAGGGCACTCCCAGAACAACAACCCCCCAAACCTGGCACCTCCCCAAACAGAGACCCAACTTTGGAAAGAACACGGATGAGAAATGGGACCTTCTGCAGCTGAAAAAAAATCACAATTTTCTTGAGCCCTTGTTCAAATCTCAGATCCAAGAACTCATCTTCAACCAGTCCCCGGGAGGGGATGGGAGAGAAGACAACAGGGGATGATACAGGATAGAAAAGTTTTGCCAGTTCACCCAAACACAGATTTGCCACTAGAGCACTGTGGCTTAGATGGCGAAGGCCCTCTCAAAGCCAAGACAGAGAATTTACATGATAGAAAAAAAGCAGGGAAAGAATCTGGCCTCTGCATATTCAAGACAGGGTAAGAAGGCTCACAAAACCAGGGAGTGGACTGGGTGGAGATAAATCCGCAAGTTTAATCATTCAGTAGGGCCTCTCTAGGGCAGTGGCTCTTAACCTATCTGAGGTCTCAGACTCTTCTGAGCACCAGAAAAAAAGCCCAGAAAAATGTGCACATACCCAGTTGTGCATATCATTTCAAGGTGGTGACCTATGACCATGACCTGACAGCCCAGAGACCAATAGCTAAGAACATCTGCTCAAGAGACAATAGGACTTAAAGTGTATACCAATCTGGGCTGGGAACACACACACACACACACACACACACACACACACACACACACACACACACACACACACCACTACAGAGTCTTGGGCTGCCTCCTCAGTAATTGAATAACTGAATGTGCTATCAAACTGGTGAGAGATGGTTTCAGGGCAGAGCAAAGACCCCAGGGGTCCACTCTGGGGCCCCAGAAACTGTTACTTAGCTAAATGTGGCAGATATCATGCCAAGGAACCTGAAAACACACACAAACACACACACACACACACACACACCTCTCTCTCTCTCTCTCTCTATCCAAAGGAGGGACCTTCTGAGCAGAATGGGGTCTTTTCTGCAGACAGGATAAGTGGCCCAGAACTGAGTTCATCCACGGCAGCCACCGAGGGCAGAAGCAGCCCACAGAGAAGGCTGAATGAAAGGAGCCTGTTCCCCAGGACTGTATCCCTGGCACACCGCCAGTGGAGAGGAACCACTGGGGACGCTACTTATGGTCTCTGTGGGAAGGCCAAAGAGCACTTATTTTAAGGTTAGTATCCGTAGGATTGGGATTTTTTTGAAACGACAGACAATCCCTGGAGTAAAAGGAGGGGCAGAATTCTGAGGGTCCTCTACTGCAGCAAACATAGTGGAGAATGGGGGTGGGGGCACCAACCACCCAGCTCAGTGTCTGAGGGCTGTTCCCATCACCATCCTCCAAGCTGTTTAAGGAGCGCTTAAAAAAAAAAAAAATGCAGAAGAAGCAGCAGAAGCAGCAGCAGCTCTTTCAGAGGTGAAAACAACCCTCTGGGCAGCTGGGTCTACCAGCTGTCCTTCACCCAACATTTCAGAATCTCAGAAACCCAACGATCTGAGCTGGCTGGAACCCAGAGCAAAGTTAAAGGGAGGAGAGAGAAGCGGGCTGTAGGCTGGCTGACCAAACTGTGCTATGCACTGCTCCCCTCCCATCCCCCCAAAATCCTCTTCCCAGGCAGACTCCGGAGGACCACCTAATGGCAGAACTCCTCGGCCCTTCACAGTATCCGCCAAGGTTGGAGAGGGCAGCTGGCGCCGCGACTGGCCCTCTGCCAAGCCCAACAGGAGGGCGGCGGCAGCATCCTCCAGCCCCATGAGGACCTTGCCTCGACCAAGCTCGGCAGCAACGCCAAGGGTGGGGAGGGACACGGGTACCCCGACCATCTGTCGCTTAGCGGCTGGGCCCGACGGCACCTCCAGAGCTAGGAGGGTCTTTCCTGCACCGCCGATCCAAGGCTAGGTCCTCGTGGCGAGGCCTGGGTCGGCCCGGCCCCATGTGGCCCGCAGCGGCTGCGTGCCCCGCTCGCTCCCTCCACTTCGGCGCGGGGCTCAGTCGACTCTCCACAGAACTAAGAGGAAGGGCCTGAGCCCGGCTTATGAGGGGCAGGAGTGGGGAAACTAGCCACTACTTCCCGTCCCCGGCATCCGGTGGGAGGCACCCACATGGGGGCAAGAGGTGGCCGGATAAAGCCCGACGAGACGCGATGACTGGCCCCGGGGTGGGGATGAGGGGCTCCAGTTAGGGGCAAATGCAATTCGGCGGAGAGAAGACAGCCAAGGACGGCGGCAAGCCCTGTGCAAACTCCCAGGAACTGGAATGTGGAGGAGTGGGGGAGGGGAGGGGGCGACACGAGGCAACCAGCCGGGATCCCGGCGAAGGCTAACCTAAAGCTTAAGACCCTCAAAACTTCCAAGCAGGTGCAGGGAGCGCGCGTGAGCCCGAAGCCGGCGTCGGGGGAGGCGGTTCCGGGTTGGGGGAGGGAGGCAGGAAGCTCTGGACCAGGTGAGGTCCATCTCGCGAAAGCAGTCGCCCGCCACTCACCTCTCTGCGAAAGCCTGTGCGCGGCGCTCGGTCTACAGGGCCCCAAACACCGCCACTACCGGGAGCGTTCCAGCCTCCCGCGGCCGCCCGGGATCCGGCTTTTGTCCCGGCCCTGGCGGGCTTCTCCCCGCCCCCAACGGCACACTGCCCGAGCCGCCCGGCGATTGGCCATACGCGTTCCCTAGCCTGAGCTCCAGGGCTCCTCTCAATTCGCTGCCCGGTATAGCCCCGCCCCCGAGGCCGGGCCCCAGTGGCTGCTGGGACTTGTAGTCCCGGTGGTGCGTCTGTCCCAGACCGCTGGCCGGCACCGCCTCTTCGGAGCCTGCCAAGACAGGGAGGGGTCGGGGGCGGGGCCTCGGGTGGGGAGATAGGCCGGGCTACACTGGGAGGAGAACGTAGGAGGCTAGGGGCAGTGGCCTGATCGCTTAGGAGGTGGGCGGACCGCCGCTGCGATGGGGGAGTTGGGGAGGGGGGCTGGGGTGTCAACCGAACGGGCTGTATAGCAGCTCTGGGGACTCGGAATCTCATTCCTGTCTCCCCGGGGGAGAAACTGACGTCCGTATCCCCGCAGCCTGAAATCGGCCACAACGAACCCAGGTGCTTAGACCAGGTATTTAAGCAGACGTGGTAGACTGCTTTCCCATTTGCACGTGGACCTTCTTCGTTGAGCTGGTGGGGCGAGGCAGAGAGCTGAGGCTTATAGATTAGACCTCCCAAAGTGGGTGGAATAGGGCGGAGGACCGGGTGAGCCGGTGGGGCTAGAAAGGTGTCAATCACACCACCTTGCGTCCTACTCACCTGCTCACCTCAGCGCAGAGCTGAGAATTCAACGGGAGATTCTAGCACAGAGCTGGGCCCATCTCTGCTGGTCTCCTGCTCCCGCCCCTCCCCCCACAATCCCACGCTTAGACACGAATGAACGAACTGCTGCCTTCCCCCTTCTCCATTACCTGTGAGACAGACTATATTTTCCAAGTCAAAATCTGGGACACCCGGCCTGACAGGTGCTGGTGAACTTGTGGGGCAGTATTTTTGAAATCAGACAGTCCTGGAAACCAAGACATATATTTACTGCTAAGACATTCTGGAGCTTTCCTATGTCCACCCCAGTCCTCTAGGTCTCCCGAGCTGCTCCCTGACCCTGACAGCTGTCTAGCTCCAGGAAGGAGAATCATGCGCTGAGCAGCTCAGGTGAAGGGGTCAGCCCAGTGTGCAGAGAATCCCCATGGCCGTGTCCCTGCCAAGAACTGGGGTCATACACTGTAACGATGTTGACATTCTTGTGCACAGAAACTCTGCCAAACCCTTCTCCCTGCAATCCAGTCATAGCCAGGAGGAGGGGGGCAGCTAAACTTGCTGCCCATGCCTGAACAAATGATCCCTGTTGATGTCACTTTCTGGCCCCTTCCCTTGGGCATCTTTTTGAAATAGCACTTCCTCAACTCCCCTCTCCTCCTGGTCATAAAGAGTTTTCCACTCCTACATGGAGTGAGCTCCACCCCTACCAAGAATCTCCCCAAATAGCATCAATCTTGGAGAAAGATCACCTCATCACAGCTAAAGAAAGCGTCTCCTATGAAGGTACTCCTTTTCTGGCCTTGGTGGATAGCAACTCAGGATCTTCGTGGGCTAGTGGGAAGATTTCAGTCAGGGGGAATCAACTGCGTAGCAATTATCCCTCTGGTTAGAAAGATACACTCATCCAAACAACAAGATCCTACTGTATAGCACAGGGAACGATATTTAATATCCTGTGATAAACCATATGGAGGGCTTCCCTGGTGGCACAGTGGTTGAGAGTCCGCCTGCCGATGCAGGGGACATGGGTTCGTGCCCTGGTCCGGGAAGATCCCACATGCCGCGGAGCGGCTGGGCCCGTGAGCCATGGCCGCTGAGCCTGTGCCTCCGGAGCCTGTGCTCCGCAATGGGAGAGGCCACAACAGTGAGAGGCCTGCGTACCGCAAAAAAAAAAAAAAAAAAAAAAAAACCATATGGAAAAGAATATAAAAAAGAATACATATATGTATAACAAACACTTTGCTGTACAGCAGAAATTAACACAACATTGTAAGTCAACTATATTTCAACAAAATAAAAAAAAAAAATACACTCATCCAGAAACAGGCATCCAAGTAGAACATAAACTATAACAAACTTTGTATATCAACTTGACAATGTGGAGAAAAAATTTAAATGCACATGTCCTTTGCCCCAGCAATTCCACTTCTAACAATTTATCCTTCAGATATATTTGCAGATGTACATGTTTTCTTCATTGCTGTCTCTCCAGCACTTTGAGTGGGTCCTGGTACATAGTAAATGCTCAATAAATATTTGCTGAGTGATTACGTTCCCCATCTAGATGTTGCTGGACCCAAGTCTGACTAGTCCTGGGTAGGACAACAAGAAAGTAACTGTCCAAGGAGTGAGGGAGGAGAGGTGCTGGCCAGAGTGTCCATGAGCCAATCACTGAGGTTTTTCAGTTCTCTCAGTGGTCCCATTCTGGGCCTCTACCCCCAACCTCGCCCAGGAAGACTTCCTCATTACCTCACCATGCCCCCACAGAGGCTCCTCTGCTTCAAATTAATCAATCTGGGCCCCATCTTCTCATCTTTCTGTTCTGACTTAAAAGCTCTAAACTCTTTGGATTTTCCCTTTTGAATCACCTCCCTCCTCTTTTAGACTGGGCAGAGGACAGGTCCATGTCACTGGGTACCATCTCTGAGCCCAGGCTTTGGGCATTCTATCTCAGTTTCAGAAGCCTTAGACTACCTAATGACTCCCTCCTAGATTTTAATCCATTTTGGCTAATATTCATTGAGCACCTACTACGTGAAAGGCATGGGTGCTAGCACATACTCCTCACAGCAACCCCTTGCGCTAAGTGTCATCATCATTTTGCAGATAAGCAACTGACCCTCTGCCACCAGGTCCCTTGCCTAGTCCACTACAACCTGCTGCAGGTGAAGAGGAGGGAAAGATAATCATATCCAGTGCATCTCCCCATTGGATGATAAGCTCCTCAAGACATGGGAATGTGCCTTGTTCATTATGGCATCCCCAGTGCCTAGCATGGGGCTAGGAACACATTAGGCACTCACTGTATATATGACTGAATATACGCTGGAATGAATGTGTGAATGAAAGAAAGAAATCATAGGGGGACAGTAGGGGGAGGAGGGAGGAGATGCAGCCAGGAGGAGGGTCTACGGGAGTGTGCAGTTCTAAATCCACCTCTCTCTTGTGACAGCCAGAGACAGGGGCTTACAGCAGAGACCCATCGTCCTCCACCCTGCGGAGAACCAGGGGGAGTTATCACTCCTGCAACACTCAATTTTTTCCCAACACCAATTGGAGCCAAGGGCCTGTGTGCCCTGGAGAAGTGCCCCAGGGAGGGTCCACCAGAGCCAGCATCTGTACTCAGGAAGTATCTTCCAGCCAGACCAACCAATTCCTGGATGGCCTCTTTCTAGTCATCTCCAACTTTACCCTCACCCTGTCTTAAAAATTGCTGCTGCAATAGTTTCCTGTGAAATTCCCCCTTCTTTCAGGAAACTTTCCCCTAGGAAGGCAGTTTACCACTTTCTGTTCCAAGACAGAGCCTGCATGACTCCTCCCTAACAGATCACTCAGCCTTGACCTTTACTTGCCATGTTTTACCTTATCTCTGAGTGAATTTGTCATTTTTGCCTCTTGTCTCACTTTGCGTTCCATTTTGGGGAATTCTCTCAAGGGCAGGTAGAAGGTGTACAGATAAGAGCTGTCAGGCTCCATCAGGGCCAAAGTCTCTACCCTGACACCAATGTTTTTCTTTTTTTAATATTTATTTATCTATTTAGCTGAACCTAGTCTTATTTGCAGCACACGGGATCTTTTAGTTGCAGCACATGGGATCTTTTAGTTGAGGCATGCGGGATCTAGTTCCCTGACCAGGGATCGAACCCGGGCCCCTGCATTGGAAGCGAGGAGTTTTAACCTCTGGACCACCAGGGAAGTCTCCCGACACCAATGTTAAGGGACATCCTGGGATGTTTGGAGGCCTCGTCCCAAGCACAGGTTGCATTCTCCTCTCTCCCTCACAACTTAGGTGTTGTTGCAAGGATGCACAGCCCCTAGTGCCGCTTATTCAGGGCTCCTTGATGACAGATTCATAGAAAGTCAGAACCAAAAGAGACCTCAGAAATACCCTAGTCCAATTCTCTAATTTTACAAAGGAAATACAGGGGACACTGAGGTCCAAAGAGGTGACCTTACTGCAGATGGGAAGGCAGATTGATGCAACTACTTTGGGGGACTTCCTTGGTGGTGCAGTGGTTAAGAATCCGCCTGCCAATGCAGGGGACACGGGTTCAATCCCTGGTCCAGGAAGATCCCACATGCTGCAGAGCAACTAAGCCCATGTGCCACAATTACTGAGCCTGTGCTCTAGAGCCTGCAAGCCACAACTACTGAGCTCGTGTGCTAACACTACTGAAGCCCGCATGCCTAGAGCCCATGCTCCACAACAAGAGAAGCCACCGCAATGAGAAGCCCATGCACCACAACTAGAGAAAGGCCACATGCAGCAACGAAGACCCAACGCAGCGAAAAAAAAAAAAACAAAAAAAACTACTTTGGAAATCATTTGGCATTTATCTTATAAAATTAAAGAGTCACATACACTAAGACCCTGCAGCTTCACTCCTAGGTATGTACCCCGGAGACTCTCACACACATATGTGCGAGGACACACATGCAAGATTGTCCAAAAACTGGACAGAGCCCAGATGTCCATCAACAGTTGGATGGATGGATGGGTTGTGGTATATTCATACAAGGAAAAACTTGACAGACAGCAGGGGAAAATGAATGAATTGCAGCTACCCACAGCAACATGAATGCGTCTCAAAAAACAAGTGTTGAGCAAAAGAAAGTAGACCAGGGGACACAGGTTCGTGCCCCGGTCCGGGAAGATCCCACATGCCGCAGAGCGGCTGGGCCCGTGAGCCATGGCCACTGAGCCTGCGAGTCCGGAGCCTGCGCGTCCGGAGCCTGTGCTCCGCAACGGGAGAGGCCACAACAGTGAGAGGTCCGCGTACCGCAAAAAAAACAAAAAACAAAAAACCAAAAAAACCCACACAGTTATAGTAGGATTCAACTCACATAGAGTTAAAACAAGCAAAACTAAATTGTATTATTTGGAATGGACACATAGGTGGAAAAACCACAGAGAAAAGCAAGGAAATGATTATTGAAAAAAAAAAGGACAGTGGTTCTTTCATTTCATATGTGTTTACTGAACTCCTGCAATGTGCCACATGCTATTCTGGGCACGGGAGCCACAACAGTGAATGAAATAAGCAAAGATTCTCACCCTGTGGAGCTCACATTTTATCAGCAATAAACAATTCATAAAATAAATAAAGAAGTTATAATAATATATTGGAAGGTGGTGCTATGGAAAAAAGAAAAGCACGGAGGCTCAAGAATTCCCAAATCAGGGAGGGATAAATTAGGAGGTTGAGATTAACATATACACACTACTATATATATAGAACAGATAACCAACAAGGACCTACTGTATATAGAACAGGGAACTCTACTCAATATTTTGTAATAACCTGTAAGGGAAGAGAATCTGAAATATATATATATATATATGTATGTATAACTGAATCGCTGTGCTGTACACCTGAAACTAACACAATTTTATAATCAACATACTTCCATAAAAAAATTAATTAGTTAAAAAAATAAATGAATAAGCAATTCCCGCATTGGAAGTTGAGGGCAAGTAGGTTGCAGTATTATAGAGGATGGGCAGGGTTAGCCTCATTGCAAAGGAGAGATTTGAGCAAATGCATGAAGGAGGGGAAAGTGTCAGTTAAGTGGTGGGGAGGCAGTATTCCAGCCCAGTCCCAGGCCCTTTGCAGCTGAGAGAACAGGCCAAGCGAAGGCCCTAAGGAAGGAGTCTAGCTGGTGTCTTCCTGCATGAGGAACAGTAAGGAGGCCAGGGGCTGGAGCACGGGGCGTGATGGAGAGAGTAGCTTTTATTCTGAGTGAAATAGGGGACCACTACAGGGTTTTAAACAGAGTGCCATGATCTGAGTTATAATTTAGAAGGAATATTCTGACTCCTGTGTTGAGAAAGAAGGGGGCAAGGGTAGAACGTGGAGACCTAGTTGGAAGGATCTTGCATTAATCCAAGAGAGAGACCATGGGGGCTCCGACCAGAGCAGTAACTGGAAAGGTGGTGGTTACCTGGGTAGGGGTGGCAGTGCAGGAGTGGCGTTGTGATTGGGGAGGGGCCTCACAGGGAGTTACCTGTGTGATGAATGCATGGGTGTTCATTTTATAATTATCTATTAAACTGTACATGTTTCATTGATGTTTCTGTACCTATGTTTTAATTCACAGTAAATGAGGAAATAAAGAAGTAACATAAGGAGACAAGCTAGTAAATGGCTGGGACAGGTTGGGATCCAATTCCAGTGCCTTTTACCCTACCAATCCAACCCAAGACACGCGTCCCAGCTCAGTCCCCCTATATCCTGGTGCTGTGGCTTGGGGCAAACCCTGTCACCTCTCTCAGGCCCAGTGTTTCATCTGGGAAACCAGGAAAGTACTGCCTGGCTCCCTCCCTCCCTTGGGTGCTGTGAATTTCACAAAGTGTTTTGTAAACTGCCAAAAAGCACATGTTACTGTTGCTGTTTTATTGAATTTTTTTTTTTTTTTGCGGTACACAGGCCTCTCACTGTTGTGGCCTCTCCTGTTGCGGAGCACAGGCTCCAGACGCGCAGGCTCAGCGGCCATGGCTCACAGGCCCAACTGCTCCACGGCATGTGGGATCTTCCCGGACCGGGGCATGAACCCGCGTCTCCTGCATCGGCAGGCGGACTCTCAACCACTGTGCCACCAGGGAAGCCTGTTTTATTGAATTTAAAAAACCATCTTTACTGATATATAATTGAAGTACAATAAACTGTACATAGTTAAAGTGTACCATTTGATGAGTTTTAAAACATGCATACACAATGAAAATGTTACCACAATCAAGATAATACACATATCCTTTACCCCCCAAAAGTCTCCTTCTACTCCTTTGTAATCTATCCCTCCCTGCCCTATACCTCCAAGTTCCCAGGAGACACCGTTTTGCTTTAGGGCGATACAGATTAAGTTTGCATTTTCTAGAATTTTATATAAATGGAATTATATAGTCTTTTTTGTACAAATTCTTTCATTCAGCATCATTACTTTGAGATTTATCCATGTTATGCATGTATCAATAGTTCTTTCCTGGGCTTCCCTGGTGGCGCAGTGGTTGAGAATCTGCCTGCTAATGCAGGGGACATGGGTTCAAGCCCTGGTCTGGGAGGATCCCACATGCCGCGGAGCAACCAGGCCCGTGAGCCACAACTACCGAGCCTGCGCGTCTGGAGCCTGTGCTCTGCAACAAGAGAAGCTGTGATAGTGAGAGGCCTGTGCACCGAGATGAAGAGTGGCCCCCGCTTGCCACAACTAGAGAAAGCCCTCGCACAGAAACAAAGACGCACACTGCAAAAATAAATTAATAAACTCCTACCCCCAACATCTTTAAAAAAAAAAAAAGTTCTTTCCTTTTAATAGCTGAGTAGTATTCCATTACATGGATAAACTACAATTTGTTTATCCATTGACCAGTTGATGGCTATGTTTCCAGTTTGGGGCTATTACAACTAAAGCTGCTATGAATGTTCCCATAGAGCTTTGATTTCTCTTGGGTAGATTTCTAGGAGTAGAATGGCTGGGTCATATGCTAAGTGTGTTGAACTTTTTTAGAAGCTGCCAAACCGTTTCCTAAAGTGGTTAAACCATTTTACATTCTCACCAGCAGTGTGTGAGAGTTCTGGTTGCTTAACGACCTCATCAACCTGGTAAAATCAGTCTTTTTCACTTTAACCATTATAGCGGGTGTGTAGTGGTGTCTACCTGTAGTTCTTTTTATTTATTCATTTATCTGTTTATTTATTTATTTTTGGCTGTGTTGGGTCTTCACTGCTGCGCACGGGCTTTCTCTAGTTGCGGTGAGCGGGCGGTGGTTTCTTTTGTTGCAGAGCACGGGCTCTAGGCGAACGGACTTCAGTAGTTGTGGCACACAGCCTCAGTAGCTGTGGTGCACGGGCTTAGTCGCCACGCAGCATGTGGGATCTTCCCGGGCCAAGGCTCGAACCCGTGTCCCCTGCCTTGGCAGACGGATTCTCAACCACTGCGCCACCAGGGAAGCCCCGTACCTGTGGTTCTTAATTTGTATTTTCCTAATGACATTGAGCATCTTTTCATGTGCTAATTGACCTTCCACATATCTTCTTCAATGAAATAACTATTAAAATCTTTTGGTCATTTTTTAATTTATTTGTCTTATTATGGAATTGTAAGAGCTCTTTACTTATTGCACTTACAAGTTCTTTGTCAGATAGATGTTTTGCAAATATTTTATCCCAGTCTGTGGCTTGCCTTTTAATTTTCTTAAGTGTCTTTTTGAAGAGCAAAGGATTTTCATTTTGATGATATCAAATTTATTTTTTTTCATGTTTTTTTGCTCTATTATTTTCATCTTTTTTTTTATAGTTTTATAATTTCGACCTCTTATATTTAAGTCTTTTGAGTTAATTTTTGTATGTAGTATGAGGTAAGGGTCAGATTTTTTCTTATTTTGCTTTGTTTTGGCATATGGTCATCCAATTGTTCCAGCATCATTTGTCAAAAAGATTATTCTTTCCCCCATGAGTTTCCTCAGCAACATTAATTGATCATATATGTGTGGATCTATTTATGGACTCTATTCTATTCCATTGATTTATATATTGATCTTTATGCTAATGCCATTACTGTAGCTCTAAAGTACGTGTGTCCTCATCTCCCTCACAGGCACACGGAACTTTGAATAACAATATCACTTTGTGTAGTCATTATTGTTTTTTTTGGTTTTATTTTTTAAAATTTATTTATTTATTTATTTATTTTTGGCTGTGTTGGGTCTTTGTTTCTGTGCGAGGGCTTTCTCTGGTTGCGGCGAGCGGGAACCACTCTTCATCGCAGTGCACGGGCCTCTCACTGTTGCGGCCTCTCTTGTTGTGGAGCACAGGCTCCAGACGCGCAGGCTCAGTAGTTGTGGCTCACGGGCCTAGTTTATCCACGGCATATGGGATCTTCCCAGACTAGGGCTCGAACCCGTGTCCCCTGCACTGGCAGGCAGATTCTCAACCACTGCACCACCACGGAAGCCCCGTCATTATTGTTTTATGCAACTCTCTCCCTGGTTAGACAGAACTCTTCCAGGAAAGAAATCACGTTATTTTTTTATATTGGTACTAACGGTGTTCTTTTTTAAAATTAAACTTATTTTGAGATAATTACAGATTCATATGCAGTTTTAAGAAATAATACAAAGACATCCCACGTACCCTTTACCCAGTTTCCCCCAATGGTAACATTTTGAAAAACTTTAGTGCAATAACTCAACTAGAAAATAGACACAGATCTTATTCAGGTTTCGCCACCTTTACATGTACTCATTGGTGTATAGTTGTGCGTCGTTAAGGGTATCTTTTTGCTATTTAAACCTTAACAATGATTTTTGTTTGTTTGTTTTTAGCTCCCCCTATGAATACAAGGCTAAGCCCTCATAATCTCGTTGGTGTTGGAAGTTGACGTTCCAGAGTAATGTAGTAGAGACTTCCCTGGCAGCGCAATGGTTAGGAATCCGCCTGCCAATGCAGGGCACACAGTTCAATCCCTGGTCTGGGAGGATCCCACGTGCCGTGGAGCAACTAAGTCCGCGAGCCACAACTACTGAGCCCTTGTGCCACAACTGCTGAAGCCCGCGCACCAGAAGCCCCTGCTCCGCAACAAGAGAAGCCACAGAAACGAGAAGCCCACGCACGGCAACTAGAGAAAGCACCCCCCCGCAGCCCAAAATAAATAAATCTTTAAAAAATATATGTAGTAAATGCAGGGTGTTTATTGGAACCTAGAAGAACCTAGTCCACCTTTTTTGGGGGGAAGTGGTGGTATGGGTAAGGATATCAGGAAACGCCTGGAGCGGGTGCGGGCCTGCCAGGTGCTCACTAAATGTGTCACATTGAAGGTTAGTGTCCTTAGGTGCCTGGCCCAGGGTCACGCAGTGGTGTACACAGACCTAGCACTTCGGCTCCGAAGTCCAGGGCTCTCTCCCTCTAATAGTGGTACACGTGCACATATCCTTGCCACGAATGCCTTACCCCTATTTGGAATTCTGCCCCCGACCTTCTTCCTGTTTTCCTGACTGTAAACTCTGAACGCCACGCAACGCCGAGAAGAACCGATGTAGCGTGCAACAGCCAACATTACAGAGCACTCCCGCCTCGCGGGCGCCTTGCAGCCGCTGGCCACGAACTCCTCTCACCCCGCTCAACGCGCGGCTGCCTGGACGCATGCGCACGCTGGCAGCGGTTGTGCCCGGGACTCAGCCTTGCGCGCGAGGGGCGGGGCCGGAAGCAAGTCTACGTCTCCCTGTTGGTAAGAGACGGAGCTTCCACAAGCCAGACAGACATTCTCAGGCTTTTTTCCTCCGTTTCTCCGCTTCATCGTCTCCGAATTGCGTCACCATGGCGGACCCAGAAACTGAAGGCCTGCCAAGCACCTTCACCTCTTACATGGCGGAGGGCGAGCGGCTCTATCTGTGCGGGGAGTTCGCTAAAGCCGCGCATAGCTTCAGCAACGTGAGTCGCGCTCCGAACCTATCAGCCACCCATCACTGAGGTCCTGATGATTCCTGAACCACCCTATTGTTTCCATTATTCCACTGTTACTGATTGATGCACATCTGTGACAGATAAGCCCCTGTTTGGCCGTTTTCTACCAATTCCCACTTGCTTTCTGCCTGGTTGTTAATAACCAACCTCTGTGTTAACACTGACCTCGTCTCCTACTTTTTCACTCAAATGTTTCGCGATTGGCCTCCTTCCTCAGTTTCCCATAACTGGCTGGGAGATTGGCTGGGAGGCTGCTTGCAGAAGTGAAGTCTGGCACACGGTTGCTTCTGGAAGGTGGTCAGTGAATAACTAACATCGTAAAACTTTACTGTAGTATAAATAGCTCCACTCGACCCTAAGGGGATTGAGTGCTATTTTAGGATACCAGGCGTACTGTTAAGTGGCAAGCTTATGGGGGAGGTGCTGTTATTACGCCATTTTGTAGATGAGGAAACTGATATAGAAGTCGAGTAACACGCTCAAGATCACTGAACTAACGAGTGGCAGAGGAAGGATTCAAACTCAGGCACTCAGACTTCAGCGCTGAGGTGCTAACCACCATACTCTACTGTACTGTCTCCCAAATAAGCTTTTGTATGTTTTTATGACTGTTTCTTTTATAACAAATAGCCCGCTTGGTACAAATGGAGTGGTAGGATAGCCCTGTAACCAGTCCGAAGGCTCCCCCTAAAGTCAAGCTTCTCAACTGCTACCTAGAGTCTTTTGGCCCTTTGCATCACCAACCACATCCTAAAACCAAAAATAATTGATCGGATGGGCCAACAATTAAGTTCAGGGGCCCTGCCCCGCGCATTCTCCTCTTTCTGGATCCTGTTTCATCCTGGAGAAGCTCAGGTAGTGAGAAAAGAGCATCCTGGGGGCCTATAGCTTTAGGTGAGAAGTGGGCTTTTCTAGGAAAGAAAGTAGCCACTTCCTCTTCCTGGAAAAGTGTGAAGGTCTTAGACAGGGGCGGGTACAGTCTGATGCCTCAGGATGGACAGTACACTGCAGACTATGGTAATGATCTTAAGAGAAGGGAGGACATGGGGAGTAGGGGAAGCATTCTGCTGCCACTTTAGGGCCAAAATCACAGTTTCCATTTTCTCGGTACTTTCATCTTAATCCCCTGAAATAGTGATTCATTCTCAAATAAGCTATGTCAAAAGAGAGGGCACGTGGAATGGATAACCAAGTTGCAGATTGTCTAAAATCCATTCTGTTAGCCTCCAGAAGGCTTAGCCTCCGAGTAGTATTTTGAATGTGTTGTGCAGCCATTTACGGGCTCATGGTTGAATTTTTATGCACCAAACACCCTATGATTCTGAGTGGACTGGAGGCATCCCAGACACTAGGAGAAATTCCGAATATCCACGGGGTAGCATGTTCTCACGTCTCAACCAGTGGTTTCCACGATAGCTTGTGATTTCACCTTGTTCCAGATGAGCCACATGCAGATAACCTAGTTGACTGAGCGGAGGTCAGTATGGTGCTGCTTTTAGTCTGGAAAGATCCAAAGACCTGTTTGCTGGCCTGTGGAGTCCCCTTGAAACTCTGGCAGGAGGGTTTGGGCTGCTGTGTCCATTTCGGCTTCTTACCTCACCCTGCCTGGTGCCCGTTGATCTGAGTGGTTTCTTTCTCAGGCTCTTCACCTTCAGAATGGAGATAAGAACTGCTTGGTTGCCCGCTCCAAGTGCTTCCTCAGGATGGGAGAGCTGGAGAAATCCCTGGCAGACGCTGAGGCTTCACTCCAGGGCGACCCGACTTTCTGCAAGGTGACCGTAAGGGTGGGAGGACTCACTCTTTCTTCATCACTGCCACCGGCTGCAGCAGCCTCTGATTAGTACTGGTTGAAGAACCAGCCAGACTGCCTGGAGTTGATTGCCGTTTCCCTTCCTAGGTTACTTGCCTGGCTCTCTGCCCCTGTATCCCAACATTTATCCTCAAGCCAGGGACCCTTCTGTTCCACCACACCTGCGTCCTAGAAGGCCTCGTCTGCCCTCCTTGATTTGACTTGCTTTCATTTCAGGGGATTTTACAAAAGGCGGAGACCCTGTACACCATGGGAGACTTTGAATTTGCCTTGGTGTTCTATCATCGAGGCTACAAGCTGAGGCCTGATCGGGAATTCAGAGTTGGAATTCAGAAAGCCCAGGAAGCCATCAACAACTCAGTGGGAAGTGAGTGACCGTGAGGCCTCTGCCCTTATCCAGGAGGCTCCTGGAATCCTTAGGTTTGGGGGAAGGCCCGAGGTGCACTGGGTGGGCAGCCACCCCCGGAAGGGCTACAGGGAGTCCCAAGCGTGGATCTGGCCGCTCATGATTTCCTTGAGGATTAGGAACTGTCCACTGGGAAGACCAGTCCCCCGATCCGCTGTACTGCAGTGTCTGGTTCTCTCCAAAGCCAGATGAGAAGCACCATTTTACTCACCCCAAGGCAGACGAGTAGGGCTTCTTTTGGCCTGGTGTCATAGGGTAGAATGAGGTCCTGAGCCCAGCCTTCCCCGGTCCCTGGCTTCCTCCCTTACCTCATACGCACCAAGGGCTGGCTCTGCCCATCAGCTTAGTGGGGGTGGGGGTGGGTGGAGAGCTTGCCACTGTGGGCGGCAGAGTGTGGAAGTGGAGAGCACCCCTGGTGCCCAGGGCCTGCTGTGGCCTTAGGCTAGTGGGGGCTGCCTGGCTCCTAGGAGAGTGTTGAACCATTTGCTTGCTAGCCAGCTTCCACCATCCTCCTGCCAAAGGCAACTATTTCCACATAAAATATGTGATAGATTGTGCCTGGGGGCCCGGCCGACCTGAGCCCCAGCTTTTGTCCTTGCAGGTCCTTCTTCTATTAAGCTGGAGAACAAAGGGGACCTGTCCTTCATAAGCAAGCAGGCGGAGGTAAGGGCCCTGGCTGCTCTGACATCATCTCCTTCGGAAGGCAGAGGCCACACGTGCCTGAGGAGCACAGGAAGTTCAGCTCGGTGCTCTGTGATGACCTAGAGGGGTGGGATGGGGCAGTGCTGGGAGGGAGGGGATATAGGTATACATAGAGCTGATTCACTTCACTGTACTGCAGAAACTAACACAACACTGTAAAGCAATTATACTCCAATAAAAAAACAAGTCTTAACGGCCCTCGTGCCTGGGAGTGATGAGCTCCTGGCCAGTGCGGGCAGTCATGAGATTCTGCCCCAGCTCCTGAGGGGTTTTGGGAGTGTAGCTGTTCCTGGACCAGACACACTCCATGGTTCTCAGCCCACGGAGGTCCTGGAGGGAGCGGTCTGGGATCACAGGCTCAGGGGACCTTGGCTGGGTGCTCCAGGCTCCTTTCTCAGGCTCTGTTGGGTATTGCTCCGTATTCCCAGAGCGTGAAAGCCCAGCAGAAGCCTCATCCCGTGAGAAAGCTCGTACACCATCCCAAGAGAGAGTCCAAGCGGAAGGGCTCGCTCAAGAGCGAGAAGACCATCCGACAGCTCCTGGGCGAACTCTACGTGGACAAGGAGTATCTGGAGAAGCTCTTGTTGGATGAAGGTTTCAGACACTTTTTTTGCAGCAGGGAACTCGGGGCGAAGGAAATCTGGGGTGGATGCTTAACGTATAAGCCAGAGGCAGAGCCTTTCAAAGGATATTTGCCGACACGTTCCTCTGGAAAGGTTTTGCTACCATTCTCATTTTACAGATGAGGAAACTGAGGCGTAGGGAGGTTAAGTAACTCAGTGACACGGCTCTCGGATTTGAATCCAAGAAGTCCAGTTTCTGAACCAGAGCTCTTAAGTGCTATGGTACCCTGGGAGGGAACGCCGAAGATTTACCACTGCGGTTCCCAGAGGGGTATCCCCTGAGCCTTCAGTCTGTACAGAGGGCAAAGGAATCCAGCTTGGAGGTGCTAGAAGGGAAATCCTAGGACCGTGGAACCATAATGTCCTAAAACCTCATCTTCTCTAATTCCTCCTTTTATCAGAGAGAGCCCGAATGGGGAGTAACTTGTCCAAGGTGACGAGCAAGCTAGTGGTGGAGTTGGCAGCAGAGCCCAGGCTTCCTAACCTCCAGTGCAGCACTCTTCCCACCACACCGTGCTGGCAGGGAGAGGAAATAGGACGGAGCCTATTTCCTCATTAGACATTCATTATATGACTGTCTCCTATAAACATGGGTGGTGGGAGTGTTGCCATTAGCTATTGAGCCTGAGCAGGGATCACCCTTGAAGCCAATGCCTTTCCTCCAGAACTGACTTCCCAAGGTCCTGTGTAGGATTCCCGGCAGCGTGCGTCTCAGGGGCAGCTTCACTGCTGGCACAACTCCTCTGTAACAGGCCTGGATGCTTCCCTCCCTGCAGAGGAGCTTCCATGGAAGGAAGAGGTGGCCGGAGCATTACCCAAGTGGCCTTGCAGCTTTGCTCCCAGCTCTGACCTCTGGTTAGGCAGGTGGGCAGAGCTCGGGCATGCCCCTCCAGGTCCCGGCTTGCACTGTCACACTTGGCACCTGGGGACTTGCTTGTCACTGGCAACCTGGACCAGGCTGTGCATTTCTACTTTGTCTTCTCTGAGGACACAGCTTGAAATAAGGGAGCCCCGAGGGCTGGGAGCTTTTCAGAAAGCTGTCTACCAGCTGCTGCTTCTGCTAGCTCCTCATGTCTTGTCGTGAGGGGCCTATGCTCGAAGCCCTGTGCCATGAGAGTGCCTGAAGAAGGGGGCTGTGGCCTCGTCTGGACCCAGTTAGACCCACTGTCCCACCCATGTGCTCTTGCTTTCATTACTGTCCCCCAATTCCAGGGAGAGGTCCCCACAGGGAGACCCTTAGCCAGGAGGAGGTGACTCCCCTTAGACGCCTCCCCACACCCTTACCCACAGACCTGATCAGAGGCACCATCAAGCACGGCCTGACCGTGGAGGACCTCATCATGACGGGCGTCAACTACCTGGACAGGCGCAGTGACTTTTGGAGGCAGCAGAAGCCCATCTACGCCAGGGAGCGGGACCGGAAACTGATGCAAGAGAAGCGGCTGGGGGACCGCAAGCGCCGGCCCTCACAGGCGGCCCGCTACATCCTCAAGAGCCTGGAGGACATTGACATGTGTGGGTGGTGTTCTCAGAAGGGCGGGCCTGTGGCCAGGTGGGGACAGAGCCGCACGGCAGCCGGAGCCCCTGGCTTCGCTGGCCTGTGGATGGAATCTGGAGGGGGAAGTGGGCTCCCCTGTCATCCGGGGGGGGGGCGGGCTGCTCCCCGCTCCATATCTCCTCTCTCCCTTCCCAGTGCTGACCAGCGGCAGTGCTGAAGGCAGCCTTCAGAAAGCTGAAAAAGTGCTGAAGAAGGTTCTGGAATGGAACAAAGAGGAGGTGCCCAACAAGGACGAACTGATTGGAAACTTGCACAGCTGCATAGGGAACGCCCAGATGGAGCTGGGGCAGATGGTGGCAGCCCTGCAGAGCCACAGGAAGGACCTGGAGATCGCCAAGGAATAGTGAGTGCCTGCAAGGGCTTGGAAGGCCAACCGGCCGAGGCCTGGGGCGGGGGCTACGTCTCGGCCTTTTGCCAGGGCTGCTGGTGGCTGAGCTCCCACTTTCTGCCCTGCGTGCCTGAGGTGGATTCCCCCAGAGGGAGGAGCCACCTACCCAGGACAAGGGCACGCCTAGACTGTCAGCTTTTTTTTGCCACAAAAGGAAGGTAATGGCCCCAGACTCCAAAAAGCTCCCAGTGGTTTGGCTCTTAGGGATATTTTTATTTTTATGTCATCTCCACAAGCATTCATCAACTCCAGACATGCCAGATGTTGCTAGCATTGCAAACACAGCAGTGACCAGACACAAGGCTCATTTCCCTGCAGAGATAAAACAAAAAGTGACACAGCTAATAAATTGCAACTGTGATAAGTGTCATAAGGAAAAAGTACAGGACCCGGTGCTACGAAAAGTGTATTCCAGGAGGACTTGACTGGGTGTTGGGGACACACTTGGCTTGTGGGAGGGCCCAGAGGTAGGCAGGAGGGAGCTTAAGGCCGAGAGGAGACTGGACCAAGCAGGTAGGGGTTGGATCAAGCAGGGCCTCGGAAACCATGGCACTGACTAAGAGCTTGGGCTTCGAAGTTGTACCTCCCAGCTGTGGGGCCTTAGGCAGGCACTTAACTAACCTCTTGCAGCCTGGGTCTCCTCTGTCAAATGGACAAAACAGTAGCCCTTACCCGATAGGGTAGCAGGGAGGACGATATGCAGAAGTTTACATGAAGATCTCAGAACAGCGCTGCGTATCCGTGATGACTACTGTGTTGGTTCTCGGGAACCAGCTCTTGCCGAGACTTGATGGCCCCTCTCAGGGGTACCATCGCTTTCTGGGCACCCTGGTTCTAACCTCTGGAGTCATTTGTGACCTTCTCTTGCCCGGTTCTACTCACCCCACTGTTCTGAGCCTCTCTCAGTCTCCCATCCTCCCATTTCTGTTTTAACTTTTTAAAAACTTATTTATTTTGGCCACACTGGGTCTTAGTTGCAGCATGCGGGATCTCTTATTGTGGCACGCAGACTTCTTAGTTGTGGCATGCGGGGTCTAGTTCCCTGACCAGGGATCGAACCTGGGCCCCCTGCATTGGGAGCGCGGAGCCTTAGCCACTGGACCGCCAGGGGAGTCCCTCCCATCCTCCCACTTCCTCTCAGGTCAGCCCTCACCTCTCCCTGCCTCGAGCTGCTTCCACACGTCACCTCCAGAGACATGCTGATTTTCACCTGTCGACTGTCCTTCCACTGCTGACGCACAGGCCTTGGGCCCTCACCTCCTGCAGGTTAAAAGCAAATGCCTTCATTTGGCACTCAGGGCCCTCTCGGAACCCACTTCTGCACAGCCCTCCAATGTCAGTCCACCCTTCTGGGCCAAACCAGATCTCCTGAACGCGCCCGCCGCCTGTGTTCCCCCCCTTGCTCGTCCGAGTCCTGGAAGCCGTCCGTCCGTTCCCAGCTCATTTCTCACCTGCCCTCACCGCGCTGAGCAGGAATCTCACATGTTGGCCATTCCAGGAGTAGAAAACAAGCAAACAACAACCAGCTTTGGAGACAGACCTGAATTTGATTCCTGCCTTTGGCACTTAGAAGCAGTGTGGATTTGATTCAGTTGCTGACCCTTTCAGTTTCCTCATCTCTAATGAAGGCATAATAATACCAACTCATGGGGATTTTGAGGATTAAATAAGTATATACAGTACTTTGGATCCAACGTTCTCCCGTGCCCTAAAGACATAAATCTTTACTTCTTGCCTCCCTTCTGAGCTCCGGACCTGCATATGCAACAGAGTCCAAGGCATTTCCACTTGGATGTCCCACAGGAGCCCCAAATTTAACATGTCCAAAGTGGAGCCCCTCATCGTCCTGCCAAATCTCTTGCTTCAGGGCCCCCTATCCGTGAAGATGGCACTGGTGGCCACTCAGTCCCCAGGAAGGAGCCAAGGTGGCTTCCCAGACCCTTCCCTCCCCTCACCGCTCACGCCAGCCCGCCATGGCCCATCCACGCCTCCTCCTGCCATCAAGAGAACATTCCCGGACTTCCTGGGTGGTGCAGTGCTTAAGGATCTGCCTGCCAATGCAGGGGCCACAGGTTCGTGCCCTGGTCCGGGAAGATCCCACATGCCGCGGAGCAACCAAGCCTGTGCGCCACAACTACTGAGCCCACGCGCCGCAACTACTGAAGCCTGTGTGCCTAGAGCCCGTGCTCCGCAACAAGAGAAGCCCCAGCGATGAGAAGCCCGCGCACCACAACGAAGAATAGCCCCCGCTCGCCGCAACTAGAGAAAGCCCGCGCACAGCAATGACCCAACGCAGCCAAAATAAATAAACTAATTAATTAAAATAAAAATAAATTAAAAAAAAAATTCCCATCTCTCTTTCCCTCCCACAGCTCAGTCCAGACCTTCCTCACTTCTTGCCTGTTTCCTCCGACCTGGGTTTCCTGCCGCCCAGCTGGCCCTTCTGTGCAAAACAAAGCCAGTGGTCGGGAGACAGTTCCAGCGCCCGGGTCTGCTCGGCTCAGACCGTCCTTCCCGACCTGACTTACCCTGACCTCGGTTGACCAGGCTCTCTCCGGGCCCTTGGGCATCCTGAGCCCTGGCCAGCACCTCTCGGCTCTGCTGCTGTTCAGCCTTCTCTTTTGCCAGCCCTTTCTTCATCAGCTCCCTCCTCCCCATCCTTCAAATTGTAAAGAAGTGGTTTTTTCTTGGGGGAAGCCCACCATGTGCCCCAGAGTGACTTAGCAGCCCTCCTCCGTGCTCCCTCTCCACACGCCGTACGTTTCTCGCCTGCCCTGCAGACCTTGGACTTTGCTACTCCCTTTCTCTTCCCAGCATCTGCCACGTAATGGGCATGTGATGCATGTGCGCTAACTGGCTGATTAAGCAAACAGAGGTGTTCCTTAAACAAGCTTAGTTCCTTTGCAACATCCACAAACGGGCCTCCAGTCTTTTTTTTTTTTTTTTTTTCCTTGGCTGCGCTGGGTCTTAGTTGCAGCATGTGAGATCTTTTTAGTTGCGGCATGCATGCGGGATCTAGTTCCCCGACCAGGGATCGAACCCAGGTCCCCTGCATTGGGAGCGCTGGGGTCTTACCCGCTGGACCACCAGGGAAGTCCCCGGGCCGCCAGTCTCACCCATGAGTCTCACCTGTGCGCCCCACGGGTGTCCTCAGTGGAATCAGCCCTGCCCCCACCTCCAAAGCCCACCATCCTTCCAGGCGCAGCTCAAATCCCGACTTGTCTGAGCAGCTTCTTCCGTGACCCCAGCCCTCAATTCCTTTCTCTGATTACTCTGTGGATGACTGGATGGCAGGCTTTCTCAGTCCCACTACTGTCAAAGATAACAGTACACATTATTGTTATGAACAAAGTAACATATTTCAACTTGTCTGTTCACACCGTAAAAGAGCACCCACTCTGGAAGGGGAGGCTGACATCAGAGCAGTAAACGTGGCCCAGAAGCCGAAGAGAGAGGAGCTGAGGGGGCCTCAGAGAGGAGGGAAGGAAAAGATAGGACAAGAGGGGTGGCTCCCTAGGCAGAGGGACAGGGCAGGGGTGGAGGGCTGGGGGAACGGCGGCTCGTAGCGGCTCCTGTGCTGGGCAGGGGGGCCAGGACCTGTGGGGAGGGAGGAGGGAGGACCTAGCCGGAAGGAGTGAGGGCCGATGAGGGCTTTGTTTTCACACCCATCCACGGCCTTGTGCTCGACCCAGAGCTGTGTGGTGCTAAGTCTCCCCACAGCCCTCAACACCACACTCCCTCGCTTCCCTGGGGCCGCGTTGAGATGTGCCCCCCGGCCCCTTTTCAATGTATTTACCTACATATTTATGTACACGTACACGCACATAGGATTTTTAAAACAGAAGTGACTCACTTCTGTGGTTTTTTAAAAAAGAACGTGCCTTGGAAAGGAATGTCTCATTCTTCGAATAGCTTCGTAGAAAGGTATTTCGGCGCCCACAGTATGCACGTAGGTGACTGCATCCCTGCGGACAGACACTGAGGCTGTTCCCTTTTGCCTGCACACACACAGCTTCGCTGAGACTGCAGACAGATGTGGGTATGTCTGCGGGTAGCCGGATGGCTTGGTCAGGTTTGCATTGAAAAGGCAGCACGGCCACGGTGGGGAGAGTAAATCAGAGCAGGGTTTCCTGGAAGACGAGGAAGTCTGCCACTGTGGGCCAGGGGCTGAGGGGCGAAGGGAAGAAGGGGAGCTTGCCTGAGAAGGGAGGGAGTCAGGGAGGGATGCTGGGGGAGGGGGCTGCGGTTGGGGGAGGGCTTTCTTGGTTTATTTGTTGGGAAGGAGGTATTTTTTAACAGATCCGAATGTTCATATGGTAATATGGTAATAGTAAAGAACCAGTGTAGGGGGGAGCGATTGCCTTTTCTTTATGGAAATATCTTTTTTTTTAAGGTGTAAATTTTTTTTACTGAAGTATAGTTGATTTACAATGTTGTGTTACTTTCTGCTGTACAGCAGAGTGATTCAGTTATAAATATATATACATTCTTTTTCATATTATTTTCCACTTGATTTATCATAGGATATTGAATATAGTTCCCTGTGCTATACAGCAGGACCTTGTTGTTTATCCATTCTATACATAATAGTTCCATCTGTTAACCCCAAACTCCCCCTCCATCCCTTCCCCCCCATTTATGGAAATATATTCATCGCTTTTCTGATGACACGTGAATACTGAAAAATAAATGTAGATTATGTGGATAAATTAAAAGTTTCCTTCATACTCTCATTTCCCTTGGGTAATCACTGTTAATAGTTAGATTTACGTTCTCCATTTCTTTTTAAAATGCCCGCTTTTTAATTTATTTACTTATTTTTTGGTGGTTTAAAACAACGCATTTATTCTCTTATAGTTCTGGGGGTTGGCTGTCTGAAGGCAGTTTCCCTGGCCATAATCAAGGTGTTGGCAGGGCCACACTCCTTCCAGAGGCTCTGGGGAGAATCTGTTTCCTTGCCTTTTCCAGCTTCTAGAGCTGCAGTTACTGCACTCCTGGGCTCATGGCCCCTTCCTCCATCGTCAGAGCTTTGAGCACAGCTTCTGCTTCAGGCCCACACATTCACTTTTAACACTTAATGGGGCAACGGACGTTGTATGTGCTCCCATAATCTGACATTTTAACTTAATATATCAGGGACTTTTTTTGTACACAAAAAATTGCACTGATTGAATTCAGATTGTTTCCACTGTTTATTACTACAAACAACACTCTATTGAGTGTCCTTGTTACATTATATTCTGGAGGTGAATTCCTAGAAGGGGAGTTGCTGGACCAAAGGGATATCTTTGCAAGCTGTTGCCTGATTGCCCTCCGGAAAAGTCCCGATAATGTCCGTTCCCGGCCACAGGGCTCAAGAGGGCCTGGGTACCGCAGCCTTGCCAGCCTGGGCATCGTCCCTCCAACTGGCCCGTCTTTGCCTTCTTTTCAGTTTCCGTAGTGGCTAGAATGGCCTTGTCTTGCTTCTTCCCCACAGTGATCTTCCTGATGCCAAGTCCAGGGCCCTGGACAACATTGGCAGGGTTTTTGCCAGAGTTGGGAAATTCCAGCAAGCCATTGACACGTGAGTGACCCGGGACTGTCCCCTCCCTACTCTGGGGCCAGGACATCCCACCCTCCCACTGGACTCCCAGGCTGGGGCAGGATGTCAGGCAAAGAGGCATCAGAAGACCCGAGTTTGGCTCCTGGCTGTGCTAAGCGACCAGGGGCAAGCCACTTTGTAAACTCTGTGGCTCATCAGTTAAATTAATTAATAGAATAGAATCATTATTTTCTCCCAATTTCCCAGTGACAAGAGTCACCGAGGACACTTGTTAGGCGTATGAATTCCTGGGCCTCTCCCCTGGAAATTCTCATTCTCCAGGTCTGGGTTAGAGCTCAGGAATCTGACTTTAACAAGTACTCCAGGTGACCCTTACTTTGGGCAAGTTCAGGACCAGGTGGACCATTGACTTCTGGGAGCCCTTCAGCGGTTATTCTGTCCCTCTGTGCAGTCACATGGGGTCACTGGGAATGGAGTCTGAGCTCTCCAGAGGGCTTAACTTCTGGACTTTCCATGTCCAGCCCTGGGGCTGGTGACCTGCTCCAGTGGGGCACCAGCCCTGGGGCTGGTGACCTGCTCCAGTGGGGTGACTCAGCCCCAGGGAGACTCGGGAGCGGGCTTGACCACACAGAGAGAAATTGTCCTGCAGGCCTTCATGGCTTGACTGGAATAGACTTGATCACCAGAGCCTTCTGTTCCACGTCATATGGTTTCCCGAATGGCCCCTGGTGTCTAGCTGCCAAAAGACACAGGCCTGTGAGTGTTTACCTACCCACTTGTATCTTTTTTACATTAAAATACATATATTTCTTTTTAAATAAAAATTTAATACATGTCAATCCCAATCTCCCCATTCATCACTCCCCCCACCCCCGCCGCTTTCCCCCCTTGGTGTCCATACGTTTGTTCTCTACATCTGTGACTCAATTTCTGCCCTGCAAACTAGTTTATCTGTACCATTTTTCTAGGTTCCATATATATGCATTAATATACGATATTTGTTTTTCTCTTTCTGACTTACTTCTCTCTGTATGACAGTCTCTAGATCCACCCACGTCTCTACAAATGACCCAATTTCGTTCCTTTTTATGGCTGAGTAATATTCCATTGTATATATGTACCACATCTTCTTTATCCATTCATCTGTCAGTGGGCATTTAGGTTGCTTTCATGACCTGGCTATTGTAAATAGTGCAGCAATGAATGTTGGGGTGCATGTGTCTTTTTGAATTATGGTTTTCTCTGGGTATATGCCCAGTAGTGGCATTGCTGGGTCATATGGTAGTTCTATTTTTAGATTTTTAAGGAACCTCCATACTGTTCTCCATAGTGGCTGTATCAATTTACATTCCCACCAACAGTGCAAGAGGGTTCCCTTTTCTCCACACCCTCTCCAGCATTTGTTGTTGTAGATTTTCTGATGTTGCCCATTCTAACTGGTGTGAGGTGATACCTCATTGTAGTTTTGATTTGCATTTCTCTAGTAATTAGTGATGTTGAGCAGCTTTTCATGTGCTTCTTGGCCATCTGTATGTCTTCGTTGGAGAAATGTCTGTTTAGGTCTTCAGCCCATTTTTGGATTGGGTTGTTTGTTTTTTTAATATTGAGCTGCATGAGCTGTTTAAATATTTTAGAGATTAATCCTTTGTCCATTGATTCGTTTGCAAATATTTTCTCCCATTTTGAGGGTTGTCTTTTCGTCTTGTTTATGGTTTCCTTTGCTGTGCAAAAGCTTTTAAGTTTCATTAGGTCCCATTTGTTTATTTTTGTTTTTATTTCCATCACTCCAGGAGGTGGATCAAAAAAGATCTTTCTGTGATTTATGTCAAAGAGTGTTCTTCCTGTGTTTTCCTCTAAGAGTTTTATAGTGTCCAGTCTTACATTTAGGTCTCTAATCCATTTTGAGTTTATTTTTGTGTATGGTGTTAGGGAGTTTTCTAATTTCATTCTTTTACATGTAGCTGTCCAGTTTTCCAAGCACCACTTATTGAAAAGACTGTCTTTTCTCCATTTTATATCCTTGCCTCCTTTGTCATAGATTAGTTGACCATAGGTGCATGGGTTTATCTCTGGGCTTTCTATCCTGTTCCATTGATCTATATTTCTGTTTTTGTGCCAGTACCATATTGTCTTGATTACTGTAGCTTTGTAGTACAGTCTGAAGTCAGGGAGTCTGATTCCTCCACCTCCGTTTTTTTCCCTCAAGACTGCTTTGGCTGTTCGGGGTCTTTTGTGTCTCCATACAAATTTTAAGACTTTTTGTTCTAGTTCTGTAAAAAATGCCATTGGTAATTTGATAGGGATTGCGTGGAATCCGTAGATTGCTTTGGGTAGTATAGTCATTTTCACAATATTGAGTCTTCCAATCCAAGAACATGGTATATCTCTCCATCTGTTGGTATCATCTTTAATTTCTTTCATCAGTGTCTTATAGTTTTCTGCATACAGGTCTTTTGTCTCCCTAGGTAGGTTTATTCCTAGATATTTTATTCCTTTTGTTGCAGTGGTAAATGGGAGTGTTTCCTTATTTCTCTTTCAGATTTTTCATCATTAGTGTATAGGAATGCAAGAGATTTCTGTGCATTAATTTTGTATCCTGCTACTTTACCAAACTCATTGATTAGCTCTAGTAGTTTTTTGGTGACATATTTAGGATTCTCTATGTATAGTATCATGTCATCTGCAAACAGTGACAGTTTTACTTCGTCTTTCCCAATTTGTATTCCTTTTTCTTCTCTGATTGCCGTGGCTAGGACTTCCAAAACTATGCTGAATAATAGTGGCGAGAGTGGACATCTTTGTCTTGTTCCTGATCTTAGAGGAAATGCTTTCCATTTTTCACCGTTGAGAATGATGTTTGCTGTGGGTTTGTTGTATATGGCCTTTATTATGTTGAGGTAGCTTCCCTCTATGCCCACTCTCTGGAGACTTTTTATCATAAATGGGTGTTGCATTTTGTCAAAAGCTTTTTCTGCATCTATTGAGATGACCATATGGTTTTTATTCTTCAATTTGTTAATATGGTGTTTCACATTGATTGATTTGCGTATATTGAAGAATCCTTGCATCCCTGGGATAAATCATGGTGTATGATCCCTTTAATGTGTTGTTGGATTCTGTTTGCTAGTATTTTGTTGAGGATTTTTGTATCTATATTCATCAGTGATATTGGTCTGTAATTTTCTTTTTTTGTAGTATCTCTGGTTTTGGTATCGGGGTGATGGTGGCCTCATAGAATGAGTTTGGGAGTGTTCCTTCCTCTGCAATTTTTTGGAAGAGTTTGAGAAGGGTGGGTTTAGCTCTTCTCTAAATGTTTGATAGAATTCACCTGTGAAGCCATCTGGTCCTGGACTTTTGTTTGTTGGAAGATTTTTAATCACAGTTTCAATTTCATTACTTGTGATTGGTCTGTTCATATTTTCTATTTCTTCCTGGTTCAGTCTTGGAAGGTTATACCTTTCTAAGAATCTGTCCATTTCTTCCAGGTTGTCCATTTTATTGGCATAGAGTTGCTTGTAGTAGTCTCTTAGGATGCTTTGTATTTCTGTGGTGTTCGTTGTAACTTATCCTTTTTCATTTCTAATTTTATTGATTTGAGTCCTCTCCCTCTTTTTTTTTTTTCTTTTTTTTTGCGGTACGCGGGCCTCTCACCGCTGCGCCCTCTCCCACCGCGGAGCACAGGCTCCAGACGTGCAGGCCCAGCGGCCATGGCTCATGGGCGCAGCCACCCCGTGGCATGTGGGATCCCCCCGGACCGGGGCACGAACCCGTGTCCCCTGCATCGGCAGGCGGACTCCCAACCACTGCGCCACCAGGGAAGCCCCTCTCCCTCTTTTTCTTGATGAGTCTAGCTAATGGTTTATCAATTTTGTTTATCTTCTCAAAGAACCAGCTTTTAGTTTTATTGATCTTTGCTATTGTTTTCTTTGTTTCTATTTCATTTATTTCTGCTCTGATCTTTATGATTTCTTTCCTTCTGCTAACTTTGGGTTTTGTTTCTTCTTCTTTCTCTAGTTCCTTTAGGTGTAAGGTTAGATTGTTTATTTGAGATTTTTCTTGTTTCTTGAGGTAGGCTTGTACAGCTATAAACTTCCCTCTCAGAACTGCTTTTGCTGCATCCCATAGGTTTTGGATCATCGTGTTTTCATTGTCATTTGTCTCTAGGTATTTTTTGATTTCCTCTTTAATTTCTTCAGTGATCTCTTGGTTATTTAGTAACGTATTGTTTAGCCTCCATGTGTTTGTGTTTTTTTATGTTTTTTTCCCTGTAATTGATTTCTAATCTCATAGCATTGTGGTCAGAAAATATGCTTGATATGATTTCAATTTTCTTAAATTTACTGAGGCTTGATTTGTGACCCAAGATGTGATCTATCCTGGAGAATGTTCTGTGCGCACTTGAGAAGAAAGTGTAATCTGCTGTTTTTGGATGGCATGTCCTATAAATATCAATTAAATCTATCTGGTCTGTTGTGTCATTTAATGCTTGTGTTTCCTTATTACTTTTCTGTTTGGATGATCTGTCCATTGGTGTAAGTGAGGTGTTAAAGTCCCCCACTATTATTGTGTTACTGTCCATTTCCTCTTTTACAGCTGTTAGCAGTTGCCTTATGTATTGAGGTGTTCCTATGTTGGGCGCATATGTATTTATAGTTGTTATATGTTCTTCTTGGATTGATCCCTTGATCATTAAATAGTGTCCTTCCTTGCCTCTTGTAACATTCTTTATTTTAAAGTCTATTTTATCTGATATGAGTATTGCTACTCCAGCTTTCTTCTGATCTCCATTTGCATGGAATATCTTGTTCCATCCCCTCACTTTCAGTCTGTATGTGTCCTTAGGTCTGAAGTGGGTCTCTCGTAGACAGCATATATATGGGTCTTGTTTTTGTATCCATTCAGCAAGCCTGTGTCTTTTGGTTGGAGCATTTAATCCATTCACGTTTAAGGTAATTATCAATATGCATGTTCCTATTACCATTTTCTTAATTGTTTTGGGTTTGTTTTTGTAGGTCCTTTTCTTCTCTTGTGTTTCCCACTCAGAGAAGTTCCTTTAGCATTTGTTGTAGAGCTGGTTCGATGCTGAATTCTCTTAGCTTTCGCTTGTCTGTAAAGCTTTTGATTTCTCCATCGAATCTGAATGAGATCCTTGCTGGGTAGAGTAATCTTGGTTGTAGGTTCTTCCCTTTCATCACTTTAAGTATATTGTGCCACTCCCTTCTGGCTTTTAGAGTTTCTGCTGAGAAATCGGCTGTTAACCTTATGGGAGTTCCCTTGTATGTTATTTGTCGTTTTTCCCTTGCTGCTTTCAGTAATTTTTCTTTGTCTTTAATTTTTGCCAGTTTGATTACTATGTGTCTCAGCGTGTTTCTTCTTGGGTTTATCCTGTATGGGACTCTGTGTGCTTCCTGGACTTGGGTGGCTATTTCCTTTCCTGTGTTAGGGAAGTTTTTGACTATAATCTCTTCAAATATTTTCTTAGGCCCTTTCTCTCTCTCTTCTCCTTCTGGGACCCCTATAATACAAATGTTGTTGCGTTTAATGTTGTCCCAGAGGTCTCTTAGGCTGTCTTCATTTCTTTTCATTCTTTTTTCTTTATTCTGTTCCACAGCAGTGAATTCCACCATTCTGTCCTCCAGGTCACTTATCCGTTCTTCTGCCTCAGTTATTCTGCTATTGATTCCTTCTAGTGTAGTTTTCATTTCAGTTATTGTATTGTTCATGTCTGTTTGTTTGTTATTTAATTCTTCTAGGTCTTTGTTAAACATTTCTTGCATCTTCTCGATCTTTGCCTCCATTCTTTTCCGAGGTCCTGGATCATCTTCACTATCATTATTCTGGATTCTTTTTCTGGAAGGTTGCCTATCTCCACTTCATTTAGTTGTTTTTCTGGGGTTTTATCTTGTTCCTTCATCTGGTACATAGCTCCCTGCCTTTTCATCTTGTCTATCTTTCTGTCAATGTGGTTTTTGTTCCACAGGCTGCAGGATTGTAGTTCTTTTTGCTTCTGCTCTCTGCCCTCTGGTGGATGAGGCTATCTAAGAGGCTTGTGCAAGTTTCCTGATGGGAGGGACTGGTGGTGGGTAGATCTGGCTGTTGCTCTGGTGGGCAGAGCTCAGTAAAACTTTAATCCACTTGTCTGCTGATGGGTGGGGCTGGGTCCCCTCCCTGTTGGTTTTTTGGCCTGAGGCATCCCAACACTGGAGTCTACCCGGCTATCTGGTGGGGCTAATGGCGGACTCTGGGAGGGCTCATGCTAAGGAGTACTTCCCAGAATTTCTGCTGCCAGTGTCCTTGTCCTCACGGTGAGACAGAGCCACCCCGTGCCTCTGCTGGAGACCCTCCAACACTAGCAGGTAGGTCTGGTTCAGTCTCCTATGGGGTCACTGCTCCTTTCCCTGGGTCCCGATGCACACACTACTTTGTCTGTGTGCCCTCCAAGAGTGGAGTCTCTGTTTCCCCCAGTCCTGTCAAAGTCCTGCAGTCAAATCCCAGTAGCCTTCAAAGTCTGATTCTCTAGGAATTCCTCCTCCCGTTGCCAGACCCCCAGGTTGGGAAGCCTGACATGGGGCTCAGAACCTTCACTCCAGTGGGTGGCCTTCTGTGGTCTAAGTGTTCTCCAGTTTGTGAGTCACCCACCCGGCAGTTACGGGATTTGATTTTATTGTGATTGCGCCCCTCCTACCATCTCATTGTGGCTTCTCCTTTGTCTTTGGATGTGGGGTATCCTCCTTGGTGAGTTCCAGTGTCTTCCTGTCGATGACTGTCCAGCAGCTAGTTGTGATTCTGGTGTTCTTGCAAGAGGGAGTGAGAGCACGTCCTTCTACTCCACCCTCTTGAACCAATCGCTGTATCTTTTTATAATAAAACGTTTTATAGTAAATGTGCTTAATGTTAAAATATTAATTTGGAAAATATAGAAAAGTAAAAGAAAATGTCTTCAGTCCCACCACCCAAAGACAAGTACTAATTCTAATCCTGCTCTTACTTTTATTGATATTTTGTTTCTTCATTCCAGTCTTTTTTCTGTGTTGATTTTCTCTTACATGTGCTTAATAATATTCTTAAATGTTATTATGTTATTTCAAATCCTGTTTTACAAACATTATTTTCAACTCTTGTATCATCAAAGCCAGTCCCATAGATGTACCAAAATAACTTTGGTAGTTTAAAAATATGTTAATGCTTGTTAGCTCCACCCCCGTTTCTAAAAGGACTGGTAGTTGGAGAACAGTTTTTCTTCTGCCACCAGTAGGAAGCCCGGCCTCCTATGGCCGAGTGCAGGGCCTGAGCGGAAGGAGCTGACCCTGGTTCTTGTGTCCCCAGATGGGAGGAGAAGATCCCTCTGGCCAAAAGCACCCTGGAGAAGACCTGGCTGTTCCACGAGATTGGCCGCTGCTACTTGGAGCTGGACCAGGCCTGGCAGGCCCAGAATTATGGTGAGAAGTCCCTGCAGTGCGCCGAGGAAGAAGGGGACATCGAGTGGCAGCTGAACGCCGGTGTTCTGGTGGCACAGGCACAAGGTATGGGCCCCATGAGGACCACCCTACCTTTCCCATGTCAGGGCCGGGAATCCTGTGGCCTGAACTTACCATCCCAGTGTATCCCTGCGCTGAGAGTTCCGATTCTGAGAGTGGGGCTAAACCCCTGCATTTTGACCAGCGTATGTAGTGCCTAGTTTACGCTAAGTCAGTTAGGGCTTGGGGGCCCCTGAGAGCTGCCCTGCCCTTGAGGAAGTCATCTGCAGGCCAGCACAGTGTCATGTGGTCATCAAAACAGCTCCACTCCTCTTGCCTTGGTAGCCTTCACGTGTGCCTTCTTGTACCTAATCACCGTGCAAGCCAGGGATGGAGGCATCATTGTCCTCTTATAGTTGGGGAAACGGAGACTCCGAGGGGTTCAGCAGGTTGCCCCAGGTCACGTGAGGGAGCTTTTTAGGGTGATGGAAAAGTTCTAAAATCGGGTTGTGCTGATCATTGCACAAGCCTATAAATTTACCCCAAATCATTGAACTGTATACTTACGAACGGCTGCATTTTATACTAAGTGAATTACATCTCAGTAAAGTTGTTAAAAAACAGCAAGGGGCAGGGGTGAGGAGGAACAGATGAAACAAGATTGGTGATATTTTGGTATTTTTAACAATTTTTAAACTTTATATTGGAGTATAGTTGATTTACAATGTTGTGTTAGTTTCAGGTGTACAGCCAAGTGATTTAGTCACACGTATACATAGGTCGATTCTTTTTTCAGATTCTTTTCCCATATAGGTTATTACAGAGCACTGAGTAGAGTCGCCTGTACTGTGCAGTAGATCCTTGTTGCTTATCTATTTCATATGTAGTAGTGTGTATATGTTAATCCCAACCTCCTAATTTATCCTAATTTATCTCTCCCCCCAACCTTTCCCCTTTGGTAAGTTTGTTTTCTAAGTCTGTGAGTTAGTTTCTGTTTTGTAAATAAGTTTATGTGTATCTTTTTTCTTCCTGCGGTTTTTTTTTTTTTTTTTTTTTTTTTGCGGTACACGGGGCTCTCACTGCTGTGGCCTCTCCCGTCGCGGAGCACAGGCTCCGGACGCGCAGGCTCAGCGGCCGTGGCTCACGGGCCCAGCCACTCCGCGGCACGTGGGACCTTCCCAGACCGGGGCACGAACCCGTGTTCCCTGCATCGGCAGGCGGACTCCCAACCACTGCGCCACCAGGGAAGCCCTATGTGTATCATTTTTTAAGCTTCCACATACAAGTGACGTCATATGATATTTGAAGCTGGGTGATGAGTAATGGGGGCTCGTGATACTATTCCTCCGACTTTTCTGTATATTTGAAATGTTTCATAATATGAACTTAAAAAACAAATAGCTTACAGTAATAAGCAAGCAGTGGAGCTCGGGCTTCTAATCGCTGTGCTGAGCTGCCCTGCTCCGGGCACGCAGCTGACCCCAGAGAAGGAGGAAGCGTGATAGGTGCTCTGATGAGGGGCCTTATCACACATTCGCTTATTCACATCACAGATGCTTACCTGGCACCTTCTAGGCACCAAAGCTGGGCATACAGTAGGGAGCAAAACTGGTAACTATCCTGCCCGCATGCCTGAGGAGTAACGTTTAAGCAGAAACATTAAGAATGCAAAGGCACCAGCTGTTCCAAGATCTGAAGCCAGAACTTTTCAGCCAAAGGGACCGCATTTAGGGAGGTGGGCAGGAGTTTGGCTGATTTAAGAAACTGAAGGAGATCAGTGTCAAGCTCCTGGGGGCCAGGAAAGTCTGGAGAGAGGAGGCTGGTGAGGGGCCAGATCCCCAGGGCCTCTTGGGCCTCGTTACGTCTTGTAGATTCTTTCCTAAAAACATAGAGAAAACCACTTGAAAACTGTAAACTGGGGAAGACATGGTTACTGTGGCTTTTCCTAGAACTCTTTCCTGTTCCTGTGAGGACTTTTCTTTCTTTGTCTGTGCAGCAGGGCTTGCGCGATCCTAGTTCCGCAACCAGGGATTGAACCCAGACCCCAGCTGTGAAAGCACCCAGTCCTAACCACTGGAGGTCTTATTAGGCCCTGAGGGCCTTTGGAGAAACAGGCCACTTACTGCCGGTCTCAGTTTCCCCACTCTAGGGTGGAAAAATCCAATCGAGTGCAGCAGCCCGAGAGCCACCGGTTGTAGAGGCAACACAGCCGAGCGGGCAGATCTTGGGCTCTGGGCCCTCCTGGCAAATGCCACCCTGTGCCTCAGTTTCGTCCTCTGTAAATAGGGATGATTATATCAATAGTAGGTACCTAGAGGGTTGGTGTGAAGAAATAAGGTAATACTTAAGCGTGTAGGCACTTAGAACAAGCATATAGCGAGCACTCCAGAAACACTCATTTCTTCCTTCCTGCCCTCTCGTCAGCTTCCCATAAGTGTTTCTAACACAGATGAGAAACAATTACAATCCTTAGAAAAGTCAATTTATGGCTCAACGAAATGTAAATGTAAATGTGTAGATTTGTGGATACACAGAGGGGGGAAAAGAAGAGGAAAAAGGCTCCCAGAATGAAGATAACTTCAGGTTATAGATTCAGTTAAAAGGAACGGCCTTTACTGCGTCACTCCCGTAAGTGTTATGACTCCTGTTCCGACCTGCGGTGTCCGAATGACATTGACATTTATTCAGGGTGGTCTCTGAGGGATTACAGTGACTTTCCTTCTTTTCAAATGTGTATTTGAAAAAGAAATATGTATTGACCTCATTCACTGTGACTCCACAGACTTTCAGAACTATATTAGAATTGCTTTTCAGATATAAGGCCTTTTGCAGTTTGACTTATGGACACAAGGCCCTTCTTTCCCCGGGGATCCCAAAGCAGTTCATGGGGAAGGGTGGATCTTGGGGTCCTCAGTGATAAGAGGAAGCAGTGGTGTGCAAAGAAAGTGGAGTGTGGTGTTCCCAGACCCTGGCAGGTGAGCACTTTTCTCCGTCCTTCCTGAAATTAACCTCTTTTCAAGGGCAGTCAATCAGTCCATAGGCCATCATCCCTGGCCCAGCACTAACCTGTCCGGTGAGTGAGCTCGGGGGAGCTGCCTCCTCTCTGGGTTCGGATTGTACCAGCGTGGGCATTGATGTCCCAGCCGCTGGCCCACGAGTCACAGCCAGCCCATCCAGATGTGTTTGGTCTCCACAGTGTTCTTAACAAATTTGAGTGAACATTAAAAAAAAAAAAGATCTTTTCTGGAACAATCTAAAGGTGGGGCAAGATGGAGTTGTCCCCCTGGAGACGCACGATGTGGGCACAGACCCCTTCCCTCACTGACTCTTTGCACCTGAAATCCAAGGCTCAGCTTCTCAGGTTCTGGTCCTTAGCGGTGAGGACCAGAAATGTCCTGGGTGAGGACCCAGGAATGTCTGGAAAGGGTGGTGCTGGGAGGCCCAGATGCTGCCCGCCTGGGGCTGCTCCCGAGGGCCGCTGGCACCTGCAGGGCAGCCGCACCGTGCAGCACACAATGTCACAATCTACCTGTCTCCCTCGTGCTCTTCAGTGAAGCTGAGAGACTTCCAGTCGGCAGTGAACAACTTTGAGAAGGCCCTGGAGAGAGCGAAGCTCGTCCATAACAGCCAGGCACAGCAGGCCATCATCAACGTGAGCCTCTCCCCCGCTGGGCCCCCCGGGCTCTCAGCCCCAGATGTTTATCCCCCCCAACCGCAGGGCACATTCTGGGTAGGGCAGTGGCTTTCCACTGTTACTGCCATCAGTTTATACAGCAGCCCGACCAGTACCCATACTGTGAACTTTCTATTTTGGGGCCACGCCTTGCAGCACAGCTTGCAGGATCTTAGTTCCCAGACCAGGGGTCGAACCCGCACACTCGGCAGTGCAAGCTCGGAGTCCCAGCCACTGGACTGCCAGAGAATTCACCTCAATACACATATTTTTCTTTGAAAAAACAGACAAAAAATAGAAAGTTTCACAAAACATATTTACCTTTACTGTGTACGCTGATATTTCCTACTCTGTTCTATTTTCTTTTCATTCCTTTTCTTTAATGCCGGCTGAGCCCTTCTAAGCACATTTTAGGACTTGCAGTTTGAAAAGTACCAGCCCCCCCATCCTCCGCCCCCCCCCCCCAGGAGTCAGTAAGAAATCAGCGTGATGGCCTCACCCACTTGCGCTGCTTCCTCAGGCAGCCATTTAGAGTAAAAGGAATTAAAAGTAAGTAAAAGTTACGGTTCAGTTCCTCAGTCACACCAGCCATGTTTCAAGTGCCCAATAGCCACATGAGGCCTCTGGGTACCACACGGTGCAGATCTAAAGTCTTCCCATCACTGCACCAAAGGTGACGACCGTGGTCCCGGCCCTCAGGAAGTGTGGTGTCTACAGGAAGCTTAGAACACAACGCCCTCGTTCCTGACACGTGCGACAGGGACCAGGGGATGCAGCGTGAGAGCCTCAGTGGGTAGGCAGGGCTGGGCCTTTCCCCTCAAGGAGGGTTTGAGGTCGCCTTGGAGGCTGGGCAGGTTTTGAAAGGAGGCAAAGACAAGCGCCTGTCAAGCCAAATGGACCCACGGCCCTAAGTGGCTCCTCATGGGATCAGGCCCCTGACCTTTCACCCCCCGGAATGGCATCTCCAGGCAGGAAAGCATACGAGGGGGGCAGACCAGCGCTGCACAAGAGAGTCCAGGCCCGGCAGACGTTTCCTGAGTGTCTAGTGGTGTTCTGCCCTGGTGGGGGGGTCAGGGGGAGGGCTGCGACGAAGAGGGCAGAGCTGCCCTCAAGATGCACACAGGCTGGGTTCCAGGTCCCCGGGGGTCCTGCAGACACCGTGGGAGCCCCCCGGAAGGCAGGCCAGCCCCCAGCCACAGGGTGTGGCTGAGTCCCTTCCGTGGCTTGCTGCCTGGCTGAGGGCTGAAGGGCTTGCCTTGTCTCTTTTACGCTGGCTGAAGCCAAGAGAAGCTTTAGGTAAAAAGGTGGGACTCAGTAGACAGACGCAACCCCCCAGAACAGGCCTGAGCCCGAGGGAAATGAGTTTGAGTTGCCTGCAAGCCGCGCTATCTCTCATACCACTTAGTGTGGGGAGTTCCCAGTGCATAGTATCCACTAACCTCAGGGCGGCAGTCTTCAGAGGAGCCAGGGGAAAGGGGAGGGGGCAGGGTTCTGCACAGCCCTGCCTCCTGGCGCTGGGGCTTGGGTGGGGAAAGGACAGGTCACACGGGGTTAAGAGAGCTCACCGGCTCCTCTGCCACCCACAGGCCCTGGACGATGTCAACAAGTGCATCATTGAAGAGCTGAAGAAAACCAACTACAGGGAGATACTCAAAGATAAGAAGGAGAAAGGTGAGTTCTGGGGCCCCGAAGACGGCTACCTCAGAACGCTCCCTCTGCTTTCCTTCTGGCAGTCTTCGCCATGCTTTCCTGCCATTCCTTCGGTCGGGGGCTTGGCACTGCTCACCAAGTATTCTGATTTCAGTGCCGCCACCAACCCCAGCCTTTCTTGGGACAGGAGAGGGAGACCTCGGGCTGGGGTTGGTGGCGTGAACCCGTGCTGTCTGCCCTATTTCTTCAGTACTCCCGTATCTCTTTAATCAATTCATCAACTATTTGTTGAGCGCTTGTCACGTGCCAGGAAGGTGTGAGATTTGGGAGGAGACAGAAGCTCGGTCCCTGCCCTGGAGGAGCCCACAGCCCAGTGGGAGAGCCAGGCAATTAGAGTTGCCGGCGACCAGGGCTCCTGCACCGGAGCCTGCTGTGCAGGGGGACAGTGCTCTGCTGTGAGGGCCCGGGCAGGGGCGCTCCCAGTTCTGTGGGGAGGTAGGGAATGCTTCCAAGAGGGAGAATCTTCTGCTTCAGGCTCCAAAAGATGCCCAAGCATTTTCCAGATACAAGATGGAAGGTTGAGGGCATTTCCGGTGGGAAACAGCAGGAGCAGACACAGAGGTGGAATGACAGTAGCTTACACTGTGGGGGCTCTTAACCGCTGGCCCGACACTGGGTTAAGCATTAGACAGAATGATCTCACTCGGTCCTCACCACCTAGGAGGTAGGTACTGTTTTGGGGGCACTGGAGCCTGAATGATCTGCCCACGTCACACAGCAGTCTGACTCAGAGCCACACGCTCCCCTGCTGCCGGCAGCTGGTCTTCAGGGCCAGCAGTGGGCAGCGCAGGGGTCGGGGCAGGGGACCCAAGGGCCAGCTGAGGTGCATAGGTGGCAGGGCTGTGCTCCTGCTGGCTGGTCTAGCCCTTATCACATTCTTTCTCCCGAGGGCTCCAGGGAGTAGAGAGGCCTTTGATCCCCCGCCTTGCTCTAGGCTGTCTGACTGGCTCCCATGAAAGGAGTGAGGGAAGAGGAAGTGGCTGGGACTCCAGGCCCCACGGAGTCGACAGGGACCAGGGACGGGCCCCAGAGGGGCAGGGATGACAAGAGAAGCTGACCCCCACTCGGTGCTTCCTGCATGCCAGGCGCTCGTCTAAGCTTTATACATACCGACTCTTCTGATCCCAGAGCACTAAGAAATAAGTATTCCGTGCTTGATTTTACGGGTGTGGACATGGAGGCAGAGGGGTTAAAGTCCCACAGCGGATTCCAGTCTCCAGCAGCCTAGCCCTGGAACCCATGCTTTTCCCACGCTTGTGCAGTTTCTGTCTGCCCCTCTGAGGGGCCCTCCCTCCAGCCAGATCGCAGTAAAGGGTAGCTGGGGCTGGGGCTCCGGGCTCCTCGGGGGACAGAGCCCCTTGCAGGCACCGAGGCTGAAACCCTCTCTGATCCAGGTGCAGCAGCGGGAATTTGGGCACGGGGTTTCTGGGCACCTGAGCAGCCCGATGACAGCCTTTTATTATCCAGCACCTGCCACGTGGTGGCCAGATCCCCTCAGGGAAGATCTGCCTCTGCCTCCACACACCTTTGGAACTGCGCTCAGAAGCCACAGAAGCAATAATGTGAAGGGTACAGCAGGGAAGTGGCAGATGCTCCAAGCATCCTCCTCCCTTGGCCGACGGAGTGCTGGGAAAGGCATCCTGAAAACTCCTCCGGAAGGCCCTGAGGCCGGCCGCTGCTGGGCACTTCCCTTCCCGGACAGCAGGTGGCAGCATTGCATGTGTCTTGGCCAAACCACGTCATTTTCCTGCTCTGAACCCAGAGCCCCTATAGGCGGCTTAGAAACCAGGACTTCCAGGAAGTGGAAGGAGACTCAGGAAGGGATTGGCAACTTTTCTCTGTAGCTGGTAAAAACAACGAGCAAAGATCCCTTGGGTTGTAAAATTGCTCTCCATCCGAACTTCCACCACAATCTGCTCACATTTTTACGGGGAACCTCCCAACAAATGATGAATATGCTTCCCAGGGACGAAGGGAAATGCAGAATGGGCATGCTGGAGGAGAAGCCTCTGTCCTTTCCCAGCACCTGTGCTAGTTCTCGTAGGGAAAAAGAAAGAATGTGGTCTGGGGGCAGACTGTCCTGGGTTCAAATCCTGGCTCTGCCAGTTATTTATTTGCAATGTAACCATCGTGTGTGATTTCCCCTTTATCAATCTCAGGTCCCTCGACTGCAAACTCGAATCAGTAACACTGTGCAATTTTTTTTTTTTTTTTTTTTTTTTTGCGGTACGCGGGCCTCTCACTGTTGTGGCCTCTCCCGTTGCGGAGCACAGGCTCCGGACGCGCAGGCTCAGCGGCCATGCCTCACGGGCCCAGCCGCTCCGCGGCATGTGGGATCTTCCCGGACCGGGGCACGAACCCGTGTCCCCTGCATCGGCAGGCGGACTCTCAACCACTGCGCCACCAGGGAAGCCCCACTATGCAATTTTTTGATGACTGAACGGTATAATCTGTGTTGCTCACATGATGCCAGGAACAGAGCTGGTGCTCAGTAAATGATGATCCCTTTTCTCATTTTGGAAAGGGGTGCTGTCTCTTAGAAACACAGGCCCCCACAGGCTGGGGTTCCCCCAGGCCCGGAGACAGACAAACTTCTACCTTTCTTCCCTCCTTTCTCTTGTTTTTCAGAAGATGCCACTACGTTGGATAGTATAACAGTGATGGCAAAGGAGAAGGAAACGATGAGAATGAGAGATGAACCCGAGAAGGTCACCGAGAAGGTGATGAAGCAGTGCGAGCGGGAGCAAATGGAGAGTGAGAAAGAGACCGAAGGTGACTTGTCTAAGGAAACCCTGGGGATCACAGCTAGTGAACCAGAAGAACACAGGCAGAGAGAAGAAGTAGAAAAAGCCAGCCCCTCAAGGAGAAAAGGACCAGCTGCGATGGAGGGAGGTCCAGGAGATGTTGCCGAGGGACAATCTGGAGAAGCAGGCAGGAAACTAACAGCAGTGGACAGAGGGGAAACAAGAGAAATTTACAGGAGGCCTTCAGAACTGGAACAAAACCTCTCAGAAGAATCAAGCACGAGGGAGTCCGAAGGACTAGAGTAGACACTTTCAGAAATCGGCAGAAGAGGGTCCAGAGCACTGGGGAAAACAGAATCGGGAGAAATAAGAGAACCGGAAATAACAGAAAATTCTGAAAAAATGGAAAAAGATGAAAAGGAAGACGAATGAAGCCATCGAGTAGGCATTACGATCAGGAAGCTGGTGTTCACAGGGACCACGGAGATCTTATTAAACTGGACCTTCAAGCTGAGATTTGTCTCTAATAGGAAAACATGTGGACTGGGTCCCACAGGTCACCTCTGACTCTTTCTATTACTGTTTTCCCTTTAAATGTGCATCTTTCACTCTTACAAACCCTGAGTCTGTCATTTTGCCTCCTTACCCCCACCCATTCTCAGAAGAGCCTTAGAGAATGAATGAGTGGGCATGGGGTACCACTTTCCAAGCAGAACTCTGATGTTCTGATTAGGTGAGAAACACGGAGACCCCCCAAACAAGGCCTGACCCAGAATGTGACCAAGGTGTGAAATGCGGTCCTCCTCCCCAGGCCCTGTGCAAGGACCTCATGGAAGAAATGAGAAAGGTGCTAAGAAGAAAGGGTTTCAGGCGAGTGAAGAAACGGACGAGCTCCAAGGAGCTCAAAAAGCTTAAAGGGGGGAGGAAAGAGAAAGGCCTGGGAGTAGAGGTATGTCTGCCCAGCTGCTGGCCATTGGTCTTGCTGAGTACCTACTGTGTGCAGGGCACTGTGGGAGGCTTCCTGGAAGAAATAAGGATGGGACAGCCTCAGCCATCACACAGTGAGGGAGACCTACTTGTAAACCCCTAAGCCTTGAAAACAGAATGAAGTGCACGCTGGCACTGGTGGGGCTCTAGGAGCCCAGACGGAGAAGGAAGGTGTCTGCCCACGAACAGGGAGCAGCTGAGAGTAGGAGCTGCAGCTGGACCCACCTGTGCCACCCCAGGGCCGGGCGGTACAGTCAAGTAAACCAGGCTCCGCCAGCTTGTCTCCTCCTCTGTGTAACGAGTACCTGCCTCAGTGACTGGTGTAAAGATTATACGGGTGCTTAGCACAGCACCTGGTGCACAGGAAGCTCTTAAATACCCACCCACTGAGCTTTCAGTGGTTTCACAGAGGGGGTGGCTGAGCAGCTGAGGACGCGAGTTAGGATTTCATTACATTATTCATCTGCCCCTTTGGCCACTGCCATCCTAGTCCCAAACGGCTGGGGTTGGTTGGGGCAGAGGCTGGGACCTGCCGGACTAGGGGGAGGCAAGTGAGGCATTTCAGATGCAACTTTTAAGGAACGTAGGGCCAAAAAACTCAATAAGGAAGAGAAAGTATTTTAACGCAATACTGTAAAAAACAATTAATGCAAAACCCGATGATGAGTAAAATATCAAAATTTAAAATAAAGACAGGATTCGACCTTGTACTTGCACGACCCTGCCTCCCTCGCCTCAACCTAATCTCGGCGCGGGACCCGGGAGGGGTGACTGCCTGCCTCTTCAAGGAGTTCATCATTACCTTGTACGAGAAGAAGAGGCCGCACAAGCCCTCCACTCCCCACCTCCCCCAGCGTACGTCGCCGCACATGTGCCTCGGAGCCCAGGTGCCCCACGCGGCGGGCGTGCGGGAGGGCGGCCGGCAGCACTGCCGCCACGCCCCAGCGCCGAGTCAGTTTCGGGTTTCGACTCGCCGCGCCTGCGCAAAGGGGGCCGGGCTTGGCCCACCCGGGGCCAGCCCGCGCGCGCTCCGCCCCCGGGCTATGTAAGGCGGCCCCCAGTGGGGTCGCGTCACCGCTACACTCCGTGTCCCTCCGCGCAGGCGGGCGGCCCCGGAGAGCTGGTGCTGTGACGGCGGCGCCCCTTCCTCATCATGGTAAGCGGGCGCGGGAAGGCCGGGAGGGGAGCAAGCAAACCGGGCCGGGGTGGCACCTTAACGGAAAACGGGAGTATTGGGGAATTTGGGAGAGGAAGTGGCATGCAAATGAGGACCCGAAGTTCCGCAGTTGAGTCGGGGCTTTCTTGGCTCTCCGGTACAGGCCTGAGGTAGGGGTGATGCTGGGAGAGTGGGGAGTGCGGACGGACCTGGAGGAGGAAGGGAACCGCTCTGCGGAAGGTGCTGCCCCGGAGCCGACCCGGCTGGCGGGTGGGCCGGGGTAGCATGCGCTGGGCCCGCGCTGAGCTGGCGTTCGGCGCCCTCCCCTGCCCAGGGCCTTGTCTGAGATAAAGGTACGCCAGCCGAGCACTCAGGGTGCTGGCGGGAGGTGGGGCCTCGCGGTTTAGAAGAGAAGGCGCTGTACAGTAAAAACTATTGATTGTCACCTGTGGGTTTTAGCAGGCAGGAAAACAAGTGGCTCAGAGAGGTGCTGCTGACACACAGCAAGGGGTGAGCAGAGCTAGACCCTGGACGCAGGTGCCCTGAACCGCCCAGTCCTGGGGCAGGCACAAAGACCACGACTTTGTGGGGGGTCCAAGGGAGAGGAGGAGGAGGTGGCAGGCGTGCTGAATGAAGCCCTTTGTCTAGCGCTCTCCTGCCCTGCCCCCCGCCAGCCCTTCTGTGGGACCATTGTCCCCCCATCCCAGACAAGAGAGTATTATCTGTCACTGGCATTGTTGGGGGAAGGGAGGCGGTCTTTGGGTGACCCTTCTCCACCCTCACCCTGCTCTGTGCCCTCAGGGCCACGGCCGCTATGGCTTTGCCCGGACATAGAGCCCCCCACCTCCAAAGAGGTCATCCTTAATAAGTGCCAGGAATATAAAGTTAGGGTTCACTCCTAGAAACGCAGGCTTCAGGCCCGCCCCTGCACGCACTCCCAGCACCGTTTTCCTTTCGAGGTGGCAGCGGTGGGTGATCCTTGAGGCTAATCCTTGAGGCTACGGTTCTCACTAGAGGAAAGAGTTTAGGACCGCTCAGACAAGCATTCCTCTCCATCCTGCAAAGCCAGAAGCCATCAGGTCTCGAGGACCGAGGAGAGGACCGAGGAGAGACGTCCAGCAAGCCAAGGCTTGGAAGGGTGCCCAAGGCACCAGGGGTGCCTGTCAATCAGGGCTGTAGCACCTGAGCCAGCTGGGGTTCCCGGTTAGAAAGAGGCCAGAGACAAGGAGGCGAAGCTGGCGGGGTGGCCCCGAGTGACCTGGCTGATGTCTGTCTTCCCCTCCTCACACAGAATAGAGGCTTCTCCCGAAAGAGCCAAACGTTCCTGCCCAAGATCTTCTTCCGCAAAATGTCATCCTCAGGGGCCAAGGACAAGCCAGAGCTGCAGTTTCCCTTCCTGCAGGACGAGGAGACGGTGACCGCACTGCAGGAATGCAAAACGCTCTTCATCCTGCGCGGCCTGCCCGGGAGCGGCAAGTCCACGCTGGCCCGGGTCATCGTGGACAGGTACCGGGATGGCACCAAGATGGTGTCTGCCGACACCTACAAGATCAACCCCGGTGCCCGGGGGGCCTTCTCCGAGGAGTACAAGCAGCTGGATGAGGACCTGGCTGCTTACTGCCGCCGGGACGTCCGGGTCCTCGTGCTGGATGACACCAACCACGAGCGGGAGCGGCTGGAACAACTCTTTGAGCTGGCCGACCAGTACCAGTACCAGGTGGTGCTGGTGGAGCCCAAGACGGCGTGGCGGCTGGACTGTGCCCAGCTCAAGGAGAAGAACCAGTGGCAGCTGTCAGCCGACGATCTGAAGAAGCTGAAGCCTGGTTTGGAGAAGGACTTCCTGCCGCTCTACTTCGGCTGGTTCCTGACCAGGAAGAGTTCCGAGGGCCTCCGCAAAGCCGGCCAGGCCTTCCTCGAGGAGCTGGGCAACCACAAGGCCTTCAAGAAGGAGCTGCGACACTGTAGGTGGCGGGGTGGGGGCGGGTGGGGGCAGTTAGCCTTATTTGTAAGCCCCTCTTGCTGGGCACAGGGTGCTGCGTGCCCGGGGCCATTGTTCTCAAAGCACTGGGGGAGGCAGGGGGCTCACCTGGTACCGGCAGAGGCCGCTTTGGGTGGTGGACACTCCGTGGGTTACGGGAGAGGCGTTTGCCAGGCACCTTCCCTCTCACCGCACCCTTCCTCCTGCCCTCTGCTTCCCATCTGCGCTCTCCCAGCCTGGATCGAGGCCACTGACCCCGTCTTAGAGGTGGGAAAAACAAATTACTTACTACATCAACATTTCGTAAAACCTTGGAGGGAGAATCTGGTCCGATGTTCTCAAACTCATTTTTAGCAGCAGAACTATTTTCTAGAATAGAATATGCCATGCAGCCCTAAGCTGCAGAAAAATGACAACTTGGACTATTGTGACTCCACTGGCGATGATTCCCAGGCCTTGAGCTATCCAGCGCACCTCCTGTGGCATCCCACAGCTCCAGAGAAGAGTCTCCCTAGTCTAGCCCCTCGTTTTTGCAGATGGGAAAATGCCCAGAAGGGTTGCGGGGTTTGCCCAAAGCTGTAGTGGAAGCTCGACTCTGTTGCCTCTAGAGGGGCCTCCCCTTACTGGGTTGGACCAGGGTTCGCTCCTGCAGGGGCTGTTTGCTCCATCGAGAGGGGAGGTTTGGGATAGGGAAGGACCCTGGTGGCCCTCCTTCTCCAGTGGCCCTTTGGGGAATATGTCACCCACTCCCACTAATCATCTGTTCTTCCTTTAACTCATTCCTAGTTCCCCCTGATTTTAGACTATCTTCATACTTGAAATATCCCCATCCGTGTTTCTTTGCATTGTCAGAGGTAATTTGTGCCGGTATAAGTTCTCAGAGAACTCTTATCTCGGCTCCTAAAATTCGAATGCTGGGAAACCGGGGAACTGTGGTACCTGCACCAGCCGGGCGTGAGCCCTTTACCCGTGAAGAGCGTGACAGAGAAGCTCCCAAGGCAGGGCTCCTAGTTAGAGCTGGTTCTGCCCTGGAGATTGCCTCTTGAAGCTGCTTTTACCATTAAAAACTGGGATCCTTCTGCCCAGGACACAGCAGGAGAAATGTAATGGGCCACAAACAAGGCCTGCCCTCAGTGTAGAGGTCTCCCTCCCCTGTGGAGGGTGAGCGACGTCCTTCACAGGGATTCAACCCTGGGGGTAAACAGGAAAAGCCTAGTGACTCTGAAGCTAGCCATGACAAGGCTTGAAGTCTGGAAATTGAAATCACAGATACCCCAAGTCTCATCGAAACTACCAGCCACATAATGTCATCCTGTTACCTCCCAAGACCCTTCCTGCACCAGGCCCATTGTAGGCTTTCTTTCACCAAACAAGGCTGTAAGCTACCTATTATTACAGTGACCAGGTAACTTCTTGTTCAAGTGGCCGCTGAGTGAAATGGGGCACGACTAATACTTACCTAGGTGGTCTTGGGAAAACTGGGATGTGCGGTCACCCCCAGTTGTATTTGATTGACAGATTAGGGTCAATCACTTGCCCCAGGTCCACAGGCTTGGAAGTGGGCTGGATGTTAATTATGCTGTTTCGGGCTCCTTCCATTATACCACACAGTTCCCAACCTCTTTTTTCTTTCTACCCCATTTTTCATGACCTGCTTCCCTCTTTCCAGATGTGTAGCTAGTGCAGTTCAGATTCCCGTGGCATATGCCGCCTACCCCTGGGTTACAAGTGCCTTAGTTTTCACATCTGGGTAAGAGACGTAAAAATCTGCAGAACATAAAGCAGGGAACTTACATCAACACCTTTTCATAGCTCCAGAGTTGCTATTTGACCAACTAATGGATGGTAGTGGATCGCTCAATTATAGTGGATTGCAAATTTATACTTAATGTCTGATTGTTTTCCTCTGGGTCTCCCATGGTCTTGGTGATAGATGTTGCAATGCCCCTGCTCTCCCGCCCTGACTGCCCCACTCTCTCTCCCTTCAGTTGTCTCTGGGGATGAGCCCAGGGAGAAGATGGAACTGGTCACCTACTTTGGGAAGAGACCCCCGGGCGTGCTGCACTGCACAACCAAGTTCTGTGACTATGGGAAGGCCGCTGGGGCAGACGAGTACGCCCAGCAGGATGTGAGTGCTCCTCGGGGACACCTGGCTGAGGTGGGGAGAGGGCAGGGTCTTCTGGAGATGGGCACCGGCTCAAGGCAGGGACCACAAACCAGACAGCCTCTCAGGAAAAGAGGCAGCTCCATCCCCAGCTCACCGAAGCCTGTGTGGTGCCCCCCAGGGCCTGCCCATCAGAGCCTGTTCCTTCTGCAGATGCGCAGAGAATGCTGGTTGGCAGCAGCTCCTGCTCTGGCCTCTAAGCCTGTGTTCAGTTCCAAAGGCTAGAAGTCCCTTAGCCCCAGTCTGAAGCCTGGCTGCGCTCTCAAGTGGGGAGTGTCGACAGGGAGGCTTATTGGCTTAGGGGTACCAGCCCCGCCCACAGCCTCTGACATGGGATCCTTAACCACCGGGCGTGGCCGACTCCAGCCTCCTTCAGGTTGCCTTCACAGCAAGGCCGTCCCTGACCCTCTGCCAACTGCCCCACTTCTCTGCCTAGGTTAACGCAGCCATTTTGTTTACTCATTGGTCTCCTCCCACACGAATGGAAGCTCCCTGAGGGCAGCACTATTTACAGTGCGGCTCACCTTGTATCCTCAGCACCTACCACAGCTGCACGAATGAACACAGCACTTGCACTCCCATCTCTGTTCATTCATTTAGCAATGTTTATTAAGCACCTGTTATGCACTAGACACTGTTAGGACCAGGGGGTGTGAGCAAAATAGGGAAGATTTCATGGTCAAAATCGGAGAGATGGGCTTTTTCAGAGAATCAGATATAATGTAAGCCAAAGTGTATGGAGTCGATTTGGATCAAAGTCCTTTATTTCTGACCTCACCCCACCCTCCAGGATAGTGCCTGGATACCAGGGTGCTTTCACAGGGTGAGTCGAGTAGTAACGACAACAGCCCTTGTCAGGCTCTTCTTTTTTTTTTTTTTTTTTTTTTTTTGCGGTACGCGAGCCTCTCACTGCTGTGGCCTCTCCCGTTGCGGAGCACAGGCTCCGGACGCGCAGGCTCAGCGGCCATGGCTCATGGGCCCAGCCGCTCTGCGGCATGTGGGGTCTTCCCGGACCGGGGCACGGACCCGTGTCCCCTGCATCGGCAGGCGGACTCTCAACCACTGTGCACCACCAGGGAAGCCCCAGGCTCTTCTTTAGTCCTCACGCTGAGGAAGGTTCTAGCCTCAGCTGTCTCTTACAGGTGAATGAGCCCTGAAGCCAGTGGGTGGGGAGCCCGGCCTGAGCTCAGGAAGCCTTGCGTCTCACGCCTGCTCTCTGGCACCTTCATTTTTTCAAGCAGCCTGGACAGTGTCGGTGGAAAGACATCCTGCCAGCACATGGCCGTGGATGTGGATGTCTGTGGGCTCTGCTCCGTGGCACTCACTGTCCTCTCTTGATGCCGCCACCTCCAGCTCAGTCCTCTGTTCTCTCTCCGTAGGTGGTGAAGAAATCCTACGGCAAGGCCTTCACGCTGACCATCTCTGCCCTCTTTGTGACACCCAAGACGACGGGAGCCCGGGTAGAGCTGAGTGAGCAGGAGCTGGCCTTGTGGCCGAACGACGTGGACAAGCTGTCCCCCTCTGACAGCCTGGCACGGGGCAGCCGCGCGCACATCACCCTGGGCTGCGCGGGTGATGTGGAAGCCGTGCAGACGGGTATTGACCTGCTAGAGATTGTGAAGCAGGAGAAGGGGGGTAACCGCGGCGAGGAGGTGGGTGAGCTCAGCCGGGGCAAGCTCTACTCCTTGGGCAGTGGGCGCTGGATGCTGAACCTGGCCAAGAAGATGGAGGTCAGGGCCATCTTCACGGGGTACTACGGGAAGGGCAAGGCCGTGCCCACACGGGGCGGCCGCAAGGGTGGCGCCTTTCAGTCCTGCACCATCATCTGAGTGTTCCCGGGCCACAGGCCCCCGCTCTTTACAAGGGAATGGGGAGGAGAGGGAAGCATCCCTCTGCTTGATTTTTCGTTTAAGATTTTTCTTTTTCTTTTTCTTTTTTTTTTACTCAGTTAACCTTCTTGTAACTTTTTAAAAACGTGTAAAATAACTGCTCTTTTTTCCTGCCCACCCCCTTCCCCTCTAACGCTCAAGCTCTCAACACAAGGGGGTGGGTAGGCGCCATTCAGGAACCTGGACCAAAGCTGACGAGGCTGGGCCGAGTTGGGCCTGGACTGGAGCCACGACCCCAAGCCCCGCTTACAGTTGCTGGGCCCCTAGGCCCACTGCCCCACACAGGGCCGGCTAGTGGGGAGGGACACCCCAGCGCTGCTCGTATTCACGGGGTGGTCACCACGGCCACAGAAGACTAGTGGTGGATTTGAGACGGGATGATCCCTGGGCTTTGATCCCATTTCTTAATCAGTGTAGCCCCAGAAAGTCTGGGGCTATTTACCGGGGTAGAAAAGGGGTTTTTACCTTCCACCTTTGGTCCTAAGTGCCTGTCCCCTCCTCACACTGTAACTAGGTAACAGTTTGATACTAGGGAAGAAAACAAAATAAGCAGCAGCCGCATCCCAGGCTGGCTACAGGTCTCACCCCAGGAAGCGGGTGGGCTGCCATCCTTCCAGGGGCGTAGCTCTGTCGTGTGGATGGGGAGATCAGGGCCAGAGACAGCGCCTTGGTGGGAGAGCTCCAATCTTGCTGTCTGCCCAGCCCATCTTGCCTCCTTGGTGCCTCCGGAGGCCTCTGTGCCTCCGCTAAAGGGGGTCAGTGGGTACCAAGAGCCAATGGAGTGGCCCCCAGCAGTTTCGTGCCAAGCCCCACCCGGTGCCTCTGGGAAGGGGCTTTTAACATCGCTGCAGGTGCTGTGGTTCCTGGGGTGCCCTCTGCTGCCCTCTGCTCAGTAACAGGGCCTTGCTAATCGGGTTGTCACTTGACAGAAGTGCCCGGGATTTTAGTTACTATCCTGGCTTTGCCCAACCTCAGCAACTTGTAAGACTGATAATGAAATAAATCGTGTTAATCCTAGCTGCGTGCAGTCTCTCTCGCCCTCTGTGCCCAGCTCAGTCTCCCTGGGGCAAGGGCAGGGTGCATCAGGACTGCCTTTGTCCCCAGCTTGGGGCCATCGGTCCTGTCTCCCCTCTGCGGGCTGAGCACAGCTGCGGCGAGGCTGGGCAGTGGAACACTGTTGGCTTTCACGAGGAGGCAGAAGGGAGAGAGGCTGGTCTTGGATGCACACAGGCAGTGGGAATTGGCCGGCGTGAGGGACGTGGAGCACAGAGCTGCCACCCCCCAGCAACTGGGCACAGGCCCACAGGTGTGCCTGCGGTTCTCTAGGGAAGGCCACCTTCAGATCAGTGCCACTTCAAACACAAGGGAAGAGCTGACTCTTCCAAGCCAACAGGGGCCTGGATGGCTACATGGGAACTTCCCAGGCCTCACGCAGTCAGCATTTCAGCGCAGCTTTGGCACTAAAGGGGGAAGGCTGAAAAGAAAGGGGCAGAGGCTCAGATGGAAGAGAAATAGCTATTTGGGCCAACGTCTTTACCCAGCCATCTCTACTTACCCAAAGCACCAAAAATCAGAGCTTCAGCCAAAGCTTCAAGTGTGTCTGCCTGGAACTGAAATTATTCACCACAAACACAAAAGCCTGACCTGAACAGCATGACCTATACCACTGCTTCCTCCCCCTGCTTGCCTCCCATACAGGAAGGGACACCAGTGGAGAAGGCAAGGGGCGTTTGCTAAGAATGCTGTTTCCAGCTAAGTAAGCTGACATCAGCGCCCAGATCCCTGCACCCAGGAGCTGCCTGTCCCACTTGGAAAGGGTCTGAGGGTCAAAAAGGCAGGATTTTGTCCTTGTCACCATCTCCCTCAAGCTGTGAGAACTCAGAGCCCGTGTAAACCTCTGAGTTAGCCCAGCCTGACACCTGGCACCCACTTTGGACACATGCAGCTTCTAGTGATTTCTGGTGGCCCTACCATAAAATGTGTTTTCTGAACTCGCTGCCCCATGACTGGCATCAGGCTGGGCACGGCAGCATCCCCAGGGCCTGCTCAGCACTCCCGTGCCAAACCGATTTGGGGGCAGCCAGCACCCCACCTGCCCCCAGGTGCCCCCACCCCTCGTGGGGTGGCTCGCGGAGCCTAAAGTCCACGTGGGCATCAGCTCCGTGCTGGGGGCTCAGCTCTGGCCCACTGACTCTGGAGTGACACAAAGCAGTTGCCAGAGCAAAGTGCCAGAAAGGGTCAAAACATTTTATTCTCTTAATTTTTTTTTTTTAATAAAGTTAAACAGTAAAACAAAAATTCACAAGCTGCCCTGTCCACCCCCCACCTCCCTCCCCTACCCGCAGTCTTCGGCACTGGCTCCCTTTCCTTCCCCCACTCACACAGACACTGGGTATCCAACTGAGAAAACGAAACTGCTCTAAGTACGTGGATCATAATGAAGGGAGGAGGTGAGCTGTGTCCAGCCACATTCGAGGTTAAACGGAGCAAGTCTGCATTTTCTGGGTTCTGGATGGGTTCCTTTCATTAGCCAAACTGAAAAAAGAAATTCCCTGGACCAGATGCTGTAGGGAAAAGAAAAGCTTGTTAGCTGGCTCTGTGGGTTTTCTGGGGGAAGATCAGTTTGCCCTGATTATGGAGAGTCTTTAAGGGCTACTTCAAACAGACAAACCTCTAAGGGTATCAAGCAGGCTGGGCCTTGGGGTGCAGGAGGGAGCATGCAAGCAGGCTGCACGTGCGTTCTAACACCTTCACTCTTGCAGAGAAGCTCCGGTACTAGGAAGCTTAGAGACGTCTCCCTGACCCTGTGCAGGTGTGCCCGCAAACCCCTCCTCCATCCTCAGCAGCACCCGAGGGTGTAGATGTCCTGCTGGACGAGAATTCTGCTGCCTGCACTCTTGGGCCCCTAGTGCTGCCTAACTGGGGAGTCCTTGTGTCGGTTTGTGGTCTGGAAACTCAGGCACACCCACCTTCAAAGCTGAAGCCCCCAGGACCGCCAAAGAATGCCTTGAAGATATTGTTTGCATCAAAATCTGCGGAGCAAAGTGAGAAGCAGAGAAGGCACAAAAAGGTGAAAAAATTAGAAGTGTCTGAAGAGGAACTTAAGAGAGACCCTTCTCTAATGGGTCTCCAAAGCTTGCCCAGATAGTATCACTTCCCTCCTTTCCCCAAACTTCACCGACGAGAGGTGATCCCACTACTTGATCCCACTCCCAGGATATGCTCCCTTCTTCCAAGCATGGTCCCAAAGGAAAGCTTTCTTTGCCTCAACCCACTTCACTGGGCCTTCTCAACAACTGGAAATGCCATTTGCGCTTTACAACGTGAGACTTTCTCCACAGTATCTCCCTATAATGCTGGGGCTGCGACTGAGAAGACTAAAATGTATCACTTAAGTGCTACTAAGACTGTATATAAGAATGAGACCTATGATTTACTGCATGTGTTTGATGCCATACTCTGTCTACACTGTATGCCAGGAAAAAAGCTATAGTTTACTAAGCACCTACCAGGTGCCAACCACGGTGCTGGGTACTTTGCATACATTGTATCATTGAGTACCAATTTATACTCAACAAAACCTAAGCAGAAGCTCAAGTAACTTGCCCAAGATCACGCGGCCAGTGAAAGCAACAAAACAACACTGCCAACTCCTGTGTGCCTCTAGCACCGTGCTTTCTTCACCAGGCCACAGCAGGTCTCACATCGCCAGTCTGCCTAACTCCCTAAGCTGCACAGGATTTATCTCCACCAGCCAATCCCACCCACAGGCACATCGTGTCCAAAAGTGAATTTTTCTTTGCCTGTGTATCTGCTCATGTTCCTGGGTCCCCAGCTCAGGGAATAGCCCCATCAGGTCAGCTGTGCCAAAGCCGCTCTTGACTTAGTCCTCTGCCTCTCCCAACATGTTCTGCAGCCACTCCTGTTGATTCTCACACTGTCTCCCGATTGTACCCTCCGATTCCCTCCTAGTGATTGTGTCTTCCCTCCTCCTCACCCTTTCCAAACCAGCTCGCCTCACTGCCATCACAAATACATCTCCAGAGCCTAAATGAGGTCCATGGCTCCCCGACTTGTATCCCTTCAACAGCTTTCGACTGCTTACAACTCTTCTCAACTGCTGGGCAGAGCAATGTTTATTACTTTTTGGGGGGCGGGGGGAGCTGCACCTCGCAGCATTAAAACCATGCCCCCTACAGCGGAAGCGCAGAGTCCCAAACACTGGACCGTCAGGCAAGTCCAAAGCTAGGCTTTGTAACACACACACAGACACACGCGCGAACTGGCAAGGTGAGAACTATCTGTAGAGCGTCAACCTTATTTTAAATTCCAGTGCATTTTCTCAGTGGAGGAGAAAGGCCTGGGCTCAGAGGCAGTGGTCTGAGAACTGGGCATTGTTCGGGGCTTCTTTTCTCTCCACCTAAGCTCACAGTCAGCAATGACGCTCACAGCTGCACTTTACTTCATTCTAGGTCTTCTGGGGAAACTGCAGTCTGTGAGGGCTTACAGGAATGTGTGAGACGCATAAGTATCAGCAAACACTTTGCAGTGGGGGAAGAAAGAACTTCCAGCCGAAAGGAAAAGCCCACATTCTTTCCTGTAGCCTCTAAGGCCTGCTGAGGTCTGAGCCAGCTTCTGTGCAGTTCTCACCGCTCTGTGCCTCGAGCACCCTCTATCCTCCTAGCCGAGCCCCTGGTAGCTCCCACAAGGTGCTATGCTTTTCTGCACATCCAAGCCTTCCCTTGCTAGTGCTGACCTCCTCGGCACCCACTCTGCACCCTTGACACCTGCTATATTTTATTGCCCTCGTTGGACTCCGTGTCTATTAGACCAGGGGTCAGACTTGGCCTATGGGCCAGAGTTTGCAAACCCCTGGACTGTGGGTTCCCGGACGTCAGCGAATGTTTGATTCACCTTTGTTATTTTCCACACCCATCAGAGGACCTCACACATTACAGGTACCTATCAGAGTGCACTTTACAAACTGCAGAGCATCACTGGCTGATTACATAAGACTCTCCCTCTGGAGTGTCTTTAGAAAAAATGGTAACGTTCCGCAGCTGTCAGATTCATCCTAGGCTGCCCCAACCAACTGCCAACTCACCACCCATATTCATGCCCTCTTCATCCAGGTCTTGTCCACTGTCATATCGAGTCTTTTTCTTGGGGTCGGAGAGAATGGTAAAAGCTTCTCCGACTTCCTTGAACTTTTTCTCCTCCTCCTTCTGAACTTCAGCACTGGCTCCACTGTGCCGATCTAAAGGGAGGAGTATGGGAAGAACTCAGAGCCTGAAGAAAACAAAGTCTGACAGAAAGACCACATTATCCCTGATTTTAGAATCTGGTACTTCCCGAACTTGGAGGGTATAGAACTGAGCAACACCTTATTCCAGCTGAGCAGCCTCTCTGAGGCTTTCGTGCTGGACTGAGCTTGGCAGCGGCCGGGCTAGCCTGCTCCCCGCACCGAGCCCCCTCCCCACCCACGCTACCTGGATGGTGCATCAAGGCCCGTTTCCGATAAGCTTTCTTGATCTCGTCCTCAGAGGCATTCTTGTCTACTCCGAGAATCTTGTAGTAATCTTTCCTCTTACTCTTCTTCAGTTCCAGCTGTGCATTTTTTAGGAGCTGTTTGTGTTCTGGAGGAAGACATCTGGCGTCAGCGACGCGCCTGATTCTGGCTTCCCTTACCAGGCCCCGCCCAGATGCCCTGGAGTCAGAAGCCTCATTAACCTTACCAGGGGCTTTTACGGTGTTTTCTTCTGGAGATTAAAAAAATCTACTGCTAGGTATGTTCTTCACATTGGCCTCATCACACAGAAAAGCAAGTGAAAGTGACAGGGAGGACTGGGGACCAGAAAACAGGTGCCTTGTCGCACTCTCGGGGTCTCTGCTCACTTCTTCAAATAAGCTCCAGGTTCATTCATCCCTGAATCAAACTACTCCTATGTCCAGTTTTAGGACCTACAGGTCAGACCACACAATTCCCTGAGAAACATGCTCTCAAACTCCTTTACCTTTTGTTTTCTCCGTCTGATACACTTTTTCATAGTCCCGTACTGCTTCTTCATACTGTTCTGTGTCCATGTAACTGAGAAGGAAATACAGGGCAGTACAGCGACGTAAATAGCAGTGGCCTTCAGTACCACTCTAGGGGAAGAGGCGCGGCTCAAGCGAGAGACACACACTTTTGGTTGAGACGCTTCATGAAACAGGAGTCCTTAAGCTAGCCATGTGAAAAATGAACTACCAAGTCCTCGAGAGAGAGAGAGAGAGGTCTCATGCCACTTGCACCTAACCAGCAAAGTGATATTCTGCTCTGAGCAGACAGCAACCAAGAGGAGAAAGTTCCTTCTGATTTCACTCAGAGCCACCGAGAGGCATCTGGATCACCTCAGGAGAGACAAACGTGAAGGTACCTACTTGATTACTTGGGACTGAAACACAGGAGAAAAACTGTCAAGTGAGGTCAATGGATATGGACGAGCTTGGAAACAGAGAGTACCATAAACATGCAGGGCCAGCTCCAATCCAGAGGTGTGGGATTCGTCAGCCACTGGAAGGATCAAGTTCAAGGTGGTGGCTGCTGGCAAATGCTTCCATTAAGACTAATCAATCCGAGAGATGTAGGTTAATGAGATAGAAAAGGAGACGTAAACACAGGCTTGCTTCTACTTCAATAGCACAGAAGAATGGAGGGCCCCTGGCCCAAGATGGGAGGAAACAAGCTTGACAGGCTGATCGCCAGACCTTTTAAGTGTCTCTTCCACAGAAGTAAAGGGCATTTTCCTGATAATATCACTGGCTCCAAGACTGGCCTACCGATTAAACAGACTCTGGTAGCAGTTCCAGACAGTCACCATCAGCTGGGGAGTGGGAAGTGACCATGCAGTGCAGCTAGCCACTGCACAAAGAGGTTCAATTTATTACACTGCTGCCACACAAGCCGATCTTTGCAAACATCACAGAGCCCCACCAGGCTTAGAGGCCAGAGCAGGGGGAGCACTACTGATGTGGCTGGCAAAAGTGAAGCCCAACATCTTAGGCATCTGATTTTCTGGCCACATCTTGATTAATGACTTTTAAAAAATGGTGACAAAACCAATGCCCCACCGACGCAAGGCACAAATGCTACTAGGAGTACAGAGAACCCATCTGCAGGATGGAGTATAATAATATAAACTGAAGTAACAGAAAATTAATAACTGACAGCTCTGGGTATAGAAATGATATGACAAACAAGCTACCTTGATGGACTTACCAGGCCCTACATAATGTACTAAATAAGCTTATATTAGTGATTTGCATTTTTACTTCACATTTTTTTTTTAATTCAAGGACATCCTTACATTAAAATATTTTTTTTAAGTTGAAGAAAAAGTAGAAAAGTAGAGCTTTAGGGCAAATGGAAAACTCCAGCCCATCATGGGAAATGTAGCAAAGATCTGGCCTCTCCCCACCTGTAGGGGTGAGCTGAGGCGGACTGGGGCAGTAGTCAGGGCTCTCGTAAGGCTCTGGCCTGAACTAATCTCCAGTACTTCTTGTCAATCCCAGCTGCCTGAGGGGACTGCTGCCAAGCCCTCCGCCGACTGTGCCGAACAGTGCACGCTGTCCTCTGCGGCAGGATCTCATGGCAGAGCCACTCAAGAGAACAGTTCTGTTTCTACCACAAAGATAAGGAGCTATCTGATCAAAGCAATTCCTGATTTTTATTTATTGCACATATGAAAAACAAAGTCCTTCATCCCATTACCCTCCTAACAAATCCAGAATTTTCTGTTCTCTTCCCAACCGTGTTCAAACACTACAGTGTTCCATTGAGTTGATACAGTATTATGTATCCAGCCACCCCCTTCCCACTAGACATCTAGGTGAGATTCTCCTCTTATGCTATTACAATAACACTGCAGTAAACATGTATATAGCATTTTGTGTCTGATAAAATAAGTCTTTAGCTGGGTCAAACGGTACGCTTTTGTCTTCCATGTGTGTCTGCAAGTGGTTTGAAAAGATGAGATGACTGACAGTTGGTCTCACAGAATCTGTAATATAATTCCGTGTATGTTTGTTGGACAGATTTAGTCATCTACTTAGAAGTTCACTTAAAAAAAAAAAAGCACTACACACAGGAGTTTTCCTATTTTTTGCAAACGTGGATAATTTTGAGAAAACTAAATGGGGAGTAGCCCATGCTCTGCACAACTGGTGAGACTGGAAAGCATGAAGAACTATGGGCTCATCAGGTAGCAGTAACAGCACCTGCCTTTGGCTATGCCATTTCATGACAAGGAATGGGATGGGTGTTGGAGGACTGGTATACAACAAATAGGTCTTCCTTTAGGAACTTTAAAGACAGGACATTCTTCTCCGGCTGGGAAATTAACCTGAAAAAAGAAAAGATGGATTCTGGGGAGAGGTCTCTCCTAGCCCCTGCTCATGTTCCTGTCCGGAGAAAAGAGTCTAGTGGGGTCAAGAATAAAATGAACAAGTAATCTGGGGAGCAACCTGACTCTGAAGGCAAATCTGAGCACTAGACCTAGGCAGGAATATCCTAGTTAGACAAGGATATTTCAAAAGGGGCTTCCATATACTGCTGGGAGGCTGAGCCAGATTAAGTCCCTTCCTGTCAAAAGACTGGCTTCCCTAACCCAGAACATACAGGACAGGCACAACTCTCAACTATCACAAGAGATACCTTTCCTCCTCTTCCAAGCACCATACATTCATTCAACAAACATTAATTGAGTGAGCACCTACTGTGTGCCGAGCACCAAGCACTATGCCAAGTTAGAGCAAAAGTGTACAACACAAAATAAAATCTCCAAAGGAAATGGATTTAAACTTTAACAAAAGGAATTTGGGTCAGGCATCAGAGGAAACTTACTGACCGTGAGGGGCGTAAGACACTGGCATGGGAGACTGAGGGAGCTTGTGCAATCTCCTTCGCTGGAGGTCTATAAAGATAGTCTAGGGCTGGAACAATCCCACCTAGAGGCAGGGGGAAGGACCAAATGACCTCACAACATCCCTGGGTCTGCTTCATCATCCATAATGCAATTCCCCTGGCAGGCCAGCAGCAACACCCTCTTCCCCCCACCCACCAGAGGAACTTACCACTGAGCTCTTCTCAAGTAGGCTTTTATATAAGTGTCATCAAGCTTCACTGCATTTGTGCAGTCTTCTATTGCATCATCTAGTTTCCTAAGCTTCAGGAAAAAGAGGAGCAGTCATACTTCACATCTTGGGTGACTGAGGGAGCCCAGAAGCTGTGGGCATGGCTTCAAAATTCTAAGAGGATCGATCAGTCATGCTGGCCCCCTAACCGCCACACTCATTCTTGGTCACTGGAAAGCCAGTATCTCAGAGGGCTAAGGACACCAAATTCAAAATTGGTTTCTTTTCTAAATGATGGAAGCAAAGCACACTTATCTGCAAGGATAAACCACCTCTACCATTCCAGGTTAGTGCCCAACCGACATGGAAAGAGTAAGGGTGGTTCTTGCCTCCTATTCTTCCAGAGGCCAACTGGAGGGATCAGAATTACTGTGATTTTTAAACCACTAGGACTCTGCAAGAGCAAGGAGCCTATTCTTTCTGACAGTTGTGTGGGACAGAACTTAGGACATTTTCAACTGAGCATGGTGACCATCAGTTATACTGGAGAAAAAAACTAAGCCTGCCTCATACTCGAATTTCCTCCAAATCACTCCTAAAAAAGAAATAATCACTTGCTTAGGCAAAAAGAAGCAATACTTGCTTTAAAAATTGTCCCAAAGCCTCTAGCCATTCTTTTACTGGAAGAAAGAAACTTGAACAACAGGTGGGAATATCCTTCCAAACTGTCCCTCAAGTGCCCCTAAATTCCACAGAAAAACTAAAAGCTTGCCTCTCAGAAGGAAGTTCCTAACAAGCTGAAACATCAACCTTTTCTCAACTGGCTTACCCTCATTGGGCAAATTTCCCAAGACTGCTTTGTTGGCCCTTAAAAATATCTCCATAGGCCCCAAGCCCCAGACCAAGTGCTTACCTTGGAATTAACCGTACCCCGATTACAGTAGAGTTTAGCATTTGTTTTTATATTATTGGGGTCTATCCCCAGGGCTTCTGTGTACAGTTCATATGCTAGCTTGTAATTTCCTTCTTTAAATGCTTTATTCCCATCTTCTTTCTTTGCTTTAAGTGCTTTGGCATTCTACAGAGAAAAGCAAGGGGAGGTCAGTTCACATCCAGAAAGCCTCGTCTGAGAGGCCACTGCACAGAGAGGCCAGAGTCTATTTTCAACTGCTTAGATCCCAGCGGTTTAGCATCACATGGCCCTCCACCCTGCGCAACCCCACCACCTGGGCTATTTGTTGCTCACTGGTGCTTCCTACAGAGTGGACAGGGGAAACCAAGATTTATAAAAGAATACCAATGAGACCTGTGTTACCCAGGGTTTACCTCCACTCCCCAGGATAAGCATTACTATCTTTTCTTCACTGAAGGAAGAAAAAAAGAAAAAACACACTTAGATATTAAAAGGATCTGACCCTATAGATCACATTTACCTTTAGGCAAATAAAAGTTGCCCTGAAATAATTTCTCATGAAAGGATCAAGCACCCTGGCAAGGAGGGAAGAAGTGCTATCACATTCCCTGTGATTCTAAAACCTTCCACCCTAACTCTCTAAAAGGCTCAAAAAGAAAGCTTTCTTTCCTACCCAGATCTGGTGCCTAGAACTTACTCTGCAAGCAACGCAGGCCTTCTCATGGTCAGGAGCCATCCGGAGAGCTTGGACAAAAAACTGAACCGCCTTCTCAATACAATCTTCATAATAAAGGCAAAGACCTCGTACGTATAGAGCATCGGCATTGGTGGAATCCATTCGTAAAATGTCACTGCAATAGCCAGAAAGGGGCACATTCAGCTGTGGTTAGGATCTCCCCCACCATTACTATCATTTGGCCAGTTTTTTTCTTGACCATGTGTCTAATATGGAAAGTATCCAAAAGTAGATTCCCAAGCACTCTTCCCAACCTGTCCCCAAATAAATCACCTGTATCTATCCTTATATACTTCTTGTGTCTCACAATCTTTATTAGATCAGGGGTTGGTAAATACAGCCCACAGGCCACATCCTATCTGCTGCTGGTTTTTGTAAATAAAGTTTTATTGAAACTCAGCCACACCATTTGTTTATCTATTATCTATGGCTGCTTTTACACTATAGTGACTGAGTTGAATTGTTAACAGAGACAACACGGCCTGCAAAGTCTAAAATATTTACTATCCAGCCCTTTAGAGTTCACAAACCCCTTGAGTAGAAAGAAACGGACATTTAAAAAAACAAAAACACACCAAAAAATCCACACATCTCTTCTTTCACATATAGCTCAAGTACCTACTGAACTCCTACATAAATACCTTTGGATTTTCGGTATAATACCCAGTCTAACCTTTGGCTTTAAGTCCCAGGAAGGTCTGATCACCCTGGCTGGCCTACCTACAGGACAATATGTTAACTCCTGTTGTAGGGAACTGCCAGACAGCATTCGTCCAGTGGTATCTGGCATTTTAATACAAAACTGGCCTGACTTCATACCTGGCCACAGACTGTGCTTCTGGATAACGACCCAGCATTGCTAAACATTCTGCTTTGAGGATTTTGAAGCGATGGCAGGCAGGGGCATATTCTAGGGCACGGTCCATACAAAAAACAACCTATGGGGAAGAAGAAAGCAAATAAGGTTCTTCATCCTGGACTCCAGAAAATGTCTTGACTTTAGTTTGGTCACAGGCAACAGATTCAAAGGGAAGTAATACCAGAGTTTAAGAATATACCTGTTTAAACAAACAAATATATATATACACACACACATACAAACACACCCCTAATTTATTTGATTAAACCACTGAAATGAGGAGAGCAGCCGATCCAGATGATAATGATGACAGCAAACATTTACTAAGTACTTTATATATTAACCCATTTAATGCCCACAACAATTTTCTGAAGCAGGTAATATTAATACCCTTATTTTACTGATGAAAAAACTGAAGTAGAGATTAAGTAACTTGTTCAAGGTCACCAAAGCCTGGACCTTGGACCAAATAGGAACAGAATTTGATCTTAGACACAAAGACTCCAGAGCCTATAACCTTAATCACCATACTAAGGTGCCTCCACAGGGAATCATATCGATAGTGACTGTGATCAAAACTCACATTCTTCTAGTAGAAATACCATTATTTGCTACTTTGCATAATTCATCATGCTTAGCCTACTAAGTAAGACAAGGAATACCAAAAAAAGAACCTGATAAAGAATCATTACTCCCTATATTACTGAAATTGCTCACAGTTCCCTCCTTCCTGTGGCATAAGCCTCACATGGTGGCCACTCTTCCACTTCCACTTTAGTACAGAAATATCTAATGATTAGTTTGCTTTCAATAGTCCTAAACTATACCTAACACATTGCTATACAAACCAAAAGGTTCTCTCTCTCTCTCTCTCACACACAGCTGAGATTATTTCAGTCTTTCAGCTTCATAAAGACTTCCATATATTCCTATTTTTTCTGAGTTTGTTCTCTGAGCTTTCACTTTGGTTTATCTGTTATTCCTGGGAAATCCTTCCTGAATCATATTCTCCTCCAAGAATAACTGACCCAATGGAGAAATCTGGAGTTAAGGGACACCCGTTCCCTCTAAGAATCTGGTCATAGGGATCAGGAAGAGATGAAGTCTGAAAACTGGAAGCAGAAATAACTCAAATTCCATCGACAGGAGACTGGTTAGGCAATGTAGACACTCATATACTAGAACACTAACTACTATGTGGATCTAAAATAGAATGAAGAAGTTCTGCATATACTAATATGGAAAGACTTCCAAGGTCTATTAAGTGGGGGGGGCGGGGGGAGCAAGGTACAGAACTTTGCAGAGCGTTATTACCTTTCATGCAAAAAAGAAAGAAAGAAAGAAAGAAAATTAAGAATCTATCTTTGTATTTGTTGGGAATTCCCTGGCGGTCCTATGGTTAGGACTTGGTGCTTTCACTGCTAGGGCCAGGGTTCAATCCCTGGTCGGGGAACTAAGATCCTACGAGGCACGAGGCGCGGCCAAAAAAAATGCTGTATTTGTATTTGTTTATGTAGAACAAAACTGTGGCAGTAAACAGAACAAGAACAGTGGTTATCCTAAAGGGTGAGAAATAGGCAGATGGAAGATAAGTTTGGGGGGAGCACTTATCACTGAGTAATTGTTTATACTTTCTAACTTTTGAACCAAGAATAGCACCTACTCAAATATTTAAATTTAAAAATAAAGGGAAGTAGGTAAACACCATGAGCTGTTGCACTGGCAAGGCTTTCCGCAGGGTCAACAGAGCAGTGGTGGGGACACCTTTCCTTGAATGGCACAGCTTATGTTCTAAGGACAATATGAAAATGCAGATACTGAGCAGGGCAGTCATGGTGCTAATTTTCCCCTCCTTAAACAGAAAAAGAATTGGGAGGAGGGCAGTCAGTGAAAATGTAAGCAGCCACAACCTGCTGCCTTTGTGACGTTCTGTACGGAGAGGGTTTAGCTCATGGTGGGGAGTGTCAGTTGGAGCCTCACTTCCCACCCCCACCTCCCCATGACTATGGACAGCTGCAGGCAAAGAAGATCTTTGTTTCTTCCAAGTTCATCTGTTTCCCCTGCCAGGATCATAATTCTTCATTTGTGACATCACCATGAACTACAGTGGGGGTGCTGGGATGTCACAAACAGAGGATTCTGTCACAGACTAGGGATTCTGGCTCCAGGGTGGGCAAGAAAGAAAAGAAACCCAAAAGACCGCCTTTTGAGACAAAGCTTTTGCCTATGCAAAGCTCTAAAAATGTGACACGAGGCAGAATTGCTTTCCAAACACACACACACACAAAACAAAGTATGAACTGCACTACAAAGACACTGTGGTTATTAAAACCAATGGACAGAAGAGGGACGCTAATAAGTTAATGCTAGGACTCTGTATAAGCTAATCAGATATTACCAAATAAAAGACTGTCACAGTTTGTGACTTAAGAATGATTCTTAACTGTACCCTTTTATCAAGCATTTGAGTACCTGCTACAGAAAGCACTGAGCAAATTCCCACATATGAAGTGATGACTCCAGTCCTTGGATGATACAATCTTAAGTGATCCTGAAAACTGATCCTGATCAGTGGTTTTTAACCCTTTTGGGGGCCACTTACCTCCCCTTTTGAAACTCTAGTGAAAGCTACTTCCAAGTTCCATCTAAAGAAGGGAATCAGGAATTACTCAGATGAGAGATAACCACTACAAATAAGACTTAGAAAGACACCTGGAACTTTGATACCTTTCCCATACTTCACATAGGTCAATCCCTTTGGCACGTACATTTTTCATGTACTATCACACAGCTCCATAAAGGACGGTAGTGTGCTTCTGTGGAAAGGCTTAACAACAAAAAGGTATGACGACAGGTTACGTACACTATTCAAAAATGTAAAAGGGGCCTTTATCTTTTATTTATGGCTCCATCTAGATCACACAAAGCAGGTGTTAAAGCTAGCTCTCATTATTCTAATAAAAATGGGTTATCCAAACCTAATATTTAATTCCAACTGGCTTTTCCTCTACTAACCAGCATACCTTATATCAGAAACAGGAACGAACTCAAGTAACAAACTCATACCGCTTTTTATGATAAAGCGAAATATAATTAAGAAAATAAGAACCTTAACCAAAAAAAATGTTTTTAATGTTGATGATGTGGAGCGACAGAAGCGCCCATTCATTGCTGGTGGGAATGCAGAATGATACGGTCACTTCTGAAGACAGTTTGGTAGTTTCTTGCAAAACAATCTTGCAATACTTTTACCATAGGATCCAGCAACCGTGCTTCTTGGTATTAACCCAAAAGAGTTGAAACTTATATCCATACAAAAACCTGCACAAAGATATCCAGAGCAGCTTTATTCATAATTGCCAAAAACTTGGTTGTAACAAAATGTACCTCTGGAATTCTCCTCTGGGGAACACTGATAATGGGGGAGGCTACGCATGTGCGGGGCAGGGGATATATGGGAAATCTCTGTACTTCCCTCTCAATTTGGCTGTGAACCTAAAACTCTAAAAACAATAAATACTCTAAAAACAATAAATAGAAGTCTTAAAAAAAAACAGGGAAAGAAAAGGTCAATGCCAAATTAAAGTGATAATTTACTATTCTAGATCTTCTGTACCATACTACTCCTCTAATTACCTCACACACACACACACACACACACACACACACACACACACAGAGAACTTTGTGAGAAAAGTGTAGATGAGACTTCCTCACAGTTGTACTTTACCTTCCGAAAATCCCGCTTCTCAAAATCCGTTTCTGCTATTTTCTCATATTCTAGGACTGCATTAGCATTCTTGAACTATACCAGAAAAATCATATAAGAGAGTTTTAATGAAGTTGCAGATTCAACAACCAGAAAAACCAACAAGGACTTGATGAGTTTATTTCAAGAAAATCAGAACCACAGACTTTTCACAAATCAATTTGGTGAAGATGTAGCCGAGACTCCTTAACAGAAAGGTTAAGGCCCAATCTTTACCCTCAGTTTGAACTTAAGGTCAGAAACAAAGGAGCCATGACGCACATACATAAAATAAAAGGCACTGTCAGAGGTTCAGTGAGATTCTCACTAAATGCATCCAGGAGTAAATTAGGTACATTTGAAGATGCAACTAAAACATCTTCTAGCTGCTACCAATTTAATCAGGATATGAATTCAAATTTTTTAACCTCATTCAAATCAGTTCCTTGACGCATCTGCCCATCCTCCCAGCTATCTCAGAAACCCTCCAAATTGCACAGATTTTCAAAGCTGTAAATCATATGCAAAATTCGTTTTACAGATAAGGAAGCTGAGGCTCAGAGACTATGAGACTTGCACACATTCACCCAGGTGTGGCTGATGGCAGAAGTGAGACAAGATCTCAGTTCTGATTCTCAAGTCACTATTCCTTCCAAATATACCACCTTGCTGTTTCTTCTGATACTGACGGCATCAGACCCATACCTCCTGTTGTGCCTGAGCATTTTTGTGATCCAGTTCTAGGGCTCTCTGGAAACTACGACATGCTGCCATGGCATTCCCTAGAGATAGGTGGCATTTGCCCTCTCGTAGATGTCCCTAGAAGAAACACAAAGAGGGAAGAAAAGGAGCATGATTGGCCAAGCCAAAGGAAATCAACAGCAGCAACATGCACACACAACCAACAAGGGATGGAGCAGCGCGGTTCTCAACCAGGGGTGATTCTGCCTTCCATGGGGCATTCAGCGACGTTAGAGATATTTTTGGTTGTTACAACTGGGAAGGGAGGAGAGTGCTACTCACATCTAGTAGTTAAATGCCAGGGATCTACTGAAAACATCCTATAATGCACAGGATAGCTCCCCACAATAAATAATTATCTGGCCCCAAATGTTAACAGTGTCAAAACTGAGAAACCCTGGGCTAGAGGAATTCAACTACAGCAACTCAGACCCCCCCAAACAGCCCCATTACATACCCGAACAAAACTGTCATCCAACCTCACTGACTGCTGTGCATCTCCAAGGGCTTCCCGGAACTTTCCAAGCATCATCAAGGTGGCTGCTCGATTCCCGTAATAGCTAGCATTTTTAGGACACATATCTACAGGAAAGGCAGAAGAATGTGAAACGAAGTTTAGCATGGGTCACTGCTTCAAAAACTCAGGGGCCGTCTCCCTCAGAACTATATCAAGGCAATCAAACTGTAACAGGAACGCTGACATACTCTAAAAGGCCACAGACAAATTTTTGACTACTTGGACAAACGGACAGCAGCAATGGTGCAACCACTTTACAAAGACAAGTTATTTAAAAATATGGGGCTTCCCTGGTGGCGCAGTGGTTGAGAGTCTGCCTGCTAGTGCAGGGGACACGGGTTCGAGCCCTGGTCTGGGAGGATCTCACATGCCGCAGAGCAACTAGGCCTGTGAGCCACAACTACTGAGCCTGCACGTCTGGAGCCTCTGCTCCGCAACAACAGAGGCCACGATAGTGAAAGGCCCGTGCACCGCAATGAAGAGTGGCCCCCGCTTGCCACAACTAGAAAAAGCCCTCGCACAGAAACGAAAGACGCAACACAGCAAAAATAAATTAATTAATAAACTCCTACCCCCAACATTAAAAAAAAAAAGCTTGGGAAAAGAATTGCTTAGGATACTTTAAAAATATATACATATATAATAATAATAATTTATACTTAGCTTTAAAGTCCACTGATTATTCTTTATGGGTTAAGGGGTTAGCATATTTGTCTTCTTAATGATTTGTGTTTTAAGTAATAAGACATGAAAATGAATTTGCATTTGTTGAGTTGGGGGTGGGGAGCCTGTAAACAAGTTAGGTGAGAAAAATGCTGGCATGGGATTAAAATATACTGGCAAATTGAGCATGGAGGTAACTAAGACTTGTTAATATCTACAAAGGCCATTTTCTAAGATGGTAAATGAGTTGGCAATGTCTGAGATGCATTTAGATGGGTATCTTATTGCCATATTATCTAGAATTTCTAGAACTGCCTTTAATTTGCCAAATGAAGAACTACCTGCTTGAGCTAGAAAAAGTTATCCCTCATAACAGGGGGCCCCAACCCCCGGGCCGCCAACCGGTACCAGTCCTCGGCCTGTTAGGAACCGGGCTGCACAGCAGGAGGTGAGCAGCGGGTGAGTGAGCGAAGCTTCATCTGCGGCTCCCCATAGCCCGCATTACCGCTTGAACCATATCATCCCCCCCACCCCGCCCTGTGGAAGAACTGTCTCCCACCAAACTGGTCCCTGGTGCCAAAAAGGTTGGGGATCACTGCCACTAAGGACATTAAACCCAAAGACTTCACACAGTAACAGTTATCAACCCACTACGCAGAAAGACTACTTCTTAGAGAGGAGCTATTTATAATAGTATTTGGCGGGGGGTTTTCCTGGTGGTGCAGTGGTTAAGGACCTGCCTGCCAATGCAAGGGACACGGGTTTGATCCCTGGTCCGGGAAGGGTCTGGGAAGATCCCACATGCCGCGGAGCAACTAAACCCGTGCACCACAACTACTGACTCTGTGCTCTAGAGCCCTCGAGCCACAATTACTGAGCCCATGTGCCGCAACTACTGAAGCCCGGGCGCCTAGAGCCCGTGCTCCGCAACAAGAGAAGCCACCGCAATGAGAAGCCGGCACACCGCAGCGAAGAGCAGCCCCCACTTGCCGCAACTGGAGAAAGCCCGTGCACAATGAAGACACAACGCAGCCAAAAAATTAAATAAATAAAAATTTAAAACAACAATATTTGGCAAATTATCTTCCAGTGTATCCCTTCTCACCTATGGCTTTTGTATAATAGTTATAAGCTTCATTGTAATCTTTCTTGGCATAGTATGCATTTCCTTGTTCCTTGAAAGACTCTGCTTCCCTGAAAAGGAAAGAGAAAGAGAATCATGTTACTATACCGAGGGAATAACCCCTGTAATCTCACGGGAACAATCTTTTGGTCTAGAGCCCCCAGCACATTGAGCTGAAAGTTTATGTGATACTTGAAGGAATTTATAGATTCGTTTGATGGGCTGATGGACCAAAAGGAGGTGCTAATGAACGAATCCAAGTTCTTCAGATGCTATTTTTTGTCACTTAATACATTCAAACTAAATCAAGAAACCTCTCTGATGTCGCCTGACCTTTCCTCACTACTCCTACCTGTAATCATTCCCCTTTAGGACAGGCAAATTTAGACATTCTCTCACAGAGACGGAATTTTTATATTTATTTCCTTTCCACTGTGTCACAACTTCTGCCTCTTTAGCAAACTTACAGAAAGTCAGTTATAGGTAATGCTGTTCAGGGGCAACTGAGTTCTCAATGTGAAATGGGTCATATTCTTGGAGTTTTAATGATTTATTCTCTTGAAAACTGGCTCATGCATTTGTCACTGGAAGGACAAGCAGAGCAAAAGCAGGTGGCAAAGGTGTTAAAAGCACAGCATATTGGTGTTTAAGATGGAGGACAGAGTTGAGTGACAGCAGAGACCAAGAACTTCGATGACAGGGACATACAAAATATAGACTGCCAGTGCCATGCTCTAACAAGTACCCACCTACTGATGCTCTCCACCCATCACATCTATGTGGATACTTAACTGCCTCCTCAACCATCCCTCTAGTACCTTGTATAACCACCCAATGGCGTGGTTATGAATATCAAAAATTTTGCCCTACTCCAAGATCCATTTTTTTGAAGCTGTGCATGAGACAAACTGTACTTTCCAAAAGAAACAATGATATATAATTGCAAATTATATTCTTGACCAAAGAACTAGAATCAATTCAGACATGACCAACAATGTCTCAAAGAACAAACTTGTAACCTCTATCAGAGATACCCAAAATCACTCTAATGACCAACTTGAGTGACAAAGATAATTCTTTACAAAAATGATCACTGCAACATAGCTAAATATCTGGCATTTCTGTTATAAGGAAGAATCTTTGTTTCTTTTTCTGTCCTCCACGCATGCTAAAAGCCCAGTTCAAGGGCTGGCTGAAGTGGGGACAAAAATACAGTTCTTAACCTTGGTGATGGTATAGGAGTTTACAGCTTGATTCCATGGACATCGGCAATGGGAAGATTTGTGATTTTATTTACTCACGTATTTTAAACTACAAACTGGCAAAACCACCCTCCTTTTATTGAGGCGATCTCCCTTTCCATTCTTCTCCATCACTGTCTTGGCAAGCCCTATTAACAAGAAAAGTCTGCTAGCAGAAAGGAGACGGAAAATGGGGGATTTCCCTAGTGGTCCAGTGGTTAGGACTCGGCGCTTTCACTGAGGGGGCCTGGGTTCGATCCCTGGTCAGGGAACTAAGATCCCACAAGCTGTGTGGCATGGCCAAAAAAAAGGGAGAAGGAAAGTGGAAATGACCTATAAATGATGACAGATTTGAACTGTGATGGATTTGAATAATTTTATTACACCAACTGTCACAATGATGTAAAGAGGCCATCTGCTATTGAAAGTTCTCAAGAAGGATCCCCCAACTGCAAGACTTATAAGACCAAGCACAATCTTTCCACATGCTGAACAACTCTAAATTAAGCCAGGCACTATAAGAACTATGAAGAACCTATCCTTTAAGAGCAGACATGCCAAAAGATTTGAAGAAGGGGCTTCCCCAACACAGGATGTCAGAAGTTGAATTAAACCACTATGAAGAAATGGAGTAGTAAATTCAAAAGCAACAGGCCCAAACTGTACCTGAAAAGATCTAGCCTTCTATTCAGTCAGCTAGTGGCTAAGACCACACAAATCCTTGAGGAAAACCAAAGGCATCTGAGCATTTGGATAGACGTTGTATCAGCATATAAAGCTTGTGAGTCAAAGGGGGGACAATCCGTAGAAATACAGAGAGATACCCTTTCTTTCCTGAAACACTCACTCCAGTGGAGGCCATGAGTTCAGCATTGGCTTTCCAGCAAAAATGTAAAGGATGACTTCTGTGGAAAATCAGTAATTATTACTGAGGCCAGGTACTTTCCATACATTATCTTATCAGGTGAGTTTCATTATTCCCACTTTTCAACAGAGGAAATTAAAGGTTAGAGATTAAAAACTGTCCAGAGGGTCAGGGTGTCAACCCAGACCTGCAGATCCCAGAGCTGTGCCCTATCTACTATGCTAAGCTCTCTCTCTCTAATACTCACCTCTACCTATTGCCTAAGACTTTAAAAATTAATCTGTACTGCTAAGAACAATGAATATGAATTTCTTACAACTAAAACACAAAATAGCCCAGCGTATAAAATCCAACTCCAGAACTGCAACCTGGATTTAAACAAGCCAAATGACATTCTTAACAATCAGTCACAGACAGAGTAAGGCTCCTTTCCCTTTAAGATGCAAGACCTAGTGAACTGGACTTTGCCTCCCCCAAGAAATGCATTTCATTTTAGTAAATGGTGAGTAGATTCCATTCTAAAGCAAACAAAGCGAGTAATGTAGAGTCAGCCCACAGCAGAAAAGAACAAGAAGAATTGTGTTGTGACACGTTACCATGTTTTTAACCTCACACTGCACAGCATCAGGCCAGAATTAGCTATTCCCACACAACTGCCTCATGAAAAGGACTTATTTTCATAGAAACATGGTTGATTAACAGCTGCCTAAACAATGGGCACTTAGTGCTTTTAGACTGAATGCTTATTTTTTGCCTCCAGGTCCAACGCCCAAAGTGGAGTCCCTCCGTCATCTTGAACCTCCCCACCAAATACACAACAAGCTTTAACCAATGGGCCTGACCCTGCGAGACCAGCCGAGGAAAGAGTGGATCTTTGGAATCCAGCATGGCAGCAGCAAGAACTGAACAAGGCTGCATCAGGAACAATTCCAGGGTCAAATCCATTCAAGTCCTGCCTGGGAGTCTGAGAAAGGGCTGAAGCTTGTTCAAGTTGCCCTTACAGCAAAGGGACTGAAGGATGAGATGTCAAAGGCGTAGGACTGGAAAAGAAGGAGAAGAGCTGGTTAACACTGGAACTGAGGGCAATCTGGCGGTGGCATCTGTCACTCCACTCACTGCCAGTCAATTCATTTGAGAACCAAGTGAGGTTACAACATGTATCTAACTAAAACTCATCAGTACTAAGAAAGGAAGAATTAGGATTAACTGAGTTCACCTGGATTAGGTAAAAAAAAGGAACAGATTCCAAAAGGGACTACATTAAACTACAGATTATTTTCTGCGGCCACAAAATAAAATTCAGACTAAACCCTGAAATATAACACCACATCAAAATATAGACTTGGCCATAACTGACCCGATGACACTATTAACAGAGACTGTATCTCTAGTGCATTTTCAAATTTTCAAAACATTTACGATGAGGGTCTTCACAACGGCCTTCTGAAGTGGTGATGGTGATAATATCACGTGTCCTCCAACAGACGAAGAGCTAGTGAGGCACCCAAGGTGGCTGCACAGGTTTCCTAAATCTTAGAGTCCCATGTTTTCCCCGCTAGATCCTATGAGTGGCAAGGTTTTTGGATTAAAACTAATTTATCCAGTTCCCCACCCAATCCTTGGATCACCTCTAAGCAGAAAAAGCTTCACTTCTGATTCACCAAGAGATGCTGGGAATGACTACCTCTACCAGACCAGTCCTTTCACTTGAATAGCCAGCAACAATTTCCTGTGAAAACAGCTCATGAAAGGTTTTCCAAAAACTCTGCCCTCTTTCGATGTATGATGGGAGGGTGTCCCACAACGGGATCAGTGTCAGAGGGCCAGGCCGGCCTTCTCTCTGACAGACGTAGGTAAGGAGAATACATTCTACTCTTGCTCTGCTTTGCTATTTTAAAATGTATTTATTTTTCAGAAATAACCTCATCAATCAGAAAACTGCAGTATGAAAACCTGCTCTTCTAACACTACATGTGCGTGAAAAATCTGTATATCCTCTGATCACACAGTTCCATTCTCTCTCCCAATTTAGCACTCATTCATCACAGATGCTAATTACTCCAACAAACACTGCCAAGGGAATCATTTGGTATCACACAGGTCTTAGCAGGGCTCAGCATCATGTGATCAAATCAGACAACTTGGGCTTATGATCACCAGCCAACTTTGCACATTTACAGATAAATTAAAAACAAATTAAAACACCACAGTTGAAATCGTAATGTGCCCCAAATTAGATGCTCTATAAAAACTTCCATTTTCTCTCTAAATACTTCCAAGTTGAACACTTAAGCAATATCTTTGCCTTAGGCCAACTAGTCTATCTTCTAGAAATTAAAGAGGTATTTAGAAACTTTACTCAACTCTCACTAATGCAGGATTCACTGGCAAGTATTTTTTTTAAAAAACGTCTCAACATCTCTGGGTTCTCTCTGGAATTACTTCACATGTATATGTGTAATGTACCACTTTTAGATTTATTCTACCCCACTGCATGAAAAATAAAGACTAACATGGCTTCACTATTCTACATTTGCAACTGAGGAAATACTGATTAGATTTTTGAATGACCAAGGGCAGGGAGGGAAGCGGGGGGGGGGGGGGGGGTGAACCACAGTACTCTTATTTATTTCAAGTATTTGGCTAGAATAATGTATTTTTAATAAAGTTCCGCTCTTCCAATAGCCATTAATACCAGTTTAAATCAAAACAGACGTAGCAGCTTGAATGAGATCTTTTTTTTGTTTTTCTTTGCATTTTCTTGATGTAGTCTGCTACTCCAGAAGTGGAAGAGAAATCTACTAAAATTACAACTCAGGACAACGTAATTTCTTGTGAGAGCAGAGGAGCGTTTAGGGGCCTCTGACCTGGAGACTATTTTACTGGCAGGAGAACTTTAAAGAAAGATATCTTTCCTTTTTTTACCCTCAGGTCTTTAATAATAATACTTTATACTGCCAACCAGTCAAATATCCTTTATGCATTCCTATTATATTTACTACTTCCAAAATGTCACCCTTACTCTAGATTGTTGCACCCATTTCTTTTATTCAGTCAAATTTACTAGTTGCCCGTTGATGAAGGAATGCCCTCCACCCTTCAGAATTTACGGGATCTTGGCCAGTCTCAGAGTAGAAATTCCTTGCTCCTTCCCACAGTACAAGACCTCTTGTTCCCAAAGGCATGTCACAGGGCCTGTTTCATGTTGTACTCTCTCTGACCTTCATGAGAGAGTCAAGTAAAAGGAGCCCAGAAGCCTTTTACTCCATCTTACCAAATGCATATTATTCGATTTCTTTCTTTTTTATCCTCTAACAATTTAAGTTTCACATGGATAGGTGGAAGCCATATATGAGCGGGAACAATTCCACAGATAGAGTGTTTGCTAAAATGCAAGGCGCTAGATGTTGAGAGCAAATAAAGGCTTCATAAAGGTCCAGAGAAAATAGAGGGTGGACTCTATCCAACTTCTACCTGTTGGTAAGGGTGGGCTACCCAGCTTCCTTTACCCAATTTCCTATAGAATAGGCAGCTTCTGCTTTCACTTAAAAGCCCAGTTAAAACACCCACCCTCCCCCCAAAAAGAGAAGGAGATGAAGATGAAAAAAATATACCACTTCAAACTGTCCTCCGTCTGGACACTCAGGGAATCTCAACAGGGGCAGAGCCAGAAGAGACCAAAGGCACCAAGTGCAGTCACAGATACAGACTACACAAGGCAGCAGCTCTCTCTACTGCTCAAGTAGGGAAGGACACCAGGCAACGCACTGGAGGTGGCTGTCCTATTCAGTGGGGAAAAAGAGCAAGCAAGCAAGCAAGCAATCCGGACGGAAATTCCATCATTGCAGGCAGAAGGATATTCACACAGAAGTAGCAGCCTCAACTGTGTTAAAAACTTCTGCTAGTTCCTTAAATGGGAGGTGTCAAAATCTGTGGCATCTACCTAACCTTCATTTACCCCTGGGGACAGGAGACACAACCAAGAAGTTGCTTCTGAGAAATAAGCTTCTCAGAAGCTACTCTGAGGACACAAGCCACTGGCTTTTTGGCATTAGCCAGAGACTTGTTTTCATAATACCTCCCCAAACCCACCATTTTCTGTCCCTTGGTTTCCCATTCTGTGACATCTCCCACTACCCTCACGGGGACACTAGCACTCATCAAAAATCTAGAACTGGGGAATTCCCTGGCGGTCAAGTCGTTAGGACTCTGTGCTTTCACACCCGAGGGCCCGGGTTTGATCCCTAGTCAGGGAACTAAGATCCCACAAGCCATGTGGTGTGGCCAAAAAAAAAAAAAAATCTAGAACTGAGGAACTATAATTAGGAAAAAGGTTGCTTTCTGAGTTTTTTTGGTTGTTTTTTTTTGGTGGGGGTGGGGAAAGAGGGGGGGAGATGGAGATGGGAACTAGAGTCAGAAGTCTACACTGTCAACTGTTATTTTGCTTCCCAAGTTTCTGTGGTTCTTTAGCTCATCAGGTGGTTGACTGTCTCAGAGCAAACTGCCCGAGGCAGAATTCTCAGGACAGAAACTCTAATAAGAGAGAGCCCTGCTTGCCTCACACACCCTCCCCAAAAGCCTAATATTAGAATCAGAAAAGACAGTTAACACTTCGCTTATCTGACAATCTGGCCACCCCACACAAAATCATAGGCCAACAGAGTATTAGGTCTCAGAATCAGACTCTGAAAGTCAAATATTCCTGATCATATTACCATTCTCAAAAGCCTCAATCACGCATACCCCTGCCATGGTGGGATAAACATAGAAACTGCTGTTTGGATCTGCATGGGAAAGAAAAAAACTGTTAATCCAATAAAATGAATAAACTACTGGAAAAACTTGCATGCTGAATCCTGTTCTTACTGCTGAAATCCAGACAATTTAAAAGAATACCTGGAACGACCTCTAAGTAACTTCCACATCACTCAGCACTGGAGAAAGGGGACCAAACATTAGTGGAGTAAGGGAGAAATGGGCTCTCAGAGACTTTGCAGACCACAAGGCACCTAGGCAGCCACTGACCATTGTTCTCCAATCTTCTAAAGTCCTAGAGAAAGAAAGCAAAGGCAAGTGCCCAGTATACAGCTTTTAAAAACTTAAAAAATACTACCTTCAAAGACTAAACCAATTCCTGATTGGTTGGAATGTACAATAAGGCTGATCTTTAAGCCAATCAGAATTCTGGTTGTTGGGAATGAACTAGACACTAGAGCAACTGCCACTCACTTGGCCCAACATTTTATTAAAATCGCTCAATTTACCTGGCTTCAGTTAATACATGAATCTGAATTAAACCAGCAAGGAACAGAAAGACCCTTTCTCTGTGCTCTACCTTTGCTCCAGTAAAGACTATTTAACAGTTTTGCCACTTGTTAATACCAGGGTTCAATTCAATCAATTATTTGCTGGTATTCAGGATTCTGTATTCCTAGCTTTATCCCTTCCTTAACCGTGACTTATTTGTCCCACTTCTTCATCTCTGACCCCACACTTAAAGCATACCAAAATGAAAGTGAAGGCTGAAAGCAGTGTTTCTCACTGATTTGGGCTCCAGGTCAAAGATAAATTCCCATTCAGTTTGCAGGCTTTGTCTAGCTGCCTGCCTTGGAACTTCAAGAGAAAGTTTAGGGGGACACAAACCTAAGAATTTGAAACAGAGTGGGGAAGAAGGGGGAAAAGTAACCCCACAAGCTCTGCAGTTAAGGCCACAAACTCCAAAACACCCCAAGAAGCTGCAGTTAATAGCAACTACAGCAGCCCCCGGGATATGGATTCAGGGTTCAGTGCTTCCCACCAACAATATTTATAGAAAAATAAAAGGCAAAATCCCAAGAGTTTACAATACCTAGGCACTAAGAAAGGGCCTACTAATAATTGTTCTTGCTCTCCTCCACCAGGAAAACGGACACTGAGAAGTTAAGATTATCAGCCCAAGGAATCAGGTAAGGATGCCCTTGGCTCCTAAGTCGATGGCTCCCATTGGTTCTTTTGGACCTCACTGCCCAGTCAGGCCAGATATATGCTGGGACACAGAAGTACTTCCTCTGTTGATTAGCAACTTGAAATCCTTCGATTTTACCATAGTAAAGACCACCTACGGAGACCAAACTACTCCCCAGTCCAGGAAATACGACCAGACAGCCTTCACTCAAGACAGGCATTCATGTATTAGGTAAAACAATCAGCAACTTCCCAGGAAAATGTAAGTTTTTAAATTAGCTGAAATGTAAAACCTCTGAAATTTAGTCCTGTGGCTCCCCAAGCAGCTTTATCTATTCTGGTGGGCAAAGGGAAATAATAATCTTCATGTCCAGAACCCTGATCTATTTTGGAGTGCCAAATAACACATCTTTTATTTTAGCTTCTCAGCTGCTATAAGGGAAAAAGAACTTTGTCCAGAGTGACAGGCAAAAAAACTGGAGTCCATTTCTTTTTCTGTAGAGACTCTAATGCTAAGGAAATAAAACATGTAGCCATTTAAAATGCTACAACCATGAGGTCCAACTTCTTGAAAGTTCCTCTCACTGTGCCCGCCCCCCCCCTCCCCGTGGGACTGTGACAATTCAGCAGCAGCAGCAGCAGGATGCCCTTGGGCCATGATGCAAAGAAGGACTCCTTGCTGGACTTTACAAAAACAACCCGAGACCCATCAACTCCTGTGTCCCCAAGTGAACTAGGAGTAGGACTGTAACAAGAGACACGAACTTGGCCTAATAACTAACCAAGTCAGATAGTAAAGGGCATTTGTAAGAGATGTGCCTATCCCTGCCCTCTGCTGTGGCTACACAGGAGGATTCCAGGATATGTGAAAAATGTAAAACAATCTTCCTCCAAAACTTCTAAGTCACCACTCTATTTTCAGCCTTGGAAAGCTACACGTAAACAAGGCTTTTTCTTACTAACAGAGCCTAGTATTTACCCTCCTAAGGATGCCTTATATGGCGGAAAGTCAAATGGTGATATTTTTATTTCACTGTATTTTCCTTTTGATTTTTTCACATAAGTGGTATACAATAAACATTTACATTTTATTATGTCTAAAAAAGATCTATGTATGTTTTACATATAAGTCTATTTCATAAGAATGCGTTTTTCAGTTATAGTTTTTTTCTTAGTGGCAGAGAAAACAATCGTGCATTTTACAACCAATGACATCTTAAAACTCCATGAAATAAGGCAGTTAACATCAGTCAACACCCTCCCTTATTCTGTTTACTGCTACCAAATACCATACTTTTTTGTGTGTCTGATGTGGTCACATTACGGCATCACCTGTTTTATGTTTTTTTATGGTAGAGTATCATAAAAGGGCTGATTTTGTTTTAAGGAAAAAAATTTGCTTTACATAGGAACTTTGAAGGGAAACTCAAATTAAGGACAGTGCCTACGTCAGAGATTTATACTAAGTAGGCTGAGTTTATTTTAAATTACATATAGCCCAACTCCCTATTTACAGCACAAAGAACCACTGAACTCCTTCCAAACACAAGTAAAGTAAATCCCTACAATTAATTTAAGTTCTGCCTGTATTGGTGGGAGTTTTGTGTCCTGTTTTGCAGTTCCTTAATGATGCTTAATTCTAAACACCTGGAAAGAACTGGTTTGTGAAACCCCAAAACCAGGAACAGACAGAGACTAGGCTCTGGTTTCCTGCCTTCTCTGATATCCCAGGGACCTATTACACTTTGTCAAGGCTCTCAGCTCCTGCTCGCAACAGATCAGGAACCTGGGACACTGGCCGTAGTAACTACCCTTAAGCTTGATAACTATTCATTCTGCCTCCCTGAATACCTCTGATGTTTCAAACCTAGACAGTTAAAAAAGGTAAAAATTCTCGGAATCCTGATTTCAGATCTCATGAACTAATCACCACCTCGAATCCTCCAGACTGAAACCATAATGGGCTTGGTATAAAGACATGAAATATGTGGGAAGGAGACTGAGAGAATTGTAGTCAGTTAACCTGCGGTTGACGAGGACAGGGCTCCAAACTTCCAGAAGCTTTTAGTTAATTTTGCTCCAGAATTAGGACAAGTATGACTACCCACAACTGTGTTCCAACCCCACTTCCAATAACCTGCCTTAGCTGTAGCCAAAATCCAGAGCGTTCTCGAAAACCACTCACTCTGCAGCTCCCTTGCCGAGTCCAGACTGGCAATCTCGAGCCACTGCGGCTGCCCAGCAGAGCCAACAGCGCCCAAGCAGCTGCCCTCCTCCTTGCTGCTTAATTTAAGAAACAGCCCTGAAAGAATGACCTTAGAAAGGGTGGAAGGAGAGGGTTTGACGTGTGGAGCACGAGACAAAACCCCTCACCCTTCTTTCTCTATCACCTTAGACTTCTGGGGTAACCGAGGGACCACCAGGTCAATAACGGAGACACACAATACCTCGGGCCCAGACTAGCGCTCGCTGGGGTATAATTACTGAGGAAAGGAAGTGAGCACAGCAAGAGCTCCGGAGACGCAAAGGGCTGAGACACAAGATACAGAAGTTAACAAGAGAAGGAAGGGGTCGCGGGCGATGTAAGAAGGCGTCATCACAGCCGCGCCGCCACCCCCCCCCCCCGCAACAGACCTCCGAGACCCCCTTAGAGACCCGGCCTCTACAATGAGGACAACCTTCCTCTCTGCTGGGCAACAACGCCATGCCTCAGCTCCTCAGCCAGGCGGAAGCAGGAGAGGAGGGCAAACCTCCGAGAGCGCCCCTTCAGGGGGTCCATCCGGACTCGATATCAGATGGGGGAGGGGGGATTCTCGGAGGGCGGGGCATTGCCTCTGTAGGGCCTGCACCACGGCAAGGACGGGGTTACCGGAGCCATGGAGCTGAAGATCGCCCCTTCCCCTACCCTGCCACCCGCTTACCTCTTCGCTTCCTCGTCGTCTAGCAGCTCTGGCTCGGTCGCCGCCATTACCACATCGCACTCCGCGGCAGCCGCCATCTTACCGCCGGGACCAGAGAGCCGGGTGGGAGGTCGGCGGTGAAGAGCACTTCCGGTCGGAGCATCGAGCAGCTCGGCGGCGCTGCGCCCAGAGGAGCTACCTCGGGCCCGTCTACCAGCGAGAGACCCTGATTGGGGCCAGAGCGGCCTCCCGCCCCCGGAGGTCCAGGGTGGTCTCCTCGCCGGAGCGGGGGCCCAAGGACGGTTTCTGTGCGTAGGGGACGCCACTTTACCCGTGGGTCGGAAGGGGGAATACAGAAGGTGTCGGCTCTCTAGGCTTTGGCTTTTCTCAGTATTCTGAGAGCCTCGTTGCCATAACAACTTCCAATCCTAGAGAGTCTCCTGTGAGGCTCAGGGAGTCTGAGTTGGGTAGAGACGCGGTGACCCTGTACCCTGGAGAGAAAGTGCCCCCCACTACCACCTTCCCGACCTTGGAGTATGTCCACAGCTTCCTCCCGCGAAAGGCAAGAAGAGACACTCTGAATCCAGTTTCCTCAGCGTTCATCGGCCCCTGGAAGCCCTGACCAACCAAGCCAGGGGAACGCAGGGCGTCTTCACACCACGCCTTTCATCCCCTCCGGATCTCCAAGCACCAACTCGTTCATCACCCTAATGACGCTGACCTTTTTATGAGGCTGCTTTCATGTCAGCCGCCTGGGAATGCCATCTCAGCATTAAGCCTAGGGAGGGTGGCACAGGGCCCCAGACCCTGCCCTGGAGTTTATAAGGTAGCTCGCCGGGTGAGGTCCCTGCTCTACAGTGTCCTCAGTGCTCCCAACCCTCATATAAACTCTGTGCTCAGCACGCTTGTCTTGCCGATTGCAGTCTGGATTGGGAACTCAGAGAGGGCAAGGACACAGCCCTTCGTAGTACTTCCCTTCATCCAAACCAGTAATTTTTGTGGACTTGAGTTAAATAGGGGTTTCCTGAGGTTAAACTGGGGGAGTCTGAGGTTAAAATTTTAAAGTTAAAGGGTACTAAAATAAGAATGGGTCAAGAGAATTTTAAAAGGATTTACCCCGCCCCCCAGACCCCTGACGCCCTTGCTTGCTTCTCCAGTAAAACAGTCTGTGCCATTGTCCATAGGACGCTTGCATGGTTCTTCCTATCACAGTGCTGAGGGAGCTGAGATCACACCTAACACTGGGGAGTGGAAGATGGGAGAGGCTCAGGGGTTTGGAAGAGAGAAGTCATTCAGCCAGCCAGTCATTCAACAGCCCTCTCCAAAGTACCTACTTTGTGCTGGGTTGGGAAAGCGCAGACTCAGACCATCTAACCTGCTTGCCAATGGCTCACGGTCTACAGTCTAATACAGGAGGCCCATCTGTCTTTAACCATCTTCCTCCTTTGTGTTCTCGGCATCTAAAACTCCCAAGTTATCACCAAGTCTTGTTGATTCTCTTACCAGATGTCTCCCAAATCTATCTCCTTTCCATCCCAATTCAGATTCTCATCATTTTTTGGAAAACTTGGAATACTACCATAGTCTAACTAACCCCAAGTCTCACCTCTCTCCAACCTTCACTCTTCTACCAGAGTGATCCACTTAAAAGCAAAAACTGATCATGTCACTTCGCTGGCATAAGTCGTATCAATGGCTTTCCACTGCTGTTAGGATACAGTTTGAACTCTTTGGCCAGCACACAGGCCTTTGATTATTTGGCTCCTTTCTACCATCAGTAATGAACCCAAATACTTGTAGTTCCAGTAAATGCCATGACTCTTGCCGTATTTCCTCCACCCTTTCCTCCCACACCCTTCAAACTTCAACACAGACCTGACCTCCTCTAGGAAGGTTCCTCGGAGAATGTGATGCCCACTGCCCCCAAGTTAAATGCCCTTAGTTGTGCTCCCATAGCACCTCTGTAATAGTTCTTACCATGCTGTACTGTAATTATTGGTTTAGATGTCTAGCTCCTCTAGATGGTGACGTTCTAATGGGCGGCAACGGTGTCTAATTCCTCCGCTTTTTCTCAGCACGTGGTCCTGTACCTGGCACAGAGTAGGAGCTCAGAAGACATTGGATGAATAAATGACTGATTAAACAAAGTGTTACTGTAGTAGCCTTTAGAGAAAGAACATATGGGCATCTGAGGCACCAAAACAGCCGGCCGGTCTAGGGAGCCTAGAACCCTGTGCTCTGGAGACCATTCAGCCCAGGTCCCGGCCGTCATTTCCCCGCCGGCCTCTGGAGGCGCTGTTCGGCTGGCGCCGGCTCTCCTCCGCCAAAATAGGTCTTGCAGGATGGAAGCTACGGGGCGGGGCCAGACGGAGCCCGGAAGGACGCGGAGGAAGATCCGAGTGTTTGCGGCCGTGCTGCCCCACCCCTGGTCCCGGCGCGCGTAGAGGGGCCCGGCCGGGCTGCTGCTAGGGCCCCAGGAGGTACGGAGCTGGGAGGCCGGGATCGACGACTGCTTCCGGACCCTTTAGGTGGCAGGATTCCGATTCCCTCTGGGAGCCCTCTCGTGGGGAATTCTGTTCCGGAGGCCCGCCTAGCAGTCGGGGTATCCCTTAATTTCGGGGCTCACTATATGAGGCCCCTCGCGGGGAGGGGGATCTGTACTAAGAGTTTACTTTGGAGAGGTTTCTGTTTAAGATCCCTTTGGGGAGTGATCTCTGTATCTCTCCTCTGGCGGGGGCGGAATCCTCGTCTGGGGCTCCTTCTGGGAAGCCTGTGTTTGGGATGCCTTCGAGGAGATCTCTGTTTGGGACCTCCAAACAGAGAAGGGATTTCTGTGTCTAGGCCTTATCTGGGTTTGTCAGTTCAAGAGAAACAAAATTATTCTTTTTTCTGAAGCGTATTTTTCCTTAGATTCCTTCACTCTTTTGTTTCTGTCTTTTTCATCTGAGCCATGGCCTTGACTGGGAATTCGAGGGAACTAATTGTCTGGATAAGCCATACGGGAAAGCAAAATGTTCTTCCTAATTGTCCATTCTCCCCAGGAAGAGTGGTATAAGACAGATGCACACAAAATAATAGTCCTGCCTATTTCTCCATGGGGTCATGGTTAAAGAGAGGGAGCTGAGCCAGAGCTCCCTTCAGCAACTGGTCCTCCACATCCTGTGCACAGAAAGGAACCTGGCTAGTGGTTCCTTTAAACCAGCGACTCTCTTCCCCCTTTATGGCAACGCTTACCGAGCACCTGCTCTGTGCCAGTTACTGGCCTCGTACTGGGAATAAGATGAATAATATACAGCTAACTGTCCAGTAGTGGATATAGACACATCACTTTAGTACACCCTGCCTAGGGTAGCAGACAGGGCCGAACCCCTGAGGCCATGCATCCACTTCAGAACTTGCATCCTCAGTCAAGGGAAGTTTGCCCTTGGTTTTGATCCTGCCTCACCCAGTGTGCTTCCTTTCTTCAAGGTTGAAAGCTAAGCATGGGGAAGAGCTGCAAGGTGGTCGTGTGTGGCCAGGCTTCTGTGGGCAAAACTTCAATTCTGGAGCAGCTTCTGTACGGAAACCACGTAGTGGGTGAGTGTTGCTGGGCGTGAGGCATGGTGGAGGAAGTGGAAGAATGAGGAGAGGATTTGATCACAACACGAAAAGGCTAAAGGTCGCCGCTGCTGGTCATTACACCGAAAGATCCCAACTCTACAACACTGAGGACATCTGGAAAGAGAAAACCCAATGTCCGAGATAGGAAGGAAAAACTTCCGCGTCACACTGTGTTTAGCAAGGTATCAGCGTGAGATTAGAGCTGTCCCCCCAAGTTATTCCAGTCTGGCCAGACTCGCAGTCGTTGGCCCTCTCTCCTCAGCCCCCATGTACCTTTCTCTCCCTGTCTGGTTGGCCTGTTAGGATATATTCAGTCACTCATGTTCCCAATCTCTTTTCTCCCTAGAAACAAGTTTTCTCCTCATTTTGTCCCAGGTTCTGAGATGATCGAGACGCAGGAGGACATCTACGTGGGCTCCATTGAGACTGACCGGGGGGTGCGGGAGCAGGTGCGTTTCTACGACACCCGGGGGCTCCGAGATGGGGCTGAGTTGCCCCGGCACTGCTTCTCCTGCACTGACGGCTACGTCCTAGTCTACAGCACGGACAGCCGAGAATCCTTTCAGCGCGTGGAGCTGCTCAAGAAGGAGATTGACAAATCCAAAGACAAGAAGGAGGTGTGTGTGGGAACCCTGGTGATGAGAGAGAGTGGGCCCTGGGCTGGCTTTGGGAGCCTGGAAAGGCTCTGTTTTTCACTGATTTGCCAGGACGTGGGTTTAGAGCTGGAGGGCGGAGATGGAGGCCACTGGAGGGTGTCTTCACTCCTAGAGGTGGCCGTATGTTGAGGCAGCTCTACCAAAGAGGCTTCTCCAGTTTAAGACGTCCCCACTAGTCTTTCTTTATAATGGTTCTGTGCTCTCCCCTGTGAAGGCCCTTTTGTTCTCAGATCCCGCTTTAAGCTGCAGGCATTCTGGGAGCGCTTCCTCACCGGTTACTTTGCCAACAACTAACTGGCTGCCAGTAATGATCAGGCATTGGTGACACAGGGCTTGTAATGGAACTCCTCCAGATGGAAGCCCCCGTCCACAGTTTCTAATACAGGAAGAGATGAGACATTAGCCGTTGAGACTTTCCCTCTCCTAGGACTCCGAGGTGGAAATGGTTGCTTTTTCCTCTCCTCCCTCTGTTCAAATTCTGGCCTCCATCTGGCACCCCCTCCAGGCGTTCCATTACAAGCCCAAGGTGGTCACTGGCCCTCACGACCATTCCTGAGGTCCATGCTACAGCCACGGGCCTCTACTCTGTCCCTCTTCCCCAGGTCACCATCGTGGTCCTCGGCAACAAGTGTGACCTGCAGGAGCAGCGGCGTGTAGACCCGGATGTGGCTCAGCACTGGGCCAAGTCAGAGAAGGTGAAGCTTTGGGAGGTGTCGGTGGCTGACCGCCGTTCGCTGCTGGAGCCCTTCGTCTACCTGGCCAGCAGGATGACCCAGCCCCAGAGCAAGTCTGCCTTCCCCCTCAGCCGCAAGAACAAGGGCAGCGGCTCCTTGGATGGCTGAAGAGCTGCCGTGCCAGCTCTGGAAGATGGGTTGAGGGGAAAGGGAGGGGGGGGGTTTAGGCAAGCTGTCCTTCCCAGTCAAGGGGGGAGCTCCCCACTAGGCCAGGCAGCTGGGCTGTCCCAGGCTCAGGTCACTTTTGCTCCCTCCCAACTCTGGGAAATGCAAATAGTCTAGGTTAGCGGTCCCCAAGCCCCCCAGCCCCCATCCTGCTGTATCCTAACAGCAATGGAAAGCCATTGATAGGATTTATGCCAGTGAAGTGACATGATCAGTTTTTGCTTTTAAGCAGGTCTAGGGTGGTTTTGGATCACTGTCCTTTCTGCCGGCCCTGGACAGGAAGCAGAGCTGTGTGTGGAAGTGCCCAGTCTAGGGTCTGATTCCTATCGCAGGGGTCTTACACCTCCGGGTTTCCTGCCAATCTCACACACACACACTCACACGCTTACGGCACCAGCCTGGGTTCTAGAGAAAGGGCATCCAGGTGTTTCGTGTGTGTGTGTGTAGCTGTGCACACGTGTGTGTGCTGGTGTTCGGGGCGCCTCCTCATCCAACACCCTGACCTCTCTCCTGTCCTCTCCTGGGCTGAGAGAAGCTAGCCTGCTGGGAGCATAATCTTCTGTTTCAACTCTTCCCCCAGCTTCCTGCTTCCCCTTCCTGCTCAGGGAGCGTTTTCTTGGTTGAGGTGGAATGGAATGCCGACTGGGCTGGGAGTCACCAGCTGGCTTTGTGGCCCTGCGAGGCCTTTCGCCTCCAGGGGCTTCAGTTTTCTCAGCTGTAAGGTGACGGCAGTTGCTTAGATGATCTCGATCCTCTCCAGCCCTGTGTGTATACTGCCCATGGCTGGGCTGGCTGCACTGTTCCCTTAGCTTCTCCCGTTTCAAGGTGCTATGCCTGTGGCCCTGGAGGCTGGGACACTGCTCCCCACCCCCCAACCACCAGGGGGCAGGAGTGCACTACCCACTCTAGTTGCCAGAGTGGCTGCCCAGTGCCGGATCCGCGGACCTCACAGCCCTGGGGACTGGTCGTCACCCTTTCCTGTGGTTGTTTTCAGCTGATAGCTGGACTTCTATTTATAGATTACCTGTGTTTATATGCCTGCCGCCATGGTGGAGGCTGGGCAAGGTGCTCGTCTAGCCCTCCCCTCTTACCTCAGATGCCTGAACAGAGTAAAGCCGGCCAACAGCAGCTTCTCAGGAGCTGCCAGATCTCTGGGGGCTCAGAAGGGTGGTTACGCTTCCAACACGCTGTAAAGTGAGCTGGTGACCCACAACTTCCCGTGCCCACTTCGTGCTTCTGATGTACCCACCTAGCATAGGTGAAGACACTACAGCCAGGTGACCTTCAGTACACGCCCCTTCTCCCCAAGATGGGAGAGGTGAGCAGGGTCAGGTGGCCCAGGCTGGGCGAGTTAGGGCGTGTACAGGCTTGGGCTTAAATTGATTTATTGATGCGTTGGACACAATAAAACCACAACTGTTATCAAAAAGTTTCCCACCCTCCCCCCTTTTTCTTGTTCTCCCATTGGAAACAGCTTTAAAAAAGATACAGGTGGATACTGGCAAAGTCCCATATTGTGGGGTGAGGGTGGCAGTGCTGCTGGGGTGGGATGGAGGTTATGACATTAATTTTGACAGCATGAAAACGGGTCTTGAGAGTGGCTCCAAGTGGATCCCAATACTCAGGTGAGTCACAGTGAGGGGGCCTTGGGGTGCTCGTGGGGGAAGGGAAAGCTGAATTGAGCGCTAGGGGCCAGTTTGGGGTGAGAGCTGGAAGGGAAAGCTCTTTGTTTGGGAGCCCTGGGGGGATTCGGTGTTAGCTGGACCCATAGTCTGAGGGAGACCCAGTGTCACCCCCCCTTCCCCCCACCCCGCCCCGAGAGCTGGGATTCAGGAGGAATCAATGAAAGGCTAAGAGAGGAGACGTGTGTGGGACTGAGCGCTTCCTCTGTTAAGAACTGGGCCCGGCCAGCACATTACCCTGGCCTCCCCGTCGTAGCCCATCCTGTCAGAGCGGATGGAAAGCCCCAGAGGCTTGCAGTTCCAGCCACCCCTTGGCTTTGCCCCACTTAGCACTGCTCCCTTCCTCCACAGTCTTCCACCACATCCCCAATGGTCAGCTCGTCCAGGTAACCTTGAACCCCCTCCACTTGAGACCCTGTGGTTGGGATGGCTGTGACTGTCCCCTTAGCTTCTCCCTTGAGACGGCCCCCTTAACACCAGTGATTCTCTAGAGAATCCAGTGAATGGGGAGGGCCTCCCCTCCCTGCCCCCAGGGCATGGGAATGGAGGTCGGGCTAGGAAAAGGTAAGATTCCTCGGACCTGGGCCAGGTGGGTGTATACGGGTCTCGAGTGGGAGAATGGGCACCACAGGGCTGGGGCTAGGATTTTGCATAGATCTTTGGATTTTCTAGTTTGTTCCCCATAAATCAGGATGGGAAATGGAGGGGAGCCCAGGGCTAGCCCTAGAGGCCTGGGGAGGGGAGGGTGCAGAGGGATGGTCCTTGGGCGGGGGGGGGGGGGGGGGGGGCATTGGTTGAATCCCCAGTGCAGGTTGAGTGAAGGGCTCTTAGCATTAGCCCAGCTCTTCCTAGGTTGGGCAGGAACCCCTAGGCTGTAAAAGGCAGTCTCCTGTGGGATGCAGGGAACCGAGGCATCTTGGGGAGAGGAGGAGGGGGAGGGCAACTGCTGGGAACTCAGCCCCGGGCTCCCCAGGAGGGCTAATAGGGGGCAAAGACGATGGGTCCCGTGGCAGGGCGAACGGCTCCTGCTGGGGTGCGAAACAGAGCTGGGCCCAGGATCGGAGGCGGGAAGAGGGTGGTGGCTGCCGTAGGCGCAGGCCGGAGGGCCAGGGGCCCTGGGAGGGCACAGATGGTTGCCGCCGCAGTGGGGATCGGGCTGGGCAGGAAGCGGGCTGCCAGCGTCTTGGTGAGTTGCTTCTGCAAGGCCAGTTTAGACTGCAGAGAAGAGAGGAAAGGACTCAAGTCTCTGACCCCAGGAAAATCCCGTCCCCTCCCTGGGCCCCCTCCTTGGGCTTTTTGCTGCGGAGTGGGGGGGGGAAACGTGACTGTCAGGATTCCAAACCTAAATCCTCCTCCCTTCCCACCCCCAAACATTCATTCCAAAGGGCTTTCTCCACCACCTGCCTTCCTGCCTGGAGGGAGGAGAATCTTAGGATGGGCCGAGGGAGGAGGCTATGGGGAGCGGGGGTGGAGATGGTCTCCGGGAGATGCACGCCCACGCCTCGCTGTTGCCCCTGAGGTTACTACCTGGGCCCACCTTCCCCCCGGAAATGTTTCTGAGCAGATCCCCAGCCAGCCAAAAACCCAACCCCAGCTCTCTCCCTGCCCAGGCAGCCTCCAACGGGGGTGGCTTCCTTCCTGCCCCTCCTCCCAGCCGCCCAGCTGGCCCTCCCTTCCGGCCTACCCTCTCCCCTTACCCTCTCCCCTCTGGACCCGGGTCCCAGCTCTGTCGCCCGGAGACAGATACCTTGAGGATACTCGCAGCCAGCGCTGCGTGCTTCTGCAGCCTGCTGTGCTGGCTGGAGGGCTTGGGGGGCTTCCCGGCCAGGCGGTCTTTGTGCCTCCTGCTGCTCAGGTGCTAATGGACAGACAGACAGACTGGGAACAAGATGAGGAACCCAAGGACCCCCAAACTACGGCTAGCTCACCCTTCCTCTACCCACACTTCACACACCTAATGCACATGGCCCTGGAGTGGCCCTGGAAGGCGAGGTTAAGAGTTGGCCTTCGCCTTCCAGGAGCCTCGCACCTCTTCCTCCACTGCTCCCTGCTCTGCTCTACCCACCTCCTCCCCGCAGGCTCCCTCCTCCTGGCCTGGCACTGGGCCCACCCCCCACCCCTGCTCCACCCCCAATCCCAGCCGCACTTGCCCCACCTGCTTGAGTTGGGTCTCTGAATTGACCTGGAGCTGACAGAGAGCACAGTGGAAAGGGGGCCTGGGCCCCTGCCGGCCCCCGCGGACCCCCGTCACTCTCTTGGCCTTGTGTCCAGCTCCTCCCCGGGGCACTGCGTGGCCCCTGCCCCTCCGGGGAGCGCCCCGCTGACCTTCCACCATCCACCGGTGCTTGGCTCCTGGACGGAGGAAAGAAGACAGCTTGCTAGCACCAAAGAGGGGCTTCAGGGGCCACGGAGACCCCCTCCAAACCAGGTCAGTTTGGCTGCCCGCTGAAGCCTCCAGGCTGCTCAGCACCGCCAGCCCCTCCAGCCATGTGAGATTTCTCTTTCCCTCCCAAAGGTCCTCCCGGCTGTTCTCATTTCGTGCCAGCATCCCCCAAGGAAGGCCTCGTTGCTGAGTAACAGGTCGGCTTCCCTTTGGCTCTCATTCCAACCCAATTCCCTCGGGTCTGATGCAAGGAGAGATGGGGGGGTGTCTCCTGTCTTCAGTGATGACCCTCCAGTTCTTGCTGCCTGACTTCTCTCCCCGACTCTCCCTCCTCAGGCACTACCGGGAGGACCTGAAATGCCCGCCCAGCCACAGCTGAGCACAGCGCCTCTGTCACCTAGCCCTGGAGCAAAGTGCCCGGAAGCTCTCGCCTGCCCACGCCTGCTGAGGGCCATCTCCTCCCCGGGACTCGAGCTGGTGAGGGGCGCACTGACCTGTGTTGTGAGCCTGAAGCTGGGAGGCGGAGTTCACGGTCACCTTACACGTGGGGCAGTAGAGGCGCCCCTTCTCGCTCCTGCCTTCCCCACTCACACCACTTTCCACGGCAGCCGCCGCCGGTTCAGGCCCTGGCGCCTCTCTCCCAGGCTCTGGGGAGCAGGGTGGGCAAGAGGAAGAGGAGGAAGATGAGGCAGCATCCAAGACGTCTGAGTGGGCCGGCTCCCTGGGCGTGGGTTCCGGACTCAGGGGTGGCTGGACTTTGGGACCAGGAGGAGGGGCTGCAGGAACTGCTGGGGAGATGGAAGGCGTGGGGTAAGAATGTGAGGCCCAAGATGATTCTCGAGACCACGATTTTAAGCGCAGATATTCTGGGGGTGGCATGGCAGATTGGAAGGGTCCCTGGTGTAGATATGACCAGCACTGAATTCCAGACTCCCCACCAAATCACTGGGCAGACTTGGGCCTCCTTGGGCCTCAGCTTTCCCACCTGATATGATAAAGTTGGATCCAGTGGTCTCAGAGAGCCCACCCAGCCCTGATGATCTGCAGTCATTAGGGAGCTGTTAAATATGTGGAAGTCACCAAAAAGATGTGCTAGAATATTCATGGAGCACTATTCATAGCAGCAGAGAACTGGAAACTATCCAAATATCTGTCAGCAGGAGAATAGCGAAAAGAGTTGATGGGGCACGCGATGGAATATTACATGGCAATGAAAAGGGACAAAATACAGCTACACGCAACAACTTCGGATGGGGTTATATCCTGATAAACCCATCGTAAGTTGAAAATACCGTAAGTTGAAAATGTCATAAGTTGAAAATGCAGGTACTTCCCTGGCGGTCCAGTGGTTAAGAATCTGCCTTCCAATGCAGGGGACATGGGTTTGATCCCTGGTCAGTAAACTAAGATCCCACATGCTGCAGGGCAACTGAGCCCACGTGCCACAACTAGAGAGAAGCCTGCGCCTTGCAACAAAGAGCCCTCCCACCGCAACGAAAGATCCCGTGTGCCGCAACTAAGACACAACACAGCCAAAATCAATCAATCAATAAAAAGGAAGGAAATTTTTTTAAAAAAATGCATTTAATACACCTAACCTACGGAACATCATAGCTTGACCCGGCCTACCTTAAATGTGCTCAGAACACCTACATTAGCCTACAGTTGAGCAATGTCATCTAACACAAAGCCTGTTTTATAATAAAGTGTTCAATATCTCATGTCATTTATTGAACACTGTGCTGAAAGTGAAAAACAGATGGCTTGCATGGGCACAGAATGGGTTGTGTGTCAGTTGTTTACCCTCCTGGGCACGCGGCTGTTGCTGGCCAGCATCACAAAAGAGTATGCACCTACCGTATATCGGGGTCCCCACCCCCCAGGCCACGGATCGGATCGGTACCAGTCTGTGGCCTGTTAGGAACCGGGCTGCACAGCAGGAGGTGAAAGGCGGGTGAGCGAGTGACGTTTCATCTGTATTTACAGCCACTCCCCATCGCTCGCATTACCACCTGAGCTCCGCCTCCTGTCAGATCAGCGGCAGCGCATTAGATTCTCATAGGAGCGCGAAGCCTACTGTGAAGTGCACGCGCGAGGGACCTAGGCTGTGGGCTCCTTATGAGAATCTAATGCCTGATGATCTGGGGGGGAGCTGAGGCGGTGATGCTAGCGCTGGGGAGCGGCTGCAAATACAGATCATCATTAGCAGAGAGGTCTGACTGCACAGAGACCACAATAAATCAACTGCCTGCAGACTCATATCAAAACCCTATCCGTGGGCTTCCCTGGTGGCGCAGCAGTTAAGAATCTGCCTGCCAATGCAGCGGACACAGGTTCGATCCCTGGCCCAGCAAGATCCCACATGCCACAGAGCAACTAAGCCCATGCGCCACAACTACTGAAGCCCAAGTGCCCTAGAACGCATACTCTGCAACAAGAGAAGCCACCGCGATGAGAAGCCTGCGCACCGTAACGAAGAGTAGCCCCTGCTCGCCGCAACTAGAGAAAGCCCATGCACAGCAACGAAGACCCAACGTAGCCAAAAATAAAAACAAATTAATTAATTAATTAAAAAAAAAAACCTATCAGCGGGCTTCCCTGGTGGCGCAGTGGTTGAGAATCCACCTGCCAATGCAGGAGACACGGGTTCAAGCCCTGGTCCAGGAAGATCCCACATGCCGTGGAGCAACTAAGCCCATGCGCCACAACTACTGAAGCCCAAGTGCCCTAGAGCCCATGCTCTGCAACAAGAGAAGCCACCGCAATGAGAAGCCTGTGCACCACAACAAAGAGTAGCCCCCACTAGCCGCAACTAGAGAAAGCCCATGCGTAGCAACGAAGATCCAATGCAGCCAAAAATAAATACATTTCTTAAAAAAAAAAAAAAAGTCCTATCAGTGAGTGGCAAGTGACAATTAAGCTGCATCTTACGGAGTAGACTGGACATGAGCAACATGCTTCGGGTGTCACTGTCTCCCATCATCCCCAGATGGGACCAACTAGTTGCAGGAAAACAAGCTCAGGGCTCTCACCGGTTCTGCATTATGGTGAGCTGTATAATTATTTAATTATATATTACAATGTAATAATAATGGAAATAAAGTGCACAATAAATGCAATGCGCTTGAATCATCCTGAAACCAACCCTCCCTCCCCGGTCCGTGGGAAAATTGTCTTCCGTGAAACTGGTCCCTGGTGCCAAAAAGGTTGGGGACCACTGCCGTATGTTGCTAGCCCAGAAAAGATCAAAATTCGAAATTGGAAGTCCAGTGTCTACCGAATGCATATGGCTTTCACACCGTTGTGAAGTCAAAAAATCATAATCCAGGGCTTCCCTGGTGGCGCAGTGGTTGGGAGTCCGCCTGCCGATGCAGGGGACGCGGGTTTGTGCCCCGGTCCAGGAGGATCCCACATGCCACGGAGTGGCTGGGCCCGTGGGCCATGGCCGCTGAGCCTGTGCGTCCGGGGCCTGTGCTCCGCGGCGGGGGAGGCCACAGCTGTGAGAGGCCCGTGTACCGCAAAAAAAAAAAAAAAAATCATAATCCAAACCACCATGAAGTCGGGGACCATCTGTATATCATTAACCAAAACCAGGTGAAACTGATCTCTGGTGAGAAAGGTCAGGCTCACAGTTACTCTGGGGGAGGGGTGTAGGTGGTTGGATAGCATCACCTCCAAACTCATGTCCATCTGGAACCTCAGAATGTGATCTTATTTGGAAATAGGGTCTTTGCTGATGTAATTAGTTAAGACGAGATCATACTGGACTAGGGTGGGCCCTAATCCAATGACTGGTGTCCTTATAAGAAGACCATGTGAAAGCACAGAGACACTGGGGAAAATGTGATATGAAGTCGGAGGCAGAGACCGGAATGAGGCATCCACAAGCCAAGGACTGCCGGCAATGACCAGAAGCTAGAAGAGCGGAATGAAACAGATTCCCCCCACCCACCCGTGCCCCCAGAAGGAACCAACCCTGCTGACACCTTGCTTCAAACTGCTGACCTCCAGAACTGTGAGAAAACACATCTCTGTTATTTTCAGCCACCCAGTTTGTGGTCATTTGTTATCACAGCCCTAGGAAGCTAACAACAAGGTAGTGACCAGGAGGGGACCCAAGGAGGGGCTTCTGGGGTGCTTGTGACACATTTCTTCATCTCAGCAGATCCAGACTGGAAAATCCGTGGCGCTCTACACATGTGATGTGTGCCTTTCCCTGTATGTATGGATACTCCCACACGAGCAGGCATAATAATAGGCAGAAATCGCTCAACCCCTTGTCAGAAGCCAGATTTGGAGTGGGATGGGGGGAGAAAAGTTCAGGACTGACCTTTGCTCTGTGGCTCTTCAGGGGCTCCACTGGCTGGAGTCGGGGATGGGGGCACCAGCGTCCCATCCTGGGCCAGGGTTTGCGGCCTCTGCTTGCTCTTGGTGGCTTCGACAGCCTTGAGTTTTCTGGCGTGTTTGTGGCCTTTGTAGTGTGCTTCGGCCTGGTTCTGGGGAGGGGAGGGCATGGGGTCACCATTCATTGGGCCCATCCATGAGCTGGCGCTGGGCAGGGGGCAGGTCAGAGGGAGGCACGGCTCCGGCCACACAGGGGGCACATCCTTGTCATCATCACAGCATGTGTGTGGCCCTGAGGTTTACAGAATGCATTCTCATACACGAGCTCCCAGGCAAGCAGCCGCTGGCTTCAAATTCTGCCTCAGCAGCTTATTAACTGTGCATCTTTGGGCAGGTCCCGTCACCTCTCTGAGCCTCAGTTTCCTCGCTCGTGAGCTCTGTGATGATAATACTGATTTCACAGAGATGTGAGAATTAAAATGAGAACATGAATGATAAGGGCCTAGGACAAACAGTAGGTGCTCAGTGAATGTTAGTTCCCAACAGGTTTATAAATGCACAAGTGGAAAAACAGAGCAGTCCCCACACTTTCGGGAATGTGCACCTCAGATCATTCAACCCTTTGTACATTTTTCCAACAAATAGTTATTGAACATTTGCTATGTGCCAGGCACTGTGCTGGGCCTGGTATGAAGAAGATAACGGTTCCTCCCTCAGAGTAAAGTCTCTCTGTCCATCACTTGCATGACTTACATAACCTGAAGGCCTGGAGGGACCCTCCAGATCTGGCCTGTCCACTAGGGGTCCCTTCTTGTTGCTCCCAAAAGTAGGAAAGACAGGCCCCCGTGGCCCCTCCCTGGGCACTTTCACCAGAGCAGGGAAGGTCCGCTCTCTAGGGGCGGGCCATGGTAGAAAGCATGCGGACTATGGGGTCAGCCAGGCCTGCGTTCAAATCCCAGCTCTACTTACCAGCTGTGTGGCCTCATGCAAGTCACTTAACCTCTCTGAGGCTGAGTTTCCTCATCTGAAAAGTGGGGCTGATGATAGCACCTCTATCCATCTCACAGATGTATCAAGAGAACTCATTAAGAAGATAGGCATGAACACATTCTGGAAACTCTCAGGTGCATTAAGAACTCAGCTCTGGACCGAGAGCCGATGGTGACCCCTGGGACCCGGAGTAGGGAAGGGCAGCCTTCTCTCTGGCAGAAGGGTCCAGGACACAGGAGAGAGGCACAGGGGAGGGAAATGAAATCCCAGGGGGATGGGATGGGACGGGGCAGAGGAATCTGGAGAGAGGAGAGGATGGGATGGATAAAGGACCAGGAGGGGCTCTTCTGCAACGAAGGACAGAAAATACGGAGCCCAGTCCCTCTGCCACCCCTATTCCTCCAGGAAAGACCCCAGAAGCCCAGTCTCCAGCCCCCTCCCCAGCCTGTTTCCACTACTCCTTCTCACCGCTGAGTTGAACCTCAGGTGACAGATGTTACAGGAAATGAAGAGCTTCTTCTTCAGAGGGGAGGGAACCCCAAATGTGTGACTGATGACTGCCTTCTGGACCGGGTCCATCTGTGAAGGGGGTGGGAGTGCACAGTAACTTTGGGGTCAGCTCAGTAAGGGCGGGGGGCGGGCACTGCAAAATGCCAAAAACTAAGACTATAGAGGAGGGCAGTGATCAGCCCAGAGGAAGAAATTTCCCGTGTCTGTGGATATTAGAGAAAAAGAAACAGCCTCTTCCCTGGCTGACCTTCTCTGTCGGCCTACGCTTCTGCTTAGAGGCAGGGGGATGGCCAGGATGACCTCCATGACCTTGCGGAACAGAACCATGCGCTGGCGATCACACTGGCATCTCTTGCCGCCCCTCTGGTCTCTTTTTTTTCTCATTCGCAAGTCACAACTATCGGGACAGAGAGTTGGGGGCAGGCAGAAGCGGAGAAAGGAATTTGGAATTTCCTCTCCCATAACCCAGACTTGCGCTGGACCTGCGGGCTGGGGGGCATAAGGCTTATCTTATCAGCTCTGCCACTGTCACCGGGTCTGAGAGGGAGAGGGACAGCCACGGCCCAGGGGCGGTGGGGGGCTGGGCGGGCGCAGCAGGGGCAGCAAGTGGAAGCCAGAGGAGGGTTCCCCGAGTAGTAGGGTCGTTTCTCTGGCATATTAATTTGTGTGTTTTTTTCTTTTCCTTATTTTAAATACATTTTTTTTCTTCTATCAAACCAAGCTTTTATGTTCCCTTTTCTCAGGGGCTAGGTTGTTGGGCCCAAAGCAGAAGCTGTCTGGAAGAGGAACTTTCCAAACCTTCCTGAGAGAGGAGAACAGAAACTTTAAGAGAAACTTCCCTGACAAGAGAAAGAGGCTCTAACTCCCACAGCACCAGGGCGGGGGCGTGCAGAGGACAGGACTTCAGAGGAGAGTGGCCTGCAGGGCCCCCAGTAGGAGGACGACAGCGGGTTGACCCCCTCTTAGGGATTATGTGCCTGAGCAGTGAGCATGTCAGCAGGTGACAGTGGGGACCGAAGACCAGAGGACCCTCCCCAAATGTCTCAGGCTCCATAGGACGTTTGCATAACCCCGGAGGGTGGGAAGGAAGGAGCTCCCAAGGGTGACTGAGACGGAATTTCCTACCATCTTGTCAGGATGGGGTGGGGCTCATCAATGATTATATTTGATTTTCCAAATTTTTTAAAAAAGGGGACGTACCTGATAGGTCATGCAGTGAAGTAAATTTCATATTTACACACATGGAAATACATGTTTCCGTGTATACAGACTAGTAGACAGACACACAGCGCATAAGCTTACAGGCAGTTACAAATTACAGAGACAAGTAGGAAGATACACACTGGCATACACACCAACGGTACGCATCCACACACTTATGGTCACCCAAACCACGAAAAACACACACTCAGAGGCCAGACACACACCAAACACGTACACAGTCGACACCAAGACACAAAAAAACTCTCAGATACACAGGCACATACACTAATTACAGACAACTACCCAGGCACAAAGAGTTTATAAACACACATGCACAAGCTCACACCCACGAACAACAAAGTCCTATAGAGACAAACTAAAACAGAAAGGCACACCCCAAGTGCACACAGACATCCCCATAGAGAAACTCAAGTGAAACCTGCAGTTCACAGGCCCCCCCAGGGCCCAGTAGTAGTTGCTGGGGGGAGGGGGTGATACCATCCTGGATCCCTGGCCTAAGTGGGAGCTGGGCCCCATTTCAGGAGCACTTGGTCACTCTGGTGACCAGCTTCTGAGAGCTGGGCCCTTGCAGCCCCCCTTCCCCTCCACCCCCACACTCAGCTGCATGCCCCCCACCCGCCAGCCCAGCCCGTACCGTGCTGAAGTTGGGGAAGAGGCTGAGCGGGGTGGCACCATTGAAGTGGAAGGCGAGCAAGTGCTTGAAGTCCAGCGGGGGCTGCAGAGGCCTGGCGGGCAGGGGCAGGGAGGCCAGCAGGGGGCTGGGGGTGCTGGAGGCCGGGCCTGCTGCAGGAGGAAGAAGGGCAGGGTCTGAAACGGGGAGCCACGGGGCTCACTCCTCCCTCCGCAGCCAGAACACGAGGCTGATGGGCTTCTTGGGTGCAGAGAGAGAGCAGAAGCCCCTGTCTCCCTGTTCACAAAGTAGCACTGGCTGACTCCAGGGCGAGGACAGCGCGTTTCTGTGCCTCTCCTCTCCACAACTGGGGAAGCAGAAGCAGGGGGTCCACAGTTCCAGGCTGCCTGCCCAGAAAGACGACCACCACCCCACCCATAGGGGCAGCGTAACGACCTAAATGAAGCCCAGAGGGGAGTCAGGCCAAGGGAGTCAGGCCCCTGACACACACACCACCACGGAGACTGCACGATGCACTGGGTTTCCACTTTATTGCAAATTAAACCCAAACCCCGGAGGTCTGGGGAGAGGCCGGCCCCCTCCCCTCTCACTACCTACCCTGTCCAGATCCCCACATGGTTCACAGCAAGGGCTGACAGAGGGGATAGGAAACCCACTGGAATCTGAAAGGATGTGTTCCCCAGCTCTGGTGAGGCCCCAGCTGCTTCCTTCAGGAGGCAAAAAGCCCTCCGACATCCCTGTGTTGGGCCTGAGGCTGCACCTCGGAGGCAGCCAGTCCAGCACTGTGGTTTTACAGTCTTTGGTCTTAAAGGTCTGAGGCAGGGGCCCAGGTTCGATCCCTGGTCGGGCAACTGAGATCCCACAAGCCAAGCAGTGGGCAAGAAAAAAGAAATCTGTTGGGAATTCCCTGGCAGTCCGGTGGTTAGGACTCTGCGCCGAGGGCCCAGGTTCAATCTTTGGTCGAGGAACCAAAATCTAAAATCCTGGCGTGGCAAAAAAAAAAAAAAAAGTCTGAGGCAAGGGCAGGGGAAGGCTAGGAACTTAGAGGGCAACCAGATTTTGAGGAGAAAAAAATTAGAAATAAATTTAGTCCACCTGGGACTTTTTTGGACCCTGTCATTGCAAAACCAAAGTAAGCCCTTTTAGATTTTGTGTATTAACACTGTGAAAGATAGGATAGATTTATTTTACATTTATAGATGTGTATGTTGATATACACAGCCATATAGAGAAAAGCCTCAGGCAGCCTACTGGTGAGGAGGGCACCACCACTTCCCTTGAACTGTTAGCTTGTGCACAGAGGGGGTGCTGTGCTGTGTGTCAAAAACAAGGGCGGTCATCTGCTCTCCAGTCACATCTAAGAGATGTTGCTAGAAGTGGGGGCCAACAGTCAAGGACCCAGTCTCCTCTCCTTCAACCCCTGAATTGCACAGACCCTGTCTTCCTCCCTCCAACCAATAGCCCCTCAACTTTTCTAGGACCAAAACTTGGGCTGAGTTCAGAGGGAAAGGGGTGAGCTACTCTCACCAAACTCTGGAAAGGTCAGGAGTGATATTTAGGGTGCCCCAGACCCCAGCACCTCTGCCCACTGGCCCGAGCCCCGCCCCCGATCCAGCCCCTCCTCCACAGCCCACGGGGCTGGGTTAGTACTCAGCGTGGAGCAGAACAAGCACGGGGAAGTCGGGTGGGAGGCCACAGCTAGGAGGTCAGCTTGGGTGCAGAACAGTCAAGTCCGGCTTGGCCCTTAGAGAGCCTAGGGCCCCGGGTTGGCTGGACAGAGGAGAGGAGGCCGCCCTCACGTGAGCTGCGAGCCCAGGAGCCCCTCGCCCCACCCACTCTCTAGGAACTCCACCGCCAGCGCAAAGTCAAACTCGTGCAGCGGCGGCCCATCCACCGCGATCTTCACGGCGGGGCCGCCCCGGCCTTCCCCCGCCCCGCCCGGCCCCCACCACCGCAGCTCCCGGCTGCGGCCGACCTTGTCCAGGAGGCCGGCGCCCGCGGGCAGCGCCAAGGCCAGGGAGGCGAGGGCGGCGAAGTCAGGGAAGAGCTCGTGCAGTTCAGAGCGCGCGCACGCCAGCTTGGCGCACAGGGCCCGCGGGCCCAGCCGCCCCAGGCTGCACACCACGCGCTTGAAGAGCGCGAAGTCGCCCAGCGCCCGCTGGCACACCACGGCGGGGGCGAAGGCGCGCAACAGGACGCGCAGCGCCCCCTCGCCGTGCGCGCCCAGCTCCTCGGGTGCCTGCGGGTAGCGGCGGGGGTCGAAGATCGCCGCCAAGGCGGCCACGGCGTCCAGCGAGGGCCCGGGGTAGGAGTCCCGCAGCCCCCTCCGCATGGAGTCCAGGAAAGCCCCCCGCAGCCGCTCCAAGCCCTGGACCGCAGCCTCGGAGTAGCCCACCAGCTCCACACCGCGGTAGGTGCAGCGGCCGCGGCCCAAGTCAGGGCTGGAGGTTGCCAGTTCCTGCAGGAAGCCCTGGAGACGCGCCCCACCAGAGCTGCGCTGCGCTTGGAGGGAGGCTGCAGCTGCCGTCACCAGCGGTTGCAGCAAGGCCAAGTCCGGCTCTTCTGGCTGCAGGACAAGGGCGAGCTTCTGCACGGACGGCAGAGCATCCAGCAGGAGGTGGGTGAAGGCCACAAAGGTGAACTGGCGCAGGGCGAGGGCCAGTGCCCTGGTTGTAGGTGAGGCTGGGGCCGAGGCCTCCAGCGTGGGCACCAGGCAAGGCCAAGCCTCAGCCACTGCTTCCACCACAGGCAGCAGAGAGGCCCAGGGCACTGGCCGTGGTCCTGCCAAGTCAATAGCTGCAAGGTCCAGTGCCGCCCGGAGCTCAGGGACCACGTGGGAACTGGGGCCACCATGGAGGCGGAATAGGGCATCCAGCACACTTTCGTATTCACCTAGGTAGGCAGGGGGCTTGGGATCTGTCCGGCCGGGGAGGCAGTGCAGCTCCATGAGCAGTGGGCAGGCAGTCTGGAGCTGCGGGCCCACGCTCCCCAGGCGGTCGCTGGGGAGGCTTGAGCTGAGCCAGGCCAGCTTGGATGCAGACACGCCGAAAGCCTGCAGAATGTCCAGGAGTTGGCCAGCAGTGGCCTCGCCTTCCTGTAGCTCCACACTGCCCAGGAAGGTGGTGGCAGGCTGGCCATCACAGGGGGACACCGAAGTGGCAAACAAGGCCAGATTGTGGGACTCAGGCCAGTCCCTGGTCTCGTCCAACACCAGGCCCACATACGGGGATGCCTTCAGGCGTTGGCAGGCCTCTGTGTGCAAGACACTGGCAATGGCCACCTGGGACAGCCAGGGAAAGAAAGGGAGGGAGGACAGAGTTAGGCTTGTCCTGGGAAGGGGAGGCAGGCAGGGTGGGGTGATAGAAAGAGCACAGGCCTGGGGTCAGACTAACCTTAGCTTTGCCACTTACTGACTGTGTGACCTTGGGCAAATCATTTCACCTCGCTGTTCGTCTCTGTTTCCTCAGCTCTAAAACCAGGCTGATACCTGCCCCCAAGCTCCTCAAAAGGTTGTTGTGACTCATATCTTAGTGCCCTGACCAGGGACTGAACCCGGGCCCTCATCAGTGAAAGCGCGGAGTCTTAACCACTGGACCGCCAGGGAATTCCCATCAATGTAATTTTGTGTTGTACGTGTAAAAATGCTTTAGGAACCATAAAGATTCTACAGCGTTTTGTGTGTGTGTGTTTTTCTACAGCATTGCCCCTGTCAGCCTTATTCCTGGGGTCTCCCTCTGCTCAGGGATTAACTGACAGACACGTTGACTCCCTACCAGTTACAAAGGGCCCCAACTGTGTGCTGTTTGTCATCTCTCTGGGCGATGAGATCCAACTCCCCCACCCCCTTACCAGCCCCCAGGACTCATACAGCCAGTGCCTAGGACAGAGCTGCAATATGCATGCCCCCAGGGGCCACATGGGTGATACTGACCTTGAAGTGGGCCAGGGATAAACCAAAGGGAATGGGGAAGCCCATGCCCTGCTCTCCAACTCCAGAACTTCATGCCCTGACTGCACAGGGCCTAGCTTTTTAGTAGAAGTCACAAATCCACATTTTTATATGTAATCTCTTGTTTTTTTGTTGTTGTTGTTTTTTGTTTATCTTGGAGACTAATTTAAGTTTTCTTAAAAACTGTGAAAACCACCAAAACACATCTGTGGGCCAATCGAGCTCCCAGGCCACCAGTTTGCAACCTCTGACCTAGGTAGTGAGGGGAGCGGACCTGAGCCCTTGAGGACAGGGCCTGGTCCGGCCTCTTCACTGTTGGGCACCCAGGAGCTGGCACCTGGTACGCCCTCAGTGAAGGCTCTGATGGGTGAAGGTGTGAATGAAGTGCTTTGGCTGCTGCCCGGGGGCCTGGCGTGCTGGTACCATGCCCAGATGGCTCGATGTTCTCCCTCCTCAGTCCCTCCCCCACAGCCCTGGCTGCCACCCACCTGCATGTCCCTCACCCTCCTAGGACTGTAGTAATCGCTGTGCTCCATGCCCAGCAGCGCCTGGCACAGGTTGAACCTCTGTAGCTCGAGCAGGGCAGAGCAGCGGTCGTCAGGCACGTCCTCCTTGGCCATGCAGTACACCGTGGTCAGCACGGCCACCTTGGCCGGGTTCGCTTCCACCTTGACACTCCTGAAGCTGGGGGTGGTTGCCAGGCCCGGACAGGTCCCTCCACCCTCAGCCTGGCCCTCAAAAGTGGGCCGGCCCCGGTTGACGGCCAGAGCCTGGCGGTGGGCCCCCGAGGTCACGTGGCGCAGCAAGGCATGGCGCTGGAAGTTGTCGGTGCCCACAGTGAAGGCGTTCTCCGCTTTGCCGTGCTTGTTCCGCACCAGGGCCTGGCGGCACTCTAGGCAAAACATCAACTTCCGCTCGTAGTCGAAGTCCAGCCAGGTGAACTCCTCTTTCCAGTGCTCGTTGAAGTAACGCTTGCACTTCTTATTGGAGTTGGAAGCCTCTCCAGCTGGTTTCTTCCCTGGGGGCACCATTCCTGCTCGAGGGGCAGGGCGCCTCCAACCCCCACCCAGATGCTCTTGTCCCCCCAGCCTGCCCCGCACACCGAAGCACCTCCTTTGACAAGGGGAGTCGGTGGGGAGGCAGGAGGGGGGCAGCCCGCCAGGCTAATGGGGACCATCCATCTAACTTAGCCCGGAAAGTTTATTTCCACTCCGCTGGTGGGAGACTGGAGGTGAAAGAGACAAGGGAGAGGTGTTAGGCGTCCACTGGGGGTTCACACTGCTCACAGAGGACTCCCCGGGCGAGGGGTGGACTGGACCCAATGGGGAAGGGCTACTGGGAGTGGGCCATAAAGCGTTATCCAAAGTGGGTAGAGGTACGGGGTCTGCAGCCCCCTCTAAGAGTCTCCCTGTATCCAGGACAAGACATCAATTGCTTTGACTGCCGAAGCATGTCAGAACTCAGAGCTGGAAAGACCAGCACCATCAATGCAAACACACTGTATAATCCCGAGACAGTGCTGGTTCTCAGGGCTCACGAATAACTCGGGGCTGAATCCTGGCTCCTCGCCCGAAGGATAACTGGTACCATCAGGCCACAGTCATTTGTGTCAACAGAAGGAAGTTAGCACGAAGCTGAGCTCCCAGAGCCACAGGACTGAGGAATGGGATTTGTTTCCTCTGGAGCTCCCTTCCCTAAACACGCGCGTGGGCACGCTCACACACACACCAGCTGTGCGGTTCTGGGAAGGGTAGCCCAGAAGCGGGGGCTGGGTTCCAGACTAAAGGCAGCCAGCTGGTTGCCTCTACCTCCCTCCCTCCACCACCACGCCAGGCGCGAGGCGAGGATGAGGAGTCCAGTTGATGGCCAAGACCTGCCACCTCTGCTTCCTCATTATCTCTCACACCTGCCCCTCCCCTCCATGGTTACTGATAACAACAGCAGTAACTACCATTTACCGAGTGTGAACTGACTCAGGCCCTGTGCTAAGGACTGGGGTGACCCCATCAGGAGACCAAGATTACCCTTGCAAGTACTCTCTGAGGATGCTATCATCCTCACTTTGGACAGGAGGAAACTGAAGCTCGGGAGCTTTAAGTGACTTGCCCGAGGTTTGCCAAGCAGTAAGTGGCTGAGGTGGAATTAGAACCCAAGTCCCCCTGACTCCACAGGCCATGCTGAGACCCTGGCCTGCACCATCTCACCTGGATCACGCAGCGGCTTCCGCCTCTGCCTTTGTTCCACCACATTCATACCTCACGTAACGGCCAGAGAGCAAGGCCACACACAGATCCCACTGTGTCACTGCCCTGCTTCCGCCTCTCTGGTGGTGTCCATTGCCTAAGTCTACATACCTCACCGTGAGCCAGCGAGACCCCCCCCCCCCAGCCTCTGGACACCTCCAGAGCCTTCCCACTCCTGTCTGCTCAGCCAGCTCCAAAGGCCTCCCATGTCCCACACACATTACTGTTATTTCTGCTCCTGCCTCCATCCCCTGTGCCTGGAACTCCCTATCCCTCCTCTCTCCCTGGCTATTTCCCATTCATTCCTGGAGAGCAGCTCAGGCATCCCCTCTGCCACCCTAATTCCGCACCCCCCCGAACCTGGGCTGGTACCTGTCCTCTATTCTCCCATAATTCCCCGTGTATGAGTCTTTGTAACACAATATGGTGAACGCAGGGATGCTCTACGTATCTCTGTACTTGGTTCCTGGAAGGTCAAGATCACATTTGTTCATTTTTGTACCTCTACGTCCCTGTACAGGACTGGGCACGCAGATGGCTCTCAGCAAAAGCTGGTTGTTGAAAAGAACGAAAGGATTATTTTGGCTATATGAAACAACTTCTTGTTTCTTTTTTTTTTTTTAAGATTTTTTTTGATGTGGACTATTTTCAAAGTCTTCACTGAACTTGTTACAATATTGCTTCTGTTTTGGTTTTTTGGCCGGGAGGCATGCGGGATCCCAGCTCCCCTGACCAGGGATCGAACCTGCACCCCCGGAACTGGAAGGCGAAGTCCCAACCACTGGACCGCCAGGGAAGTCCCAACAACTTCCTGTTTCTGAGGCTGTTGGTTTAGCTGATTCTAAACTCTGAGAAAGCAGTGACTGTCTTGCCCACCTGATATTACACCCAGCGCCCTGTGTGGAACCTGGCGCTTAGTAGGTAGGTAGAGTAAGGGCAGATGAGTAGAATTCCACGGGCAGCCCATTCAGTGTAAGGAGAAGCACTCCATGTTGCCAGAAGTGGGTGAACCTTGCTGGTCCTCTTCCCCTGGACTCTGAGTGGCAGTTGGTATTGCTCATCACACCCCCCTGAAACACACTTTTCTCTTGCCTTCCAGGACACCACAGCCCCTGGTTTTCCTTGCTCCCGTCAGCCACTCCTCTGATGTCATCTCATCCTCTTCTTCCCTATCTCAAACTGTCCCAAGAGCTCAGAACCATCTCTACAGGACCCTCCTCTGGGCACCACACCTTTCCATCCAACTGCCTTCCTGGTTTTTCTAAACAGATCTCTCCTGTATCTGTCCCTACAAAATATGCTCCTCTCCCAGGCTGCCCCACTCAGGAAAACGGCCCTTTCTCCCACCCAGCTGCTCCGGCTGGAAAACTGCCCATCCAACCCCCACTCTCTTCCGCATCAGGACCTGGTCTGTCCACAGGTCCTGTTGATTCCACCTCTACGATCTACCTCTAACTCATCCCTTCTCTCCATGCCACTGCCACCATCCCTGTCCAGGCCACCATCATCTCTTGCTTGGACTACGGCAGTTGCTTCCCGATGGCACTCTCGGTCTCCACTCTTACCCCTGTCTGGGGTCAGAGACTCTCAGTAGCCAGAGGGGGCTTTTTAAAACATACAGCTTAAAATCCCTCCATGACTGCCCATTGCTCTGAGGCCAGTACCAGAATCCCTTTCAAGATCTACCAAATGCCCAGGCACTGCTGACCTCTCTGGGAGCCACCTGTGCCTCCCTCCCCTTCCAGCTACACTGGCCTTCTCTCAGTTCCTCCAGAGTGCCACAGTCCCATCCCCAGCACCTTTGCACATGCTGCGACTTCTTCCAGAATGTTCCCACCCTCCCTCCCAACACTTTGCCTAATCCACTTTCCCTCTGGTCTTAGCATAATGACCTCTTCAGGGGAGGCTTCTCTAATTATCCTTCCCCAGCAAGTCCCCTTATTTTCTGTCACTGCCCCGTTTGTTCCCTCCAGCGCACTCCCCAAAGTTTACAGATATGCTTATTTCTGTGTATTGCTTGTGCTCTTGCCGTCCACCCCCCTCCCCTGGAAAATTCCCTGAGGGCAGGTAAGGTAATTTACTTGTTCCTCTCTGGACTCCAGAGAAGGGAACCACCGGCTGGCCCCCCAGCAGGTGCTCCACAAAATTTGAGCAGTAAATGAGTCAGGAAGCACAAGCTCTCAGGCAGAGAGAGCAATGGAGAGGACACCTGGGCACCTTTTGGGTGGCTAAAACAGCTGCCTTTGACGTCCTTTCCTCCTAAGATCCCGTGATTCTGTGACTTTGTCTAGCCCACCACCCAAAGGGTCTTAGAATGGAGAGGAGGTGCAAAGTCAAGGTGACACCCTTCTGGGTTTTTGAGAAAAGAACAAAAGAGTAGGGAGGGAGGAGGCCTGGGAAGATGGAGATTCTGAAACTGTACTGTCCAATAGGGTAGCCACCAGCCACATGTGACTGTTTAAAATTAACCAGAATTTTAATTTTTTTTTTTTATGGTCGCACCACGTGGCTTGCAGGGATCTTAGTTCCCCGACCAGGGATCGAACCCACGCCCTCGGCAGTGGACGTGCAGAGTCCTAACCACTGGACCGCCTTGGAATTCCCCAGAATTTTAAATTTTTAAAAATTCAGTTCCTCAGCCACACGAGCCACACTTCAAGTTCTCAATAACCATGTGTGGCTAGTGGCTATTGTACTAGATGGCCCAGATAGAGAACATATACAGCATCCCAGAAAGTTCTACTGAACAGCGCTGCTCTAAAAGACCAGGCAAAACCCATTGACATTCTCCTACCTCAACCTGAGGGAACCGGGCTGGGTGGGGCGGGATGTAAGACGTGACTCTTGAGGGGCCCCTGGGGTTGGCCGGTGGTCCCCACTCCACCCCAGCACTTAAGCCTCAAACAATGTCTATATGGCCCCAGGATGGGGGTCCCCAGTCCCCTCCCCAGGCTTCTTTGGGTCTCTTACTTTCGGGACCCCACCAAGAGGAGTCCACGCTCCCGGCAGAGTAGGGGCAGGAGCCCCGTCCCCGGGCAGCCCATCCTCCCGGGGCCTGGATGCGGAGGGCTGGGGAACTTCCTCTGGGGGGCGCGTGGTGCAGGAGCTCTTCGATGGGTGCCGCCCGCGCCGTGCCGCCTCTCCCGCAGGACCCCCAGCCCCCGTGGCCGCCCCCTGCCTGGAGGTTCCTGGAGGGGGCGCCCCGCCCGGCCCCCTCCCCTCCCCGGCCCCCGCACGCACGCACTCACTGAGTCTCGGGAGCCACCATCTTGCGCGGTGGACGCTCTGGCCGCGGTCTCCTTGGGCTCCACTGAGCGACAGCAGCCACTAGCGGTTACCGGGGCGAAGAGGCGCCAGCGGCGGCGCGGGCCGGGGTCGCGGGCAGGGCGGCGGCGCCCCCGGGGGTCGGCCGGCCGCGCCCACCTGCCGCCGCTCTGGCCCGGCACACCCTTAGCCCGGCGTCGCTCTCTCCCTCCCCACCGCGTGCGCTGCAGCAGGAGCAGCTCAGGTTAGACCGCAGGAAGGATGCTCCCCGCCAGCGGGAGGGACAGTGGTCATTCATTCACCACAGGTATCCGTGGGTTCCTAGAGGAGCTCACAGGTGAGAGCTGACTGGTGAGAGCCAAACAGGCGGAGCGCTAGGGAGGCTACACTCTGGCAAGTGCCCCGAGCGAGAGTGATGAACAAAATGCTTTGGGATCACAGAGGAGCAGGCGGGCAGCTGAAGGTCATCAGCCTGGAGAGCCAATTAGGTTTCACAAAAGGGTCAGTGAGATTTCACCAGGCAAAGGGCATTTCAGCAGTGGGAATGGCAGAGCCATTGGGAACCATCGTGAAGTTCAAAGTCGAGTGCAGGTTCTCAAAGCTCAAGGTAGAACAGAGGTATGGAAGCTCTGCAGTGAATGCTGGGGATTTTGACCTTCCGGCCTTGTGGGGAACCTCAGGAGGCGGGTGAGCTAGAAAATCATGTGGATTGAACCTGGGCCCTCAGCAGTGAGAGCGCAGAGTCTTAACTGCTGGACCACCAGGGAATTCCCAGGAAATCAGTGTTTTAATCTAATGAGTTATTTGTAACAGGGATGACAAATGGGGTGGGTGGGAGGAGTGACCTCTTCTAGAACGTTCAGATGCCCAGGAGACCCTCACCCCTGTGTGGGTTTCCCTGCAGGAGGAATGTGGGTGGTACCCCACCCTCCTAGACCTAGAAGCCTGCAGCGGAGCTCCAGTAATGACATCAAACTCTGAGGCCTTGGCAGCCAGGACTTAGCCTCAGTTTCCTCACCTGTGAAGTGGAAATTACAGCTGGGTAAGGAGGAAGGGGCAGGACAGGAATGGGTCTGAGGACCAAATAAGATGCTGGGTGTGGAGGCTGTTTGCACAGGGGGTGCAGGGCACTTTGTGACCCAGTCTCCCCTTCTGGTCAGCACAAAGTCACCCGGAAATGCCTTCCAGCCCCTGCACAACTGGGTACACTCTTCTCCCACTCAAGGCCTAAGGCACACGTTGAGATCAGGGCCTCTCCAGTGGTTGCTGGGAGCTCCCCGCAGCCCCCTTCACGCAGCGCTGCTCTGAGCCGCCCACCACCTGCCTCTGACATTCACTGTGAGCCCTGGGCCCCAGGGCCGCTGGGATGACGCACGAGTCATGACACATGCACACATGCGTGTGGCCACTTGGCTTGTGGGTGCCCTCAGATGAAGGGAGACACGGCAGCCCCCACCCCTGTCCCAAGATGGTACCACACAGCCTGACGCATCTAGAATTCTGCACCCCAAAAACGGTCAGGTGTGTGTTGGGGGGTGTTCTCGGGTAGCATCTTGCAACAGAACAGCCACCCTGGCTAAGTGTCTCAGAGCAGTCCCTCCCCACCCCTGGCCAGGGGTCCACAGCCGGGACCCGGGGCTCATTGGATGGCTGCCTCAAGAGGGTGGGTTGCTACTCTGATCAAACAGGAATAAACCAGACGAAGTGACGGAGAAAAGGCCACCCCCAGCGGTCCAACAGAGCCTAGGGCAGGGGTGCAGAGCAGGTGTCTCATGAAATAACATCACCCTGCCTGCCATCCAAGGGAGAGAATCCGGGGAAACGACGTCCTGCTGTTTTGCCATCACTGGGAAAGATACACACGAAAGAGCACAGGGACATACACCCTGAGGTCCACAGGCATCCACACAGATAGTGACAGGGACAGACACCAAGGCACACACTCACACACATCTCCCTATGGTGAGACCGTCTATGCACACTGATGTGTGTACATACGGAGGTGGTACCCACGCAGAGACAGACAGATACCCCTGCTGGCCAAGGGGCGGGCACAGAGACCACGCATGAGCATGCGTGAACACACAGACAGGCAAGAGCAACAAAGACACACTCGGATCATATATACCCAGAGGGACAGACACACAAGGACACGCAGACCCCTACAGACGCACATACGGACAATACAGAACAACAGGCATGCAGTGGCACACAACATCACAAAGAGGTGCACGTGCACAAAGGTCCATATACAGAAACACACACACCCCTTACAAAATTAAATGCATCTGACACACACACAAGCTCATGTAGCCAAACCAGAGTCCCCCTCCCACCGCCGCCTCGAGCCATAGGGGCAGATGGTAGGGTCCTCCCCAAGGCAGGCATGCACACGCACACGCGCGCTCACACACACACACACACACACACACCCCTCAAATAGTAAAGTTGCCGTTTCTATCACAGATAAAACCAAAACTCTGAAGAAAGGGAGTCCAGGAGGGAGAGCGCGCCAAAGGCAGGGAATGAGAGGTTGAACCAAGACCCCAGCTTGCCCACTCCCCGCTAGGATTAGGATTCCTCCCCACATTCCCCAGCGCCCCCAACCCACCCTGGGCTGGCCAGCACTGTGGAGGCGTTGATGTTCCAGACTCCCGCCCCCCCTGCACCTGAGGAAGACCCCCGAGCCCAGTCACAAGAGGAACTCTGCTCCCAGCCCCACGGCCTCCAGCCCTTGCCCTTGTGGAAGGAGATCCCCCACATCCTTAAAGGGTAACGGCTGTTTCCCTCAGAAAGGACCAGGCAAGCCCTGTGTGGGGAGGTGAGCCCGGAGACCACGAACGAAGCACGGGGGGCATCGATGTGGACCCCAGCGCGGTGGCTGGACCTCAGCGGGCGCCTGGCTCACTCCTCTGCTGCATTAACAACTGCCTCTAACCCCCGACCCCTGCTCCTCCAGGCAGCCCCTTCGAGGCAGCTGAAGGTATGATTTGATACAAGGAACCTTTGTAGCGGCTCCTCGGATGACGCACACCTGCCCCAGAGCGCAGCAGCCTCATTCCTGCAGTCCGGACCTCCAGATTCCCGACCATTCCTGCCACCCCGGCCCCACCTTTGCTCCCGGCCAGAGTGGGGGCTCCCCCTGCCCATCCTTGAACTTGGGAAAAGGTACCAAGAGTCAGCTGGCTACTGGAGCCTCTAAACAGACGACTCTGGGGGGGCCGACAACAGGAGGAAAAGAATAGGGCAGGGGAGAGGGGAGAGGGGGAGAGGCCCACTCTCGGCTGGAAGCCCCCGCCCCAACCCCCCAGCTCAGGCATCCTCAGCACTCACCCAAGAGCATTCTCTGCCTTTGGAGGAACCGCTGAGCGCAGAGTGAGAAGCGAATGAAACCCAGCCGGAGAGCGACAGAGGGAAGGGGTGGGGGAGTGGAGGGACAGGAGGGGAGGGTGCGAGGGAGGGGCTCCTGCTTCTGCTGGGAAGCCACGGTTACCGGGCCCTGTCTCCCCTCTCCAGGAAGGCGCTGCCTGTTCCCTGGTTTCCCCATCCCAACCACCGGTGGAAAGAACAGGGCGCTTCTTCCCCGAAGGTATGGGGACAGGGGGAGGGTGTCCAGGGACCTAGTGCCTCTTATACTGAAGCAAAGAGTTGACCCTGCCCACAGAGGCCTCCAGGACAGGAGGTGCTTCCAGCCCCTTCTCTCCCTGCCCGAAAATTCTTCTTCTGAACTTTGAAGCCCTGCCTCAGGGCTTGCTGCCGCAGGGGCCCCGTTCTCCTATCTAGCCTTACTTATCCTCTGCCCCCATCCCCTTTTATTTACCTCCTTTTGCTGCAGGGGAAACCGAGGCTCAGAGAGGGGGAAGCGAGCGCACGTGGCTTGCAGTTCAGTACCTGGACTGCGGGACCTGCTACCTGGGCAATGCCAGGAAGCGGGGAAGAGGTGTTCATCTGATCACCTAGAACTTCTGACGCGCCTCATCTGCCCGCACCCCTCCCTCCCACCCATCTTTTCTCTTCTGATTTGGCTTCTTCCTCCCCCTCCTCTTCCTGAAACCTGCGGGCTCCTAACTCACCTGAGCACCTGGTGCCGGGAGGGGGGTGGAATGCGGGAGAGGAGCCAGCCAGGCCACAGCTGGATCCAGTCTCGCATTCCAAGCCCGGGTCCCAGCGCTAGCCCCCCACCCCCTCAGCATCCTGTCTCCACCAGACAATAACCCGTAATCTCTGCAGCAGCCGGCTCTCAAGCTGCAAAGAAGGTCTGGGGAGGGGGTGGCGGCAGCAGCCCCTGAAAACAGGTTTGTTAGGAAGAGGCTCTGTGGGGGGAAGGACTTGCTGGTGTGGGGAGAGGAAGGAAACTCAAGCCCAGAGCTAATTAACCCACCCAGAGACACAGACGGAACCTTTGTCTTCTGCGGGGGCAGGGATCTGAGCTAAGCCCCCTAATTTCCACCCAGACAGCCTTGCCTTTCCTGGTGGCCCCTGGGGGGAGGTGCTGATGGTCAGGTTCACGTCTGTGAGCGGGTGCTGTCCAGGGAGAGTGAGGGCACCGCCATCACCGGCCGCTTAAGGAGAACCGCAGGAGGCACTGGTTAGACCCCAAGAACTTCTTAGTGGCCTTGCGGGAGCCAAGGTGAAACAGGCATGCAGAGGCCTCGGGATGGGTTGGGAGGGGTGCTGAGGAGGAACTGGAAACCCAGGGAGATACTGAAGCCACGGAGGGACAGGCTGGAGGGCTTCCGGGGCCTCCTGATGGGACTGAAATTAATCCATCTGCGGGGAGTGGAGGGAGAGGAGCTCATCAAGCCAGTGACTCAGGGGTGACCCAAGCTCAAGGCCTTTGATCTCTGGGGCTCAGAATGCAGCCGGAGGCTTCTGCAGTCAAAGACTAGGAGAGGAGGTGGAGGGGCTGCTTAGAACGGGATCTAGGAGAGGTCTGAGGGTGCAGGGCCGGGGACAGCCTCCATCTGCCACTCTGATGCCTTCCCGTCCCCAAAGGCACAGGGGTGTCTGGTACAGCTGCAGCCAACTTTGCCCTGAAATCCAATATAGTCTGACTCTTTCTCCGCTTTCTTGTCCCCGTTAGTGTCTACCCTGTGCTCCCCATCCGAGTCCCGTCTGGCCATTTCGGTAAGCCAGAGCTTAAGTCATTTTTGAAATCTCCTTCTCTCCCCGCTGGTGTCATGTTGCAATGGTGGGGAACAGGGGATGCGCCCTAAATTGGGCAGCTGGGTCAGTCCTGCCAAGAGACAGGGGGAGGAACCAGTTGGACTTAGAAGGCTCCCCTCCCTGTCCCAAGCCAGCCTAAGCAGAGCGGGCGATGGCTGGCATCTCCCCATTGTTCAGTTGAGGACACCAAGGCATGGGTTCTGAGCACTTGAACTGCCTGTCACGGGAGCTGGTCTGCCTGCGCTGGGCCATCCCTCCTCCCCATTCCTGAAACATTAAGGCTCTATCTCTCTTAAGGTATGCTGCTCTCCTCAGCAGCAAGGTGGGGAAGGCACCTGAGAGACAGGATTTAGAGTCAGAGATGCTGGGATCTGAACCTCGCTGTGGCCTTAGGCCTGTTGCTTACACTCTCTGAGTTCTAGTATCTTAGTTTCTAAAGTGAGGGCTGAATGCCAGTCAGCTACGCCCGGGGATGGCTGGGTGAGGAGGGAATGCTGTGCGGCTTGTGGAAGTGCTTTGCAAACAGTTCATCTCCTAAGTACATGCTCATTGGCCCTGGGGGTAGGTCACAGCTCTTTCCCCAAGGAAAGGTCCAGGTCCAGGTGTCCGTCCCCCAAGCCCGGTGCTGGCCCAACATCTACACTAGAGGTTGGAGGTAGGAGGGTTGAGGCAGCAAACCTTTCTCTCTACAGATGTTCAAGAACTACCTAAAATTGTTTAGGGGTACGCGCACGCACGTGTGTGTGTGTGTGTGTGCGCGCGTGTGTGTGTGTGTGTGTGTGTGTGTGTGTGTGATGGTCAATAGGGTCATTGAGTTCAGCTACATTGGGGCAGAGGTTCCTGGTGCCCACACCTCCCATGGGGGGCAGGTAGGGTGAAAGATGGCTCATTCCTGAAGGATGAAAGGGTCTGCTGTGTGGGACACAGATCGGGAGGAGGGCAGGTGGGGGAATGACCTGGAGGAGGGGCTGGGGAAGGGTGCGGTTCCTGCTGTTTCCCCATCCTGTGCTGTTTCCCCTTCCTAGGTGTTCCAGGCTGACTCATGGTGGGCAGCTGGGTGAGGCTGAGTAAGGCGGCCTCTGACACAGGCATTGGTGAGGAAGCTGAGAGAGGGGACAGCCACCCCCCATATCTCCCTCCCACACATGGTCTCAGGGACAGGATCCTCCAGACAGGATCCCGCCTCACTGCCCGTGACGGCCTGTCACTGTGCAAGGCGCCAGCCCCCCCAGACCCTTAATCAGAGTGACAGCTCCAGGAGGCCTCCCAGAAAGGGAGCCTCGAAGGGGCATGACTGGGCCATCACCCCCACCACTTCAGCACCCTCCCAGGGAAGGGGCGGCCCTCCTGGCTGCCACAGGACTGAGATCTCAGGTGTCCAGGAACAAAGCCCTGCGTTAAGGGCTCCTCACACTTTGCCTCAAGCTGCCTGAAAGTAGACGTGACTCTCTCCATTTCCGGAGGGTGCCCCAGTCAGCCGTGCCCTCAGGGCTCTCTGCTCTGGTCCAGCCTCCTTGAGAGGACTTCCGCATGACTGAGGTCCCCACTCCCTCACCCCTGGGGAAAGTTGCTAGCATTGGGCTGCCTCTCCCACCCCCAACTCCCAGAGGGCCAAGGAGACAGGAGAGTCCTTGGAGGGGGGTGGTTTGCTGGGGGGTCATGACCTGAAGTAGGGTCAAAGATAAGCAGGCCAAGGGACTTCCCTGGCGGTCCAGTGGTTAAGACTCCGTGGTTCCAATGCAGGGGGCACGGGTTTGATTCCCTGGTCAGGGAACTATGATCCCACGTGCCTCTTGGTGTGGCCAAAAAAAAAGATAACCAGGTCAATGGAACACAGGTTCTCCGCTGGAGCCCCGGGATTCCCGGGCTCCCAGAAATCTGAGGATGCAACATCCTCGCTCTAGTCACAGCCATCACCCCCCGACCCACCATGCTCTCACGGTGCCGCTCACTCCTCTTAGCATGGTGGTGGGGGATGGTCTGGCCCTGTGGCTGTCTTTCCCTCCAGACCGTGAATGCCCAGCACTGCTCAGTACAGAATCCCGGCATCCTGCACGGGGCCAGCGCAGGGCTGGAAGGCTGGTGATGCAGGACAGGTGACTGGAGGGCCAATGACTTACGAGGTGTTGTTTAACAATCTCGGGGGGGAGTACCAGGCATCGTGTCTCCTGGTGACCCCCCCCCCAAACCTACCCTGTACTCGGGGGATAAGGACTGTGAGAAAAGGGAAGCCAAGTGAAGGGGGACCCCATCCCTCTGGGCAGCCTGTCTCTGGCCACCAGTATCTGGTGCTGCGGTCCTTTTCCTCACACCCCACCTGCTCTCTCCACACTGGGATGGTGGCGGGGGGAGAGAAGGAAGGAACACTGCCCGGAAGGAAGGCCTGAAAAGCCAGAGTTAGAGGGGAGCAGGGGTGGGACCAAGTCCTCTGGTCACAGGAATGGCCTTCCCCACCCACCCTTGCCTCCCTCTCAGCGCCCCCTTTCCGATAACGGAACTGTCCATCACAGCATCCCCTAAGCCAGAGTCATCCTTGGCACCTCCCTTCCCCTTGGCCCCACATCCTGTCGTCACCAAGTCCTGCAGAAAAGACCCCGGAATCTGGTTCCACCATCCTACCCCCTTCCTTCTCATGTACCCGCGAGACTCACCCTTCCCCCTCACCAGAGACGTCTAAAAACACTAACTACTCCGCTCAAAACACTTCAGCGACGCCTGTCACCTTCAGGACAAAGGCCAGATGCCCAGCCTGGCTTTGAGGACTTTACAGGCAGCCCCTGCTCACCTCCTGCCACGCCAGCCACTTGCCCAGCCCAGCACCACCTGCTGTCCCTGCCAAGCCATGGCCTCAGGCCTGGGTGCATTTGCTCTAGCTCAGGGGTCCCCAACCCCCGGGCCGCAGACTGGTATTGGTCCGTGGCCTGTTAGCAGCCAGGCCACACAGCAGGAGGTGAGCGGTGGGCTAGTGAATGAAGCTTCCTGTATATTTACAGCCACTCCCCGTCGCTCGCATTACCACCTGAGCTCCGCCTCCTGTCAGATCAGCGGCAGCGCATTAGATTCTCAGAGGAGCACGAAGCCTACTGTGAAGTGCACGCGCGAGGGATCTAGGCTGTGGGCTCCTTATGAGAATCTAATGCCTGATGATCTGGGGGGGAGCTGAGGCGGTGATGCTGGCGCTGGGGAACGGCTGCAAATACAGATCATCATTAGCAGAGAGGTCTGACTGCACAGAGACCACAGGAAATCAACTGCCTGCAGACTCATATCAAAACCCTATCCGTGGGGGGCTTCCCTGGTGGCGCAGTGGTTGAGAATCTGCCTGCCAATGCAAGGGACACAGGTTCGAGCCCTGGCCTGGGAAGATCTCACATGCCACGGAGCAACTAAGCCTGTGTGCCACAACTACTGAGCCTGAGCTCTAGAGCCCGCAAGCCACAACTACTTAGCCCGCGTGCCACAACTACTGAAGCCTGCGCGCCTAGAGCCTGTGCTCCACAACAAGAGAAGCCACGACAATGAGAAGCCCACGCGCTGCAATGAAGAGTAGCCCCCGCTCACCGCAACTAGAGAAAGCCCGCACACAGCAACAAAGACCCAACGCAGCCAAAATAAATATATTAAAAAAAAAAAAAAAAAAACCCTAGCAGTGAGTGGCAAGTGAAAACAAGCTCAGGGATCCCACTAATTCTGCATTATGGTGAGTTGTGTAATTATTTCATTATATATCGCAATGTAATAATAATAGAAATAAAGTGCACAATAAATGTAATGCACTTGAATCATTCCAAAACCATTCCCCCACCCCCCCAGTCTGTGGAAAAATTGTCTTCCACGAAACCGGTCCCTGGTGCCAAAAAGGTTGGGGACCACTGCTCTAGCTGCTCTAGCTGTCTCCCTGCCTGGGCGACAAGATCCAACAAGATCCACCTTCAGTGTCACTTCTCTGAAGCGTTCCCTGACTTATGTCAATTCACCTCTCCCTCCCACTTCTCAAAGGAGCCCATCCCCACATCTATGAAGCCTGCTGTTATCTTAGACAAACTTGTCTGCATGTCGTTATCTAGACAGTTCTTTCCTAACAGGCAGCTCTGTTGCCTTTTAAAAAGACAAATTCCCAGACAAATGCTGTATGTTCTCACTTACATGCAGATTCTAAAAAAGCGGAACTCATAGACACAGAAGAGAGTAGAATGGTGGTTGCCAGGGGCTGGTGGTGGGGGAAATGGGGACATGTGGGTCAAAGGGTACAAAGTCCCAGCTGTAAGATAACTACGATCCAGGGATCTAATGCACAGCACGGTGGCTGTAATTAGCAGAACTGCCTTATACGCTTGAAAGTTGTTAAGAAAGTAAATCTTAACTGTTATCTGTACACATACACTCAGAATTATGTGAGGGGATGGAGGTGTTAACTAACCTTACTGTGGTAATCATTTCGCAATATATACATGTATCAAATCATCACACTGTACCCCTTAAATTTACGTTTGTTATATGTCAGTAATATCTCAATAAAGAAAAATACAAAAAAATAAAAAATACTACAAGGTCCTACTGTATAGCACAGGGAAATATACTCAATATTCAATATTTTGTAACAACCTAAAAGGGAAAAGAATCTGAAAAAGAACATATATATATACACATATATATATATGTGTATATATATATGAATCACTGTGCTGTACCCCTGAAACTAACACAACATTGTAAATCAACTCTACTTCGATAGAAAAACAACAAAAATAAAAATATGAATACCCCCAATCAGCAGCTTGCACATAGTAAGCTGTCTGTAAGTATTTGATGAATTAATGAATGACTTTTGAACACACACACACACTCCAGAAACATCCATACAGTTGAATATGCCCTTATTCAGAGTCACATCCTGGGGTCCAGCCCCAAGTGCTCAGGTGGGGAAGATGGTACCAGCCATTAGAGTATTCCCTGCTTTGCTTATTCAGTGACCTCTGCCTGCAAGGTCCCTTCTCCTCTGACCCCTGTTCCGAAGCTCACTGCAGCCCCCCTCCTTCGGGAGGCCTTTCGTGGTACCCCCAGGTAGAATCGCCCTTTCTCCTTTGTACCCCTGGGGTCATGTCCCATGTAGCACCCACAACACTCATCTGCTCATTTCGTATCTGTCTCAGCCTAAAAGACAGTTTCAGTCTTGGGGGCCGTGGCGGGAGGAGTAAGACTGGAACGTCTCCAGGCCCCAGCACAGTGTGGGGAGCACAGTGGGCATCCCATAAACACTCACCCAAACAACAGGCAGCCCTCAAGAGGTCAGAGTGCAGCCCTCTGGCAAAGCTACCAACCTGGGCTGCAGCGTGTGTGTGCAGGACATGCTTCTGGTGGCCGCCCCCAGGAACCAGGGAGAAGTTCTGGCCCTTCCTGCCTCTCATGCTGGGCCTGGTTCATAACCTGTTTCCCCTGCCGGCCAGCAGCCTGCTGCCCCTGGTTTCTCCCATGACTCCCATGTGCCTGTCAGCTGGAATCATCCTCACGAATCCATTCACCCACTTCGCCCAGAAATCTGCCTTGCAGCCAGCGGCCCTCTTGCAGCCCAACCTCTGCAGAGTCATGCCAGCCAGGGAGAGGCCGAAATCCTGGCCAGGAGTCCAGTGGCCAAAGGGAGAGGGGCTTCTCCCCCCTCTTCCCCTGACCACCTCTCAGCCCTTAGCCGGAGTGTCGTGCACTTCGCTGACCCTGGCCTTCAGAGGCCAGAGCAGGAGCCCGGGACGCCCCGTAGGTGAGGCCCTTATCTGGAAAACTATCTGCTAGGGGGCTCCTGGCTGGAGAAATGCTGCTTAGGGGGCCTGGTCCTAAAAGACCCCACAGGGAGAGCCCCAGATCCAGAGGAGGCCTCGGACCTCAGGCCCTGAGAGACCCCACAGAGGGCTGTCTGGATGCAAAAAAACTTGACGGCATCTGGGGAACTTCAGACTCTAAGACCCCATGGAGGGTAGCCCAGACCAAAAGACCCCACAGAGAGAGGCCACAGACCCAGAGCCCCTCACAGGGGCCCAGAACCAAATCTGTGGGAGCAGCGCCCCTCCACACTGACCTGGCCCCAGGGGCGTCTTTCCCAAGCTGAGCTGCCGCAGGCGCCTCTGGTGGGCCCGCCCCCCACAGTGCACCTGGGCCTGGGCTGCCGAGTTCAGCTGGATGTTGCAGACGTCGCAGAGGGTGTACGACGGCCGTTTTCTTTCCCGCTTGGGTTTAGGTGGTTCTGGAGGCCGAGGGGGGCACTCAGCAGCTGCAGATCCCCCGGGGGGCTCCTTCTCACCCGGGGGAGATGGGCTCAGTGGCCGCTTCATACCTGGGCGGATCGGGAGACAAGTAAACAAAGGCGAGTGCAACGAATACACAGAAGGAGCAAGAGGGCTTCGGGACCCAGAGATGCCTGTGCCCCAGATCCCAGCTGAAACTCCCTGGCCTTCTGAAAGCCGCAACCTGAGGATGGCAAAAGGGAGCAGAAGGGGGGCTGTTTTAAACAAAGCAGCAGTAAAATGCAGGGGTATCTGCAAGAGTGTCAGAAATGGCCACACACTGGGGGGCCGACACCTGAGGGCTCAGAGCAAAGCGCTCAGAGGGAGAGCGGGGCTCTCAGAAAGCAGGCGACGTGGAGGGAGAGCCAGCAGAGAGGCTACTGGAGACACTAGCCTGGCCCAAGGCAGGCCAGGCGCTGACAGTGCTGGGACAGGCAGGCCTGTGGTGCCTGCTGGAGATGCAGGAGCTGCCCGCCAGAGGATGACTGCAGAAACCCAACCACCTCGAGCCCAGTGCCGGTGACATTCACAAATGGCGACAGTGTGTGAAGCCATCCCCACCCCTGCCCAACGTGGCTCCCGATGCCCCCTGCTGTTAGGGCAACAGTTGGTGTTTACACACACACGCACGCACGCGCGCGCGGGTCGCGCACGCTCTGGGCCCTGCAGAGCATGCGCATCGCCCCTCCAGGCCCCTCCCCTTCTCCTTTCCCACTCACTTCTCTGAACCTTTCCCACCCACCGGACCTTTCTGCCTCTAACTGGCTCTATTCTGCCCCTTGACCTTCCTCAGACTGAACTGGGTTGATTTTCACTTTCCTCCTGAATCTGTGTGGCTGCTTCCTGCCTCTGCTTCAGATTGGGTATTTCCCGAGGGCAGGCCTGGTGTCCCCCTCACCAGGACAGAGAATTCCTGAGGTCAGGGACTGTGTCTCTCGCTCAGAGCTGGGGAGCCCCAAGGCTAGGGCCTGAGTGAGAAGTGACAGAGCCCATTTCTCTTGTATGGGCTGAATTATGTCTGGTGACCCCCACCCTGCCCCCCCCAACAAATTCATACGTTGAAGTCCTAAATCCTAGTATCTCACAATGTGATTGTATTTGGAGAGAGGGTCTTTAAAGAGGTAATTAAGTTAAGATGAGGTCATTAGGGTGGTCCCTAATCCAATATGGCTGTTGTCCTTATAAGAAGAGGAAATTTGGGGAATTCCCTGGCAGTCCAATGGTTAGGCCTCCATGTTCTCACTGCCGAGGGCCCGGGTTAGATCCCTGGTTGGGGAATTAACATCCCACAAGCCGTGTGGCACGGCCAAAAAAAAACAAAGAAAAGGAAATTTGGACAGAGACATTTACAGAGAGAAGACCATGGGAAGACACAGGGAGAAGATGGCCATCTGCAAGCAAAAGAACAAGGCCTTAGAAGAAACCAACTCTGCCTACACCTTGAGCCCAAACTTCTATCAAACTTCTATCCTCCAGAATTGGGAGAAAACAAATTTTTGGTATTTAAGCCACTCAGTCTGTGGTTCTTTGTTACAGCAGCCTAAGCGAACCAATACATCCTCCTAAAAGACATTTCCTGTGTCTTTAGACTTGTGTTCATTTTGCAAATTAGACCCAGTGAAGTCAAGTGATGCCATAACGTTCCCATAAGGCCACATGTCTAGTAGTGGAGCCCACATCTGAACAAAGAAAATTAATTTCTCAAGTTCACAGCCAAGAACCTTGCCTGCAGTCCCTGGACCCCACCTCCTGCTCTTAGTAAGCTGCTTGTCACTTTTGCAGGCAATGTTCCCACAAAATGGGCTGTCATGACGTGTGTGGGGACTGTGAGTGAATGGAACAGAGGGGCACAGTAATGAAGAGCACGCACTCTGGGACTTCCCTGGTGGCACAGTGGTTAAGAATCCACCTACCAATGCGGGGGACACGGGTTCGAGCTGTGGTCCGGGAACATCCCACATGCCGCGGGGCAACTAAGCCCATATGCCACAACTACTGAGCCCGTGAGCCACAACTACTGAGCCCATGCACCACAGCTACTGAAGCCCACACGCCTAGAGCCCGTGCTCCGCAACGAGAAGCCACCGCAATGAGAAGTCTGCGCACCGCAACAAAGAGTAGCTCCCGCTCACCACAACTAGAGGAAGCCTGCACACAGCAACGAAGACCCAATGCAGCCAAAAATTTAAAAAATTAAAATTAAAAAAATTAAAATAAAAAAAAAAAAGAGCACGAGCTCTATATTGACCCCCACCTGGTTTCACATCTCAGCTCTGTCACTTACTGGTTGTGTGACCTGACCCTCAGTCCTCTCATCTGTATATCTGTAAAATGGGGGTGATGAGGAACAGTTCCCAAGTCATAAGGGCACTGTGAGGATTAGACAAGCTGATCTATATAAAACGCCTCTCAGGGTCCTATAAACGTCAGCACATGGGAGTCATGGGAGAGACCAGGAACAGCAGGCTGCTGGCTGGCAGGGGAAACAGGTTATGAACCAGGCCCAGCGTGAGACACAGGAAGGGCCGGAACTTCTCCCTGGTTCCTGGGGGCGGCCACCAGAAGCATGCCCTGCAGACGCCCACCTGGGCAACGGGACCTGTCCCAAATAAGGAAAGGCATATGCCCTGTCCCACTCCCACCCTATAGAAGGAAGGTATATGTGCCTCAACCAATCAGTAAAGGAAATTTTCACCTCGGACCATTCTTTTGTTTTCTGGCTATAAAAACTGATCAATAGCACATGACTACTAGGAAGTCGGCCCGCTGTTCTGGCAGTGACCCTTCCCTCTAATAAATTCTATCTTCTTTACGTTCTGCTTTGTGTCTGGAAATTCTTTTCCAACCCGCGTTCGGACCATGACAGCATGGAACAGCCTTCCTTACAGCCCTCAGAACAAACTAACCCTGATGACACTGATTTTAGACTTCCAGCCTCCAGAACTGTGAGACAAGACATTTCTATTGTTTAGGCCACCTGGTTTGTAGTGCTTTGTTATGGCAGCCCTAGAAAACGAATACACCATGGATCTGACCCTTGTGCAGTCCCAGGTGCCTGGTGACTTGAGGGACCCTGGCACTGTGCCTGGTGGTTTGGCTGGGCTGCAGTACAAGAGATAGCCTCCAGGTGGCGCAGAGAGCATCTAGCGGGAAGATAAGAGGTGGAATTCGGTACCCCACCCGGCAGGGTGGTGGACCCCACTCCTCCACACTCTTGAGGCAACTAGGTTGCCCCTCTGAGCCATGCCAAACTCCTGGGCACCATGTCTGGGGTCCAGGGGACAGCTCTGCCCACGGAGGTTACACTGGAAAGTCACTCCATCACCTTGTGAGATTCTACTTCCTCTCACCTCTAGATGGAGGTCATCACAGCTATTCTCCTGCCTTTACAAGTCTTCCCCCACTCTCCCAGCAGGAAAGAGGAGCAGGAAGAAAGTACCAGGTATGGGTATTGGGAGGTGGGTCCAACCAGCCAGGGGGAAGAGGCTTCAGGGGAATGAGATTTTCCGGGCCATGCCCAGGAGAGCTGCCTGCTCCACCAGCAAGGGGACAGGGGGATTTTGAAATCTCAGTGCAACTTATGACAGGCAGGCCCAGGACATAGCCCAAGAGAGCAGACAAAAAATACCTGCCATGGGGCTGATTAAACCCCTGTGATATACAGCCTCTGAGCTCACAGAGCCCTCCTGGATTCCGGGGCTAATTGTGCCCCCCCCCCCCCCCCCAGCCAGGCTGCTGGGGCTGCTGCAGCCTGCCCTGCCTAACCCCGGCTTCACAGCTGTCCTCTCAGGAGCTCCATCACTCCAGCTCAGCTAAGGCTCCCAGCAAGAAAATGTGGAGGGGTGGGCAATTTTTAGGGCACACACAGGTCAGTCTAACCCCTGCTGTGGGCATCAAGAGGCCAGTACACCCCCTGCTGGCCCCTATTCAGAACCAGCATGACTCACTCTCACTGGACCCACATTTGGATAGGACACACTGTCTTTAACAAAAGAGGAAATCGAGTCCCAGAGCAGGGGAGGGGACTTGCTTCAAAGTACATGGACAGGCAGTACAAGAACTGCTTCTGGAAGCTTCCCTGCTTCCCTCTCTACCACTCAGCTGCCCAGACCACCTCTTCTTTATCATTACACCTCTGTTTACCGAGAGCTTACTGTGTGCCAGGTGCTTTACACACAGGACCTCTTAAACTTCACAACCCCATGAGGTGGGTACCATTATTGACCTATTATCCCACTTCATAGATTAGAGAACAAGCATGGAGAGGTTTCATGGCCCCGTCCCACCTCTCCTTAAAGCCTGCCAAGTCCTGATCTGAACTGCTGGGTGGGAAGGGGGGCTACGGATACAGAGAAGGGCTTCTGGGGAGGCTCAGGGATGCCCAGCCCCTACCTGGCAGGCAGGGAGGTGCTACACCCTGGGCAGGGAGAGTGGGGGCCAGAGCTAGAGAGGCGGGGAGTAAGGGGTGTGAAGACAGGGGGAGAATTGAACTTAACTTGGGAAAAGACCAGGTGAAAGCAGAGGAAAAGAGCATGCGTGTACCCAGGTGTCTGTCTGTCTGATTTACACGGGAAGCGGGTAAAGCTCCCTCTGTTCTCACCTTCCCTGAGAGATGGGCTGAGGCTGCAGCAGGGAGGGAGCCAGTACTTGAAGGCAGGCTCAAAGCAGCGCTGCAGAGTTGATGGAGGCCAGGGCTGCTGTCTGCCTGTCTGTCTGTGTGTCCATCCATATGGAGCTAGAGGGGGTCAGAAAGGAGCACTCAGGCAGGCCCCAGGGCCCATTTCCATCCCTTCTTCCTGGGCGACAGTGGGCTTCAGGGCCCCAGGTTTCTTCTTTTCTTTTTCTTGTTTTGGCTGCATTGGGTCTTTGCTGCTGCGCTCGGCCTTTCTCTAGTTGCGGCGAGCGGGGGCTACTCTTCGTTGTGGTATGCGGGCTTCTCACCGCGGTGGCCTCCCTTCTTGTCCAGCACGGGCTCTAGGCATGCGGGCTTCAGTAGTTGTGGCTCGCAGGCCCCAGAGCACAGGCTCAGTAGTTGTGGCACCCGGACTCCGTTGCTCCGCAGCATGTAGGATCCTCCCGGACCAGGGCTCCAACCCGTGTCCCCCTGCACTGGCAGGTGGATTCTCAACCACTGCGCCACCAGAGAAGCCTCTCTTTTTTTCTTTTTAATTTATTTGGTTGCACCGGGTCTTCCTTGCAGCACGCGGGCTTCTTAGTTGTGGCATTTGAACTCTTAGTTGTGGCATGCACGTAGGATCTAGTTCCCTGACCAGGGATTGAACCTGGGTCCCTTGCACCAGGAGCGCGGAGTCTTAACCACTGCACCACCAGGGAAGTCCCAGAGCCCCAGGTTTCAGTGGAGTCCTCGGGCACTGTGTGGGATTCTCTGACTGTACTATCCAAAGAGGGGTGGATAGAAAGAACTCTGGAGGCCGTAAGTGCAGAGCAGGGAGTTGTTTCAGCCGCAGCCTGGGGAAGGGTGTCCTCAGGAAAGCGCTGCTTTTGCCAAAGGATTAACAGGAGAGGAAGGTTCTAGGTCTGTCTCCAGCCTTTGGCAGGGCATGAAGGGCTCCCTCACCAAACCCTTAATGAGCCCAACTACACTCCGGTATTTTTCCCCAGGTCTGTCAATATCTACCGTCCCGCCTCCCTGAGCCAGGTCCCAGGCCCTGCCTCTGAGAAGGGAGCCTGGCTGGCCAGCCAACCTTGGGCCAGTCCCTGCCCCTCTGGGCTTCAGTTCCCCTTCTTTAAAGAGAGAGGGTGGGGCTGGGCTAATCTCTTAGGTCCTTTGCAGGTGGGCAGTGGCAACACAGAGCAGCTGCCTCTCAGATTGGGGTGGGAGGGGGGAAGCCAAGTTGTATTTGTCTGTTTCAGCTGCCAGAGAAAGGCAGGGTGGGGATAGAGAAAGAACTGCCCCATGGAGAGTGTCCATTGCCATCTGGGCACTGTGTAGACAGCACCTCCATTAACCCTCATAACAACCCTGTGAGGCTTCACAAATGAGGAAACTGAGGCTCACAGTCGAAAAGAGAGGCAGGTGAAAAGGGTCAGTTCTGTACCATCCTATGATGAAGGGGCAGGGGGTGCACACCGCGGCGGCCCCCGTCCCCGTCACTCACAGGGTCACGAGCATGAGTGTGGGATCGTGCCTGGAAGAAGAGAGGCCTCATCCGTTCTCGTCCTAATGGAGTGTGAGCCCTCCTGGGCCTGGCTGCCCCCTCAGTGTCCCCAAGGAGCCACCACTGAGCATTTTGGTCTCTCTTTCCTGCCACTTCTACTCTCCCAAGGCTGACACTTTGCAGGGTGAGGAAGGGCAATAACTCACTTCAGTTGTGCGGCCACCATAGAGCGGCACCCAACATGGGATGGCCCAGAGAGCTGGGGTCTCTCAACTCACACAAAAGACTCCCCAAAGGAGTCAGAGACCCCCACCTCGAGGAGTGGGATGGCCCGAGCGGGGGCAGCCATGGCAACCCCCAGCCCACACGTCCTTGCTTGGCCAGAACAGGAGGCCCTGGGGCTGGGCAACAGCCGGTCCAGGTGTCAGATGCGGCGGGGTGGGGATCCATTAGGCAAACCAAGACAGCCATGTCTGTCTTCCCGCCCGAAGTGATGACAGAGAGAGCCGGTCACCTCTCCCTGGGGACTACTGGGTGCTGGGGATTTCAAGGGTGAGCTGGATAAGAGGTGCTGAAAGTCAACACTCCAGCTCCAAGGATGGGAGAGAGGGGGCATGGGAGGTGACGGACAGCGATGGCCCAGAGATGAGGTCACCGTCCCCCCCCGACCCTCTCTTCCCCCAATCTGTCCTCACCCCCTATTGGCTGGGAGTCCCAGAGGGCCTCCTTCCCTCCTGACACCCCCAGAGATAAGGGCTGCCTCTCCTGGACACTGAGACTCCCCTGAAAGACCCTCAGGCCACCCTCAGGAAGGAAGTCCTTCTTGCAATCCAAGCTGCATCCCTCCTGCAGGGTCCACAGTGGCAACACAGAATAGCTGCCTCTGAGGTGGGGGTGGGGGAGGGGCTATGAGCCTCAGTACCCCCTGTTCTAGCCTCTGCTGCCAGGCAAGGCCTAGGAACCTTACTTGCTGTGCAGGAGACCCTCCACACCGCCTGCCCAGGACGCTGGCACAGCTCAGCCTCATCCACCGCCTGCTCGCCCAGCACAACCCCCCATAAGACTGAACAGTGGCTCCCCCAATCCGTGCTCCCCATCGCGATTGTCCCACAATGGGGAGCACCTCCCTATCAGCACTTCCAAGTTGGGGCTGAGTGAATGCGTCCTGAGAGCCAGAGGAAGGAGGGTTGAGACGTCCTAGGACTGTTTGAGAGTTGTGGGTGGGAGAGAGAACCCTGCCTCCCCCTTGGACCGCGAGGGCCAACCTCTGCCCCTGACCCTGAGAGAAGAGGAAGCATTCTGCTTGAAGGGGGCGGGGCGGGCAGGAAGGCCTCCAAAGACGGTGAATGAGGGGGATGGGACCCGGGGGTGGAGAGCATACTCTTTGCACCCCTGCCCCAAAAGACAACAGATCTCCCATCCCCCACCCCTTCCATTCTACTCTATCCCAGGGGCTAGTAAGGGGGGGTTGATTTTTGGAGTCTCTAAACAACTTAGACGAAGAAGGTAGGTTATTTGGTGGAGCCCCCTGTCTGCAGAGAACGGTCCCCTCCTTTTTAGGATGGGAGTCTCACCGTCTCTGCCCCGTGGTCCCCAGCCTCCCTTCCCCTACCTCCTGGGAGCTGGAAGTCCTCTGGCCATCACCCTTGTCCCAGCTGCCAACCTCTGTTTCCGGTTAAGTCGTGATTCTTGTCTCCCACCTTCCCCCAACACAAGGCGGGGCAGGGTCCTCGCCGCTGCCACCAGCCCTACAGAGACACCAAAACCGCCACCCCGCGCGCGCGGGCCCCCTCGGGCGCTCAGCCCCAGCGGCGCGTCGGTCCCGGTTGGGGAGCCAGGAGTGCGGTCCCACGGCCCGCGCCCGCCCCTACTTGAAGGGCGCTCCCGACCGGAGCGGGGCCGCATCCAGCCGCCCGCGGCCACCCGGGGCGATCTGGATTCTCGGCTCGCAGAGGTGAGCGGCGGGTGAGTCCCGGGCCCCCGCGTCCCGGGGCAGCCGCGGAGTCTCCGGAGCCCGCCCCTCGGCGGCCCGCGGGAAGCAGGTGCCAGGAGCCACGCCGCCCCGAACGGAGGGCAGGCGAGCAGGCTGGGAGAGGGGTTGCTCCCCTCGATGGGGCTCCCCAGGAAGGAGAGGAGGGGAGACCCAGGGGCTCTCCTGGTGGCGGGGCTGGACCCATGGGTGAGTATCCTCCCTACCCCTGGCTGGCCAGTCCTGAGCGCTCCTCGCCTTCGGAGGGGTCCCAGAGCTTAGGGGAGGGGACCCCAAAGTGGCCACCTCCCAGTGGCCTGCTGTGACCTTCCCTACCCCTTTGTAAACCAGCCCCTCTTCTCGGGGGAAGTTCAGGGAGAAGGAGGAAGCTGACATTCATGGAGCACCTCCTGGGTGCCAGGAGGATGGCATTCAATCCTCATAACAACTCAGCCCAGATTGGTTTGATTCCCATTTTACACACCAGGAGATGAAAGATTGGGGATGTTAAGCAACTGGTCCAAAGTCACTCAGGAAGTGAGCGCCGAAAAGGAGACTCCAGGTTGCCCGGAGGTCAGAGCACCAAACCAGGCCGGTGCGCCTGCTGGGGAAATATCACCGGTGTGTGCGGCTGGGAGACATTTCTGATTCTTCCCAGGGAATCAGTGCACTGGGTCTGGGCTGCATCAGGGCACAAGGCAGGGGTATGAAGCCAAGCAGAGGAGGGCAGGAGGCAGGGGCCAGTGGCATAACGTCCTAACAGCTCTTGCCGTCATTCCATTATTGGGGAGTCCCCCCAAAAGGGGATGGGAATGGCTCATGTACCTAAAGAAGATGTACCACTGCTGCTCACCCCACCTCATGCTCCGGGTAGGCTTCACGTGAAAGAGGCCTTCCAGAGAGGAGGTCCCGCTGTGGGGAGCCCTGGAGATGCCATGCCCGCTCCCTCCCAGCACTTCTGGTTCTCACACCCACCAACTGGTTCTCACACCCACCAACTCACTCCTGTCTTGAGGCCTCTGCTGTTGCCTCAGCCTGGAACTGATCTTCACAGGGCTGTTTCCTCGTCACTCAGGCCTCAACTCCAATATCACCTCCCCAGGACCCCATTTCCCCAGCCCCATTATACTTTATCCCAGCCCCTGGTTAACTTCCCTCTTAGCACATCTCCCAGGATGTAATGCTTTTGCCTGTCTCCCTCATGGGGGCAGGGCCTTTATTTCCCAGATATCGGAAGCACCAGCGCAAAGCTTGATGCGTACCTAATAAATGCTCCATGTGAAGAGTTGTTGAACGAATGCATGAATTCATTTCCACGCTAAGAGTCAATCCACATTAAAGTGTACACTTTAAATGGGCGAATTGGGCTTCCCTGGTGGCACAGTGGGTAAGAATCCGCCTGCCAACACAGGGCACACGGGTTCGAGCCCTGGTCCGGGAAGATCCACGTGCCGCAGGGCAACTAAGCCCGTGCGCCACAACTACTGAGCCTGCGCTCTAGAGCCCGCGAGCCACAACTACTGGAGCCCGCGTACCTAGAGCCTGTGCTCCGCAACAAGAGAAGCCACTGCAGTGAGAAGCCCGCGCACCTCAACAAAGAGTAGCCCCTGCTCACCGCAACTAGAGAAAGCCTGCGCCCAGCAACGAAGACCCAACACAGCCAAAAATAAATAAAATTATTTTAAAATGGGCGAATTGTAAGCTATGTGACATATCTCAATAAAGTGGTTACTCACAAATCAATCAGTGCAGGGTGGGGCTGACAGTCATGGTCCACCACGGGTACCTCGCCATCCCCCAGCACACACCCCCCCCCCAACTTGATCCAGTCACATCTCTCTCCGTCACAGTCCACATCCTGTGTCTGTCCATGGGGAACTGCAGTTGCTCAGACTTGGAAGGGATCTTAGCGGTCATCCTGTCCCTTCTGTAACTTGTCCCTGACAGGTTAGCCTCTGGCCTCTGCTTGCCTATACCGATGACTCACTCTCTCACAACACAGCCCATTCCGCTGATGGATGGTTCTCGAGGATAGAAAGCTCATCAACATGGGGTCTGGAAGTTGCTTTCCTGTAATGCTTGTGCAAGGGTTCTAGAGCTGCTCTCTGGCAATGCAGAAAAAGCCCACCCCGACTTCCACAGCCTGCCGAAGACGGCTGGCAGTCTCTTCCTCAGGGGTCTCTTTTCCCAGCAAAATAGACCTATTTCCCTCAACTTTTCTTTCCCTTACATGGCCACCTCCTCCAGGAAGCCCCTCCTACATGCTCCTAGGGCATCTCCTATGGGCTCCAACACTGCGCTTATCATACTGTATTGAACTGTGTCCCCGAAACCCTGCCCCAGCCAACCCACTGTGCTGAATAGGCTAGTTCTGGGCCTTTACTCATTCCCTTCTGCTCAGTCCCTTGCATGGTGATCCAGTGACCTGAACTGCACAACTCAATAAAAATTTGTCTCCAGAGGTTTTATGACCCCACTCATATCCCTCATTAAACTTACTTAGGCTTTCAATGTCCTGCTTAGAACAGAGCAAAGGAGATAATCACCTCCCCCAATCCTCCATCCTGTCCTCTATGAATGCTGCCCAGCCCTTACCTTTTCTGCCCTCCTGAGTCAGCTCTATATAGAGCTGAGGGGACCTCCCATGTCTACTTTCACGTGATATGTTGGCAAGTTCAGCCTCCCCATCTAGTTGCCCAGAGCGTGATTTCTTGAACTATGACCACCAGACCTTGTGTTTGGGCTTGCTGGCTCTCCCATTCTGCCCAGCCTGATGAAATCATTCAACAGGACCCCAAGTGCCAGCTTAGTGCCACCACAGAGACGTGGCTTCACCTAGATACACAGGGATAACACGCCCTTGAACTCCAACCCTGCACACACACACAACACTGCTCTCAGCTGTGAGCCTTCTGCCTTCCAGACCCTTCCCACAGCTTTACCGATCCATTTTATCCTCCCAAATAGCCTTGAAAAGTCAGTATTCCTCTCCTCACTTTAAAGATGAGGAAAGGGAAGCTCTGAGAGGTTAGTTTACCTGCCTGAGGTCACACAGTAGAAAGGGTTGAAGTTGAACCCCATCTGGTTGACTCTAAACTCTAGGGCCTCTTTCCTCTATGTAATGGTGCCTCTAAAGGCCTTATCCCAATATACCCAGACATTTTTCCTATAAAGGTGGGTGAGGAGGAAGAAAACACAGAAAACCTCTTCTTCGTCATGAGAGCTGGAGGTGCCAGGTTGGGCTGGTGCTCCCTTTCCCGCCCATCACTCATCCAAGGAGGGATTCAGGCCCCTAGTTATTGTCCTCCCACTCCAATGCCGCCAGAAAAATGACCCTTAGTCTAAATAAGGCTACGGAGTCTCTAGTTGGGCCACTCAGTTCTCCCTACTGCTCAGTCTCATCCCATTATCTCCTCTTCCTCTGTTTTGTCTGTGATGAATCCTCAGCCCTAGAACAGTGCCTGGCACACCAAATGCAACCAACACATATTGCTGGATTTGAGGGATGAACCAACTCTCACTGTGGGCACAAAAAATGGATTGGGTTCCTTGCTCTGGCTGTGTGGGCTGAGGCAAGTTACTTTCCCTCTCTGAGCTTCAGTTTCCTTATCTGTAAAACAGGACAATTAACAGATAATAGGGCTTCCCTGGTGGCATAGTGGTTAAGAATCTGCCTGCCAATGCAGGGGACACGGGTTCGAGCCCTGGTCCGGGAAGATCCCACACGCCGTGGAACAACTCAGCCCGTGCGCCACAACTACTGAGCCTGCGCTCTAGGGCCCGCGAGCCACAACTACTGAAGCCCGTGCGCCTAGAGCCCGTGCTCCGCAACAAGAGAAGTCACCACAATGAGAAGCCTGCACACCGCGATGAAGAGTAGCCCCCGCTTGCCACAACTAGAGAAATCCCGCGCGCAGCAACAAAGACCCAACGCAGCCAAAAATAAATTTATTAAAAAAAAAAATTTGTTTTAAAGAAAGGAAAAAAGAACACATAATAACATGGTAGAGGGTGATGTGAGATCATCCCTGCAGAATGACTGACATAATATGTGCCCAATTAATAAAACGGGTATCATTAATGAGGTGTTATGGTCCCTGCTTTAGAGACGGGGCGCCGGGGCTCAGAGAGGTGAAGGGACTTACGTAACACACACAAGCTGTTATGCCCAGCTTGGAAGTGGCCCATACAGAATGGGAGCCCGGTATGTCTGGCCTTAAGGCTGTGCCCTTTTCCCTGCACCGCAGGGCCTCCCCTGAGTGCTCAATAAATATAAATCCCTATCACAAAGATAGGAGATGGTTATACTAATCATTCTTACTAATAACACCAAGGGCCCCAGCTGAGGCAAAGCCTGTAGCAAAGGGGCTCAGGAGAGGAGCCAAAGACCCCTGCCCAGACAGCAGCTCCTGTTCTGCTCATGGCCCCACCTGGGGTTGGGGGTGCAGAGTAATTCTAGGCCCCTGTGTTCCAGGAAGGCGGGGGAAGCCCCAACCTCAGGTGGGCCTGCCCTGTCCATCATGGGTCCTTTCCGTTCCCACTGAAAGGGCAGAATCACTAACGGCTGAGAGCCCTCCCCCCATTTTGCCTCCTAAAATAGCCCAGAGCCACCATGTGCCCAGGGCGTCTCCCCACTTGTTGCAAATCCCTCTGAAATTAAATCCCCATCCTGCCCCAAGCAGGATGGCACAACCTGCTGCCGCCGCCGGGCTCTATGGCTGGCCGGGCTCCCCCCAGGGGAAGCTGGGACAGCTGTCCTTCACGGTGACCGAGACATAAATCCCCAAATAATGAGACAGGCGCTGGGAACACAGAACCAGACACGGTGCTAATTGGTTTACTTCTGGGCAGGCATGATGTGGAGACAACAGCCACAGGCCTCGGTTTCCCAGCCGGGACGATGGGGTGGGGAGACGTGGTGACCTTCTGGGTCCCTGAGTTTCTGTGCCCTCTGACTGGCTTCACACCCAGACTCGCCAGCAGTTCCTTCCTAGAACATCAACTTCTTAGATGTAAAAGGGAAGGACTGGGATCCCCTGGTCCAGGTCTTGAAGTAGGGAGGCCCGAATCATGCCTACCATGATCTAAAAATACCTCTTTCCGCTAAGAACAAAAACAAAACAGAACACAAAACCAAAGGTCTCAGCCACCTCAACATGCATGAGGATAGGGGTGGGGAGGCGGGGAGGGCCCAGCACAGCCTCCCTGCTCCTCGCGCATGGTCAGTAGTGGATTCTTGGACGCGCAAGAGGTCCTCAGTTTTCAGTAATCAGGATGAGATTCTCACATTAAACTTTAAAAGTCTTTGCTCAAAAAGAAGCAGCAGCGTGAAGTCAGAAAGGGAAAAACAAATATCATATATTAACGCATATATGTGGAATCTAGAAAAGTGGTACAGATGAACCGGTTTGCAAGGCAGAAATAGAGACACAGATATAGAGAACAAACGTATGGACACCAAGGGGGGAACGTGGCGGGCGGTGGTGGTAGTAGTGTGATGAACTGGGAGATTGGGATTGACATGTATGCACTAATACATATAAAATAGATAACTAATAAGAAAATAAATAAATAAAATAAAACAAACAAACAATAGAAAGAAGCAGCAGCAGCTGACGCCTTCGACTCCCTCGACTTTGCCACCATCACCCACTCCTGGAAACATGGCCAGATGAGCTCCAAATACGGGCCACACGGAGGCTCCATTGCACTGGCTTAGAGGCAGTAGGATGGACAGGACGACCTTTCCAGGCCTGGGCTGCTTCTGAGTTGTGGTGAGATGGAAAGGGGAGGAGCCAGGGGAGGGGATAAGTGTGTGTCTGTGAAAGTAATCTGGGGGAGTCTCATGAGAACCGGAGTAAGTTGGAATCAGGGAAACATGCATTTAAGTACGACTCTGCCACATACTGACCTGTGACTGGGAACACGCCCTTTTCCCCACATCTCAGTTTCCTGATCTGTGAAATGGGGATGACAATAATAATAACTAATAATAACTCCCCTAACCCAAGGCTGGCAGCTAAGAAGATTAAATAAGATAACAAAGAGAAAATACCCTGCAGGCTATAGAGAGCCATTGTGATGTGAGGGGATGACATTGTTAGCTAAAGCAGGAGGGACAGTGGTAAGACTGCAGAAAGAACTTCCTCACAGCTGTGCAATGGAAACTAATGGGGCAAAAGAGAGGGAAGACAAACGGGCCTGGGCAGAACCCCCAAAACCTCACCAATGATCCCCTTTCCCAACACAGGGTGCCCTTCCGCATACCCAGACTAGACCCCTCCCCTCCTGCCTGTCATCTTGCCTCACAAGGCTATCAGCCCGTCCCCAGGCTTTCCCAGCCCAGAGCTATATCCAACTTGTTTTTGTTACCAACGCAATGGAAATTATTTCAACCTCCTCACTCAGCTTGGCAAAGCTGCCTGTGTTGTGTAGGAGAGGCCGAAGCTGGAGGAGAGGAGGCTGGGAACTGACGTGTCCACAGCAGGGGTAGCCCCCTCCCCAGAATATTCATTGCAACAGCAGCAGTCTAGAAGGCAGTCAGCTTACTGGGGGGACTTCCCCATACTGCCCCATAGAAGAGAAGGAAAGGCTGAGGGCCCAGGGGTCCTCACTGGGACCTTGGCTACCTTCCCTCTTACTTAAAGAGCTGTATTCAGAAGAGGCCGGGAGAGGCCCTGACTACCAGCCAGGATCAACCCTGAGGAAATTAAGATCTTTGAGTTTCCCCAACCCACCCTTCATTTCCTGATGCTTTTATTTAGTTAGTTTGTCCAGCAGAATGCTCCCACCCCACCGGACCCTGAGGTCCTCTCCTCTTCCTCAGTATAAGTAACTGAACTTAACGCATCCTAACCTCAGAAGGATGGAGGCAGGGGGAGGCTGAGAATCTGGGGTCACCTGGGGCACGAGGTGGGGGAGAGACTCCAAGCCCACTGGCTGAGGGAGATGGTGGGGTGGCCGCGGTCCACCTTGCTGGCCAGGGAGCAGCAGCCGACCACAAGGAGTCCTCCTCTCAAATCAGTCGGGTGGGTGGAAGCACGTGGCCGTTGCAGGCCATGAAGGAAGCCTTTCAAAACCAGCAGAGAGGCTCCAAGAAACGCCCTGGGGATGGGCTGTGTCAACATGCCCTATGCCCCCCAGGCCCTCCGCTCAGCCTCCAGGCTGCCAGGCTGCTTCCCACAGTAGAGGCTGCCAGAAGGCCTTGGCTGGGAGACAGCCTGGGGCCCAGGACAGAGCCTGGGCTCTGGAGCCATCAGACCTTGGGCAAGTCGCTTCACCCCTCTGATCTGTAAAATGGGCACAATAGAAACTACCTTGCAGGGTTGTTGGGAAAATTAAGGGATATATATGGAGAGTGTCTCCCTTTGGGCCTGGCGTAGAGTAGGGGCTCGATAAACTCACTCAATAAACATTCATTGAATACCTACTCTATGCCAGTCCCTCCATTCTATGCCCTGGGGATCCAGCAGTGAACAAAAGTCCTAAGGGTCCCTCATGGGGCTTGCAATCTAGGGAGATGGTCAGGTCAATACGCAGACAAACACACAAGGTCGGGGAGAACAAGAGGCCAGGAAAGGCCTCTCTGAGGACAGGACGGTTCAGCCCAGAGCTGGCTGATGTGAGGGACAGGCCTGCTTGAGGGTCCTCAACTGTAGCTGCTTACTGGAATCACCTGGGCAGCTTTGAAAATGACGCTGGGGCCCCTCCCCAGGGATTCCGATGAACTTGGTCCAGGGTGCATCCTGGGCACCAGGACTTTTCAATACTGCCCAGGTGATTCCCATGTGCAGCTAAGGGTGAGAACCCCTCACCCTGCAGTTTTCCCCAATGGCTGGTCCCTTGAACATTACCTGGGAGCTTGTTGGCCATCCTGGGCTGGGCCCCAATTCCAGGGGTTCAGATTCAGGGGCTGGCGTGAGGTTCAGCGTCTGCCTTTTTAACAAGCACCCAGGTGATTCTGAAGAGCAGACAGGCCTAGAGATGTGTCTGGGATTCCAGCACTGTCCTGTCCAGAGCCACGCCCTGCTGCTTAGGAGCAAAAGGACCCACCTGTCTGACCTCAGCCTGGGAAGCCCCGCCTCCTTTCTCAGGCAGTCAAGTTCTGCGCATGCTCCTAGGCTTAACCGTGAAGACGGAAGGTCCCCACCGCTGTGGGCTTGGACTCTGTTTCCTCAGCCTCTTGGCCGAAGCCCCCACGCCATTCTGTTCCATGTCCACGTTTCATGTCCAACCATGTGGCTCCAAGTCTGGCGCCCCACAGGTAGGACTCGTCCTGGTTGAAGGAGTACCAAACCTACCCCAGCCTCTGCTGGACACAGCTGCTCCCACAACTGGGCCAAAGGCGGCAGGGTTGTGACCTGCTCCTGGAAATCCCTGCTCCACCCCCTTCTCCTGTCCTGGGTCTCTGATCCCAGGACTCCTCCCGTGGAGTCTGACTTCTCTCCCTCCCACTACACTCTCAGCCCTGCCCTAAGGACCATGCCCTGGGATGGGAGAGAATCCCCTTACATCCCTGCTGAAGAATCAGGTCCCCGCCCCGCCTCATGCTTTAGCTGCCTGGCCTAAGGGATGCTCACCCTTTAGGGAAGCAGCATAGTATAGCCATATCCCCACACTGGGTTCAAATCCTGCCCCTGCCACTTCCCAACTGTGGGACCTTGGCCACCTCTGTGCCATAGTTTCCCCATCTGTAAGATAAGGATAAATAGTATCTTTCTTAGAGAGTTGTTATGGGGATTAAATGAGTCAATATTTGTACAGTGTTTAGCAAACAGGTACATCGTACATTATGTGTGTTTGTTAAATAATATTTAAAAATATATGATTCCACGGGCTTCCCTGATGGTGCAGTGGTTAAGAATCCGCTTGTCAATGTAGGGGACACAGGTTCGAGCCCTGGTCCAGGAGGATCCCACATGCTGTGGAACAACTAAGTCCGTGCACCACAACTACTGAGCCTGTGTGCTGCAGCTACTGAAGTCCGCAAGCCTAGAGCCCGTGCTCCACAACAAGAGAAGCCACTGCAACAAGAAAGCCCTCGCACTGCAACAAAGAGTAGCCCTCACTCGCCGCAACTAGAGAAAGCCCACACGCAGCAATGAAGACCCAACATGGTCAAAAAATAAATAAATTAATTAATTAATTAATTTTTAAAAATACACGATTCCAGGAAGGTGATGCTTTAGTCAGTCAACAAAGTGGGTCCTGACGATGCGCTAGTTCTGGGAGGCTGGGATTAAGATTCCATTTTACAGGCGAGGAGACTGAGGATCAGGTCAGTTACTTCAAGCCTTCTCCCTTCAAGCACCCCAAGGCCCACCTCCCTTACTCCTCAGGCGCCTGGCCTGGCCCAGGTGGGCTCTGTGCCCTGCACCGACAGAGGCCCCTTTGTACCCCTGCCCAGGGTCACACCCAGAGCTCGGAGCCACGGACCAGACAAGCGCCTTGTGTCTGGGTCTGTTTCACGGCCAGATCTGTGGTCACCCTGGCTGCTCCAGCCATGTGCTCTGGGCAGGTGGGTCTGAGGGCCATCCCCACCCCTCCCAGCCCCCCACCCCAACTTCAGCAGGGCATCCTTCACCCTCCCTCGCCACATTCAGCCAGGAGACAGACTGGGAGGGAGCCCCGAGGAAAACACCCTAGTTCTCGGTCTCTATCTTGTGCAAACTTCAAGTGGTCGGACCCTGGGATGTCTGGGGCTTCAGAGGAAGGGAGGGGCAGGAGCTGAGGGTGTGAGGAATGACATGGAGGTCACTCTGGGGGAGTGGGGAGGGCCATGGTGGGATCCGGGGAGTGAGATGGGATTACCTGGCCCTTTCTACCTCCCTAACCTGTCTTCAATCTGTTCACTTCTCTTTACCACCTGGATTAGCACCATAGCCTCCTCACCAGCCTCCCTGCCTCCACTCCTCCACCTCCCACACTCCCAGTCTATTCTCCACATGGCCAGAAGAGCCTTTTTAAAAGGCAAATCTTCCCTGGTGGTGTAGTGGTTGAGAGTCCGCCTGCCGATGCAGGGGACACAGGTTCGTGCCCCGGTCCGGGAAGATCCCACATGCCGTGGAGCGGCTGGGCCCATGAGCCATGGCCGCTGAGCCTGCGCGTCTGGAGCCTGTGCTCTGCAACAGGAGAGGCCACAACAGTGAGAGGCCCGCGTACCGCAAAAAAAAAGGCAGATCTGAACTTGTCACTCTCCTGCCCAAAACCTCCAAAGGCTTCTCCTTCACTTTATTATTATTATTTTTTAAATATCAAATCTGATTTTTATTTTAAAAATTTTATTTACTTATTTATTTATTTGGCTGCATTGGGTCTTCTTTGCTGCACGTGGGCTTCTCTAGCTGCGGTGAGCGGGGGTTACTCTTTGCTGCGGAACACAGGCTCTAGGCATGAGGGCCCCGTAGTTGTGGCTTACGGGCTGTAGAACGCAGGCTCAGTAGTTGTGGCGCATGGGCTGAGTTGCTCCGCGGCACGTGGGATTCCTGGACCAGGGCTTGAACCTGTGTCCCCTGCATTGGCAGGCGGATTCTAAACCACTGCGCCACCAGGGAACTCCCTGATTTTTATCTTATTATATTATTATTTTTTATTTTGGCCGCACTCTGCGGCTTGCGGGATCTCAGTTCCCCCTCCAGGGATTGAACCTGGGCCATGGCAGTGAAAGTGCAGAGTCCCAACCGCTGGACCACCAGGGAAGTCCCTCCTTCACTTTAAGAGAATCCTTACCGCCTGGAAGATCTGGCCCCTACCCGTCTCCCCAAAACCCTTCTCCTCTGCAACCCACCATCCTGCCCACAGATTAACTGAGATATAAATGCAACCCTCCACTTAAGGCTATGGCTGGTAGAAGTAACACTGGTAACAGCTAGGAACCAGATACAGGAAGACTCGTTATTGACTAAAGTGGACACAGGAATCTAATCTTGACCACAAATCTCTTTTTACTTTCGAATCTTCCAAAATTGGAGTTTACCCAGTCACTCACGCAATGGCAGAGACTAGGGTTGGGGGTCTTTGATCGTTGTGAACTTGATCAGTGAATCAAATCTCGGTGGCAAAATCTACACAGAATCGATGCCAGTGAAAATAATTTCAGTAAAATTAAAATAGAATGGAAAAAAAAAGGAAATTTGTTTAATTGTAGGGGAAAAATGGAAAAATCTGATCAAGGAGTTAAGCTGGATGAATAGGGTTCAAACTGGAAAACACTTTCTAAAAGTCTTCAGTGTTGGTATGTTTTGATTTAAAATGTTTGCATTCAAAACATCCTTTGGGTCAAAACGTCCAGGTCAAAATATCCTGTGCCCCTCGGATCTGTTTTCGTACCTCTCCCTGCCTTTCTTATGATACTCCAGCCACACTGGGCTCTTTCTCTCCCCGGAGCACAGCAAGCTCTCCCTCACCCCGGAGGGTCTCAGAACCTGTTCTTACTGCCTGCAATGCTCTTTTCCCCCTGGCTCCTACCTCTCTTTCTCATGGCTGATGCTGAAATACCATTGAGAGGCCTTCCTTCCTTGCCCTCTTTAAGGTAGATGTCCTTCCTGCCTCCTCATGTGCTCTCTTATTCCCCCTGTCTTATTCCTCCTTAAATTCCCAGGGCAGGGCCTACCAAATTGTAACATATAGTAGGTGCTCAATAAATAGTTGTTTGTTTGGTTGTGCCACACGGCTTACAGGATCTCAGTTCCCCATCCAGGGATCGAACCCGTGCCCCCAGCAATGGAAGTGTGGATTCTTAACCACTGGACCGCCAGGGAAGTCCCAATAAATATTTGTTGAATGAATGAATAAATCAGTAGCACCAGGGTGAGGGGCGGGGGGATGGGTTAGGGCTTACAAAAGCCCCGGGAGAGCAAAGAGACAGGGCAAGGGAACAGTCTTCCACCTCTAACCCCCTCTTACTCATGACACCAGGTTCTGGAGAAGCCCGTTTCAGCAGAAAGGAGGGGACAGTACCAGTTCTGCTTCATTTCTGCCCCTTGCCCAGCCTCCCAAGGTCCAAGCCCATGTGCCAACTGGCCAGCTGCCCCACCCCCACCCCAGCTGGGCTAGTCACCCTGCCCCCCCCAGGCCTGGCTCCCACATTTGGCTGTTGGCCAGGCTATTTGGGGAAACTTCCTGATCCCCCCTCTGGCCTCTCTGCTCCCACACCTCATCCCACAGCCCCGGAATAGCTGTCCCCGGCCTCAACCTAGGGACAGTCGCATTCTCAATTAGCACCCAGATGGTTGCTACCATCTCTAAAAGCTTCTCGTGTCCCTCTCCCCTCAGGAAGCCGCTAACTAGGACAGCAGATCTCGGAACAAGGTCACAAGACTCGTGCCCCTACACTCCCTCCCCAGCTGGAGACACGGGAGTCTCCAGTGCAGCCCGTGAAGATGGAGGAGGCGTGGGTGAGGGTGAGATGCAGGGAGTGCCAAGTCAGCCTGGGCTCCTTTTTGCCCACAGAGCAGTTCTGGCTCAGCCCGGGGAGGAGGCCTAGCTGTGCGGAATGAGGAGACCTGGCGTCGAGTCCACACTCTGCCTGGATGGGGACTTCATGACCTCTCCAGGTTTCATAGGGTGGGATGTGGCAGTTCTGTACCCAGTACAGTACCATACAAAATCCAGGGACAGAATAACCCTTGGGGTCCAAGGGAGATCATTCTGGGATGAATCGTGGGAAGGGCCCCAAACCCATTAGAGAAATATTCCTCCACTGAAGTCTTGTTCTACCGCTGGCTCCACGCTCAGCCAGTGAGGGTGGGTAGGCAGGTGGGCAGACGTCTCCCACATTCTGAAAACTAGACCCCATGTGTTCTCTTTGGGAACCCCCAGAGAACCCAAGGGATCCAGTTCCCAACACCTTCTCAGGGTATTTCCGCCAACCCCAGGTGAGGGATGGGGGTTGCAGGGCTGTGTCGTAGCTCCCTCTCCTGCCCGGCCAGTGGGAAGGGGGTCGCTGGCATCAGATGTAGGAACGAACAGACCTGAGATCAGGAGGGTAGAGATGTCTGGGGCCTGGGGAGGTAGGAGAGGCTGATGGGGGTGCTGGGGGAGGGCAGTGAGGGCGGCTGGAGCGTGGCAGGGCCCGGCCTGGCCTCTGGCCTGGGCATCTGAAGTGGGGGAAGAAAGCACCTATGGAGTCGGTCCTCACCCCACCCAAGGAAACCTTAGTCAAATAAACAAACAGCCAACACAGCCGCTCCTGTAAGAGAAGCCAAGAAACCGTGGCAGTGAGGAGAGGCCCCCTGAAGTGGGGAGGCTGTGGGAGAGGGCAGGGAGGCTGTTTGAACAGGCCCCGCGGCCCTGGGGCAGTTGGCAGAAATGTTTGGAACAGGGCGGGGAGCGCAGTGGTGGTTTGGATCCACTGGGGCCTGGGGTGGGCGCGCTGAGCTGGGCTGCTTCGAGGAAAAAGAAAAGCGTCAGTGGTCAGCGACGTTTCTGGTCAGTGACGCTTCTGAGGAAGACTCGTAGCCCCCAAGACCTTTCCCTCGGCTCAAGGCCACAGACAAGGGGCTCTCTCCCTCGTCACTCTGAACCCCCAGCCCTGCTCCCAGGCCTGTGACCCGGGGCCTTGTTGCAGAGGAAGATGCTGAATATTTCTGTCTGGAGCCAAAGCCCCCAAATTCTCAAGTTCTCAACAGAGGAGCTGGGGCGGGTGGGCCGACATCCGTCCTCCCCAGAACCTGATAGTCCTCCTCCTTCCTGGCAGTTGGAGGGGCCAGAGGTGATGGCAGTGCCTGGGGACGATTTATCACCTTTTCATGCACTCAGAGACACCTGGCTGTCCTGTTCCCTGGGACGCCTCATGAGAGGAAAAGAGACTGGAGAGACAGAGACCTAGACTTAGCGGCAAAGATGGGGAGAGGCAAAGACAAACAGACACAGAAAGATGAACTAGTGAGATGCCACACGACCAGAGACACAGAGCCAACGGACAAGGAAGGAGACTGAGAGTGAGGCGGCATGTGTCCGTGCCAGAGAGACAGACGGAAGGGCAGAGCCACACACAGAAAGAGACTAAGAGAGACAGAGACAGATGTACAGAGAAAAGGGGAGAGGAACAAAGAAAGACACACAGAAAAAGAGAGACTCAGAGAAGGACAGAAAATGACAGGCACAGGAGCAGGGGGAGGGCCGCCCAGAGAGCACACGGGACACAGGGACAGACACCCGTACAGGCTGAGAGGCTTCCAGAACTACACAGGGACCTGGAGACACTCCCTGCGAGCCGCGGGGGAACAGAGGGGCCGATTGTTGAGCCTGGCGGGGTTTGCAGGGAGTCCCAGGAGGGCGGCATGGCTGCCTCCTGTCCCTAACGCTGAACCCCTGCAGGCATCTGGCCCCCAACCACCCTCAAGTAAGCCAAGCCCTGGCCACTGGAGCTGGTGGGTCACCCAAGGTGAATGAGAAGTCACCAATAGGGGAGAGGGAATGTGAACTGTAATGAAGGCAAAGGAGCTGGTGTAGTGCACGTGTCAGGATGGGTCCGCGGGGGATCTGTATCTCAGATTGCACTTGCAGTGGTGATTAGGGGTGCGCCACCGTTCAGTGACGTCTGTGGGTTAGTGTAGGTGGGCATGCTTGCCTGGGTGTGTGTCTGAATGCGAGTGTGTGTGTGTGTCCGGTTCAACCAAGCACTTCACAGCGCTAATGAGGCCAAGGCAGCAGGTTTGATCCTCAAGCAGCCCAATCAGGACCCGTGAGTGAGTCGGAGGCGGCCACGAGAAGGCTGCGCGCCTCTCGTTCTGAACAGACGGTGTGTTCAGGTGCCACAGGGCACTCAGCTCCAGTCGAGACCAACGTGCCATTCCTTCCGGCTGGGGATGACCCCACTGCCCGGCCAGCTGGCCCCCACACTCTTCCTCATCCAAAGCCCAAGATCCAAACTTAGAGGAGGACCCGCATTCCAGGCACACGGCCCCCTTCTTGGCTGCGGGCCCCACGCCCTCTGAGAAGGGCAGCTGGAGAAATGTCCAGCCCTGATCTTGCTCCAGTCTGACCTCCATCCCACCTGCTGCTGCAGCCCCTCTGAACTCCCTGCCTGCTCCTTGGGTCCGGTGAGTGCCCACACCCGCCCTACAGTCAGGAGATTAGCAACCTCTCTCCCTCTCATCCCTTCCCTCTTAAGCATCACAGGACATTTTTTAAATGTCCCAGTTTTGGCATGGAGAATGAGGTCAGCAGGCCCAAGGGGGGACTGCTTGTCAGTGGCAGCTGACAGTCTTCATTTCACCTTGCAGCTCCTTCCTGGTCCAGGTGGGCGTGTCCTAAGCCCAGTTTTACAGGGGTGCTATTGGGGGACAGAGAGAGCAGGAAGGGAATTCACCAAATAGCGGTTTCGGTCACAGATGCTGCCAGGCCCACCTCTAACATTTGCAGGGCCTGGAGCAGGAGGACAAATGGGGGCCCACCTGCCCATGTCTAAATATTCAAAAGTTATAAATCAAGCTAGTAAACTGCTAATTAAAATATGTTCTGGGAATTCCCTGGCGGTCCCGTGGTTAGGACTCAGCGCTCTCACTGCCAGGGCCCGGGTCTGATCCCTGGTTGGGGAAATAAGATCCTGCAAGCTGCGTGGTGCGGCCCAAAAGCAAACCAAATAAAATAAAGAAATAAGTTCTAACCTCCCACCTCGACAAATACACTTTCATAATGTCCTGGAAGACCAGTTTCCAATCTAGATGTCTCTGACCCCTGGGAGTTTTGCAGAACAACTCTGTATAGGGAGAGACAGCTCCACTCCCACCCTGCGCCCCGCCAGCAGCCCCCCTTCCTACTGCCAGCTCCTTTCTACACTGCAAGGGACTCATAGGCATGGAGGTCGACACCCAGCCTCAACTCACATCCTGGTTCCATCTTCATGCCCTGCAAACAGCTGTCCCTTAGCCATCTTCAGGTGTCCTTCAGGTCTAGGGGTGCACACACTAGTGGCATGACCTGCCCTGAGGAGAACAGGCCCAGGGAAGAGGCTTGCATGTGCTGGGAGCAAGCCAGCGACCTTCTGGGCAGGGACCTCCGGAGTCACAGGTATGGCGCCTGTGGTGTTGAAGGGGATACCCAGGCTCATCCCCTTGGCCCTGCTGACTACTCCTCACCCGACAGGGAGAGGGATGGCAAGAGGAGGGCCAGAGCAGAGACCTTGAAAGCACCCAGCCAGGGTATGGGCCACCCCTCCCTCGCCCAGGTTTAAGGGTGCTCATTAGACCCAGACTTCCCTGGCAGCCTCCAGAACTCGGGCCAGGAACGGGAGCTGTCTTTCCATTGGAGGGCAGCTTGGACAATCCCCAAACAGGACTCTCAGTCACTTGTATTATTTATCTTCCTGGAAAAATTTAGTGCAGCTTGATTCCAACTTGTGGATTTCTGGATGTGGGGAGGGCGGAGAGGTAATGACAACGGGGCTTTTTTTTTTTTTTTGGTTGGGTCTCTAAGCCAGTTTGTCCCCCTGGGGCACAGCCCTCCCCAAGTGGGCTGCTGCTGGTCCCCGCCCTGTCTTCTCACCCTGGAGACAAAAAACAGGGTGACTAAGGAGAAGGTGGTGAGGGGACCTGGGCAGCCCAGACAGACCCAGTCAAGATCCAGGGACCAGCAGGGGCTGGGTGGGGGTGGGGGTGAAGGGCACGGCTCTCTCTGGCCAAGTTTAAAGAAGAATTTCCAACCCCACCCCTACCCCTGGCGGATCAGCTTTGCTGTCCTACCCAGGAGGGGACACTTGCACTTGTTGAGCCCTCACCAGGCGCCAGGCACTGTGCTAAGCACTCTATGCCCACATTCTCATTTAATCCTTGCAGCCACCCTATGAGGTGGGTTCTATTATTATCCCCATTTTACAGGTGGGGAAGCGAACTCATAGGTGAACTAACTCGCCTAAGGTCACACGGTAGGTAGAGGCGACAGAACCCAAGTCTAAGTGACCCCAGAGTCCCCACTCTTTCCACCATAGCACATTGCCTCCCAGAAGCAAGAAGCTGGCACAGAAGCAGAAGGGATGAAGGTCAGATAGGAGAGAGAACTTCCTGACAGTGACAGTGTATGTGGTGAGAGGAGACAATGGAATGGGGAAACCAGACAGACACAGAAAGCCCCGCCACCTGAGTTGGGTCTTGGTCTGTCTGTTGGCTTGTGATATCTCTAGAAGGTCCATGGGGTGCTGGCTGGATCCAGACAGAAGCACCCTGACCTCCCTCCGTTCTACTAGCTGGGGTCCTCTGCTCTACCCTAACACAGCAGCTAGACCCAAAGTCTGACTCTCCTTTGTGGCTCAGAGCTCTAAGCATCCCATCTGAGCTGTCAACTCAGGACCTCTTTTTCCAGGAAGCCTTCCTCGAGGTCCTAGGAGGCAGGACCCCTTCCCTGCAGCCCAAATCCCAACACAGAAGGTGCAAACGCACCCACGTCTACAATAACGCCCACTTCTGTGATCACCTCCCCCATCCGGCTCTGGGACATGGACGCAGAGAAGATCTATTCAGTCCCCAGGCTCTCTGGGTTCCCCAGGCCATCTGGACCAGCCCCTGCTCCCTCTTCCCCTTCACCCCCACACATCTGTTTCCAGGGTGTAAAGAAATGATGCAGGTGCCCTGGGGCACACCAGAAAACCCAGGCTCCAACTCAGGTGTGCAGTGTCTCTTACCGCATTTTCCCCAGAGGCCGTTTGGGTCACCCCATCACCCCCTAAGTGGGAGGAGGGAGTAGGATGCTTCACTGAATGAGGCACGGGGCACTCGGAGTCAGTGAGGTTCCTCACCCGGAGCCCCGCAGTCACCACCCGTAACCTGCTCTCCTCCAGAAAGCTGCGTGCCTCAGGTCCGGCTCTGTCCCTTTCTGTCCCTCACAGCCTGCCTCGGCATCAAGGAACGCCAGCCGTGACCCTCTAAACTTCTCCAGAGTTTAGTCTCACCCGCTACCTAGATGCCCAGCATCAGTGCTTAGAGCCAATAGGGATATCCTCCCTGCCCCTTGGGGTCCCCCAGTTTTGAGGCGACGGCACAGGACAGGTGGAAGGGGCTGCCTTGTTCTCCCGCACTGCCCTCGAGGTCCTCAGCGTGGATCAGCCTGCGTCGCTGACTTACCTGCGGGGCACAGACGAGCCCGTCGCGGCCACCTGCTCTCACCGCGCTCCGTAGCGCAGCGGCTTCGCGCTTGCCGAGGCGGAGGCGGGGCCGGGGCGGGGGCGGGGCCTGGGGGAGCGGCGACCGAGCCCCTCCCCGAGTCTCCGCGGGGAGGAGCGGGCCGGTTTATTCAGGTGGGCATAAAGGGGGGGAGCATCCGGGCCACTAGGGAGGCTCTGGAGCTCTAGCTATTCTGAGGGCTGGGATTAGGATTCCTGGGTCCTGAGGACCTCATGAAGTGCCCGCCTTCAGGCAGCCTTACCCAAGTGCCCAGGAGGCAGTGGCTCCGCATGAAGACCCCCTCACACGAAGAAGCAAGCCCGGGAACCCCTCCTCGTCTGCGTTCCCCCTTCCATCTGAGCTCAGGAAAGCTCTCCCAGCCTGGCAAGGTGGGTGCGCGATAGGACACGTCCTCTAAAGTCAGGGCCCCCCCATCCAGGGGTCAGCTGTGTGGGGGCTCAGGCCACCGAGGGGACCATTAGGTGCCCAGGTCATCTTTATCCTCAGTCCATCTCTCTCCCATCAACACAGCCACACACACACACACACACACACACACACACCCCACGCCACCCCCACCCCTGCCCTCAACACCAGCTCAGGTCCCTCAGCTGTCACTGTTTAGCCCTGGAATGACAGGCATCTGGACTCCGCGCATCCAGCCACACTCAAGGCCATTGAGCTTAGCACCCCTGGGCCCCTGCCCCCCTCCCTCTGCCCCCAGTCGCTAATTTTATTGACCTGTAAAAGGCACGTTGCTGGCAGGAGAGATCACAAGTGAAGGTGAAGTGGGGGAGCAGAGGGGCAGAAGAAGGGGCCCCGGGAGGCAGAGATAGGACAGGAGGGAGGAGAAGGGTGACTCCTGGAGCCATGGAGAATAGCAGGAAGAGAGGCCCTAGGAAAGAGGGGTACACTCTCTGGGGGAGTGGAGGCCAAAAAGACTGGTACTGAAATGTCAGCCTTCAATCAGAAGATGAAGAAAGATGCTGGGAGAAGGGAGTGCACATTATTTCCCATCTACCCTTAGGCAGGACCAGGGATGTAGCCAGAGGGAAGGAGGTTAGATGGCAGGAAGGACTGCCATCCTGCTCTCAAATCTCTGCCCTAGCCCCCTCCCTTCCTCTTGAAGGTGACTCCTGCCTGCTGGGCTGCTTACTACAGAAATAGCCCTTTCCCTGAAGAATCAACCTAGATCTTGCCTTTCTTTTTCTTCCTTTCTTGTTAAAACGAGAACAGAAAATTTAGGCCTTTACAACTTCTCCCACCCCCCAGGCCTACCTGAGCCCTACTCCTCAAATCCTGGATCTCAGCCTCTCCTCAGCCCAGGGGAGATGACCTGGGGGTTAGGAGAGGATGGAGAGGGGGGCACTGGGGTATGAGCCTATTATGGGGTGGAGGAGGCAGAAAGGCCTCGCATTCTCAGTGGCTCTCAAATTTAGACTTTTCATGCTCTCTCCAAATCAAGGTTACATGATAGCCATAAAGAGGGGTGTTAAAAAAATTTTTTTTAAAAAGCTTTGAACATTAGAAATACAGCACAGGGACTTCCCTGGTGGTCCACTGGTTAAGAATCTGCCTTCCAATGCAGGGGACGCAGGTTCGATCTCTGGTCGGGGAACTAAGATCCCACGCGTCACGGGCAGTTAAGCCACAACTAGAGAGAAGCCCACGTGCCACAACTAGAAAGAAACCTGCATGCCGTAACCAAGACCTGACACAGCCAAAACATAAATTAATTAATTAAAACAAAACTAACTAAAAAAAAAGGGAGAAATACAGCACAAAGCAGGTTGGTGGATGGGGAAGGGGAAGAGGATTACATTGGGAGCAAGGAAGTTTTGAGGGTGATGGTGACGTTCATTATCTTGATTGTGGAAGCGCATACATACGTTAAACTTATCAAATTGCACACCATAAATATGTACAGTTATGTCAATTATACCTCAACACATCTGTTTTAAAAATACCACCCACTTTCTACGTGAGTTCTACTTCTTTATTTTTAATTTATGGAGAATCTCAAAGCCTACAAGTGGCCTTGGCAGGGAAGGAATGTTGAAGCCAAGGGAAACTGGCGATGCCTAGTACAGTGGGGCCATTCCTCTGCCTCAGTTTCCCCCCACCAGCTCCATCCATTGCATACGAAGGTGTCTGTGTACGTGCAAGGGGGGTCTGGGATGAGCTGTGGCTCTCCAGCTGCTTCCTCAGTGTGGGAGTCCAAGCCAGCCTGGGTGCCCAGGGTTCCTCTGTGGCTGGTCAGCCGGGAGCCTGGAGCTGGTGACTCGGGAGGGAGGGGCTGGACCCAGGCTCTGCCCAGGAGATGGTGGCTGCTGTGGATTCTCCCGCCCCCTGCAGGCTACAGCAGGCACTGCAGGGACAAGATGGTCAGTCCAGGGAGAAGTCTGCCAGGCTCTGGGCACAGTGCTGCACGTAGTCGAAGTCAGGCACGGTGAAGGGCACGCGGGACCACTTCTTGGACTGGACCCGCCCTTGCGGTGTCTCCAGCAGCAAGCTACGGACTTTGAGTACTGGCAGCTTCACTGACTTGTAGATCATCTGCAGACCCCAGCCCTGTGGGTGGGACAGAGATGACCAGGTCTGCACCTCTGTCCTCAGACTGGGCTTCTCTCCTCAGGTCGGAGTTCATGAATGCTGGGCCTATGTCTCCCACCTCAGCCTGAGAGCCATCTCCCCCATCACACTGTGGGCTCCCTAAGACAGGGGTGGAACTCCTCAGATTGGGAGCTCCTGGGGCAGGGCTGCCTCCCCCATCCCAGTGAGGGCACCCTGATGGCAGAGGCTGGGCTTCCTCTCTCAGACCGAGGACTTCTCAAGATGTGCTAAGGGCCACGGCCCCAGCACTTACCTCCCCACATTTCCTGCAGCTAATGACACCTCCAGGCCTCCAGTCCTTGAAGACTCTGTTGATGACCACAGGCTCCTGGGAGACGTTGTAGTAGATCCTGGAGAAGAATGGGCGTGGCCACAGCCCTCATGGACCACACCCCCCAACCCCAGCCCCAGATCTCATGCCCTCCTGCCTGCTGAGCCTGCGCCTGGGCCTTGGGCCTTCCTGCCTGTCGAGAGGCTACACTCTGCCTGTGCTGCCTTCACGGCACCTTCTTCTGCCAAGCTCAGGCCTCAGCACTACCCACCTGGATGATTTCAACAGTCCCCCAACAGCTCTCCCTGCCCCATCCTTCCATCCCATTCCATCCTTACTCTCACCCCTACATCATCCTTCCACCAACTGTCAGAGTGACCCTCTACAAATGTACATCTGACCCTGACATTCCCTTGCTCAAAATCCCTCCAAGACTCCTCATTGCCTACAGGACAAAGGCTGAACTTTCAAGCCCGACCTTCAAGGTCCTCCACAGGCCAGTCTGTGTTCCTTCAGAATCTCATCCTTCACCATCTCTTCCACTCAAGTCAACCAGAATTATTCCCGTTGCATCATCCCTGCCTCTCCTCATCTCACATTCCAACCCAGTGCATCCTTCAAGACAAGTCCTAGTTGAAATGCTACCTCCTCAAATGAGAGAACCTGTGTGAAGATCCTTGGCATAGCAGGTACCTAATAAATAATGAAGGGATGGAGGATAGGGAAAGTTTACCCTCTAGAGGGTGGAAGATGAGGGGATGGCTCAGGGATAACTAGCCTCTCTTGATGTCTTCAAAGTAGGTAGGACCACCTGGTTGGGGAACCAAGATCCCACATGCTGCGGGGCAATTAGGCCCAGGTGCTGTAACTACTGAGCCCGTGCGCCTCAACTACAGAGCCCATGTGCTGCAGCTAATGAGCCCACGTGCCACAACTAGAGAGAAGCCCGCGCGCCACAACGAAGAACCCACACACTGCAACGAAAGATCCTGAGTGCCGCGACTAAGACCCAATGCAGCCAAAAATAAATAAATATTAAAAAACAAAGTAGGTAGGACCAGGGGGCCAGTCTGTGGCCCCTCAGCATTTGGCGTCCTGAATTCCAGCTCTTGCTCAACCACATAGGGGCTGTGGGAGCTTGGGCAAGTCACTTAGCCTGAGCCTCTGTTTCCTCACCTGTAAAGTGGGGTGATGATAAGACCTGTCTACTCAGACTACCGTGAAAATGCATACTTGGTAGTTGTTAAAATGCTCTTTAACCTCCCAAACCCTCAAAGCACTGTCTGGATGGGAGGGATTCTCCATCTCCCATCATACCCTTCTTCTCTCCCCGCCTCCCATCCCGACAGCCCCTTCTACAGTTCTCACAAGAAGTTGGGGTTCACATTGACGTGGTGGGTACCCTCCACCCTCCGTAGGTCACTCCCATAGCCCACGGGCACCGTGCAGTTGACACAGAGGAGCCGCACGTGCTCTGCCAGGAACTTGTGCTGGTGACTCTCCCGCTGGGCCGCCTGGGCTGCCCGCTTGACCAAGGCTGCCCGCTGCAGAGCCTGGATCTGGGGTGGGAGGGGACATGGGGCATGGTTGGGGCCTGAGAGACCTGACCCCAGGAATGCTCCCAGGGGGACAAAGGGCTCCCAAAGACCTCAGATTATTAGCACCCAGAAGGGACTTCCTCAACCATCCCTGGACTTTTTAGAAGCAGCTCTGTGGAAAAAAATATGGGGTGGAAAAAAATATGAGAGGAAGGCAAGTCTTTTTGCTGAATCTTTACTCCCTCTTTGGAGGATTTTGTGCAAAGTGGCTTCTTTTAATCTAACATGGGGCATCATTAATAATTATGCTGGGACAACAGGAGTAAATAGGGACCATCCTGAACAAGGCTGGACGATAGTGACCCTGCCTCAGGGGAACTGACTTAAGCCCTGGTTCTGGGCTTATTTTGTGGATGTGTCTGTTTGTTTCCCTGCTGCCTGGTTCCAGAAGGGCTGTAAGGCGGCTCTCACAGATACCCAAAATATTTGGTGATGAGGATAAATTCAAAGCCCTGGATAAGGCCTGTTTCCAAGGCATTTTGGAGAACAGCCATTGCCTTCCCTGGAAGCCCCACCCCAGCCTCTACCTTTCCCTTCATTCAGATCTTCCCCAGGTGGGCCAGGCTAGCCCCCAGAGGAAGGGGGACCAGGGGAGTGCATGTGTGTGGCAGTCAGAGACCTTCTAGGCAGAGTGTCTTCAGTCCCCTTCCCCGTAGCGTACTCAGGCTGCCCACAAACCTTGTCCTGGTACTTGGCCCGGTCCATCTCCTGCACAGCAGCTACTGCCCGTTCCATCAGAGTCTCTAGCGCCTCATTGGTCAGCTCCCGCTTCAGCTCCCGACTACCTTGGGCCGCCACAAATGAGTATACACTTTGGCTGGCCCGGGCACGGCCCCTTGCCTGGGAAAAGAGAAAACAGAGGGGCCTGAGTGGGGCTGGGGTCCCACACAGCATCCTTTGAGGGCTGTTTTGGGGAGGGATGCTCTGGGCACCTGGACCATGGAGATCTCATTGGTCAGGAGCCCATAGCGCACCACCACCTTGCACTGGGGGATGTCCAGCCCCTCCTCTGCCACACTCGTAGCCACCAGGAGGTTCAGGGTACCAGTCCGGAACTTCTGGATCACTTCTTGCTGGTCCCTCTGGGGGGAAGTGGGGGAGGAGAAAGAGGATGGTAAATGAGGTAGGTTGAGGCCTATCTTCCTGCCAGCCCAGCCTCTCCTGGTTTAGCCCTTTTACTCACAATCTTGTCCCCTTTCCCTAGGAACCCTGCGTCCCCACCTCTATCTTCAAGTAGCCCCAGGACCTTGCTCATCTTCCCAGGTACCCATCTAACCCCCGTCTCCCTTAGGAGTCCCTAAAGGTCCCTGCCCCTCTACTCTAGGAGCTCTCATGGACCTATTCTTCTCATGCAAGGGACCCCAGACCCCTGATTCCCTGTCCTGAGGACATCACTCGCCTCTCCCTGCAGATCCCCAAGCCTCTGCCTCTCTTCCCCCAGAGATCTCCAGATTGGGGGAACCTTCGACACTGGGGATCTCAGTGTCTACCTCTTCCCCCCAGCTCTCTGCCCTCTGCCTGGAGCTAATCAGTCCCCCATTGCTCTGTGCTGAAGATCCTGTCCCTTCCCTTTCTCCACTAGGGAAGCCCCACCCTCAGCGCCTTTGCCCAGAACCCACACCTGGGTCATCGGGATCATCTGAGCGCTCTGGCTGCTGTTCCCAGCCCCAATCAACAGCTGGGGCCTGATGGCCACTGTCTGCAGGCCTGGCTGCTGCTGGAGCCAGAGCAGGAGGGAGTGAGCACTCTGGCGGGTCCGGGTGAAGATGATGCCCTGGGGGCTGTCAGGGCTCCTGAACTGCTTCTGCAGGATCTCTTCCAGCACCTCCAGTTTCGGGTTCTCTGGGCCACGAGTTGCCAGGTGGGCCAGCTTATTCTTGTGGTCTGCCAGAAAAGCCCAAAGCAGAAGCGCAGGACTCAGGTCTGGAGGTGGGCAAGGCGTGGGTTGGGCGTGGGGGACTCATGGGGATAAGATTACAGGAGTTTGGGGTCCGGGGGTGCCTGACGACACCTGCTCCTGCCTAATTCCCCTGAACAGCACCAAAAGCACATTTAAGGATACCCTCTGCCTGCCCAGCCTTAGGTCGGGGGCCTACAGTGTAGAATCCTTTGCTCACACACCTCATCCAGTACCCCTCTTCAACCCAGCTACCAGGATGACCCTGGACATTTTCATGCTAATCTTTGCTCCTGGGGTCTGACTCAACTCAGGTCTCTTCAGAAAGATCCCTGCCCTCCAGCCTGTGCTGAGGCCTCCTCTAGCCTTACATTTCATCCTCTGACCACCTCACTTTCCCAGTTGAAAGGTACCACACATCCCAAACCTTCAAGGACCGTCCCGATTAAATGGTTTTTTAAAAATCTCTGTCAAAAACATGAATTCGTTTTTATATCTATGCAAACCTTCACAAATGAGGGCATATTATCTTTTGTCATATCCACGGCCTTGACTTTTGGTTAGAAAATTCGGGCCCCAGTACCCTCGTTGGCACCTTCCCCACCCACGTTGACACCTGCGTCCTGGCTGGCCTCTGACCTTTAGTTCAGTTGCGAGCCTCACCATCAAACAGCGCCAGCAGCCAGCGCTCGGCACGCAGGATCTGGGTCTTAGTGGTGCGCTCCCTGTCGTAGAAATCCTGCAGAGTGGCCAGGGCATCCACCGCACGGACCGTGTCGTGGATGAGCAGTGCGTCGTTGTAGCGACGCAGGTGAAGCGCGTACACCCGCCGCTCCTGGAGCCCCGCCTCAGCCGCTGAGGGAGCGCAGGTTCGCAGGGCCTGAGTGGCCACGCCCCTCCAGGGCCCACTTCCGCCTAGACTACGGCCCCCGAAAGGCTCCGCCCAGGCTGGCCCCGCCCCGGCCCGTCCCGGCCGCACACCCCTTCCCTAGAACCGCCCCTCGCACCATCCCGGCTCAGCTCCACCACTTGTTGCTCGTAGGTCTGCGTCCCGAAGTCCCGTCTCAACTCGGGCATCTCCAGATGGTCGTGGATTTGGTCCATGAGCTCCTTCAGCATGTCGCCAAACGGATCCTGGACGAGAAGAGTGAAGGTGTGAGGGGTTTCCCACACACATCGGGGGAATGGGCACCCAGAGGGGACGCTGATCTCCGGGTGAAGCTGCGCCGCTACTGCCGGCACATCGGAGCTGGACAGGAGGGAGCCCCCGAGGGAGGCCGGCTGGGGTGTGAAAGGAGTCCTGGCTGGAGGCAGAGGTCGGGGTCCTGCACCGCCCCCCCCCCCCCCCCCGCTCCTGCTACGTCGGAATCCTTGACTTCTGGCCTGAGCACAGTGATGTCTAGTCCTTGTCCAGCCCTGTCATAGCAGACACCAGACAGTGTCTGCACCGCAGGAGAGAGCTTGGAACAGCCTCAGCACAAAGTGGCCCAGCTTTACGGTTTGCAAAGCGTGCCCAGGGTTTTGAGAGATGCCCACGGTGGCATCTGAGTCCAACGAAACAGCAGGCTGAGGGCATGGGCTGTATCTGCCCCATTTCACAAAAACGGGAAATGGAGGCTGGGACAAAAGCAAATAACCTGAAACCACAGAGCTAGTGAGGGTGGAGTCAGAGCTCAACCCCAGGTGCTCTAACTTCACACCAGACCCCACCCCTTGCCACGGCCCTCCCCCCACGCACCTGGGTGCGTCTGTGGCAGAGGTCGTACTGTTTGCAGGGCTGGCGGCTGTGCTGCAGCTGGGAGCGGTAGTCCCGGGATGACATGATGCGCCACGTGTCCAGGTTGGCACAGAGCTGGGGCAACAGAGAGGGATTCACTGGAATGGGGGGTTCTGTGGGGACAATGGGCAGAGCTTTGGGGCAGGATGGGCTGAGGCAGGGCCATTGGGAGTGGAGACTCATGTATTCAACAAATAGCTATTGACCTCCTTCTCTATGCCCAGTGCTGTTCTAGTTACCAGGGATACAGAGCATCTTACATTGGAGTTGGGGAGACAGGTGATAAACAAGAGTAACAGAATGAGGGACTTCCCTGGTGGTCCAGCGGTTAAGAATCCGCCTTCCAGTGCAGGGGACACGGGTTCGATCCCTGGCCCCACAACTAAGATTCCCACATGCCGCGGGGCAGTTAAGCCTGCACGCCACAACTACTGAGCCCGCGTGCTCTGGAGCCCGTGCCCCAAAACTAGAGACAATCCTGCCCATTGCAATGAAAGATCCCGCATGCCGCAGCGAAGATCCCGTGTGCCGCAGCTAAGACCTGACACAGCCAAATAAATAAATTAAAATTAAAATTTAAGGGCTTCCCTGGTGGCGCCGTGGTTGAGAGTCCGCCTGCCGATGCAGGGGACGCGGGTTCGTGCCCCAGTCTGGGAGGATCCCACATGCCACGGAGCGGCTAGGCCCGTGAGCCATGGCTGCTGAGCCTGCGCGTCCAGAGCCTGTGCTCCGCAATGGGAGAGGCCACGACAGCGAGAGGCCCGCGTACCGCAAAAAAAAAAAAAAAAAAAAAAAAATTGAAAAAAAAAGAGTAATAGAATGAGAGAATTTCACGTAGTGTTAACTAGCTCTGAAAAAATAAAACTGGATGATATGAAAGAGTGCAGTGGGACTTCCCTGGTGGCGTTGTGGTTAAGAATCCGCCTGCCAATGCAGGGGACACAGGTTCGATCTCTGGTCCAGGAAGATCCCACTAGTTGCCGCAGAGCAACTAAGCCTATGCATCACAACTACTGAGCCTGCGTGCCACAACTACTGAAGCCCGTGCACCTAGAGCCCGTGCTCCGCAACAAGAGAAGCCACTGCAAAGAGAAGCCCGCGCACCGCAACGAAGAGTAGCCCTCGCTCACCGGAACTAGAGAAAACCCATGTGCACCAATGAAGACCCAACGCAGCCAAAAATAAATAATTAAATAAATAATTAAAAAAAAATAAGAATGCAGTGATGATCAGGGAAAACTCTGAAGACGTGACATTTAAGCTGCTCCCTGAATGACAAGAAAGAGCCTGACAAGTAAAGTGCAGGGTAAAGGCATTCAGGGCAGAAGAAATGGCAAGTGCAAAGGTCCTGAGACACGACAAGCCTGACGTGCTCAAGATACAGAGAGAAGGCCAGAATAGTGGGAGTGAGGGGAAGGGCGCAGGAAATGAGGGTGGGAGGTAGGCAAGGCCTAGGTCACGTGGGACTTCGTAAGCCAGAGTGGACTTGGGAGATAGAATAAGTGTGACAAGAAGTCATTCGAGGCTGGAGCTTAGGTGGGGAAGCGGCTTGAACCCTGCCTGGGGGAGTCTGGAGAGGGCTGATGGGCATGGCGTAAGGCAGGACAGGTTAGGGAGGTTTCTGGTGGGAGGGTCACAGGGGCCAAGCTGACCTGCAGGACGTGGTCAATGGCCCCATCGAGCGTGGAGGCCCCGCCAGTGCCGGGCGAGGCTGTGAGACCCAGCACCTGCGGCAGCGGCCGGGTCCTCCGGAGTTTAAGCTCCAGGTACCGGCTCAGGATGACGTTGTAGACGGTGTCTTTGTGCGTGTGGTGACACTCATCCACCACCAGCAGGGAGAAGGCTGGAGGCACACAAGAGAAGGTTATTACCTAAGTTTGCAAAGCCCTTCCTCCCATAAGCTGTTTCATGTAGTCCCCACAACTCATCTGAGAATTCCTTCCTCCCTTCACGGCTTGCAGCGAGGCCCCAGAGAATGCGCCAGGCAGGGCCGATTTACCTCCATTTTACAGGTTAGTAAACTGAGGCTCAGCTGGGGGAAGGTACTTGCCCAAGACCCTGCACTCTAGCCAGGTCTGTTTCTACTGGGGTGTATGCTGGGGTTTGGTGAATGGGGAACCCCTCATCCCATGAAATGTCCCAACACCTTTACTAGAACAGGAGCCCTGGGGTTGGCAGGCAGGGGGCCTCAGGGGTGCACCCTTTCCCCCTGCCCCCAGCCCTCACCGTTGAGCTCCACATGCTCCCCCTCCTCCAGGCTGGTCAGTGCCTTCTGCAGCAGCTCAGCTGTGCAGATGAGCAGGTCGTGCCTCTGGGCCACGTGGCCAAAGCCAGCTCGTGGCCCCATGTCCCCACTCAGGGTTGTAATGGTCCAGCGTTTGCCCAGCATGCGGCTGAACTCCTCACAATGCTGGGTCACCAGGTGCACCTGGGGGTGGAGAATGAGATGGGGAGAGGAAGCTGGATCAGGGCCTGGGGAATAGGGGGAGTAAGGTGACCCCCAGGACATGGCTGAGTTCTGGAATGGGTGAAAAGACAGGTGAGCTTAGAGACGGTCACAGCCGCTTTGGAGTTCCGGAGGGTCCTGAGAGGCACCCGAGGAGTTGAGACGCCGCTGGGGGGAGGGCAGGACACTCACCCTGTTGACCAGTACAACCACCTTGGCTCCGTCTACAGTCTCTAGATGCCTCTTGGCCAAATAAGCAGCTGCCCTGGTCTTCCCGGAGCCCGTGGGCAGCCAAATGATGATATTCTTGCCCTCCAGGGCAGGCATGATCACCTCCCACTGGTAGGGTCGCAGCTCCATTCTGGAAATGGCAGGGAGCTCAGACCACTGTTCCTCCTGGCTCCCTCCCAGGCCCGGCACCCCTCAGAGCCACTCTCCACTCCTGGCCAGCTCAGTCTTGCGTAGGGAACTCCCTGTGCCCCGGACTCCATCCAGCTTGAGGGAGAAGGGAGCAGGGCAACGGTGGGACCTACCGGAAACCGATCTGGGCAGGGGAAAGGCTGAGTACCACAGACCACACTTGCCCCGTGCCAGCCCGGGTCTCACCTGCAGCCCTGCAGGCTTAGCCCAGATGCTGCTGCGCTCCGCTGAGCAGGAAATGGAAACTGAAACTGAGGGGAGGAGCCAGCCCTGCAGAGATCAACCTAGGAATCTCCCTTCGCTGCCCCACAGAAAAAACTTTGTGCGCTCCAGGGGGCCCGGGTGGGGGGATGTGGTGGGTGAGGGGGGAGTGAGAGGGTGAGGGGTGGAGGGAGGGGGAGAAGTGCTGCTGACAGCAAGGCACCCTCTCTTTCCTCCTGGGTGCTGCTAGCCCCTCCCCCAGGAGTGGAGTCTTCACCTGGACCAGGAGCAGACAGCAGGGAGAAGTGGGGGGCTGCAGCCCAGCAAGCCCCATCGCCCCGGGGGCGCGGGACAGGCATGAGGCTTGCTGAGAAGAGCAGCCCCAGCCTGCAGGCAGTATTGGCAGAACAGGGTCAGCCTGCTAAGGCCAGGATTCTACTGAAGAAACAATCACACTGAGAATAAAAACCCCAGAACTTTATTGTTCCCTCCAAGGGATTAATGCCAGGAAATGAATGGTCCCCATGCCCCCCACCCCTGGGGGACAAACAGAACAGTGCAGGGTGAGGCACGGCCCCTCCAGTCCAGGTTGAACTTCCAACCCCTGAAGCCCCCTCACTCAAGCTAAAGTTGGCAATCCTGCCCTTGAGGAAACAGTGACCTGGGCCAGGGCCAGGACTCCAAAACTCCATAGCTTGGGGGAGTGTGTGTGTGTGTGTGTGTGTGTGTGTGTGTTGGGGGGTGGGGGTGGGGAGAAGGGGGGATCAGGCAGGACTGGGGGCCACCAGGGCTGGACAGGGTTCATCCTCTGGCCACCAGCCACTCTTAGAGGGGCTGAACCCCAGACCTGAGAGACCCCTTCCCAAGGTCAGACACAATGAAGGGTGGGACAGAGCTGCAGGCTTGGGGGTGTCCCAGGGCCCTGAAACGGCTGCAGGATCAGGGGCTGGAGGGCCCCGGGCTGGAGTGTCTCAAACTGAGGCAGACCCGGGCACAAGGGCACCCCAGGGATTAGATCAGAAGCCGAGGTGGAGGCATTCCAGGTTGAGGCCGAGGTCCAAAGCCAGACTACTTGTCAATGAGCCCGCCCTCCTTGAGCTTGAAGTAAAAGAACTTCTCCAGGGCGCTGGCGCAGCGGCAGTACTCGCTATCCGGGGGGTTGTACTCGCGGCAGTTAGCGATGACCCGCTGCAGGTCAGCTACAAAGAGCTTCCGGGTCACATAGTAGCGGCTGCGCAGCCTCTCCGTCATGGTCTTCAGGTCTGGGCAACAGGAGAGAAGGGCACTGTTTTCAGAGGCTGCACGGCCCAGGGAGCCGGAGCAGGTGTGGGAGGAAGGAGTTGGCACGGAGGGTCCTCACCGATGGGGAAGCGGATGACCTCGTAGTAGTCTGGAGCCTCCGACTTCTTCACGGGCTCCATGAAGGGCCAGGCACTGGGGTGGGACTGCAGAGGAGAGCCGGGCTGAGGCCAGGCCCACTGTGCCCCCGCCCAGCTCGAGACAGCCACCCCCCACCCTGGGTCAGAAAGCCGCAGCCATTGGCACAGGGACCCCCAGAAGGGCGCCTGGTCTCCCCACCTTGATCTGGGCCAGCAGGTTTTTGAGGGTCGTGTAGAGCTGGTCTGGGTCCTTCAGCTCCTTCCTGGGGCAAGAGAGGCCGAGTCTGAGGCTCCTGGGCCCTCTGCCTCCCCCTCCTTCCTCCCTTCCCTCCACACAACACTCACCCCTTCTCCTTCCCCAGCGGCTTCCAGCCCGTTTCTCCTGCAAAGTGGGGAGTGGGGAGAATACCCCTAAGAATGCCTGTCCACACCCCAAGCAGTACACCCCCTCCCCAGCCAAGACCCCTGCTCACGAATGCCGGGGACGCTCTCCACAGGGATCTGCCTCACACCCTCCTTGAAGCAACTGAGCCCGGGGTAGACCTTTCGGATCTGTGCCTGTTTGCGCTCAATCAGCTTCTTGATGATCTGAGGGAAGGAAGGGTCTGAGGGGCCAGCCCAGCTCCAGCAACCACCCTCCCAGGCCACAGTCAGGCCCCCCTAATTTCCCCTAAGAGGCAGAGCAGGAACCAAGACCCTGGCCCATCCTTCTTCACGTGCGTGCGCACATGCGTGTACACGTGGTGCACATCCACACGTGTTCACCCTCAAGTGCACGTTCATGAAAAGCCCCATGGAGACGTGCATTTGTGTGCGAGTACACGCACACACATGCACACACACCTCCTTCTGCTTCTTGATGATGTGGGACAGCTCCGTGTAGGGAATTCGCGGGTTCAGCTCACACTCCATCAGTGTCGCGCCCTCATAGTCCTTAATGTAGCCCAAGTAGCGGCTCTTGGGCACCTTGATGTCCTTGGAGAAGCCCTAAGGCGTGGAGAGTTACGGCCAATCCATCAGCAAGCCTTTTCCAACCTGAATCTGTCCCTGGCATGTTTCCAGGCTGGCTACCCACCCCCCGACTCACCCCCAGAACCTCCCAGCTCCCCCAGCCTGCCCAACTGCCCTAGAGAACCCTATCCTTCCCTGGAGCAGCAGCAGGAGGGAGGAATACAGGCGTGAAGGACTCCCCCGCAGGTGTGGGATGGAACAGGGGAGACGAAGGACTCCTACTCCATCCACGTTGGGGATGAGACAGAATGACCCCTGTCCCCAGGCAGTGGGCAAACGGGGTGAGGTGAGGGTCACCTGCTTTTTGAAGTAGCCAATGGCGTACTCGTCGGCGTAGGTGAGGAAGTAGAGAATGTTGTGTTTGATGTGATACTCCTTCAGGTGGTTCATCAGGTGAGTCCCATAGCCCTGCAGGGGAAGGGGGCAGGGCTTTTCAGGGGGCAGGGGGCAGGCCTGTGGCTAGAGAGGTCTCAGGAGGGCAGGGAGGGGAGGGCAGGGACAGGAGGGAGCAGACTGGAAAGGAGGTGGGAATAGCCAGGGGATCCAAGTCAGGTAGGAGGAAAGGCGACTGGCAGAGGAAGGGGAGTTTATGGGGAGAAAAGCGAAGGATGCTGGATTTCTAAGAGCTTACTCTGGAACAGGTGTGGTGCTTGGTTCTTTACAGAGTAATCCTCAAGTTAACCCATGAAACAGCTATCGTTACCTCCATTTTACAGAAAAACACCTGAAACTCAGCTATGTTAGGAAATGTGTCCAAGTCAGGTGGCCAGCTATGGCAGGGAGGGCCTGCATCTAAACCCAACCAGGAAGCTGTGGTCCTCAGGCGGCTAGTTCCCAGTCCCTGGGCCTCAGAATTGGAGGAGAGGGGAGGGGGAATCACAAGGGCCCCACTCATCACAATATCTGAACCCCAAAGAGACTGTCTTCCACACACGTCAGGACCAAAGAGGCACCATGCAGATATGGGTTATGTAAAACAGGACAACGGTGGAAGTGTCTGTCAGCCCAGTGGTTAGGACCCGAAACTTTCACTGCAGAGGGTGCGGGTTTGATCCTGGGGAACTAAAATCCTGCAAGCTGCACAGCGAGGCCAAAAATAAATAAAGTGGCTGCATCATTTTACAAAGTAAATAAATAAAAACAAAACAGGACAAGGGACTTGCCCGGTGGTCCAGTGGCTAAGACTCCACGCTCCCAATGCAGGGGGCCCGGGTTTGATCCCTGGTCAGGGAACTAGATCCCACATGCCGCAGCTAAGAGTTCGCATGCCACAACGAAGATCCCGCGTGCTTCAACTAAGACCCGACACAGCCAAATAAACAAAAAATAAATAAACATTTTTTAAAAAGAGTATTAAAAAATAAATAAATAAATAAATAAATTGGGCTTCCCTGATGGTGCAGTGGTTAAGAATCCACCTGCCAATGCAGGGGACACGGGTTCGAGCCCTGGTCTGGGAAGATCCCACAAGCCATGGAGCAACTAAGCCCGTGCGCCACAACTACTGAAGCCCGCACACCTAGAGCCCGTGCTCCGCAATAAGGGAAGCCACCGCAATGAGGACCCCGCGCACCACAATGCAGAGTAGCTGCCGCTCGCCGCAACCAGAGAAAGCCTGCGCGCACCAACGAAGACCCAACTCAGCCAAAAATAAAATAAGTAAAATAAATTTATAAAAAATAAATAAATAAAACAGGACAACCCGGGACCTTACTAGTGGGTCTACTGTAACAATTAAAGGACAGAAACCAGGACTATCACCCAGCACAGGCTGCTGTTATAAAAGTTAACTCCCCAACGTACGTGAACATTCTTGTGATGAAAGAAACACAGGTCCGTTTAAAAGTGTTACTGTAAATCTGGAGAGTTCTCATCACAAAGAAAAAGCATTTTTTTCCTATTCCTTTAATTTTGTAACTATATGAGATAACGGATGTTCACTAAACTTACTGTGGTCATCATTTCACGACGTATGTAAGTCAAATCATCAGGCTGTACACCTTAAACTTACACAGTCCTACATGTCAGTTATATCTCAATAAAACTAGAAGAAAACAAAATAAAAGTGTTACTGATTCTGGCGTGCCATTTGTCAACAGGTGTTTCCTTAATCCAGTTATCAAAGTACAACTGCCACCTTGTGGGGGTGTGAAGAACTGTCTGGCCACTAAAAGAAGGGTTGGGGGCAGCTGTGTCACTATTGTGCTGCTCTGACCTCGTCCAGAGCAGAAGCAGGGGGTGGGATGGAGCTGGGACCAGGGGCATGGACTCACCTTGACCTGCTCATTTGAGGTGACAGCGCAGAAAACAATCTCCGTGAAGCCCTGGGTGGGAAACATGCGGAAGCAGATCCCACCAATGACCCGCCCGTCCTTGATCAAGGCCAGAGTCTTGTGCTTCCTGAGGGGAGAGGGGTCAGGTCACAGGCCCTACCTGTCCCCCAAATGCTCCCCAGGAGCCCACAACAACCCCGGAGGCCTGAGCTGTACATGGTGCTGGGAACTAAGGAGCAAGAATCGCCCAGGGTTGGAGGAAGAGGCCTGGGGAGCAGTGGGGAGGCCAAGGAGGAGGTGCCCGGGTGTGGTGGCCTCGGGCTGGGCTCTCCTGGGGACATACGGGTCAAAGACGAGACGGGCGATGTACTCCTTGGGCATGCGTGGCAGCTGGTGGGAGAAGACGTTCTGCAGCCCCACGAGCCACAGCAACACCCGCCGGTTGGCCTTGGGTGTGAGCGAGTTGCCGATGACGTGGAACTCGATGATGCCGCGGCGCTCCTCCAGGCGGGCAGTCTCATCCCGGGCGGCGTTGGCCGACAGCAAGCTCGTCTGGGCACCAGAGGAGGGGTGTTGAGCTGGGGTCTCAGGTGGTGAGCCACCACCCCACCCCCAGCACAACTGGCCCATAAGCTGGGCTGCCCACCTCAGGCCCCAGCATGGCCGCGGGATCCGTGATGGTGAGCATGACCTCATTGACGAGCTCCATGGGGATGTCGCCCATCACACGGAGCCGTTTGGCATCCTCCAGGGTCAGGTTCTCTGGGAGCTTCCTCTTCTCACCTGCTGAGGAAGCTGGCAAAGTCTCCCAGGGACAGCAAGAGGGGCCGGGGGAGGGGTGAATGAGGGGTAGAGGTCAGGGGTCAAGCACCCACCTGGCATGGGCTCAGCCCCTCCGGAATCGAGGCTCAAGGAGCTGTTGCTGCCCCCAGCCATGGTGGGACTGAAGATGGGGGCGCTGGGAACAACCGCAGCGCTGACTGTAGCTGAGAGAGAGAGACGAAAAAATCAGGGGATGGAGGTTGAAGGTGCTGGTGTGTCCCTCTAAGGGATCCAGGCTTTCTCACCCCCAGCTGAGCCCTCCTGTACTTCCCCACTGCTGCCATTCGCAGCCCCTCCTCCACTGCGGGGCTAAGGTCAGCCAGGAGGGCCAAGCAGAAAGCCTACTGTGTGTGGCACATACCCGGCCGGGGCACCAGCTGGGTTCCCTCTGAGGGCGGCATGGTGAAGCCCGACTCCCAGATTGGAGAGTTTGCCCCGTAGATCTCCTCCTCCAGCATAGACAGGAATCTGCGGGGAGGGTAGAGTCTGTCCCACAGCTCTGTCCTCCAACCGAGGGAGCAGCCTGGGCCAGACATGGGAAGGCCTGGAGGCTGCCCTCAGGGAACTGGGAGACAGAGACAGCCTCTGCCTTCAGACAAGGAAGAGGCACAGCTCCCTGTCTTCTGGGAGCCCCTCGTTGAAGGTAGGAGGACAGGATGATCCAGAACAGAGACTAGAAGCCCAGTACGCCACGGTGAACAGCACAGGGAGACAGCGTCTGAACCAAAGCCATCCTGTGCTGTGTGCCAGGCGGGGCACCCAGTCACCCTGGGCCTCAGTATCAAAATGTGATTCCACCCTCTCCTGCCGCCTCTTACTGCCACCTGGTGGCAAGAGAAGCACATGAGGGCCTGCATTAGTTGGGAAAGGCTTCTTGAACTGGGTGGCTGTAAGCCAGCTTTAAAATGAAGAGATGGCGTGGCAGAACAGAGAAAAATCTTACAGAAAGGGCTAGGACAGGGGTGAAGAGCAGTTTCACCTCAAGTGTAAGCTCTTGAGGAGTGCTGTGGTGAGAAGGATTCTGAGCTGCGTCCACACCCCATGGGAAACAGTTAGTCATGTCTACCAGGGGCGTGGGCAGTGTTAGCACTCGGGCCATGTACCTGTCATCCCCAGACTAGTACAAGAAAAGGCAAGGAGCTAGCAAATTATATCTGGGCCTTGGGCAAGTCTCCCAGGTAGAGGCCCAGATCCATCCCAGAAGATTCATGGAGTGAGAGGAAGGACCAATCCAGGAAGTCCTCCTGGAAAACAGGGGACCACAGGGAGGATGTGAACGTGGTGCAAGATCCTGACAGGCCAGAATAAGCCTTACTTGGGGAAGTGGGTGAGGATGAGGGTCCTCTTCTCGGGCACCAGCTTGTCCTTCTCCACCCGGAACTTCTCCAGCAGCTGTCGCCGGGTAACGGTGAAGATGGAGCGGAGAAGGCTCCGCCCAAAGACGTGAGTGGTCTCGTACCGGGGAAGGCTATCGCAGCTCTGGGGCACGTGGCAGTAACAGAGCCATCTGCAGAGCAGATGAGGAGCAGGGAGGTGGCAAATGAAAGCCCAGGCTGGGCCTACAAGCCTCCCCCATGCTGTCCCTGGCTGGACCTACCTGGTATAATTGACCTTGTAGGTAGCCACGTCCTCGGCCTGAGACCTCTGCCGAAATTGGGCAGGCGTCTCAAGCTTCCAGTAGTTAAGGCAGAGCAGGAACATCTTCGAGAGCTCGAACATCGTCTGCCGCTCCCGGGGAGCCAGATGACTAAACTTGTACTGCACAAAGTTCAGCACACCCTGAGAAGGGGAGGTAGGTAGGGGACAAAACGGGAGGAGGTGTGGGCAGCCAGCAGGGCCTTCTAATTATTCAAAGGTAGGTGCTTCCTGAGGGCAGAGGGCTCTCTGCGGCTTTTGCTCTGGAGCTGTCTGTGAGGAGAAATTATACCGCCTCCCACCTCCATGCCCACCTGAGGTTAGCCCAAAGCATCCTCCTTTCTCTGAACCTCTCCCCTGTTCTCAGCTTGGGCGGTGGGGGGGGGGGGGGAATGGATAACACAGCCTCCCCATTCCTCCAAGATGCCCCCAATCCTCTTACCACCTGCCTCATCCCACCTGCTCAATATTAGGCTTCTCAAATGGGGGGCTGCCCAGGGACCCCTCCACCACGGGCCGAGTCATCTGCAGGATGCATTTCCGCAGGAGCTGGAAGGAGAGGAGGGAGGAGTAGAGGTCAGCGGAATACAGAGCTGCAGGGCCCCCAGCCTCCCTCCTTCGCCCACGCACACTCACTTGGAAGAAGCTCACCTTGAAGAGGTAGAAGTAGACCTGCTTGGTGTCCGTATCCTCCTCCTTGTGAACAGACATGAACAGATTCTCCACGTCCACCACCATCCCCAAGAGTCGGTTAATCTCATCCTCTGACACATTCTCCAGGTGGGACACGTGGTCGGCTGTACGGATAAATGGCATTTGGGAAAAAGAAACAGAAAAAATCAACAGGGCTTCCTACTCCTTTTCATCGCCAGCCAAGACACACCCTCAGTCCCTCCAATCAGCGTGACCGGCGACGAGACTGGCTGCTCCTATCTGGGTGGCCTCTTGTCTCTCTGGCTGGCAGATTTCCTTTCTCCTCCCCTGGGGCATACACACTCCCAGACCAATTCCTCTTTAGGAGGCATCTTCGGTCTTTCAGAGATGCAACTATGTGGCATTAAGTCATCCTGTCCGAGTAAGACCCGGCACCTCCACCCCCACCCCCAGCTCCAAGGGCACTACCTGCCTTACCCAAAGGGTGCTCACAGCTGCGGCACAGCTCGCTCAGGTTGGCAGCTGGCTGCTGCAGGTCCATGCGGGGTGCAGTGGGGGGCTTGGGGTTTTTCCAGCCATTACACTTGCAGGTTTCATTGGCCTGGAGGCAGAAGAATCAGTCAATAACCCTGTAACCCGGGGTGAGAAGCCGTTCCCCAGCCAGAACTCTGCCCCCATTCCCACCCAAGTCCTAGGATGCCCCAAACCCCGCCCCCTCTCACCCCAGGCCCCGCCCCCACCTTGCAAGCCGAGAAGACCCCTAGCTTCTCAAGCTTCTTGGCGCGCGGCAGCCCCCGGACTTGCGCCTTCCTCTGGCTGGCGCGCTGCTGCTGGCTCAGGCCAGGTCGAGCCGGATCACCCCCGCTCCCGGTACCCCCACTTCCTACCCCGGGCCCCCCAGTCCCTGTGCTCCCGGCTGGGGCTGTAGCTGGGGCTGGGGCTGATGCCGGAGTGGGAGCCGGAGTCGGGGCCGAAGCCGGGCTGAGGGTAGGAGTCGGAGTTGGGGCGGGGGCTGGGGACTGAAGAGGACGGGGCTGCGCGGCCGGGGCCGGGGTCGAGGCCTGAGAAGGTTCCGTCATGGCCTCCCCGCAGCGGAGCGCGGCGCAGCGCGGCGCGGCGCTCCCAGACCTAGGGCCGCATGGGCAACCGGCGTTCAGTGCGCAGGCGTCCATGCCCCGGAGCATGATGGGAATTGTAGTCTTTCACGGTCGCTCCCTTTGCCTCCAGCTTCCAGGCTTTTCTGTCCTGTCTCTTGATGTCGGACAGACAAGTGAGGCCCGAGGGAGCACCCCAGATTGACTCCTCCTCACTTGTAATCTCTATTGAAGGCTTCCAAGATAGTAAAGATTGCTGCTCTTGGGACAGGGAGAAGTACCCCAGAACACAGGCTTCTGTTTGGGGAATCACCTCCCAAGCCCAAGGGTGAAAATGCAGGCCTGGGGCCTGGAGTCGAGTTGGCTTCTTGCGCATCTCCCTCCTGCCCCCACCCTGGCCCTATCCCACACGTCTCGGGACACAGAGTTGCACCCAGTGTGGCGATTAAATAGCAGCTGTTCTATTTCTTGACCTGTTAAGTGGTTACACGGGTGTGTTCTCTTTGCGCACTTTTCTCTGCGTACATTATACTTCAACAAAAAGGGTTTATTTTATAAGCACTGAGCGCCACAGTAATGGCCGTGGTCAGGTAAAAGGCTCCCAAGGTGGAGATGGAGTAGAGGCAGAGGAGGGTGGAACGGCTCTCCCGCCCACACGGTGGGCACCTCCCACGCAGGGCCCAAGTCTTCATCATTGTGGTCCCAGAGCCCAGCTCTGAGCTGCCACAATAGGCCCGGGATGGAATGAAGGAAACCAGGAAGGCGCCTCCACCTCCCAGTCCCCATGTGTCGCAGGATTGTGCGTGGTCAGAGAACTGCAGGACGTTCCAAGAATGGATGACCCCACGGTCACCCTGATGGCTCTGTTCAGGGGACAGTCCTCCTTCCCCCCAGACCCGATTCTCAGAAGGGCAAGAGCCCGGCGGCTCAATCTCATCTCTGCTCCGTACTGGTGACAGCTCCAGTGTTGGGCTTGAGCGCCACTAGCCCCTTTTGGCCTATCCGGTTGGGTCTCAGCCCCGGCCGGGCCCTCTGACTAAGGTGGGGAAGGGCCCGAGAAAGCGGCCGGATCCGAGATAAAAGCAGCAGCAGGGGGCGCCAGGGCGGCTGCCAACCTGACCCATGGAGGTAGGACGTGCACAGCTGACCCCATACTCTGTGGAAGCCAACCTCGGCGGAAGCCAAGGGAGCCCCCTGAGCGGGGAGGCGTCGCGCGAGCAGGAGCGGAGCCACGCGGGGCCACGAGGGCCCCCGCTCCCGGCGTCCGCCCCCCGGCCCAGCGCCGAGCGCTGCATTCGGAGCCTCGCGCCCTTCGACAGCAGTTGCTCACTCGGATGCAGCGGGTCGGTAGCAGTCTCCCCAACGGGAGCCAGTCGGCGTCCCGATGTCCCAGCGTGGCCTTTACTGAACAGAACCAGGTGACCACCCTGCCGGTGCGGCAGCTCGCGGAAGAGTGGCAGCTGTACGGGGTGGCTTCCAGATGAAGATGTATGCCCACGGCTTCACCCCTGAGGAGCTGGTGGTTCAAGTGGACGGCGGATGCCTGATGGTGACTGGCCAGCGGCAACTGGAGGGCTGTGACCCGGATGGGAGCGGCTTCCGCGTGGCGCAGAAGGTGCACCAGCAAATGTCATTACCACCGGACCTGGATCCCGCCGCCGTGACCTGCTGCCTGACCCCCTCTGGCCAGCTGTGCGTCCGTGGCCAGTGCCGGGTGCTGCCTTCCCCTGAAGCCCAAACAGGACCCGCCTCGAGACTCAGGAGCCGTGCCTCTAAGAAGGGTTCCAAACTAGCCTGACCCAGTAAACCACCACCGTAGTGAGCAACACAACAGCTTCAGAGTCTGCGGTCGTTTCTTGGGGCTGGGGTCAGAGGGGGAGGTAGAACAAAGGTAGAGGGAGGCCAGGTGGAGGGCCCAGAGGGGCAGGAAAGGCACCTCAAGGTGGTGGTCCACGATAAATCTGGCCCCTGGGAAGCTGGGGGAAGAGTGGGCAGTGTTGCTTTACTCAGCTCAGCTCACTGCTTGGACCAGCAGGGAGCAGCAGAGGGCCAAAAGGGCCCCAGCATCACTTGACTCCAGAACCAGCAGAGGGCCCCCCAGAGACTAGGGAGCAGACAGCTTGGACCCAGTGTGGGGCTGCCGTCTTGGCCTTATGACCAGTCCAAGGTTCCAGAGGTCGTCGGTGTTCCTTCCTCTTCAGAGAAGAGGGTGAGAGGACCCCATCTCTCACGAGCCTAGTACAGACTAATCAGAAAACCCCAAAGAGGTTGTTTCTGGTGTTCAGAGACCCAACTATTTTCAAATACAGACTGCACATACCCCAATATAACCTGGAGGGGCTGGGGGAGAGGCAAATGCAAGGCCCTCAACTTCAACCTTGGTGAGGTTCAGCCCCAGCTCACTCTCACCCCACTCCACCCAGTTAGAGCAGTAACAGCTGGCCTCTTTCTCTTGGTTACCATGACCACCAACATCCCCTCACTTTGGGGGCGGGGGGGAAGAAAGCTTTTGTTTAACAAGATTTAGAGGTTCATTTTAAATTAACTTCAAGTAAGCTAGAGAGGCTACGGTCTGATAAACTCTGCCAGAGAAAGACAAGGAAGACAAGCGGGAGGTCGATCGATCGGCTGACTATATTGACAAGATACTGATTGGTTACATGTTGAAGAAAACATACAATACAAAATACAGAAAAAGTTGGTTCCATCCCCTCCCACTACCCCCCCTTACCCACCCACCCCCAAATACTCATCATTGTGATTTGGTCAGAACAGGGCTCAGAGCCAGAGGTCAGGGTGACCAAGGACGAGGGGGAAGGGGGCTGTGGGCAATGGGTTCGTGGCTGTCACAATAATGCTGTGGTAATGCTGTGGGTTCTCTCCCAGCTGTGAGTCAGGCGGTGGGGAGGGGACGCTGCAGCCTGATGACAGCCAGCTGAGGGAAGAGCTGCCTCCCCCTTCCCTGGCCCCTAGGGCCTGCCCCGTCACCCAGAACGAAGCGCACTCCAAACACAGTTAAGGATACGGATGCTCTTGCTGAGCCCGCTAATCAGCAAGAGGGAAAGAAGGGGAACTGCTCCAACCCCCGCCTCCCCATGCACCAGGGTGGGGGGAACAGGGGCACGTGGCTACTACCGGCAAAGGAAGAGTGGGAGAGCAGTAGAAAGGGCAGAAGTGGGAAGAGCAGATCATATATATTAAAAAAGTGACTTAAGACTTAAAATTGAATTAGTATTTGTACAGAAAGGTGCAGGTGGAATAACTCACTCCGGCCTATGATCAAAATGATATGGAGAAACCATGGTGGGCCCCTCCCCCTGCCCCCCAGTGGTGGCCCGAGTCGGTAAGTGCGATTGGTTAGAGTGGATTCCAGTCGGGTCGTTGAGGCGGAGGAGGTGGGGGCAGTGGGCAGGTAAGGGGGGCTCAGTTGCTGCAGCACTGGCTCCGGCTGGCAGGGTTGTTCTCCTGGAGGTCCACTCCTCGGTTCCGGCCCGGAGCACAAGCTGTATTCTGGGGCTCGTTCTTGGGAAGCTTCTTAGCTGTTTGGGAGACGAGGGGGAAGATGGGTGTTTGTGAGGGAACCCTAGTACTCTCCCAAGTCCATTTGGGTGCCACCCAGTCAGTGATAACCAACATCCTGATGGGTGTGTGTTCTACGTGCCAAGTATATTTTGGGTCTTTCAGGAAACTGAGGCAAAGGGGTTAAATAACTTGCCCAGGACCACAGGGTTCGTAAGTGGTAGAGCGAGGATTCAAACCCACACAGGATGACTCTAGAGCCAAATGACCCCCAAAATCCTAAGTGGGTAGGGGGCCGGTGATGTACAGCTTTAGGTGGGTGGTACGCTGCAGGGTCAGGAAGTGAAGGGTGAGACTTTGCCCAGGCTTTAGAAACCTCTGGAGTGAGCGATCTATATCTGAGAGTCAGATGAAAAAGAAAACAATTTTATCAAAGTATCAAAAATGGTAAAAGATCTGTTGGTGAAGGGACCCCACAGACCTACACAGAACAGCAGGCAAGTAACACACCCTGGTTGGGGGAGGGGAGCCGAGGCAACTTACCTATTGCCATGAAAATTTCATTCACGTTCATCGCAGTCTTTGCTGATGTCTCCATAAACAGCAAACTGTTGTCCTCTGCATAGGCTTGTGCTTCCTGATTTGGATGGAGGTGAGAAAGTGGGTGGGAGGGAAACACTGACAGTTGGCAGGGGCTGAGGCCCAGGATAAAAATCTTCCCTGATCACAGTGTCTTCCACACAACAGAGACAACACAGGGGTGTTCAGGCCTAAGGCTCCCCTGCTCTGAGCTCCCCCACTTCACATACAGCACCTCTCAGCTCACACACGTCGGCAGAAGTTTGACTCGGGTCTCCATAGGCCCATTCTGCCTTCTTGCTCTTCAAAATCACTAGGCTAGGAAATATCTCTAGAAAGCTATCCTACAAATACACTTGCACATTTGGACAAAAGTATGTGGATGTCGACTACGGCACTGTTTCCAGTCTTTTGCAATTACACACGACCTAGAAGTCCATCGGGTGGGGAGTGGTAAAAAAGTTAAGTATATAGTATGTAAAGAAAGGGATTCATACGCTTCTGCATGTTTCCAGAAGGACAAGAAACTGCGAGGAACTTGGGGGAAGGGAGATTGAGTTTCTAGGGTCAGAGACCCAAATTTCATCCTGTATACCTTCTTGTACTGTTTACAATCTCCTATGTGCACATATTACCTGAAAAAGTCTGTCTTTTTCACCGTTTCGTTAAAAAGCCAGTTCATAGAAAAAATTAGCCGAAGCTTCTGCTATCCATATGCACACACACCCCACCACCACTGACAGAGAAGGCGGAGTGGTGGACGGCATCCCCTTTAGGCCCATGCTCGAGCCGTGAGGGGAGAGCAAACAGAAGCTCCCCTGCTGCCACCCAACGCAGCCCTTCGCAAAGCCCGAGCAGCCTGGGGAAGCCGAGTGGAGCTGGCTCGTCCTCCCCCGGGGCCTGGTCCGCCCCCCACCTGGAACTCCACGGCTCTCTTGCTGGCCAGGTCGGCCTTGTTGCCCGCGAGCGCGATGACGATGTTGGGGCTGGCCTGCCTCTGCAACTCCTTCACCCAGTTCTTGGCCCGTGCAAACGTATCCTGGGGAGACAGGGCCAGAGCGTCAACTGGACGGAGCAGGCATTCTGCCCAGGGCTGTTCACTGGAGAAGCTGGCGCTGGCAGAGCCGAGGTGTCTAAGATGTCATCACCCTGAAGATTCTGGCGAGACACCCCCAAACACCAGAGGAAATGTGCCCACCCCCCCATTCAGGAACAAAGGGTCGAGAAGCAAGGGAAAATCTTTACTGTGTTGGTGATGTCGTAGACCACGATGGCAGCCTGGGCCCCCCGATAGTACATGGGGGCCAGGCTGTGATACCGCTCCTGTCCAGCTGTGTCCCAGATCTCAAACTTGACTGTTGTGTCGTCCAAGCAGACGGTCTGTGTGAGGAAGGCCGCTGGAAGAGGGAGGGCAGTGTTACCAGGCGCAGAGGGGCCGAGGAGACACCCTCACGTATCTGCGCTTAGAAACCCGAAAACCCCCAACCCGGCGGCCAGAGAAGCCGAACAAGGCAGGTGGAGCGGGCGCTTCTGTGAGTCGAGGGGGCTGGGGGTTGCACAGGCTTTACAGACCCAGCCAGGCAAGAGTGGGAGGAGAAGGGAAGCCTGCTTGTACTTCAGCCATTTCAGGAGCCCTCTCTGAAGGACAGCGGCGAGGGGCAGGACAGGGAAAGTCTAGGAGAAGCCTGGCTCCAAGCACAAAAGGGTGGGCCCACGCTCCTCCTCCCCTCCCTCCCCTCAGAGAACAGTCCTAGCCCCTCCGTCTGCTCCAGCCCAGGGGCACGGCTGGCCTTCGGTGTCCTGAGGACACTCTCACACACACTCAGCCACGCTGGGGAGACTGAAGTACACGCCGTGCTACTGCCAGGCGGGGGCTGGGTGGCCGGCTTCCCGCTACCCCTGCCACCTCCAGGCACGCTGGCTAGCCGCCACCCTCGGCTTTGCCCTCGACTTTATTCCTGATTGGCTCGACCTTCAGGGAACACAGTGACCCCATCTCTGGCCTGAGGAGGCAGGGGAACACACGGCACTTGTGCACGTGCTTCAAAGGAGTCTCGCAGCTGGGGCTGGCAGGTGGGAGTCGCAGCAGAGGATCCCGACGGCTCTGTGCAGGAAGCCCGCTCTCCTGCCCAGCCCTCCCCCCTCCTCCCTGAGGGGCCTGGGGCACCGCCTCACTTCCCCTCTCCAGCTCCTGACTCCAGTGCTGCAGAGGCACAGAAGACTGCTGACACGGCCTACTTTGTTTCCAGCTGCCTGGAAACCTCCTGCCGACCAAGAGGGTAGAAAAAGGATGACTCAAGCCCAAGGTCGGCCCCAGGCCCTCGGGGTGTGTACTGGCCACTGAGGCAGGAGGCTGGGTCCAGACCCTCATGTGCTAAATGCTGACCACTGAGAAATCAATGACGGGCTCTGAGCTCAAGAAGGGGTAAAGGTCAGCTTCAGAAACACCAGCCCACTTACGAGGCCATTTCCCCATTCTGGAACGTGGGGGAGGCCGGGGTAGATGCACTGCCTGGTAGCGGTAAGAACCCTCAGAGAGGCAGACGCAGCCTCTCCCTCCCCAGGCCAATGGAAGGGTGTACCCGGGGCCACACAAAGAAATCAAGAGACGGAACCAGGAGAGGAAGGCAGTTTTCAAATATCAGCTAATTCCTACTAGATGCTTGTTGGGACTCTGACTTGGAGACCAGCTGCTGGGTTTGATTCCAGGGTCCAGATGAGGCAAGGTGCTGCTGCCCCAGGCATGCTTAGCCTCTGGGCAGTCAGCTTCCCTTCTCCTCCACGCCAAGGCATTTCTTCCACTTCCCTGAGGCCACCCCCTCTCCCTCGGGCCCACTCACCTCCAATTGTGCTCTCCTGGTACTCGTGGAATTGACCCTTGACAAAGCGGAGGACGAGGCTGGATTTGCCCACTGCCGACTCCCCCAGCAGGACCAGCTTAAACTGACAGATCTTGTTCCCAGCAGCTGGTCCGTTGGGTCGCGCTGCACCTCCCCGACCCGCCATGGCCCGTCCCGCTGCAGTGGTGCCGGTGAGCGTGGGGGCGGGGGCCAGTGCTGTGCAAAGAGGCACTTAGTGGGGAGGGGCCTCCAACTGCAAGGGAGAAATCGGAAGTGCTGGGTTAGGCCAAAGACTGCCACCCAGTGAGCCCTCCCTAAACCACAGGTCACTGCCCCGCCCTGATGACCTGGCTGACTGCCTCCCCTCTCCCTAACCCCCTGCCCGGCTTCTCCGCAAGTCAGGACACGAGCCCTAACTAGGCTGTACCACACATCTCCTGGCCCTACAGCCGTCCGACAGTTAAGGGAAAAGTGGTCCCCCAACTCTGGGCTCACAGTTCTGGGCAAACACACTGACCTCCCATCCCCAGATACGAACATTCACATACAAATAAACACCCACAGGAGAGGAATGGGCATATGCCAGCCTGGTGACAGTTAAGTCAACAGGCAACACAGGGCACCAGAAAATGGCTCAGCGGACACTAGGATCTAGCTCAACAAACAGTTGACCTGCATGCGGTCTGGTAGCTCAGATCACAGCCTGCCTCTGTGCAAAGCCAGAGTGGGTGGTGAGGCCAACCGGGGAACGGGGAGTCCCGGTGGCAAGCTCCTCAGACAAGGTGCTCAGCCAACCTCCCGGGCACTCAGGGACCAGGGCCTGGCCAGGTGCAAGTCGTTATCAAAAGAGCTGTTTTGTCCTGCCATCTCCAGTCTCAGTGTGAGGCTGGAATCAAAGCCTTATTTCACTCCCTCATCCTGAGCCTCTTCCCCCCAGCGCTCTCGTTTTTGATGGGCCAGAAGTCTCACACACATTAAAAAACCAAACACACACCACAGCCAGCGAGCTCTGCCGGCAGTCAGACAGCTGCCAAAGCTCCCTTTTAAATAGAGACCTCAGTTCCATTCTCCACTGGCAGAGGCAGGGCTGAGGGAGGACGAGGGGGAGGTGTGGGAGGGCGGAGACAAACACGGGTACCAAGACCAAGACCTGCACACCCGGCAGCTGGTGTTCCTGCACTGACATCTTTTTTTTTTTTTTTTGCGGTACGCGGGCTTCTCACTGTTGTGGCCTCTCCCGTTGCGGAGCACAGGCTCCGGACGCGCAGGCTCAGCGGCCACGGCTCACGGGCCCAGCCGCTCCGCGGCACGTGGGATCTTCCCGGACTGGGGCACGAACCTGTGTCCCCTGCATCTGCAGGCGTACTCTCAAACAGTGCACCACCAAGGAAGCCCCTGCACTGACATCTTAGTCACTCTGTCAGTGGTACCCTCGGAGGCGCCAACTTTTTTTTTTTTTTTTAAGTTTTGGAACTGCAAAGAAGGATGAGGAGGCTATCTCCAGAAGCCTCTAGAAGACTTATACTAAAAGGTATCAGAACGTACACAGAATGTTTGACAAACGAGCACTGTGAGTAGGTACTGTGTCCTAAACACGCTGTGCGGCATTTGAACCTAAGCTGAGAAGAAAAGGTTTGGATGAGAATGCCCTGTGCAGAATAGAGTCTATTGCAGGAAGGCTCTTCGGAGCAAGACAGCCCTGACCTGCCCCTGAACGCAGGGAGCGCGTTCCCTGACAGTCAAAGGACGGGGTGTGAACGAAGAGGGGAACATTTGTGGGAAGCAATGGTCTGTGCTCATGCGAGAAGCAGGCACAGAGGGCTTGCTTTGTGCAACCTCAAATCGTTTCTCCACGTCCAAGTTCTCCCAGCAACTCATTTAAAAAGTGAGCTTCAGGAAGAGTGATTCACTAACCAGGAACAACAGTTTCCTTTCTGGACGGCACTAAAGGAAAAGAGGTTTGAAGCGGGGGCCACCTATTCCCCAAGAGTACAAGGAAGGAAGCATGGGGGGGGGAATCTCAATTAGTGACAAGAAACGCCAGTTTTGAAATATTTTAGTTTAAGATGCTTTCTCTTTTCACCCCAGTCAGTGATGTTGGCAAGATTCTACACTATGGCCCTTGAGGTGAGGGCCGTGCTTTTGGCTTCTTTGCTGCCTTCCTCTCTATGTTCTGGACACACAGGGAATTCAAAGAGCGCTCACCAAATGAAATGATTTTCAGAGACAGCTAACATTTACTGAACGCCTGCACAACGATTATCTCCTTTAAGCTTTAAAACCACCTCCCATTTTTCAGATAAACAGCCTGCGCTCAGGTGTTAAATGCCCTGCTCAAGGCCACCCAGCACATGATGACGGTGCCTGGACGCCAGCCATCCTCCCGGCTGTAGGAAGAACGGTGGAGGCAACGCCCACCCTCTGTGTTTGGTTTCGGGCTGCTGGGTGAATGAGAGACTCTTTTAGTGGCAGCAGCTTTGCTGGCCCAGCAAGGGCTGGCTCTGGCTGACAGTCACAGTGATCTTGTAGTCCCTGTGTATTCCTGCCACCAGTGGGAGGAGTCGCCCAGGGCCGGGCCAGGCAACAGCAATGATGGGAAACCACGATGGAATTACAGGTTGGTTATTACCACGAATCCACGTGACACAAAATCTTGGCCAGGCAACAGAGTGTGGCTGGGGCACTGGAGAAGGAGGTATGAATGAGTGGGGTGACGGGAACAGAGGTGAAGACTCTGATTCCAAGAAAACCAAAGCAGCTGGGGCTGAGGGCCACTGGGGTAGGAGGTAACCAGCATCTACAAGTCAAGAAAAACAGAGGTAACATCTAAGTCTCGATCCTATCAAACCAGTGGGTTTCCAAACCTGCCCAGACAGAATCTGATTTTTTTAAACAAGCCAGGAGAGACAAATAACTTTCATGCAGTGGTTCTCAGTTCTCAACCGTGTCTGCACAACAAAATCACCTGTGCAGCCAGCCCCCGGAGATCCGATGAAGGTTTGGAGAAGGGCCTGTGTCTGCATTTCTTAAGCGCTGTTGGGTGCTCCACCTGGCGCAAACCGCCTGGTGACATGTTCTGCCTGGATGCTGGTCCTGCCCTCCACAGACACCTGAGCAGGCACACACAGCATTTTTTTATGGCCTGTTGCCTCGTGGATTACCTGGACCCACTTAGTGATCACATGAGCAGAGGTCTTGAACCTTCCCAGACAATAAAGCACAGAGGAAGCTGATTGTGCCATGAAGGGCACATGGAGACATGGAGGTGCCTCAGACAGGCAAAGGCCACACTCTGAGCCCCAGGAAGCCCTATGCCCTCTCCTCCCAAGACTGGGAAATCAGAGACGGAGCCCCTGGCAGGTGGTAAAGGTGAATTCACTGAGCTTGCCTGCTGTCTGGGGGAGGCAAGCCCACTGTGGGAATCTTTCCTCCTGAACCAGCAGCTAGAATTACCCACAGGCACAGTAAAATGATGGAATTATAACCCAAAATGGCACAGTAAAAGTCTTCTGGTTTTTTAATAATTTTTTTGGCCACACCACGTGGCTTGTAGGGATCTTTGTTCCCCGACCAGGGATCGAACCCGTGCCCCCTGCATTGGGAGCACGGAGCCTTAACCACTGGACCGCCAGGGAAGTCCCCAGTAAAAGCCTTCTTTCAGACCAAAATCCAATTCCCTTTAAGAGCTAAAGCTGTGGTCAAAGTTCCTTATAAGATACAGAATAGGCCAAAAATATATATATATTTTTAAAAACCAGTTTCTCCAGCACCAGGAAAAACACAAGTGGGATGAATGAATTTCCTCCTGGATATTTTCATGAAGCTGCTGAAATGGGTAGAGCAGCACCTCGAGGGCCCCTCCTTGCTGTGACCCCCTCCGCCACGCTCCAAATCAGAAACCTGGTTTCTTCAGAGGCCACGAGAACAAGCACCACTCCCAACCTCACGTCTTCACAGGAAACGGGAGAGAATTCGAGGACGGGGGCATCCTACACCTTTCCCCACGGGGCACATAAAAGGGCAGAAGGGATCGGAGCTCCTAAACACTCTGGCCCGTGAACAGGCATAATGGGCACACACCCAGCCCATCCTGGGGCCAAGCGGGGAGAGAAAGAGGAAAGAAGAGCGGGACGCTGCTCTTCCTTGCTCTGGACACTGTAGGTCAGTGGGTCTCAAAACTTTTCTTCATCAGAATCACCCAGGGCGTTTAGAAAATAAGCCTGACCAACTGAATCTAGAATCTCTAGAGGTGCAGTCCAGAAATCAATGTTTTTAAAACAAGTTCCCCAGGAATGCCCTGGTGGTCCAGTGGTTAGGACTGGGTGCTTTCACTGCTGGGGGCCCGGGTCCAATCCCTGGTCAGGGAACTAAGATCCCACAAGCCGTGCGGCTTGGCCAAAAAAATAAAATAATAAAACAAAATAATCCCCAAGTGATTCTAGGAGGCTGATTTAAGCCCAAGAGCTGCAGTTGACACAGGAAGGAGGGAGGAATGTGAGAAAGGCGCCCCCCAGATGGGTACCGTGGACAATACAGGTGGATCAGGCTGGCGGTGGAGACTGGTTCCTGGCTTTATTCAACACCTGAAGCCTTCTCCAAGATGCGAGATCCTGCTGGAATGTTGCCCCTCCCCCCAGCCTCCACTCGAAATGTTCACCTTTCTCTCCTCTAATCCATGAAGTCACCCACTTCATACTCTTTGTCCTTCTGGTAAAGAGTGAGCAATTCCAGCTGGTGGGTGTCTCTCTCGTGCTTCCTGTTTGCTTCGGAGACTTCCTCTAGCTGAGAGTCCCGGCACAGCTCGGATAGTGAGCAGATTAAGGAAACCAACCAGATTTTGTTTTGGCCAGAGGCTGGTCTGCTCTAGACTGGCTCACTCAAGGTTAGCCTGGGGCCCCCTGGGACCAGGACAGGGAGAGGAGTGGGAGGGCGTGGTGCAGGGAACCCAGCAAGCCCGCCCAGGGCCCCTGGAGGCGGTTCTGGCCGGTGGCTCTCCAGCTACACTTTACTCTGGATGAAAGCATTCCTGAATATTTAACACCCCGAGAGTTGGGCAAGAGGACATCAGAAGCAACCTGTTAGCTTAAAGAGAATAAATGAAAAAATCAGGGGACACGGGAGAGGTAATTAGGTTCAAAAGCTAAGGTAGAAGACATTAAAACGCTCAGAACAGCAGGGGAGATGATTTACCCCTAGACTCAAGAACACAGCTCGTCCTCAAAGGGAAAACCACCACTACTGGCACCCAGGACCACAGGGAAGACTCACAGCAGGACTACGCAGGCCTCGGGCTGGTTGCAGAGACAGAGGAAAGAAGAATCTGAAGCAACAGAAGCCAAGAGCCCCATGAGGTCCCCACGCTCCTTCCCAGCACAACTAGCAGTCAGGACGTGGGAGGCTGAACTGGGTTTGGTTAAAGCCTGGCTCCACCGTTTATTAGTTGAGTGACCTTGGCCAAGGCAGATGAGTGACCGCTGTCAGCTTCAGTCCCTTATCTATAAAATGGCATTACTTAATACCAGTCACACAGAGTTGTTAAATGAAACAACACATGGTGTGCATGGTACAGTGCCCTCCTGAAGGTGAGGTTCTAACGAACGGCAGGGTTGTTATACTACTAAGAGCCTAACTAAGTAGCTTTGACTCACTGGTTGTCAAAGCTCAAAACTCCTCCTCATAATTACAGAGAAGGAGATGGAGGTGAGGCAAGGTGACCTGCCCAGGGTCACAGCCAGGTGGTGGCAGAGCCCAAGCCCAGGACTCATAACTCCAGAAAGGCTCCACCATCAGAGATAGAAAACCCAAGAACATTAATAACGTCATCACATCCACTAAGAATAATGGGGCCACCACCTTCTGTCTATGCTTTAATAAAATATGGCTTTTAACTATGGGAAAAGGAGTTTGTATCAAATTTAAAAAACACACTGCTGGATGGAAAAGTTCTATATCTTGATTTGGGAAGTACATACATGGACGTCTACAAATGTAAAAATGCACTTAAGATTTGTAAGCTTCGGGACTTCCCTGGTGGCACAGTGGTTAAGAATCCGTCTGCCAATGCAGGGGACACGGGTTCGAGCCCTGGTCCGGGAAGATCCCACATGCCGCAGGACAACTAAGCCCGTGAGCCACAACTACAGAGGCTGCACTCTAGAGCCTGCGAGCCACAACTACTGAAGCCCGTGCGCGCCTAGAGCCCGTGCCACACAACAAGAGAAGCCACTGCAGTGAGAAGCCCGCACACCGCAAGGAAGAGCAGCCCCTGCTCACCACAACTAGAGAAAGCCTGCGCGCAGCAACAAAGACCCAACGCAGCCAAAAATAAATAAATACATTTATTTATTTTAAAAAAAAAAGATTTGTAAGCTTCACTGTATGTAAGTTACATGTCAATAAAAACGTTAAAAATGCTGCTGGTATAGAATTTTGCATACAGCAATGAAAAATTAAAGCTTAGAAATATGATACCAATCTAGCTCCCCTGTACATAAAATATTTTCTGTCTTAGTATAAAACAATTCAGAGTAAAGACTATGAAAAAGGGGCTTCCCTGGTGGCGCAGTGGTCAAGAATCCACCTGCCAATGCAGGAGACACGGGTTCGAGCCCTGGTCCAGGAAGATCCCACATGCCGCGGAGCGACTAAGCCAGTGCGCCACAACTACTGAAGCCTGCGCGCTAGAGCCCACAAGCCACAACTACTGAGCCCGTGTGCCGCAACTACTGAAGCCCGCGCGCCTAGAGCCCGTGCTCCGCAACAAGAGAAGCCACTGCAGTGAGAAGCCCGTGCACCGCAACAAAGAGTAGCCCCCGCTCGCCGCAACTAGAGAAAGCCCACGCGCAGCAACGAAGACCCAACGCAGTCATAAATAAATTAAAAAAAAAAAAAAAAGACTATGAAAAAGATGCTGTCTGAATTAGAAGAGGGCCAAAAGAGAACAAAGATACCCAAACAAATAAGGGGCAAGAGAGCAGGATTCACCATAAACAAATGTGCCTGCTGCATACATATTAAGAACATATTTATTGTTTGTACTTAACTGTGAGCTAAAGAATTTTAAAGTTGTTTAAAGCTTCACGATAGTAAAAAGAGAAGCTGACGCTTGTCTTTTCAGCAGGGAGAAAGAGGTTATGATGGTGTGATGCTCTGCACTCCCCCACCAGTCCAGAGCGTATCTGCAGAGGGAAAAGGGGTTTAGGGGTGGAATCAAAGAGAGGGGTGTCTTCCCTGTGTGACCAGGACTATGGAATTGCCACACAGAGAGCCTGTCTCTCACCTGGAGCGTGTCACAGAAGAAGCTGGGCCCTGGAAGCCAGAAGCTTAACGGTGCAGGTTGAGATTCGGGGAGATGCTGACAGGGTGTGTCAGGCCAGGGCTGTAGCCTCTTCCCACCAGTAAGTAGGGGGCTGAGGGGAGATGGCAGCAGGAGAGGAAGGGTATGCTGCCTTTACAGAGCCACAGCAAGACAACTCCCTTTCCAGGGGGAAGGGAGGGAAATCATCCCAGAGGGGGCCTGAGAGTGAGAGGGGGCCCCCTACCGCTGGGGCAGGCCCTTAAATCTGCCCCAGCCCGCCCAACTCCCTTAACTGGGAGCAGTTTCACTTCACTCCCCTTTCAACAGTAAGACTCTACTGGGGCTGAGTGCCTAGACTCCTGCACCACAGTGACGCCTGTGAGCATGGAGTCCATGAACTCCACCAACACCTGCAAAAGGGGCCAGTGTGCAGGGGCACCAAGAGGCTTAAACCCTGGATACACATGACCGAGTGGCCCTTGCCCGGTGTCCGGGCTGAACCTGGAACTGTGCCAGGAGCAGCCAGCCAGAGCACAGCTGCCCCTGCAGCCCTCTCCCTTGTTGGGAAGACCGGCTGTGTCGCTCAGCATAGATGCCAGGCCGAGTTGGGTGGAAGCCACTCTTGAGGACAGACCCCCAGCCTCCCGCGGCCCTGCCCCAGCAAGAGCACCAAGAAATCCTTCTCCGATCTCCAAGCTGCTTTCTCAGCTCTCAACCACAGACGGGCTCCCTGGAGAGGAGGAGAAGCAGAGTCAGCGCTAACTTTCAGGCCCAGGATGAAAACCTCCAGTCCCTCTCTTCCTGTGCCCATGGGGAGGAAGGCTGCTGGTGGGGGCAGGGGCTTATCTACAGGGATCTGCTGACACAGGCTGGCCGTTGTGGCTGCCCATACCATCTGTGGAAGGGCCCCGGGATTCAGGGGCAGCTCTAGGGTTCTCATTCACCGGCCCTGCTGGCCACAGAGGAGCCAGGCGCTTGGGTGGTGGGGTCATGGGGAAAGCCAGCCAGACAGCGGTCTGCCTACAGCTGCACCAGGCAAGGCTCGTGCTGCCTACTGATTCGAAGAAGCACCGGTGGGGCTCTCGGCCCTACGAGTGCTACTCCTAAGAGACCATCTCCCTAAGAGGGCCTGGCCTCCGGCTCAGCGCACCTCAGCCAGCAAGGCTGTGGCAGACTGTCCAGGCCCATGCGGGGCAGCTCTCTAAGAAGCCTCAAGCGAAAGCCCAATCTGAAGTCTGGCACTTTCGGTGGCACAAACCCACACACGCATCCAGCTACAGGGTACGGGGTACGGGGTGTGGGGGGAATGGGACCAAGGCTGTGTGGTGGCTCACCTCCCCCCCACCGCCCCAGCTCTTCACCTGCTGGTGCCAGGTAGAACACAAAGATAGCTGGACAAGGCTCAGCTTCTTCCCTGGCCACAACCTATACCTGCCACGGCCCCAGGATGGAGCACAGGTCATGCGGAAGCCAGTCAGGACACTTGTAGGAGACCAGCTGACCCACAAGCCTCACCATTACTCTGTGTTTGAGCTGTTTATGCTCATGCAGTTACTATTTCCCCAGACGGTGCTAACTAGGATCTCAACAATACAGGGCCCATTGATCCCTCTGTCTTGGGAAGGTCTCTGCAGGGGCCAGGAGTACCTGCCTGAACAGCTGCTGCTTCTGCTGCTGCCCCAGGCCCAGAAAGACTCCAAGAACCTCTGCTGAAAGTCAGGATCATCAGCAACACCTGTTGATCGAGCTACTCATGCCAACAACTGACACCTCTCACAAACCCTTCCTGTCTTTACAAAAAAACAGAAAGTCAGTTTAAGTTACCACCCTCTTTGTTTTGCCCTCAGCTCCTAAACAGAGAGCAGAGGGCAGAGGTCATGCTTCAGAGGCAAGCAGGGGAAAAGAGAGTCAGGTATCAGATCTGGCAAAACCAAATTCCTCCTGCTCAGACACCACACACGCTATGGTCAGAGGCTGCCCAACCAACGAGAAACAAGGTCAAAGTTCCTGCTGTGGGATCTGAGGGATGATGGCTGCTCTCAGGAGCCCTGGTGCCAAAGAACAATATTTTAGGCTGATTTTTTCTTTCTTAAATTTTTTTTTTTTTGGTTACGCGGGCCTCTCACTGTTGTGGCCTCTCCCGTTGCGGAGCACAGGCTCCGGACGCGCAGGCTCAGCGGCCATGGCTCACGGGCCCAGCCGCTCTGCGGCACACGGGATCCTCCCGGACTGGGGCAGGAGCCCACGTCCCCTGCATCGGCAGGTGGGACTCTCAACCACTGCGCCACCAGGGAAGCCCTCTTTATTAAATTTTTGTCGAACAAAATGTAGAAGGGTGAAGTGAAGAAATCAGGCAATGAATGGGTTTCAACAGGTTTCGATGAATGAATCACGCTTCTACTTCATAGCCCCAAATTTTCACGACTGTTGCGGGTGGCAAGAGGTTGGACAACTTGGGGGCTTGAGGGTTGGGAGGGAGAAAGTGAGAGAAGCTAAGGGCATGTTGCAGATGAAACGATCATGCTACAAAATTCGCAAAGGCAGACTATGGGTTTCCCTTTAACAGCACATAACATCAAACCTGACACACAGTGGGTGTTCATAAATGTGGTGAACCGAGCCTGCGATGTAGTACAGCCTGGTTAGGTCTGGCAAGTGAACGGGGGCAGCTGAAGGCTTCAATACACATCCATCTGCCAGACAGTTTGGATCCCCTAACAGAGCCATAGCCCAGTGAAGGGGACACCTCGCCACCCCAGACAGGACCTCTTAGGTTCCTTCTACACAGGGGTGAAGAGCACAAGTGCTGGAGTCAAACTGCAGTTCAAGTCCTGGAGCCACCACTTCCTAGGGTGACTCTGTGTTGTGTCACTAAACCCATCTCCTCCCGTGTAAAACAGAGAGATTAGCATCACCCACCTCCCAGGGCTGCTGGGTAAAGGATGCATCGAAGACTCCCAGCAAAGGGCCTGGCTCAGAGCAAGCTCTCGATAAATAAGTGTTCGCGGCGGGGAAGTCCCTGTGAAGTGGATTCCTCGAGTAAACGTTCAAACACTATTTATTCACATATTGCTTTTGCTTCCAGTTTCCCTGAACCCCATTCCTCAGTGCCCCTCATCTGGAGAGAATGCTGAGTAGGACAACAGCTCTAGTCTGAATATATTTGTCCCTCTCCCAAATGCCTATGTTGAAATCCTAATCCCCACTGTGATGGTATTTGGAGGTGGGACCTTTGGGAGGTGAGGCCATAAGGGCAGAGCTCTCATGACTGGAATTAGTGCCCTTTTAAAAGAGAATCCCAGAGCGCCCTTGCCCCTTTCATCATGTGAGGACACAGCAAGAAGTCGGCAATCTGCAACCCGGAAGAGGGCTTCCACCAGAACCCAACCATGCTGGCCCCCTGATCCTGGACTTCCAGCCTCCAGAACTGTGAGAAATAAATTTCCTCGTTTATAAGCCACCCAGTCTGTTGTAATTTTGTATAGCAGCCCAAACAGACGAAGACAACAACTTTCACCAGTGCCCTAGAAAAAGGAGCAGCTCACAGCTGATGTCCTATGTCCTGTCAACAACCAGAACCTTCTATTCTCTAGAGACTGGCTTCCAAAGCCACAAGAATGGAGGGTGGGGACGACCACCACCAACCAAAAAAAATCAACAGTGCGTTAAAGCCCCTAACCAGGCAAGTCATGAACTCTTAAAAAAAACAAAAAACAAAAAACCCTACAACACAAAACATCTTAAAGCCCAAATGCCGTTCCTTCCATTTCAAAGCCTCTTTCAGGAAAGGGAAGAAGGAGTTCCGTGGTGGAGAGGGGGAGGGGACAGGACTAGGACAGCTGACAAAGACACCAGAGTTCCTTTTAAAAAACAGGCTGCAAATGCTAGAGGTTTGGAAATTGGTGTCATTAATCACCACAGCCTTTGGAGCGGCTCGGAGAGCAATTTGATGACTAGGAGAGCAGCCAGGGTTAGGGAGGCCACCCACACCCTCCCCCACGCCCTCCCCCACGCCCAGGATGCTTCCGACAGAGCCACCTGAAGGGGACACACACGGAGCTATGAATAGAAGGCCAGAGGCTTGTAAACCAACTCCTGCTAAGATCCCAAGTTAGTGTTTCCAGCAGGGCTCAAGTTACACATCTTCATAAGGATGACAGTACAACGGAAGGATTTGAGCTATTCAATGATTCAGGATCACAGCTCAAAGTGACAGCCTGCCCTGAGCCTGCCTGGAGCCACAAACCCTGCACGAACCCTCCCAAAGGGGAGGTCCATTTTTGAATGGCAGCAAAAGAACGCTGGCCCAGACCACATGGACTCGCCTACCAGACCTGGAAGGTTTAGCTGGAGAACTTAGCACCTGACATACTCAATGATTATGTACCTCACCTTCCCAACTGGATAGTAAACTCCAGAGTAAATACCAAATCCGACCATTTTGGGATCAGTCAAAAAGCATGAGGCAGGGGTAGCAGAAGTATGGAGAAGCAACTGCCTGCCATTGGGGTCAGCTCCCAGGAGTCTCCAGGGGTGGATTTCCCAGGCGCAGCTCCACCTCACCTACCTCTGGAGGCTTTGGTGACTACAACTAACCATCAAGAGGAGAAATAACATAACTCCAACCACAAAACTCCATATCAACATAACTGAGAGGAAGCGTTTGCTAAAAAGGGAGTGGCCTTGGAGAGCCAGCTGATTCCAGGACCAGGGCAGGAAATACACAAGGTAAGCCTGGAGCATCTTGTAGTGCCAAAAAGTAAGGAAGTGCTAACAAAAATGAAAACGAAAAAACCCCAAGATGATGGGGGTAGGTCAAAGGGAGCTGAAAAAGCTCCCAATGACCGAAGTTGGAACAATTTGAACAATAAAATGAAGTAGTACTGGATTATAAACCAAAGTGTAAAATAAATGCCCACGAGTTCATAGTGATATAAATAATTGAATATATAAATGGGGGAGGATAAGACAAATCTTTTGTGTACAAGAACTCCAAGTAATTCACGTAGATACCCTGCCCTGGAGGAGAGGAGCCTAACTCCCCACCCCTCAAGTGTGGGCTACACAGAGGGACTGCCTTCCAAGGAGGACAGCACAAAATGGGGGAGGGGAGACAGTAGAGAAGACTGACAAACATCGCCTCAGGACTCCCCTGGAGGTCCAGTGGTTAAGAATCCATCTGCCAATGCCAGGGACACGGGTTCGAGCCCTGGTCCGGGAAGATCCCACATACGTCAAGGCAACTAAGCACGTGTGCCACAACTACTGAAGCCCATGCACCTAGAGCCCGTGCTCTGTAACAAGAGAAGCCACCGCATTGAGAAGCCCACGCACCGCAATGAAGACCCAGCTCAGTCAAAAAAAAAATCGCCTCAGCCGGGTGACCAACGCTGACGCTGACAGCGCTAAGTCACGTTGGCTGTACACACCCCTGATATGATGTGGTGAGAATGGCACTGAGGTCTTCCTCCCGCAAACCCATAGCCCCAGTGTAACCGCGAGAAAAACATTAGACAAATCCCAATTGAGAAACACGCTATAAAATATGACTCCTCAATACTCCTCAAAACTCTCAAGGTCATCATCATCAAGGAGAGCCTAAGACACTGTCACAGCCAAGAGGAGCCTAAGGAGACATGACTAAAGGTAAGACTAACTAAAAGGTAACGTGGTGTCCTGGATGGGATCCTGGAACGGAAAAGGGACGCTAGACAGAAACTAAGGAAATGTGAATAAAGTATGGACTTTGGTTAATAATAATGTATCATAACTGGTTCATTAATTGCAACAAATGTACAATATAATGTAAGACGTTAATCACAGTGGAGACCAGGTGTGGCGGTTTGGGAGGAAACTCTACTACCTTTGCAGTTTTTCTGCTGGCACCCCCCTTGTTAGGCCCACCCTTATTCAAGAATGAGCCTTGTGCAGATATGCGAAGGAGCACCCAGGGCCCAGAGCTGAGGCCACTTCCATAGACCCTTGCCCAGCCCTGACCTGGGGTCAGTGCTGCCAACCACACACAGCTGTGGGGGCACACTGACCAGGTACACGTATGCTGGAAGGGGGTCAGCACACCGTGGGTGGCCAAAGCCATGCTGCCTTTCCTGATGAAAGTGTGCCGGACAGAGAGCTGTACCCTCTGGAAATTTAGTTTGTGACCTGTCTCCACCCCCTATATCATCTGTACTGTAGCGTTCATCCTGTTTACCTGTCCGCTCTCTTATCTATGAGCAACTCTGCGGAGGATGGACGAAGAAACGGTTCAGACTTTGGGATCAGAGGGACGTGAGCGTGAATCTCAGGTTCACCACATCTGTGCTGTGTATGTTAGAGGAAACGGGCAGGCGTTTGCTTCAAGGGGAGGTTTGAATGTCTGCCCTTTCCTTGGACAACCACAGCCTTCTATGCTGGGTGTCACAGTGGGACTGGACACAGAGATAAAACAGGACACGACAGGTGCCCCCACAGGGCTCACACACTAGACAAGGAGGCAGACAAGGAGCAATGAGAGGAAAGTACAGGGAAGAGAAAAGCCCTCAGCCTCCTTCAAGGGAGGGGAGGCTTCACAGAGGAAGTGATGTTCCAACTGTGCTTTGAGAGAAAAGCTGGGAGATGCTGCTCCCAGGCAGGAGGTGGAGAAGGGCCTTCCGTGCAAAGGGAAGAGCATGCAGTTAGCCTAGAGACAGGGTGAGGAGGGATCCGAGCACAGACTTTCTCCCCCGGCTCTGCCACTCACTATGGAGTCCCCACCGTAACCTGGGGACTGAACACAGTACCTTCATCCTGGGGCTGTTGCGAGGATCAAAGGAGAGTGCCTGGCACATCGGAAGCAAAACTCAAAAAGTTTAGCTTTTATTTGCATTATTGTTCCTATATACAAGAGATGGGGATGTTTACTCTGAAAACTAATCTTTTATAGAACCAAGCTATTAATGCAGAGAACTCCTTAAGAAATATTCCAATTCTCCCCAGCCAAGGCTCTTGAAAGCACTATTACCTGGGTTGGGGGACATCCTAGTTTACAAATTCTACCTGAAATGGCCCCAACAGAAGTATCCCGACTCAAGTTGGGGGAGAGAAAATGCAAACTTCCAGGAATCTGGGAATCGAACCCAAAGCAGCCTGCTGCAATCAAAATATTGTCAAGTTTCCTGTTTTAGCTTAAATACATGCAAACTTTGCATTCCAATCTATAACAGATCCAGGATTGTTTTGGAATAAAAATGTTGAAAACCGAGTAAGACTGAAGTGCCTAGAAGATGCAAAGATGTGTGGCTCTGAGTATCCACTGGGTCTGAGAACCCCAGCGGGAGGCGCACAGTCATGGTCTTAGCGTTCTCTTCAGTAAAATGGGAATAGAACCCACAACAATTCTGTTTACCATCTATGGAACAAGACAGTATGGGAACCATCCATCAAACCACCGAGCATCCCAGTGAAAACTGGCAGAAATGTTGAATCAGAATCCTAGGGATGAATTATGATGTACCTTCAAAACTCCATGGACCTCGTGATTATCTATCCTGTGCCAGGGAATGGACTAGCTTTACCCTTTGTTTCTAATTCAGCAAGATATTTTGTATCTCCATTTCACTGGAAGAAAGAGAGGCTCAGAGAGGTCAAGTACCAAGCCCAAGGCCACGCAACTGGTAAATGAGGGAGTCCAGATGACAAATCAGGCCTGGTTGACTCTAAGGCTCTCGTGCCTTCCACCCCACCACACCGCCTCTGTTTACCAGGCAAGGGTTAGAAGAAGAAGGGTCTAAGAAGTACTTGGTTGGTGGGGCTGAATTTAAATTTCTGACCTTACTCTGTGTTTCCATGTAAATTCTAGTGAAAGGAGCACCTGGTAGATAGCCACATCCTTCCCACTAGAAGCAGTAGGCAGCACCAGAGGAGAATCGCGGGGGCTAAGCAGAGGCCAGCTCCACCAGTTCCCTGTGCCCTTCACCCTGCCCAGAGGGACCCCTGAGTCCACTCACTTTTACTTTCATTTTCTAGCCATCCTGACTTTCAGTTTCCCAAGAAATTAATGGCATGCAGATGTGAGCAAACTCTCAGGCCCTGAAGAGTACTGACTCGGGACCCGTAACTGCCATGGTCCCCAGAGGCAGAGGAGAAAGAAGACAGGAGGGTGCGGTAGGGCTGGGGAAGAATACCGGAAGCAGAGGAGGAGTGCCACTGATGAGGATGCTAAAGAATCTGCACCTGCGCCACTGCTTGCTCACCCGCATGTCCATTCCCTCCACGAACAGACCAAAGGAGGACCCGCTATCAGGCAAGATGAGGCACATCTAATCCCAAGACCCAGCTCTACCATTTTCTAACTGTGTGATCTAAGACAAACTACTTCCATTCCTTCAGCAGCAACTCTAAAGTGGAGATACAATTCCCACAATCTCCCAGGAACACATGTGAGGAACACATGTGAAAAGAACTTGGCAACTTTAGACTGATTTATAAAAATCAGTTGTTACCACCCTTCTATAGTATAAAGGCAGAAAAAGACCCACTGGTTGTAAGAGGCAAGCAGGAGAGGAAGGGCATCAGAGGGGAGGGGCTTCTGTCCCACACACAGCCGTCCCCCTCTCTGCCAAGCAGTGGCAGATCTCTGCTTGGACTCTATAATCTGTGCATGCCAGAAGTGGCCACCTAACCAGTCAGGGCACTGGCGCCTTCCTGTCTCACTGAAAGGGAGAGCTTCTCCTTCAAAAGCTTGCTTTAGAATTAGAGCTGGGAGATCAAGTCCAGACAAAGAAGGTCCCCTCGGAAGGCTGGCCAGCCTCATCCTGGGACTCCCAAAGAGTTCCAGAAACTACAGCCCACTACTGAGGAGGTAAGTTTGGTCAGAGACCAATGGCCGGTGAGTAGGGGCACAGACTGACCAGATTAGAGAAACCAGGTTGGCCACAGAAGTCTCCAACAACCCTCCAAAGAAGTCCACAGAGAAAGAGCTTGTGATTCTACTGCTGACTCTGACAAGAAACTTTTTTTGTTGTCCCATAAAAAATGAAAGGAGTGCATCCCAGGCCCAGCTCAAAAGTTTGCAGGAGTCAGACACTTGTGATTGTCCAGAAGAGGTCAAAAAGCTCTCAAGACGAAACAACTTTAACACTTATAAGTAGCATCCAAGGGCAGTAAAGATGGCCCAGAACACTGAAGAGATACAGAAATTCCCAAAGATTGCATGGCCTTCCCTCCCTTCCTCCACTGTAGATAGCAAGGGTCAGTCATGGCCTCAGAGTCAGGCTGCTCTCATTAAGGTGCAGTCTCTGGCCTGTACTTTGGCCACATAACAAAGAACCTCCCAGCCTGGTCTGAGACAGCAGCCATTTCACACACCTAAGTCCCAAGCAAGGGACAAGGATCAGATGTCAGTACCGGCTGCCTCTCGGAAAAGGTGGGGAGCATCAGCACTTTGTGGCATGTGTGGGAATTCCTTGGGCCACAAAAATTTGCACATTAAGGACCCAGAGGTGCCACCACAGTGGCATCAAGTTAATCCTCTGCAATCTACAACTTACTTGATCAAGCCCAGAAGGGAATGGAGATAGACCCTAGGACTAAAAGTGGTGTGACCTGTTGATCAGGGAGGTGAGCATGTGTGTTTAGGGTGGGAAAGAGATAGCCCAGGACTCTTCAGTTCCAGACTCCTTATTTTTGGTCTTTTTTCTCTTCTCTAAGGACCAACAGACAGCAGTCCCAAGAGAAGCAGTCCCTCTGAAAAAGCCTGGAACCACTCACGGGCTCTGGGAGGACAGGGCTGAGACTCCAGCAAGGGGGGAGGAGGAGGGGAGAGAGATGATAATGAATGGGCAGATCTATCCTGATCTATGTGATCTGTAGCTAGGATCGAGCAAACCTCAGCTAAATTGTTCAGAGGCAGGAAGAGCCAGAGATACACTCAGAGAACGACACAACACAACCAGAGGACAGGGCTGGGGGCTCAGGGGGCAAGGCACGGAGAAGACAGCTCATTCCAAAAGAGTGACCCAGACTTTAAACTCTGCTGAGATCCTGGGTGGCTCTCTGGCTTGAGGAAAGAGAGGAAGTTAAGGAGTTGTGGGAGCCGTCTCAGCCAGGACCCCCCCACCCCACCCCGCCCCAGCCCCAGGAAATCGAGATAAAATTCCTCTAGGGCTGGAGCGACAACTGTTTTTGTGGGACGGGACGGGGCGGGGCGGGGTGGGGGGGACGGGCTGGGGACAAGAGAGGCGACAGACAACACTCCTGGCTACCTCTAAAAGAGAAGGGGGACAGGCTCCTTCACACCTGACAAAGATTCCTCCAATTCTGGGAGCAGAGGGAGGGGAACTTAGGGTCTCTCCCTCCCACAACCGGACCGGGACAGGCCAGAGGAGAGCCATAGGAGTTTCCCAAGGCTCACGAAGGGCAGGGAAGGGAAGGAAAGAAAAGATCTCCCCCGCTTTGGCTCGACGCCTGGGGAGCCCCTTAAGAGGGGGCTACGGGTCGGGGGAGGGGTCAGTATCCCCCTAAGCCAGGGTTGGGCGGGAGGAAGGGCCGCCCCGGAGAGGCTTCAACACGAACGAGACACTGCGTCCCAGGACAGGCACACTCACGGCGGCTCCGGGGCGGCGGCGTTACTTGGGGCCGGGGCTCGGACAGGCTCCGCTCCTCTCCCCCCAGCGGTGTCCCAGGCTCCGGCCTCCACTTCCGCCTTTCAGCCGCTCCGGATCCGGATCTCCACCTCCAACCCGCCCCTCAATACTCCCAGGCGACTGACAGGGCGGAGAGACCAATGGGAGGCACTCTTGGCCGACTCACAGGCGGTCCCGGCGTGGGGTGCGGGAGAGGCGGGAGAGCGCGCGCGAAGGACGGCGGGACTTGTAGTTCGCAGCGTTGGGAGGAGCCGGTGGCCGCCTGGGATTTAGGCTTAGGGTGGAGCCGGCGGCCGGCTAGGCGGAGCCCGGCCGGGAACTCTTTAAGGCCAGGCCTGCCGACCGCGTCATCACGGATTCCAGGCGCCCCGAGGGGAGGCGTTTGGCGGAGCGTTGCAAGAGTGCAGAAGGCTGTGTGTGCAGAATTGGGAAAGGAAAAACATGGTGTGAATGAATATGCACGTAAGGCCGCGTGGACCAGCCCTAAGCACTCGCTAACGCGGAGAAACCCCTGTCCAAGCTTTCGGGCCAAGTCAGTTCTGGGAGCCCGACTGTTGGGGACATTCTGAGATGAGAAAGATGATGGAAGCGCTATAGAAAGGGCTCTCTGGAGGCTACTGGGTGGGATCACAGGGAGAGTTCTTGCTACTGCCCAGCCGTAAACCGGGACCCTCCGCCTTTGGCTCAACCCCAACCTCCGCCCCTGCCCCTGCCTCTCTCCATCCACAACCAGAACCGGCCCTTGTCTCTGATGCCGAATACTGAGTCAGACCACTTCTGCCTTGTCGCTCCCCATACATCCATAAATGCAGATTGGAACCACTTCTGTTTGTCCCCACTTTGCCCTTCCTATGGATCAGGACTATTTCTATTTTTTCTGCTCCCCTCAGTATGGATTAAGACCACTTCTGCTTCTGCCCGCCCCCAACCCCCCAACACAGACCAGCATCTCCTCTGCTTCTGCATCCCACCCCCAGGGACACTACTCGGAACCTGTATGGAATCAAAGCTCACCCTATAGACAGCTGTGGGCCTTGTTGCTATGACGCCAGCCAACACCCATCATACTCTGGAGCCTGAGCTGGAGAATCGACCTGCAACCTGTCTGGGACAACCTGCCACAATGCTGCCCACATCTGGTCACCAGGGTACCTCTTTCTAACATCCATAACACTCACCCCTGCAGTGATCATCAGAGAAGTGAAAGCTAAGAAAGAAGAGAGACCTTAGGAGAGCAAAGGGGATGGGGTAGAGAGGGATTCCTAGCAGGTTCTTGGCTGGTGACAAGGGCTTCCTCCAGACCCTGCTGTACCTAGCTTGCAACAGGTAGAGGATCGGCTAATGCAGGATTGGTGGGGAGTCCCATGGGCCACCTTTCCAGGACTGGAGGTGGACCTGAGTCAGGGCCCTTCCCACATACCGTGTCTGAATCTGTGGCTTTGACCAGGTTGCGGGGAGGGTGGGTGTAATGGGCCCATAGTGACTCATTAAGGTTTCTGCCTCATCTCTGGGGCCTCTGGTGGCGTGAACATGGTACCAAGTGGATTGGTTGGCACCTTTGCCCTCCTAGAGACAGCAACAGGGCCCTGGGGTACTGTGGGGGAGTGACTATTGTGTAGGTTCCTCCAAAGCCCTGGGGCTATCAGACCAACCTCCAGAAACAGCCAGAGCCAGAAACTACAAAAATAAAGAGTTTATTTCCTATCCAAAAGTGAGCCCAGGGTGTTGGGTGGTAAAGGAGAGCTGGAGACCGGGGTGAATTTTCAAGAAGTCAGAGCCCTGAGTGAGACCATATTGGAAGGGGGAGAACAGGCGTGGCTGAGGTCTGGGGGTGGGGGAGGGGGAGGAGTGCTGCTGGGACTGTTGCAAGTTGCTGGCAGCAGAAGAGACCACTTTCAGTGTCGGCCTGCAGAGAGACAGAAACAAAGATGTTGACAGGCCCAGGCCCAGGGGTAGAAATAGACATTACTGGGCCCCAAAGGCACCCACTGGGGTAAAGGAACCTGGGAGCACACTCTAAGGCAGGGATTGCAAACTGAGATACCCATAGAGACCAGATAAAGAATTCAAATGAGGGAAGCTAGCTGGGTGTCAGGAGATGATCAAGGAATGTGGGGACTGCAAAGAAGTGGAGAGTGCAGGTCTCTTCCAAAGAGGACAGTGGCCACCCAACACCAGCTGATTATTACCAGGTGCGGCGTTGGCCCAGTGTCGCCAGATCTCCCGAATTTGCTTAGAGAAGCTGGAATATCTGGATTTCTATGTGAACTCTCCTGATTTTCAGTGTGACAACTCATTCATATTTTGAAAAAAATGCTGTGAGTCAAAGAATGCATATCTGGGGTCATCGGTTCATTTCCTATGTGAGCTGTGGGGAAGGTGAGCCCCTCCAGCTTGGGCTGATGGTGGGAGGCCTAAGAAGTCTTGGGTTACTCAAATGTCAGCCAGGGGACTTCCCTGGTGGTCCAGTGGTTAGGACTGGGAGCTTTCACTGCTGAGGGCCCAGGGTTCGATCCCTGGTTGGGGAACTAAGGTCCCACAAGCCGCACAGCGCAGCAAAAAAAAAAAAAAAAAAAAAAAATGCCAGCCAGGATCTCAAACCTACCCCTCTGGAAGCAACATTGCTTTCAAAGTCTCCAGCAGAGACCTGGGGGCTGGGACAAAAGACCTCACAGTATCACTAAGCTACCTCTGCACTGGAATCTGCAATCCATCCCTCTTGCTGTAGACACCAAGATCCTGCCTGCTCTTGCCTCAGTCTTCATTTCCCAGGCTGGATCTGGGGGCTTTTCCCTTCCCCTCTCTGCTCCCCCATCTCTACCTGCCTCCAGGTCCTGGGGAGAAAGCCAGACATCTCATCTGCCCAGCTCAGTGGGCACTGCGGTCCATCTCATGCCTGTTGGGTTCCACGGCCTCAGGTGGCTCCCCTCACAGAGGAGAATAGAGGAGGGTTTGGAAAAGGCAAAGGGTCAGAAGTGACCAGGCTTTGTTAAAAAGGTCAGAGAATCCAGAGCCAACCAGACCATCTGGTGGCTGCTAACCCAAGGCAGGAGGCCAAGGGGCCCAGCCCCTCCCTGGATGGCAGGCATCAGTGCCCACCCCAAACAGGCCTGGGCCCATGGCCAGGGTCAGTGGAACGTGTCTGACCTGGACCGGAAGCTGTGCCTCATGAGGCTTGAGTTCGGAGGTAAGGCCTCTGGCACTGGGGAGGGTCCCAGAGGGTCAGGCTCTGAGGGGTAAGGGGACAGCATGGAGGGTCTCAGGTCGGGGGGGGCAGCCCCCATCTCTGCTGTCCCCACACTGGCTGGGCAGTGGACCTCAGCGAGGGTAGTATCCTGGAGGCCAGGCAGTGGTCTGGACAAACAGGGAGAGATGCATGGAGGCCTCTGTGGTGGGCAAGGAGGATCTGGGGGCCAAGCCGAGACTGTTGGGTGGCCTGGGGGACCCAGCCTGGCCTGTAGCAGGTCCATCATGTGTCGAAGCTCCTGGCTAAGCTGAGACACTTCCCGGTTGAGACGGGAGATCTGTTGAAAACACATCACATTGTCTCCCAGGTGCCATAACAATCACCACCCTCCTAGGTGCACTCCCTTCTACAGTTTACAAAGCTCTTTCATACCCACTCTCTGCTCATGGCCACCCTGAGAAGAAGACAGGACAGGGGTTATTTTTGTCTAGAGGTAAATACCCCAGCCTCTTTCCAAAAAGGATTTGGGACGACAGCTCTTGCTACTCCCCGCCACACACACTTTGACAAGATGTAGAAAAATGTGCTCAAAGAGGCCGCACAGCTGCGAAGTGACAGATGCAGGCTTACTCTCAGGTGATACACCACACGAGCTCAAGTGTCTATTCAGCGTTTTTCAAATTTCAGGGAGTACAGAATGAACTGAAAAGCTTGTCAAAATGCCAATCTCTGGGCCCCACCCCAGACATTCCAGATTGGGTGAAGCCCAGGAGTCTGCATTTTAACAGGTTCTCTGGGTACTGATGGACACCCAAGTTGGGGAACCACTGGTCTAGAAGAACCGCATGCGGAAGCAGGGCTGACCTTGAATCCTGCCAAACAGGGGCTAGCTCCGCCCCCAGCCTCAGGGCCCGCCCCAGCCCAGGTGCGCCCCATGGGTTGCCTGCTCTTTATCAGAACCCAGGGAAGGCCCCGAGCACTCCCGAGGGCTCAAGGGCTTGACCTGGCTGCTTTGTGGACGCAGCTCTGACATCCCTGAGGGGGAGGCGGAGGCACAGCCTGGGCAAACAGGATCAGGGCTCTTTCCGACCAGGATTCAGACCTGAGGGTCCCCGTCCCCTGGGGTTGAAGGCCTGCTCAGCCTCCCAGTCCTCTGCCCCACTCGTCGGGGGAGAGGGCCGGAAAGGACTGGAGCATGTAACTTAGTGGGGGCAGGGTCCCTGCAGGAGCAAATCCCATGGCGGTGGAGGGAGGAGAGGCCCTCTTTTCTGGCTGGACCACCTGAGCCAGTTGGAGGGATGGAAGTAGCTGTCCCTGAGTACTTACAGTGTTCCAGGGACTGGGCCAGGCATGTGTGCGCCCTCATCTCATCCTCACAACAACTCTGGGAAGAACGTATTGATTTCCCCATTTTCAGATGAGGAAGTTGAAGTTCAGAGTGATTGTGGGACTTGCCCAAGGTCTCCCAGCTAGTGTGAATATCCAAATTCAGGACTCTGGCTCCAAACCCTTTGAAATGCTCCTATACTAAGCACATCTCTGATCCCAAGGTTGGAGGGGAGGGGCCAGCCCCAACCCACCTCCTGGTTCAGCCTGCAGACCTTTTCCTTCACCTCCTCGGCCTCAGTGGCCACTTCCCGGCTGGGCATGGTCCCTGCAGACGGAGTGGGGAGAAGGGATGCTGGGTGAGTACAGGGAGCTCAAGTCTACAGCCTGGGCTGGGCCCTTGACTGGGCAGGCAGAGGGCAAGGGGAGAGGATGTTCTGGGGTCAGGATGCTGGGAAACCCAAGCTCTTCAGGATGGTTTCGTGGCCCTAACACTTCCCCAGCCCCTCCCCACTCCACCCCATGGAGAAGCATGGAGCTTCTCTTTGGTATCTGTTTTGTTTTGTTTTGTTTTTTTAGGCCGCACCACGTGGTATGCCCCCTGCATTGGGATCTTAGTTCCCTGACCAGGGATCGAACCCGTGCCCCCTGCATTGGGAGCGCGGAGTCTTAACCACTGGACTGCCAGGGAAGTCCCTTCTCTTCGGTATCTGAACACAACTGCTCTTCTGGTCATACCTCTATACCTTTCACCAACCGCCTTGCTCCACCCCTCAAACTCCTGCCCACCCTTTAAGACCCACCTCTAGTGTCCCCTCCTCTAGGAGGCAGGGTTAGAGGCTCCCTCCTCTCCTACCTCAGAGCCCTGTTCTTTGTCTCAGTCACGGCACTTAGCACCCTGTTCTGGAATCGTTTATCTGAGTACACAGGTGTCTCCCCCACTAGACTGGAAGCTCGCTAAGAGTGTGGACCAGGTCTGGGTCATCTGCGTGTTCCTAGCACAGCACCTGGCAGCTGGTAAGCCCTTACTACATGTGGGATAGATGGATGGACGGCCGATGAATGGGTGATGTGAGTTGAAGTCCACTGCTGGCCCTTACCTGTAGGAGGGGCCTGTGAGTGAGGCCTAGGGTGCTCAGGCCTCCTGCTGAACCGGAACGTAGGGGCCTCTGCTGTGCTGCCAGAGTCCTCAATGCCATCCACTATCCTGGGACGGAGGCAGTGGTCATCAGTCCCACAGGGAGAGGGTAAGGGCCAGAGCACAGCAGGCAGAGGGTGAAAGGGGCTGCGGTGCCAGGGAGCTGGGGAGGAGCAGCCGTCAAAGACGAGTGGGGTTGCAAGCTGTGGTGGATCAGGTAGGGCGGGGTGGGCACATGGGGAGGAGCACTGGTCAGAATGCTGGGGACGGAGCCCAGAGAAGGTTCTGGAAGCCAGCAGGGGTATAGGGAAGGCAGGGGAGGCTGGCGTCTCACCGGGGACTGAGGTCCGGAGGTCCAAAGGTTCCCAGTGGGGGAATGAGAAGCTGGGGGGGCTTCCAGGCAGCAGAGCCCCTGGGGAGGCCATGAGGGGAGGGGCTGTGGCCCCGGCCAGCCAGGGCAGGGGAAGGGGTCGGGGACAAGGAAGGAGAGGAGACAAGGGCTGAGAATGGGGGCAGCTCCTCCCCCAAAAGGCTGACCAGGGAGCCCCGGGGCCGTGCTGGGCTGAGGTTGGGCAGCAGGAGGGCCCGCCGGGGCCTGGGACCACCTCCAGGCTCGGCCCCAGCCTCAGCCTCTGTGACGGATGGCTGGGTCTTGTCTGAGGAGGAGCCCAGGCTTTCCGAGCGGGTCTGTGGGCAGAGGGGGCAGCTGATGTCACAGGGCAGTGACCAACAGGCGCCTTCAGTAATCAACAGCCTTCACTGGCGGTTGCCGCTCTCCATCCCCTCTCCCTTCACCCTGGAGCACAGCAGCCAAGGAAAGGTGCCCCCCCACTCCCGTCTTCTCCCATGCAACCTCAACCCCACACAGGAAGGGTGCGTTACCTGGGAGAGGCGAGGGGATCTGGAGAAGCGGCAGAGGCCCTGCAGGAACACGGGGGGTGGGGGGGGCGGGGTTCAGGCTGACTCACACCTCCCGGCTCCCCCGGTGCACCACCTCCTAGTCTCACCCATCAGTGTCGTGGGGTTTGAGAATGTGGGGCCTTTTTGTGGAATTGAGTCAGAGATACCCCCAACTCTGACTCAGAGAAATCCTGAGTGGCAACATAAGTCTGAAAAGCAGTAAAAGACCAAGGTCTAAGGTGTAAACTACAGACTTGGCCCGGAGCCTAAACCAAAATGGGCCCAGGAAACATTTGGTGAGTGGAGAAGAGGAAGCCCCAGGGGATGAGGCCCAGTCCAGAGAGGGAGGGAACTGATGGAGGAGAAGCACACGAAGTGGGGGGGTGGGTCTTTGAGGAGTCTGGAGTGAGGCGGAAGCGGGGCCAACAGGAGATGGGTCAGTAGAGTTGGAAGTACACGTGGTGAGCCATGGTCCATGGGGTTGGATAATGGCCAGTGGAGTAGGGTCAGTGGGTTGGAAGATGTTAAGCATGGAAGGGGCAATGGAAGGGGGTGGCTGGAGTTGAGAGGTGATGTTTTCAGGGTGGAAGGAATTCGTGAGGCTCTCTCTGGGGCTGGGGGGTGGTCTACTTTGAAGGAGGCGACCTCAGAGGACGTGGAGGCCACAGGGAGTCTACATACATTGGTGTCAGAGCCCTGGCGCAGGTTGAAGGTGAGGTCCCGGCGCAGGCCAGCCCTGAAGCCAGCCCCGTACTCAGGATAGAGCCTCAGGACTTCAGCCAGCCCTCGGCTGCTCAGTTGCTGCAGGCCACAGTAGGTCAGTGCCTTCACGTCGGCGCTGGTCTTCAGCACGCAGCTTGGAGCTGCGCCTGACCCAGGCTCCTGCCCTGGCTCAGGGATATCTGCCCCAATCAGGTCTCCTTTTCCTGTGGGTAAGAGATGCGGACAGTCAGCTGGGGCAGAGGGACCAAGAGGATATTAGTGGATATGAGGGATGGTCAATGTGTTTGAAGGATGGCTGAAGCGGGGTCAATCGATGGGATTGGTGGAAATAATGGAGTCGGCAGAAGGTCAGTGGAGAATGACTGGTGAAGTTGGGAGACAGTCAATTGGGGATGTCAGTAAAGCTGGAGAAATGATCGATGGAATTGGATGATCAATAAAGAATGGCCAGAAGGGTCAGTTAAAGGGTAGAAGTCAAAGGAGTCAAGGGTCGATGGAAAAGGGTCAGTGGAATTGGAGATGGTGCAATGGGAAAGGATCAGTTGACCTGGGGGACAGTCACTGGGGAAGGGTTGATGGGTTCAGGGATGGCCATTGGGAGTAGGGGAGAGCCCAAGGGGTATGGTCTAAAGGGGATGGTGGTAGGATGCCGGGACCAAGAGAGAGTACCCAGTCCCTAGATTCCTGGCTACTCCCAAGGCCTCTGTGGGAAGGTTTTGCGGTAGGTAGAGGGTGGTGGTGGGATCCTTACCCAGGATGGCCAGGACCATGTTGTCCCGGAGCACCTCCAGTGAGCCGGAGCAGACATAGTAGTGCGCCTGCAGGGCGTCCCCGCGGCGCAACAGGTACTCGCCCGGAGCGCAGAACGAGGTCTTGATGTGCAGGGAGAGGGCCCGCAGGCAGCCCCTGCTCGCTGCTCCAAACAGCGGCAGCTGCAGGATGTCCCGATTCAGGTGCATAGCAATGTCAGCTCTCAGCTCGTCTGGGAAGTCACGCAGTAACTGCATAAGGGGCATAAGTCATTCTGGCCATCCCCCTGAAGCTGCTACTTGAGCTCTACAGATATGCTGAGCTGTCTCCAAGGACAGAGCTCAAGTTACCCATTTCTGACCTTTAGGAAGACTTCTGTGTGTCTCACCTCAATTTGACTTGTGTGTGGACCTCCCAACCCAAGTCCTGGGGCAGAGACTAGGTCTTCTCCTGTCTGTCCACTGCTCACAGCTACACACACTGGTCACTCACACATCCTGGTTACTCAACCCCATGTATGCAAGGACCATCCCTGGTGGGTCAGCCTTCAACTGGAAGTCAGGAGACTAGAAATCAGCTCTGCATAAATCCCTGTGGACTTTGGGCAATCCATTTCCTCTCTCTGGGCCTCAGTATCCCCATCTGTAAAACGCAGGGTTACACTAGACCTTGAATTTTACCAATGACCTCCCAGGAGCCAAACTTAACGTTCATGGTTTGGTTCCACCCTCGTCTTATGGAGCCCCTCGGCCACCCTGGCTTGCTTACCTCTCCCTCTTGTCCCCCTCTCTTCCCCAGGCTCCTCTTCCTCAGCTGTCTTCTCACTGTCCACACTCTCCCTGCATCATGGCAACCAGCCAGGACTTCTGCCTCCCCGTGAGCCCGGAGCCCTATCTCTGGGTCCAGACCTGTATTTTCAACTACCCACGGGGCAACCTCCACCTGGATCCCCCATAGGCACCACACCCTCATCATGGCCCAACCCTGGACTCTCACTTTCACCCCTAAGTCCAATCTTCCTCCTGTAATGCCTCCATCCCACCCTTGGCCAAAACCAGAAACCTGAGAATCACTTTGAGCTCCTTTCCTGCAACCAGCGCATCACCAAGTCCCAAGGCTCCTGCTCTCAGAAATACCTCCTGGATCTGCAGGCCACTCCCCAGCCTAAAAATGTGGCAGGATAAAATCTAAATCCAAGGCCATGCATGAGCTGGGCCTGCCCGCCTCCCCAGCCTGGTCTCTTCACTCCTCTGTCCCTCACCCCTCCACAGCGCGCACACACTCTTTCCTGAAGGCTCGCTGAACTATTTTCAGTTCACCCTGCTCTTTTGCGTCAATCTTTCCAGACCTGTGTTCCTACTGCTCTTACTGCCTGGAATGGCCTTCTGGCCCCAGGCCAATTTTCTTCTTGTCCTTCACGATGTCGCCTCTTCTGTGACACCTCCCCTGCCTCCTCTAGGCCCAGACACAATGAGGGACCCACTGCACCAAGTCCCTCCAGTACAGTCCCATTCACAGCGTAACTATTTGTTTACCCATCTGCCTCCCTCACCAGACGGGTGCCTTCCCGAGGGCAAGGGCTGGGGGTAATCGTTCCACAACCCCCTGTGTCCAGCACAGAGACTGGCCGGAAGCAGGTGCTCGAAGATGGTGGCTGAAGGGAGCATGGCATTAGCCATGTGTAGAGGAAAAGGGATGTGGATTCCGGTGGGTGCGTGCCCTTGTGAACAGCACCTCGTCACCCTGCACCCCATTTGCCTCCATCCCAAACGCTGAGAGGCAGCGACCCCTTTCCCACTTTACCTCCGCGCGCTGGGTACCACCGGGAGCCCCGCGCACTACCTCGTTGGCGTCGATGCCGCTGTTGACTGTCCACGTGGTCTGGAAGTACTCGAGCATGCGCTGCTTGAGCGGCCGGGGCAGGCGGTGCACGCGGATGAAGTCCTTGAGGTCCTTCATGCGGCTGTGGTAGAGGGAGCGGCGCGAGTACATGCGCTGGATGATGGCCGTCACGTTCCCGAACACCACTGCGTGCATCAGCGCTGCGGCGCACAGCAGTCAGTCAGGGGCGGCCACCCCTCCGGCCTCCTCTCCCCGCAACTCCCCCTGCCCTGGATGGGTCTCGGGATTCCTGGGGGAGGGGCAGGTGAACCAGTGGGCTCCTGCGTGCCTAGGTGCTGGGTTGGGGCGGGGAACAGAGGGTGGTCCTGAGAGGGGTCAGACTCGATGCTCCTCTCATGCCCGCCCGCCCGCCCCATGAAGTCATGCACTTGGGCTTCCCATTCCTTTTGCAAGAGACCCTCCTGTTTGTGGCATCCCTCCAGGGCCAGCACGTAGCAGGTGCTGAGCAAACACATATGAATAAATGCACGCGTGTCTGGTCGTGGGTGGACACCTTGCCTTCCCTGGGCCTCAGTTTCCCCACCCACACGCCGGGCTTAGCAGGGCCACCCCGGGGGCTTGGCAGGCCCGGCCTCACCGCCTATGAGCATCGTGCAGATGGAGAAGATCTTTTCGGCGTCAGTGTTGGCGCACACGTTGCCGAAGCCCACGCTCGTGAGGCTGCTCAGCGTGAAGTAGAGCGCAGCGATGTAGGCGCTGCGCCGCGACGGGCCACCCGCAGAGCCGTTGACATAGGGCACCTCCAGCCGCTTGCCCAGCTCGTGCAACCAGCCTAGGGGGTGGAGGGATGCAAGGAGCCCCGGCTGCGCGAGCAGGGGAGGGTGGGGTTTCCTTGAACTGCCTTCACTTGACCTTGGTCGAGTATTTACAGAGGCTAGGGGAGGTTTGCACAAGAAATGCGAGGAGCAGCCCGTGCCCCGGCCACCCCACGGTGAAGTGGTTACCGTTGCAGTTCAAGGCTACCAACTCCCTACACGGCTGACTGTTTAGGGGCCCCTTCCAGTGCCTAATAGTTTATTAAGCGCTTCCTGTGTCCCAGGGTGCTGGGACTTGACCCAAACACGCTCCCTGCACTGGTGGAACTTACAGTCTGGAGGGGAAAGACATGAAATAAATCATTACAGGTGGAAAGCAGCTACTAAAAAGGAAGTATGTCTTCGGGAATCATAATGGGTTAGGGGGAGCCAACCCAGTTTGGTGGGGGTATGGTTCCTGAAGGACTCCCTTAAGATAGAGCATTTTAGTTGAGACCACAAGGATAGTAAAGTGGCTTAGGAAGAAGGGAGGGAAGACAAAAGAGAGAGGATTCCAGAGAGGAAAACACGTTCAAGGCCCAAAGTGAGAAAGCAGTACATCCTGGGTGCTGGAGGGAGGCCAGGGTGGCAGCAGCAGAGGGGGCCTCGGAGGAAGGGAAGTCAGGTAGGGGTAGAGAGGGCTGCAGGCCCATGTACCGTGTGGACTGAGTGTGGACTTGACTTTGAGGGCAGCGGGGAGCCACCAGATGAGTCCTGTCAGGGGTACTTAGCCTCTGCCCAGAACACCTCCCCACCTTCAGAGTGTTTCCCATACTGTATTTTGATTGCCTGTCACGGGTCTTGCGCCCCTGCTATGCTGTCAGTCCCCCCAAGGCAGAGCCCATGGCTTCAAATCAGTATTCCCAAGCCTGATCCGGCAAGGAGCTCATGCATGTTTATCGGATGAGTGGAGGAATGTGGAGTAGGGGTGGGGATCCTGGTGGAGGTGTCAGCTTGGGGGCCTGTGTGGACGGGGAAGGTGGATGGGTGGTCAGTGAAAGCCTGGCGTCAATGGCTCACCGATGTCCCAGAGCAGCGGGTCGTTGGCCTCCATCTCCCGGCGCCCGACGACATACCAGACGCAGGCCATCCAGTGGGCAAGGAGCGCAAAGATGGACATGAGCAGCGTGAGAACCACGGCACTGCACTGCGAGTACCGCTCCAGCTTCTGCAGCAGCCGTAGCAGCCGCAGCAGCCGCACTGTCTTCAACAGGTGCACCAGCGACGTCTGCGGGAGCGAGTGCGGTGGGGGAGACTGTCAGCCGGCCCCCCACGTCCCTTGCCAGCGCCTTGCCACCAGATGCCCCGGAGCTGGGGGAAGCTGCCCCAGGAAAAGTATCCCTGCTGTGCTGAGAAGGTGACTAGGAAATGCAGGGGGGAGAGGGTAACACTGAAACTAATAATGGCTAACAGTAAGTATTACGTGTGTCAGGCACTGGGCTAAGTATTTGTAATCCTCATTAAAAAAGTATGCCTTCAGTCCAATTATCATCATCATTCCCAGATTGCAGAGGAGTAAACTAAGGCTCAGAGAGGCTACTACTTACTTGCTCAAGGTCACAGATCAAGGAAATGATGGAGCTGAGACTCAAATCTGAGATGACACCAAAGTCCGTTTTGTGCTCTACTGCCTCTTAGCATCTCAGCTGGTGAAAGGGCAAGTCTGGGTCAGAAGCGGGGCAACAGACAGAAAGATCTCTGGCCCGTGCTCAAAGTCCCCAGTGTCCTAGGTACAATCAGCTATGGACAGGGGAAGGTTTAGGGACCTCGCCCCTTGTGGGTCAGCTGCAGATGAGAGGGTCACACCGAAATGTTGAGGGAAGGAGAGCAGGGATGAGGGTGCTTGGGCTGTGAGGTCTCAGGCCCTGTGGGCTTCACTGAGGGTTGATGGAGCTAGTGGCACCTGGCAAGGGTCCTGTAAACGTTAGCTAACGTTACCACTCTGCTTTCGTTGTGCTTTGATTAGCCTTCCAGTCTTAGATGATGAGCAGGTGGGGGCTTATCTTCTTGCTACTCTGGGTGGGGCAGCTTGGGGGCTAGGGCTGGGGGCTCTGGGGCAGCATCTGGGGATCTCGGTATGAAGGCCCTTCACTGTCCTTTCAGGGGCCTCCAGGAGCATCCCCCATAGCCCTGGCCCTACACAGCTCCTGAGTCACTGCCTGCCATTTTCTCTAATTTTAGGCAAGGGAGTTGCAGAGGAGGTGGCTTTGATTCCCCCACATGGACCCTCTCCAGGGCTTAATGCCTGCCCCCAGCTTCCAGAGCTCCTGACTCCAACCTTGAGTTCTTCAAGGCTTCCCTTTGTCACCTGCCCCTGGGCCCCGCTCCCTTGGGGCCCTCCTCTCATTCTCCTTGGACCAGAATGTCTCAGGCCTGGCTCCTTCAAGTCCACCACTCTGCCGGTGCCCACTTCTCCTCCGTCTTTGCTCGGCCTCGCTCCAGCCCCACATCGCTCCTCCTCTCCCCTCATGCCAGGCCATCCGCTCAGGTACCCTGGTTTCCCAGGAAGCAGGGTAGCACGCTGGAAAGAATACCAGACCAGGAGTCTAGAGACCTGGTTCCTGTCTCCTGCCTGCCACTGCTAGCTGTGTGACCTTCAACAAGCCACTCAACCTCTCTGAGCCTCTGCATCTGCCTCTGAGAAAGAGAGATACGAGAATCGGCCCTGAAGGGTTACTGTGAGCTTCATATGTGATGATGTGTGGAAGAACTTAGTAAACTGTAAAGTGGTCCTGAAAGTACCAGAGGAGGGGGAACTGCCTGGTGGGCACAAAACCCGGGGGGCCGGGGGTGCACTCAGAGGAGGGGTGGGGAGCCCTGCTTGGAATGGCTGGAGCCTCAGGGCAGACACACCCACATGCACGTGTGTGGGAGCGTGCACACACGTGTACACAGCCAGGAGAAGAGGCCCACAGCCCGTTGGCGGCTGGTTAAATCCGGCTGCGTGTAGGTGGCTTCCCGCTATAGCTGAGGGTGGCAGGGAGAGGAGCACACAGGGAAACTGCTCCCCACCTCCCCACTCAGCAACCAAGGGGGTCTGGGGACACAGGGTGGGACTCCCTCTCCCTGGGCCAGAGAAGACCTAGTATCTGCCAGCTAGGTTCAGAGCTGACCACCTAGGGCGCCTCCAGGCAGTCCCCGGGGAGCTGGGAGGATGAAGGTCCTGGGACTCTCCGCCTCCGAATCCACTCCGCAGACTCTACCTCCCTGTCCTGGCTTACTATGCTCCCCCCAGATGCTCCCTCTTCTTGTCTCCTGCCAGTCAGGTCCTAGTCTGTCTAAGGTCTAGCTCTGCTCTCACCTCCTCCCACAGGAACCCTTCCCAGACCACCCTAGCCTCTGCCCATCTGCCACGCTTTGGCTTCCTAGGCACTGGCCAGATTTCAGATCATTTTTGCGGGAGCCCACGTTCCAGCCTGGAACTCCAAGGTCGGCTAGCTCCGTGCCCAGCCCCCACGCAGCAATACCTTGGTCCCATCTTGCACTCCATTCAGCTCTTCTGTTCCTGCTGTTCCCACCAGCTTAGCTACCGAGAGGCTGAATTCTTACCACTTTTCTCCACAGTGACCATGCCACACACAGTGCTTTGCAGACAGCTAAATGCTCATCCTTTGTTTGTTAAATAGAAATGTGAAAAGTGCCACTCATTTGGCTTCAGACCAATGCCGCCTTGGTAGCCCTACTTAGCTTTTCATTTGTCACAGCTTCCCTCAGAGATTGTGAGCTGAGCTCCCCAAGAGCACAGACCCTCTCGGACCCTTCTCAGCTTCTAGCGCTGGGCTCTGCCCATCACAGATGCCTGACAAATATTCGCAGATGACTGAGTCTGGGACTGAGGTGGGTCCCTTAATGGGAGATGCTGTGCTGAAGTTGGGCAGCTAGGCTGCAAGGTGGGACAGGGAACACTTACCACGGTGATGTTGAAGACGTAAAGCAGGTCAAAAGGCAGAGCGGCAATGAGGTCAACAAAGAACCAGGTGGCCAGATAGTGGAGGCCAATAGAACGAGGAGCAGAGACCACTTGGCCGGACTGGGACACATAGGTGGTGCGGAAGTTCAGGATGATATCTGGGGGTGCAAGAGGCTGTTACTAGGGGGCCTTGGCCAAGGGCAAGAGACTCGAATGGAGGTGGACGCAGGAATGGGGAAGATGCATTGGGCTTCAGGCTGGTCCTTAGGGAGGAGAGGTCTAAAGGCTGAAGTCTCCAGGGGTCAGGGGTCAGGGCTCACGGACCATGAGGACTAAAAGACCCAGAAGTGGTAGGCTCTGACTGCCTGGGTCCTGCAGGCCCAGGATGGAGCGAGGCTTGGATGAGTGGGTCCCTCCAGCCCACCAGCCAGGGTACGTGGGGCAGAGCATCTAACCGAGGATGAAGAGCATCTCCACGGCGATGTCGCTGACAAGGGTGTGTCGGGAAGTGATGGGGGTGTCGTCATCATCCGAGAAGCAGACATTGTAGGGGACGGTGACCGCAACGTAGAAGGTGGCGAGGAGGATGAGGCCGTCCCAGATGGCCTTGGGCACGCTGTAGTGGAGGAGGAGGCAGCGGGACCCCCCCACGGAGGCCACCTTGTATTCGGGCACTGATGGCTTTGGCTCAAACACGTTCTAAGGGGAGAGGGGTGGCGGTTGGGGACACTCGGGGGAAAGAGGAGCCAAGGTTGGGGGGAGGGAGAGGTAAGGAGTGGGGAAGGGGAGAGTGGGCACTGCAGGCGTGACCACGAGAGGAGCTAGAACGTGCAGGAGAGGGGGTCGGGGCTGGCACCTGACACCTCCTTCCTCTGCCAACTTACTGCTCAGGCCCCCTTTTGAATCAATCATGTTTTTTGTGGGGGTAGGTATTTCTAAGGCTTGACCTTCACCTTGCTTGAGAAGGTGATTATGACAAATCAGGCACAAGCCCTGGCTTGAGAGGTCACTAGCTTCTCCTTCAAGTTCCTCTTGGATTCTAGGGGTGCAGTGGAGGATGAGTATACCCCAGGGATGAGGGGAGGATGGCATGGTGCACCCCACTCGCTGTAGCCATAACACACTGCACAGATGGTTGGAGACCCGTGGCTTCATCAGGGTCCTAGGAGTGGTACACAGGGCTAGATGCCAGGCCCCCAGTGGGGGCTTTCTCCCTGGAACCACAGTTAGTGATTTCGTGCCCCCCTTGTGACATCATCAGAGCAGGGTATTGGCAATCACAAGGAAGCAAGGGAGATGGGGATGGAAGGAGATGTGGGGGAACATGGGATAGAGCAGAGAACCGTACATGAGAAATGGACGGACAGAGGAAAAAGCCTCTGGAGGGAGATCAAACAGACAGAGAAACAGGGACACAGTAACAAGGGTGCCTCAGAAACACGGCTGGAAGATGCTGGGGTGGAGATAGGACTCACATTGGTTTTCATGCCTCCCTGGCCCCGGCGGCCAAAGTGGCCAGTCAGTCGGTGTAGGACAGTATGGCTCTGCCTCCTGGTGGATCGAAGTCTCGAGCTGGCTCCCCTCCTACCAAGGGACTTTTCTGTTGGGAAGAAGGGTACGGAGATAAGTGGGGGCGCATCCCATGAGGCTGAGTAGGGAGAGGTCTTCTGTGACCCTGGGCAAGGACTTCTGATCATTCATGCCTTCTCCCCAGACTTGCAGTTACCATGATTACTGTCTCTGTGGCCTCCTGGGGGGCCAAGTCCTGGGCCTCCACTCTGAGTGATGTCCTTGAAGGAAAAGAGGAAAAGTACAACCTCCCCCATCTCATTCTTGATGGGCATCATGTCCAGGAGGCACCAAAAAGCTGAGCCTGTAGGTGTGGAGAGATGGAGGAAGAGGGTGAGCAGCCCATGGCATCTCTTTCTCTCTCATCCCCCTTGGTTCCTGGGCATAGTCAAAGGGCTTGGCCAAGGTTTAGTGCTGGGAAGAAGCCCAGAGATTATGTCAGCTATCTCCTTCACCTTCCTGATGGGAGAACCACGGCCCAGAGAGGGTCGGGGATGCACTCAGTGTCACACAGTCAGCTTGTGGCAGTGTGGGGACCAGCACCCAGGCTTCCACTGTGCCAAGTGGACTCTGGCTAAGGCCTGTGGTCTGGGCAGGACTGCAGGGCAGGCTAGGCCCCCTCACCATCCTTTCGGTAGAAGCAGATTTCAGCCCGGTGCTCCTGATGGCCCTCCAGGGCCTTGTGCAGCCTCTGCAGGGCTGGCTCACTGGTCTCTGGACCGTAGAGGAAACGGCAGTTGCAGGTTTTCTGCATGACCTCAGTGCGGCCGTAGCCTGTGAGCTCACAGAAGCCGTCGGAGCAGTAGACAATGGGAAAGCCCCGTGGGCCCTGTGTGTTGGCCAGCAGGAAGTTGCCGTCTGTGGGAAGAAGAGGTCAAGGTCAGGTCAAGGCCAGAAGGAGAGCTCAGCTTCCAGGTGGGCCATACCTCCCCCAAGCTGTGGTCAGAGATCCCAGAGCCAGAAACTTCCCAGGCTCCCATGTGATTCCTGGATCCCCTTTGGAATATTCTGAAATGAGAGTAAGAAGAGATAGAGCAAAAGGACAAGGACTTAAGGGTGGGAGGATTGGGAGAGGGGCTACTAGGGGGTTGGAAAAGGAACCCCGAGAAGTCATGAGGTTCATCCTCCTGCCTTCAAGCTGGTGAGCTGTTACCGTAGGAGGCAGCACAGCATGGTAAGGGCATGGGCTCCAGCACCCACCTCTGCCACTTACTGACTGTGTAACCTTGGGCAAGTTAATGAACTCTTCTGTGACTCAGCTTCCTTATGTGAAAAGTGGGGGATAATATATCTTCCTTGCATGGTTGGTGTGAGAGTTACATGAGTTACCTGGGAAGAACAAGTCCTGGCACATAGTAAGTGTTACACTGAGAAGGTGAACTGATGCCCCACATTCGCCCAGCCTTCAAAGCACATCCATAGCCACTGTCCTATCATCCTATTAGAGAGTGAACAGGGCAGAGATTCTGGTGAGATCGTGCCCACTTTATTGATAGGAGACGCAAAGGCAGAGTTATCCAAACTCACAAACCTCCTTTGTTGGGGGAAAAAGCAGTGATGAGTAGCATCCTTATTCCCTGCCTTTCAGGAAAGGTCCTCTTTTTAGCATCCCTTAGCTAATTTCAGAGGGTCTGTCCCAGTGCTCAAAGTCTGACAGGCTTGAGCAATGAAGGTGTGGCTTCAGCAACCCCAGCAACAGAACCTGAGCTGGCTCCCTCCAGCTCCAATGGGCGGGAGGCCTCAGGGGGGCTCTGTGGGCCATCTAGGGACAGTCTCAGCTGAGGGAAGGGATCTGAGACACAACCAGTCCTGGGGCGCTAGGAGGGCTGAGTGTCTGGGGGTGGAGCGACTGATGGGGATACTGCAGAAGCCTGGGAGGCGCTGGGCCCTGGGCAAGCAGCCTCCTTCTTCCATCCCAGGCCCGTTGCCTGGGTGATGGGCGCTATGGAAACAAGGGAGGTGTGTGTGGGGGCGGGGTGGGGAGGCGGGTAGGGCCCCGGCGGCTCGGTTTCCGCCCTCAGGTACCGCTCCCCCCACCTGCCAGATCCCAGCCAGGGTGTCCCAAAGGGGGCAAGGGGAGATCTCTCAGTAGCAAAGTAGGAAAAGGGAACGGCGGGAGAAGAGGCGGGTAAGGAGGATTGTGGCTGTCCAAGGTGCTGAACCTGGAACCCAAGCTGGGATGGGGGTGTAGGCAGTTCCCTGTGTCACACAGACCACCCCCCTCTTCCTGCCTCACCTCCCTCAGACACAGAAGCTCTACGGCTCGGGGGCGCGTGACCTCAATCCAAGCTAGGTCCTGCCGAAGTCTGATCTTTTCTCTCTCTCTTTTTGCTTCTGAGGGAAGTGGATGCTGGAGTCGTCTGGGAGTAGACCCCAGAGCGTCTGCCCATTTCGTCCCACCTCCGCGTCTTGGATACCCCCTCACACGCCTCCAGCAGCGCTCAGCCCGCGAGTGGGCGGCTCCCAAGGACTCTTCTCCGTTTTGCCGCACAAAGAGCCTTTCCTGCTTCCAGTCACACAACCCCAACCTTGGCCCCCCACACACTCTTGGCCCTCGCCCGCCTCCCCTCCCAGGGCGCCCCCAGCCCTGTTCCTTTACCGCGGCTTGGCTCTGGGAGTTCCTAGACCCTCAACTCCACTCTCTCTCCTCCCCTCGGGTCTCTCTCATCATATCCAGGAGACCCGCAGCGCCGAAGGAGACTTAACCCCTAGCTCGAACCCCCCGCCTCAGCCTCCGGCCCACTCACGCGTGCGGTCGAAGCGGGTGGCGATGGTGTCCAGGAAGGTGTTCTGCGGGGCCAGTAACCCCTTCATGACCGGCATGGCCTCGGGGCGCGGGCTCGAGGCGCGGCGCCGGGGGGCGTTCAGCGCGGCCGGGCCGGAGGGGGCGCGCTGCCGGCGAGGCCGGGGCGCCCCATGCGCCCGCCTGCCTCCTCCCCTCCCTCTCGGCGCCGCTGCCGCCTCTCTGCTCCGAATCCAGCAGCTCTCCGCTCGTCTCCGCGCCGCCTCGGTCCCCCCCACCTCCCGACGGGCCAGGTTCTTTCCCTCGGGCTCGGCCCGCGCCCGCCACGTGGCCCCGCACGGGGAGGGGCCACCAGAGGCACCCTCACCCCTCTCTGCTGCTCTCCTCCCGGTGGGGAGCGGCCCACGCGTGTCTCTCCCTCAGAGAATTCGGGACACGCCCACCCGGAGCCGAGGCTCCAAGAGGTGGGGCAGGGCTTGAATGACAGACACGCCCACCTTCCAGGGTGGCCACGCCCCCACGCGTGTTTCCCTGGCTGCTCCTTGTGTCTCCGCCCCTCGGGCTTCCCCGCGCACCGCCCACCCTGGGAATCTTGTCTGGTTCACAGCGCCACCTGCTGGAGTTGGGGTATTTCACAGCACCCCCAGCTCCCTGAGCTCCAGTGTCAGACAGCAAGTGTTAAAGAGGCTAGTTTTGCCGGTGGAGGATCGATGGGAAGGCAGGAAACTCAAATTCTAGAATGCACTACTTAACCCTCACCTGTGCCTCAGTCTGCGTAGGGCACCCTGGCGAGCTCTGCCTCTAAGCTCAGCAGTGTGGATGAAAAGAGCTTTGGAGTCCACTGGGTAGAAATCCCAGCTCTGCCACTTACTGTGTGACTTTGCCTCTCACTATCAGCTGTAAAATGCAGCTAATAATTTTTACCTCGTATGGTTGTGAGAATTTAATAGCATAATGCATACCTTTGGCACGCAATGTGTTGGTGAGCAATTGTCTCCCTATTCTCCCTCTTCCTATCATCCTGATTTAACCCTCCTTCTCTCTGCTACCATTTAGGTGGAAGAGAGGCCGGAAGCAAGTTTGGGGCTGAGAAAGGTAGTTTCAAGCTGGGCAGTCAGTTTGTAAATCTCCAAAGGTGCGCTGGTGGATTTTGTTCTTCTCCGAAATGAAATAAGTGCAGCAGCAAGAAGGACCCAGGTGAGACCAGACACAGGACTTTTTCACTGTGGAAGCAGAAAATTACTCGGGCAGCTGAGGGTGGTGGCTTGGGGTGGCTGCTTGCCAGAACAGGACAGCCAAAGTCAGTGACAAAGGGAAGATGGGCTGGGGAGAGGGCAGGCCAGTGTTCCTCACCCTCACCCTGAGTCTGAGCTGGGCATTATCTAGGATGTTATATTGCTTAAAAGTGCCACATCTCTACTTTTGGGTGTTAGTTTCTTAGGGCTGCTGGAACAAAGTACCATAAGCTGGGTGGCTTAAACAACAGAAATTTTTGGCTCAGTTCTGAAGGCTGGAAGTCCAAGATCAAGATGACTGCAGGGTTGGTTCCTTTTTAAGGCCGTGGGGGAATATTTGCTCCATGCTTGTTTTCTAGCTTCCGGTGGGTTGTTGGCCTATTTTGGCTTGTAGATGCATGGCTCCACCTCTGCCTTCACGTTCACATGGGTTCTTCTTGTGTGCATGTGTCCGAATTCCCCCTTTATATAAGGACACATCATGTTGGATTAGAGGCCCACCCTACTCCAGTTATGACCACATTTTAACTAATTACGTCCACAAAGACTCTATTTCCAAATAAGGTTACATTCTGAAGTGCTGGGGGTTAGGACTTCAACATGTAAATGGAGTGTGTGTGTGTGTGCACACAATTCAACCTGTACCAGGTGTGTTCGGTTAATTGCAGGAAGATCTTGCCGCATCTCCACTTAAGAACTTCTCCTGACTCTCAGCTACCTACAGAATAAAGTGAAAAGCCTGACGACTTGTGAGGGTCTTCACAATCTGGGCTGCACAAGCCTAACCGCCTCCCCTTCAACGCCTCACTGCTCCCCCAGACTCTCTACCCCACGCTCCAGCTCTCTGGAAGGTTTATGTTGAACCTCAGATTCCCTGCCTTTTCGGCAGGCGCAGCTCCCTCCTTCCCAGCCGGATTCCGCTCCTCTGCTTGCTTTTTCTCTCCTCTGCGTCTCTCCGGAAAGGCCCTGCGATACAGAATGACTGGTAGAGCACCGAGGGACGTGTCTGTCCCCATCCTCCCCTCCAAGCACGCACATATGCGGTTCTCTCCGCACCCCAGGGCCTTGCACAGTTCCTTGCTCTGGGAGCTCCCCGCCCGAGAGTGTTTCGGGTTCAAAGACGCCCAAGCTGAGGTTTCCCCGAGCCTCCAGGTTTTCTGGCTCTTTATAGTTAGAAAGACTCTCACGCCCCCTGGAGGGCGGGACGCGACCGCACCGGGACAGAGAGCAGCCACACTAACAGAGGGAGACTCGTCTTTATTGCCCTTTTAATGCGGGCTGACACCGGGCGGGCTGACAGAGGGGAGAGGGCAGGGCCAGGGTAGGGCCAGGACAGGACCTGAGCAAGGGCTCAGACCCCGGACCGTCCCCCGGGCGCAACAGACGAGGTGGCCTCAGCGGGACACCGGCGCTCGGGGCAGGGGCGCGGCGCTGCCTCTGCGCCTGCGCGGCGGCCCATGGTCAGGATGCCGGCCGCGTGGTTGCCACTGGCCTGCAGGAGGCGCTGCAACCGGCCCTGGAGGCCCGGGGGCCCGGGCCGCCGCTTGCCCAGCGTGAGGATGCCGGCCGCGTGATTGCCCGCGCCGTGCAGTAGCTCGTAGAGGCGGCAGGAGCACGTCTTCTGACGGCAGCAGTCGGGCGGAGGCTGCGCGGCCGCCCCGGGCGACAGCAGTGCAGGCGGCAGCAACAGCAGCAGGAGCAGCAGCGTCACGGTGGCCCAGGAGACCTGGGGAGGCGGAGACCGGGCGCTGAGGGTCGCCCGCATCCAACCCCTACGCCCGGGCCCTGCACAGCTGGCTTCACGCCCCCTCCTGGCCTGTGCTCCTCCCTCGCTGTCTCTGCGCAGAGCTGTCTGAAGGGCTCTGTTGGAGAAGGGTTCGTGTCTGGCTCCTTTACCTCCTCGTCCTTGAAGACCTAGCAGAGGATCTCCTCCAGGAAGCCCTTTGAGACCCCCTGGACAGAATGAATCCCTCTCTCCTCTGGGTACCCATTAGAGCGCTGACCACTCCCCCTGAAAACAGACATGTCTGAATCTGCCCCCGACGTTTGTGGAAACTTAGCTCAGGGAAACAGAGGCCCTATTTATCCGCTCCTCCCCCCTCACAGTGGGCAAACACGTGCAAATCAAGGACTGGCAGGATCCAAGCTGTTGTCTTGTCGGCTGCTCCCTTGCAGGGGAAACAGCTCAGTCGCTTTGGGCCAGTTTCCTACCTTCTCAGGGAGCACAACATCCTCACCTGTAAACTGGGTATTAAATAATTCCTACTGTGTAGGGCTTCTGGGAGGATGAAATGAGATGACAGGTGCAAACAGCACCTAATACGTAGTGAAGGCTCAATAAACATGAACTCTTAGGAGAACACGGCACAATGCAATGTTAGCCAAGGCAGATACTCAGCCAAGGGTCCACCCCATCCGCTGCCTCAGAACCCACATGGGAAAAGGCCAAGAGCTAGACACCTTCAACCTTTCTTCCAGCTCCCTGAGCAGGCCCTCTCATTGCCCCTGGCCTAATAAGTCACCCCTCCGTCCCCGGGTCTTTACCTTTGTAGAAGGAGGATTCATGGTGTCTGGTGCTCAGAGTGGCGTAGCCGGGAAAGGTGTCGTCTGCAGTGGTCCAAATAGCCAGGAGCTTGGAGGCTGTCAACTGCAACCTGCTACCAGGGTCCTGGGGTTTATAGTGCTCTGGGGTGGCGGGGGAGAGATGGGCACTTGCGTCCACTCTGCGGCCAGACAATGGCAAATCTAAGATTAGCCTCCCGCAGGAGGGCCGTCTCCAGGCTGGGCCCAAGGAACGGCCGCCGAGGCACTTAGAGACTGGGGGTGGATCATTGTGCTCCTGGCCACCTCCCCGCCCCCGTCTGTCCGCCTGCTCCCTGGAGATGGGGCGGTCTCCGGGCACTAATGAGGCCAACTCGCACCTAGGAATCTGGGAGCACAAAAGAGGCCTTGCCTGGGATGCTGGTGTGGGACAGTGTGTCAGGGGAGCTGCTAATTAGGGGCAGGAAAGGAGGCAGTTGTGAGACTCACTCCCCACAGGATGTGTGTGGGGGGAGAGGGCAGCCAGGCAACAGGCCTCTCCCCCCGTCCTCCTGTCACTGCTCCTGGGGCCTTCAGGCTCCAGGGCCTTCTTCCTCCACGGAAAAGCTTTCTTAGCTGGCTCTCCCTCCCCTCTGTCTCTCTTCTTCCCTCTGTCCCTTTCACCAACCTCCAAGATGGAGAAACTTGAAAGCCAACCCTGGGCAGTGGGAGGAAAGCAGCAAAACCTGGTGAGATCCTTCAACATCCCCAGCTTCCTTGCTACCTGGCTGGGCTGCCTGGACAGGAGGGATGGAGTCCCATCCCACCATCAGCAGGGAGAGAGCCACCATGGGGTGAAGGACACATGCCATCTCTAGGCTGATGTCTTATCCAGGGCATTGTCTACTGAGCACCAGTTCCGTGCCAGGCCCTGCTCTGGCCACTGGAGTGACAGCGTGCATAGGATATAGCCCAGTTTTCAAGGAGCTCCGAAGTCCAGGTGGGCAGGCGACCCGGCAAAAGGCTAGCTCAGTGGAGAAAGGCCTCTGAAAAAGCCTTGCATGAAAAGTGGGTTTCAGCAAGTAAGGTCAGGGGAGAAGGCATTCTGAAGAAGGGACAAAGACCTAGACCTGACAGCGCTTATTTCTCGAGGGAAGTAAGGCGTGGTCCACAGATCACTTTTCTTACAAGAGACAGGTGACTGGACAGGTAAGTGAGGCCAGGGTGGGTCAAAGGGTCTTATTGGCTAAGCTGATTGGTCTTGATCTCACGGGCGCCAAGGCGCTGTGGAAGGATTTGAGCAGGAAGGAGTTGTGGGCTGGTGTGGGGACCGGGTGGGAGGGGGCAGGGGCCTGGATGTGGGGCATGGAATCTGGAAGTGGTAACTCAGAGGCAGAACCTGAGGCTTGGCCACAGACTGGGATCAGGTGCCGAGGTACTCAGGAGGAGCTGCGGGGCTTTGGGCAAACCTCACGACCCCACGAAGCCTCAGTTTCCCCACTGGTAAGATGGACGGTTAAGCCCGATGGTCTCTGGAGCCGCTTCCTGCTCTGATTCTTTATGAGTTACAGTACAGGGCCTGCCCATGGAAGTGATTTGCGGGTGTTGGGCCAGGAAGGGGACTCGTGCTAAGCCAGGGCAAGGGGAGTTGGGGAGCAGCCCCTCCGCATTTAGGTAAAGCTTGGAATGGGCAGAGGTAGGACGAGGGGCTCTGTGTCTTCTGGGTTGACTTTGGCTGCGGTAGGGGTCCCCGAGGGCTCTGCGGGCCCACACACTCAGGGCCTGCCCCAGCCCAGAGAAGGAGTGTGGGGAAAGCCCTGGTGTCCAGAGCTGAAGCTGGGAGGGGAGCCCAGGCTGCAGCAGCACCAGAGCGAATGGGACCACTGGTTTCCCCAAAAGCAGACCCCAAGCCAAGATTCTGGGTGCAAGAGGTTTATTTGGGCAGTGATCCAAGAAAGCACATAAGGGAGTAGGGACGGGAGGGAAAGAAGGAGAACCAAGGACTTTGTTAACGAGAGGGTGACCTCTGGGGGCAACTGGTGGTGACCCTCCGAGGGAGACAATGCAGAATACGCTTCAGGTTGTCCCACTGAGGGACGATGAAGCTGAGGTCTGCGATCACCAGCTCCTGTTCCTTTGCTGTCTGAGGGTCACTCCTGAGAGCATTAACTCCCAACACTTCCAGCCTGCCTGGTGCATGGGCTGAGAGACACAGGCACTGTCAGCGTGGACTGGAACCCCAGGGTCTTCCAGGGTGGACCGGGGGGCTCCAGATGGGGCACTGCTGGTGTCTGCTCTATCCCTGAAGTCAACTCCTCAGAACTGACAGACTAGGTCGGGCCTCCCTAAGGCCCAGCAGCTCTGATGGGCCACCGTCAGCTGACACTCGAAGACCCTGGCCAAGGGCTCCCCATCCAGAGGGGCCCCAGAGGAAAGAGCGAGGCAGCCCGTGAGGGTGAACAGGGCAGTGGGCAGGCCTCAGCTCAGGACAGCACCCTCCTCTGCAGGTACTGGGCCAGGTACCTGTGCTTGAGGACCCGGGGCATCTCAGGAGGGAAGGGGGCTGAGGGGCAGGCAGCGAGGGCTGCCCGCAGTTCTCTGAAGGCCCCCCACCCCACCAGGTGGACTCGGGCAGGGCCCACGCTGCCCCGGAACCGCAGGGACTTGTAGCGAGCTGAGGCTTCCTGAAGGCAGTGGTCAAGCTGGAAACAGAACGGCCTGCGTGAGGCTGGTGTGGGGCTGGGTGGCGTGTGGTGAGGCACGCACGGCCGTGTCCAGGGAATGCGTGGGTAGCAGTTTCGTGCGTATACGTGTGTGTCCGTGGGACTCACCCCTCCCTTCCCAGAGCCCCAGGGAGGTTCTCCCGCCCACACCCCTCCTCCCCATCTCTCCCCTGTGCCCACAGCACCTGGGGGCGTGCAGAGTGAAAGGGACATGCAGTCATACCCTGTCCCTGTCTCTCGTGTACCTTGTCTCGATTTTCCTCCGACAAGTTCCTGAGCCCCTTCAGTGCCACAAACACTTCATAGTGGGGAGCAGAACCCTCGGAGGAATCTGTAGACAAACGCCGCATCGTGGACACGTGCTTTTGTGAACAGGGCAGCATCGAAAGCCGAAGCCTACTGCCCCCACCTGTTCCTCCCCACTCCCAGGTTCACAGCGGGGAGAAAAGGAGTTTCTTGGCAGGGGGTGGGGTGAATGGAGAGAACATGGATAGAGGCAGCAGGAGGGATGGGAGTTAGATATGGGGAAGGACTTTTGTTAGGAGCAGCAAAGCAGGCTAACTCTTTTCTCTTTCCTAGAGATCTCCCAGCAGGATGGGTATGGGTTGGGGGACAGTCAAGCCAAGGATGGGAGGCAGAAGCCAGTGGAGAAGCTTACCCAGAATGCTGCTCTCCACACAGCCATGGTCCAACAGCCTGGCCCCTGGCCACTGCCCCACCGCCCGGCCCAAGGCCTCAGAGAACACGTCCTCACCAGTGTCTTCGCCTCGAACACTCAGGGTCTGGCCCAGCCTGGGGAGGAGGAAGCAGGAGGAGGAAGAGGAACCCAGGGCAAAAGGATGACCTCTCAGCCACCCAGGGGGTCACTTACCTGCAGATGAACCTGACGACCGGACACTGATTGTAGGCACCAACCACCTGGACCACGTCACCCAGGCGGCACCTGATAGAGTAGAAGTGGGGGTGAGGTCAGGCCCAAAGGCCCATTAGCTCATGCCCCTGGCTTTCAGCAGGGTTCCAGAGGGCCTGAGGTGGCCTGGGGGTGGGCAGCCAGGTGGTCACCTGGTGAGGCTGGTGTGGTCAGTCAGCACCAGTTCGTACTCCTTGCCCTTCTGGGCTTCGGCCAGTAGGACGGTGGGGGCAGCCTCTTCCCGGGTTCCTTCCTTGAGTGGGAGCAGCTCAATAAAGGGGCCTCCAGGGGGCAGAAGGTACAGGCCATGGGGCTGCTCTGGCCACAGACTCAGGCCCACCGCCCCTGTGGGGAGCAAGCGGCTTCTTCATCTGGTGGTACCGTTGGGCAATAGCCCCTCACCCTGGATCCCAGTCCCCAATCCTCTGAGCATCGATCCCACTGCTGCCCTCCCACTCCACCCTTCCTGGCTCCCCCAGGCTCAGCCCTCTGCCTCTAAGGTCTTAATTGGGAAGGGGCGGTGGTTCTGGAGGTGATGGACCTGTGGTTAAATGCTGGTGTGGTGTAAATGTGTGTGTCTCTTAACCTCTATGAGCCTCAGTTTTTTCATCTGTAAAATGGAGCTGCTGGTTGGGCAGGATTAGATGAGATGCTTATATAGGGCTTGCGACTTGGCAGCTAGCTGTGTGACCTCTGCCCCCTGCCCTCACCTCACTACCCTTGAGTCTTGCTGACCTCCAGAGGCAGCATAAGCAGGTGAGAAGAAGGCTAGCCCTTGGCACCACAAGGCCCCCAGGGCAGCCACAGCCTCCGCCTGGCCTCCTGCATCCAGAGTCACCACCACCTGAAGCTTTGGCCAGAGCCGAAGGGCCAGTCCTCGGGGTCCCTGCTCCAGGGCCTCCCGCAGCTCAGCTGCCCGTCTGGGGAGAGATGCTCCTGGGTTCCCAGCAGCTAATGCCTCAGCCAGCTCTTCGCCATCGGCCTCCAGGCCCAAGAAGACGTCTAGGAGCTCGACCGCCGTCCCAGCTTCCAGAGCCCGCAGGCCCGGGGACCTCAGTGCCTCCAGCAGCAGGGCCCTAGGGTCCTTGGCTCCAGCAGGGCCCAACTGGCCCAGGGCATGCCAAGGCCAAGGGAGGGGGTAGGGCCAAGGGGAGGAAGGGGTCACACGGGCCGTGCCTTCTGGGGCCAGCACTTCCGGGCAGGTCTTCTTTAGGGCTGCCAGGCCCAGCAAGGTGGCCTGGAGGGAGACAAGAGGCCGTGTCGTTGGCCCTGGGCCTGAGCCAGACCCTGAGGCCCCAGGTATTTTGTTTGTTTGTTTGTTTCCCATTCTGATGGGAGGGTTTGGCTGCAGTTAGGGGTCTCTGGCGGGGTTGGGCTCCAGCCTTCCCAGTTTACCTGCAGAGAGACCTCCCCACGGTACTGGTTTGAGGTAGGAGGCAAGAGCTGCACTCCGCTTTCTTCCTCCTGGAGCTGGCTGGCCTTGGTCAGAGGGAGATGATTCCGGAAGACGCCTATATCTGTAGCCCCAAAGACATCGTAAAATCCTCATGAAGCCACAGAGTTTCCCAAGAGTTTCAGGTCAGACTGGTGAGGCCCCTGAGGAAGGAACCCAGAATAGGCCTGGGGAAAGAGGGGCTGTCAGGGCCCAGGATGGGAAAATTCATCTTGAACAATCTCGGGCCTGGGTAGGGTCTCTGGGTCAGGTCCCCCTGTGTTGGCAGTAGAAGGGGGAAGGGAGGTCTTCAGGTTCTGGAATCTGACTGTCCTATGGGGTTTCTTTCTCTTTGGGCCACCTCCCCAGACCCTGGGAAACACACCTGTGCTCCCCCTGAGGGGACAGCGGGGACTCTGGGCTCCCTGCAGACACCGCCTCAGGGCCCGCTGCTGGCTCTGGCCCGCGTGCAGCGTGCTCCGCACTAGGCTCTTCCGCTGCCAGGCGGCTGCCCAGCACAGGGCCCCCCATGCCACACGGTGCTGGAGATGGACCAGCCAGGACAGCCTGGCATCCTGGGACGGCCGCCGCCGCCAGAGCGCGGCCAGCGGCAGCAGCAGGAGGCACAGCACGAGGCACGGCAGCAGCGGCAGCAGCATCTCCAAGCAGCTCCTGGCAGGAGGAAGGCCCCCAAGTACTGGCACTAGGGGGAGGGGGGAAAACCCATTTCCTCCCCCCCACTCCCCCGCGCACAGGAACACCAAGTGAAACCTGTCAGGCAGGTGATGCGGGGGAGAGAACATCAGGGCTTTGGGGTCACACTGACCTGAGTTTGGATCCTGGCTCTGCCCCTCGTTAGCTGTCTGGCCCTGGGTAACTCAGCCAGCTGCTCTGAACTCCGTTCCCTTCCCCAATCTGTAAAATGGGAATAATAATACCCCTCAGAAAGTGCAGGAAAGGCATGGCACGGTGCCTGGCACACAGCAGGTACTTAACGGATGGCACGTCTGGCCCACTACCGAGAGGCTCTGCTTTGTCCAGGATCCACCCTGTCCCAGCATCCTGTGCGCCCCCGAAGCCCACATGCACCTGTCACAGCCCACATGTGCCTCTGCCTGGCACCCAGGGCTCCCTCAGCGGCCCCCTCAGCCTCAGTACACAACCTGCCAGAAGGATAGAGCCACAGCTTTAAAGGGCTGGGCCTGAACCAGGAAATCCGGCCACCGGGCCTGAGGGAGGAGCTGGGAAGGGGGGGGCTCTTAAAGGGGCAGGTTGCCTAAGGGCCGCTGTGCTGGGAGCTGGCCCAAGCTGGCAGGTGGAGGGAAGTTAGGGCCAGAGTATCGTGGTCCTCAGACTCGTATCAGCTTGAGCCGGGAGTGGGGTGCACCCCATCCTGGAGCAGGTGCAAACTTGAGAACTGTTAAAAAGCAAAAATCTTTTCCAATCCAGAATCGGTCTCCACAAAGGTAGCAGAGGAAGGAAATACTTTTGTTATTGAATAAACGTTAAGGCAGAGTGTGAGGCATCACAGGCAATCTGCTGGGACTGCAGAGAGAAAAGAGTCTCACTCCCTTTTAAAGCCAGAGCCAGGCAGACACAACCCATTAACACCTGTTCTCAAGATAACTACCTGGTAACTGAGGTCACCACCTGTGTTAGCTTATTGGCTTTATCGCAAGGAAACACAAACTTCTCCCATCCTTATGCCAGGAGGTAGTTTTGCAACTGGGAATAAGGCGCCCGATGGAGCTCGGCTCCCCCATCCTACTGAAAAGCTTGAGAAGCTGTGCTCAGAATGTGGTTCTTCTGCTGTCCGTGGTTAAGCCCTCTCTCCACCTGTGCCCTTGACCCAGGCTCTCAGACACTGCAACCTTTCCCTACACCCTCACCTGCCTCCCCGTCTTGCAGTCTCTCTTCTTCTCACAGCTGAGCTTTTAAAGTATACAATTCAGTGGTCTCTAGTATCTTCATAGGTATGTGCAACACCAACAGTCAATTTTATAACACTTTCGTCACCACAGAAGCAATCCCAGGCCCTTTAGCTATCACCTCCCAATCCCTTCCCACCTCCCTGCCCCCAGCCCTAAGCAACCACAAATCTACTCTCTCTATATATACATTTCCCTATTCTGGACATTTCATTGTAAATGGAATCATATAACATGTGGTCTTTTTTTTTTTTTTTTTTTTTTTGCGGTATGCGGGCCTCTAACTGTTGTGGCCTCTCCCGTTGCGGAGCACAGGCTCCGGACGCGCAGGCTCAGCGGCCACGGCTCACGGGCCCAGCCGCTCCGCGGCACGTGCGATCTTCCCGGACCGGGGCACGAACCCGTGTCCCCTGCATCGGCAGGCGGACTCTCAACCACTGCGCCACCAGGGAAGCCCAAGATGTGGTCTTTTGAGTCTGGCTTCTTTCACTTAGCATGTTTTCAAGGTTCTTCCATGTGGTACTGTGTACCAGTAGTTCATTCCTTATTATTGCCAAATATTGTTTCATCGTATGGATGTATCACATTTGTTTATCCATTCATCGGTTGATGGACACTTGGGTCATTTCCACTCTTCGGCAATTATGTAAAATGCTGTTACGAATGTTTGCACAAGTTTTTCTGTGGACATGTATTTTCTTGCATAAAAATGGAATGCAAGGGATTCACTGCGTTCCACTGAGTGCAATGTCAGGGTCGTGTAGTAACGGTTTAACTGTTTAAGGAACTGCTAAATTGGTTTCCAAAGTGGCGTCACCATTTTACATTCCCACCACCAGTATATGAGGGTCCTAGTTTCTCTACATCCTTGTCAACACTTGTTATTATCTGACCTTTTGATTATAGTCTTCTTAGTGGGGTGTGAAGTGATCTGAGTCAGTTTTTGCATTTTCCTGATGACCAATGATGTCGAGCATCTTTTCATGTGTTTATTGGCCATCTGTATACTTTTTTGGAGAAACGCCTTTTCAGCTTCTTTACCCATTTTTTAATTGGACTACTTGTCTTTTTATTATTAAGTTGTAAGAGTTCTTTATATATTTTACATACAAGTCCCCTATCAGATATATATGATTTGCAAATATTTTCTCCCATCTTTTGTGTTATCTTTTCATTTTCTTGATAGTGTCCTTTGAAGCACAAAATTTTTAGTTCTGATGAAGTCCAACCACCTATTTTTTCTCTTGCTGTTTGTGCTTTTGGTGTTGTATCTAAGAATTCATTGTCAAGTCCAAGGTCATGAAGATTTACCCTTATGTTTTCTTCCAATAATTTTATCATCTTAGCTCTTACATTTAGGTCTCTGATCCATTTTTTTTGATCCATTTTTTATTGTGGTAAAACATACATGAGTTACCATTTTAACCATATTTAAGTATCCACTTCAGTGCCATGAGGTACATTCACATTGTTGTGCAACCATCACCATCATGTCTCTCCAAAATTTTTCATCTTTCCAAACTGAAACTCTGTACTCATTAAACAATAACTCCCCATTCCTTGGCAACCACCATCCTATTTTCTGTCTTTATGAATTTGACTACTCTAGGTGCCTAATATAAGGGGAATCTTACAATATTTGTCCTTTTGTGTCTGTCTTATTTCACCTAGCATAATGTCTTTGTGGTTAAGATTCATCCGCGTTGTAGCATGCGTCAGAATTTCCTTCCTTTTTAAGGAAGGAAATATACGTTGTATGTATACACCACATTTATCCATTCATTCATTGATGGACTTTTCTGTTTTTACCTTTTGGCTATTATGAATAATGCTGCTATGAACACGGGTGTACAAATATCTGTTTGAATCCCTGCTTTTAATTCTTTTGGGTATATTCCCAGACGGGGAAGTGATAGATCATATGGTAATTCATATGTCTAATTTTTTGAGGAACCACCATACTGTTTGCACAGCAGCTGCACGATTTTACATGCCTGCCTTCAATGTACAAGGGTTCCAATTTTTCCACATCCCCTACCACAGTTGCTGTTTTCTGTTTCGTTTTGTTTTTTAAATCTTTGACATGGCTCAATAAGGCTGCCTTTAAAAAATATATTTATTTTATTTATTTTCTTAATTTTTTTGGCTGTGTCGGGTCTTAGTTGCAGTATGCGGGATCTTTCGTTGCAGCACGTGGGCTTCTCTCTAGTTGTGGTGTGTGGGTTTTCTCTCTCTACTTGTGGCCCACGGGCTCCAGGGCACGTGGGCTCTGTAGTTTGCAGCACGCGGGCTCTCTGAGACGCAGGCTTAGTTGCCCCGCAGCATGTGGGACCTTAGTTTCCCGACCAGGAATCAAACCCGCGCCCCCGCACTGGAAGGTGGATTCTTTACCACTGTACCACCAGGGAAGTCCCTGTTTTTGTTTTTTTATAATAGCCAACCTGATGGGTAAGAAGTGGTATCTCATTGTGGTTCTGATTTGCATTTCCCTTACAATTGAGCATCTTTTCCTGTGCTTTTTGTCCACCTGTATATCTTTTTTGGAAAAATGTCTATTCATGTCATGCTCCCATTTAAAATTTGTTGTTGTTGTTGAGGAGTTCTTTATATATTCTGGCTATTAACCCTCATCTGACATACGATTTGCAAATATTTTCTCCCATTCTGTGGGTTGCCTTTTCACTCTGTTAATAGTGTCTTTTGAAGCATAAAAGTTTTTCTGTTTTTTATTTTTTTGGCTGCACCATGGCGCGGCTTGCAGGACCTTAGTTCCCCAGCCAGGGCTTGAACCTGGGCCACTGCAATGAAAGCACCAAGTCCTAACCACTGGACCACCAGGGAATTCCCCAAAGTTTATTTTGATGAAGTCCAATTTATCTTCTGCTCCCTGTGCTTCTGGTGTCTTGGCCAAGAAATCATTGCCAAATCCTACATCATGAAGCTCTGTCTTCTTCTTAGAGTTTTATATAGCTTTAGCTCTTACGTTTAGATGTTTGATCCATTTTTAATTTTTATATATGATGTAAGGTAAGGTTCCAAATTCATTCTTTCACTTGCGGCTATCCAGTAGTCCCAGCACTATTTGTTGAAAAGACTATTCTTTTCCCATTGAATGGTCTTGGCACCCTTGTCAAAAATTTGTTGACCATAGACACATTGGTTTCTTTCTAGACTCTGAATTCTATTCCACTTATCTATAGGTCTATCCTTATGCCAGTACCACACTTCGTTGATTACTGTTTCTTTGTAGTAAGTTTTGAAATTGGTAAGTGTGACTACTTCATTTTTGTTTTTCATTTTGTTATGTAGGACTGTATTGTCTAATTTCCATATACTTGTGAATTTTCCAGGGCTTCTGATAAAGCTGCTTGACACCATTAGTCATCAGAGAAATGCAAATTAAAACTGACTCAAGTCATGTCACACTCCACTAGAATGGCTATAATCAAAAGGTCAGAAAATAACAAGTGTTGGCAAGAATGTAGAGAAATCAGAACCCTCATGTAAAATGGTGCAGCCACCTTGGAAACCAGTTTAGCAATTCCTTGTTTCTTGTCCAAGTAAACCAGTTTCCTTGTTTAGTGAGTGGCAGAATTATATTAGTGAGTCCATCTGCTCCCCACTGCCCACCCACACACACAGTGTGAAGCCTCTGATATTGCTACTTAGGGGGGAGTTATGCCCACAGTCACCCTAGCAGGACAGTGATTTGCACAGATCTCTCCTTGTCTCTTTCCCCGACCACACCCAGCTGTTAAACTACACTAGTTGCTGGCTGATTGCTATATTTTTCAACAACGCCCTGGGGAATAAATGGCTCCACAAATTGATCCAATCAAATTCAGGCTTCTGGGCTTCCCTGGTGGCGCAGTGGTTGAGAGTCCGCCTGCCGATGCAGGGGACACGGGTTCGTGCACCGGTCTGGGAAGATCCCATATGCCGCGGAGCGGCTGGGCCCTTGAGCCATGGCCGCTGAGCCTGCGCGTCCGGAGCCTGTGCTCTGCAGCGGGAGAGGCCGCAGCAGTGAGAGGCCCGCCTACCGCAAAAAAAAAAAAAAAAAAAAAAAAAAAAAAAAAATTCAGGCTTCTTTGAAGGGATAGTTTCAAAGGTCAGTATTTGAGATTTGTTCTGACCCTGAGAGAGTTCCTCCCAGCTGTATCTTTACCCATTTCTTTTCTTTTCTTCCTTCCTTCCTCCCTCCCTTCCCTCCTTTCCTCCTCCAGGGAAGTCCTCCTAATTGTTCTGTAAGAGTCAGCTCAGCTGTTCGGTGCCCTTCCTGTCTGTTCTTTTGTATTTGATAATGGCCTTGGGACAGGTTTAAGGCAACAGGAGCCAATATCCTATCATAATTGGTTGTGTTAGCTGTCTTTCCCATGTTTTTGGTTGCGTTGGGTCTTAGTTGCGGCACACGGGATCTTCGTTGAGGCACGTGGGATCTTCTGTTGCAGCGCGTGGGCTCTTCATTGTGGCGTGTGGGTTTTCTCTCTCTAGTTGTGGCACGGTCTCCAGGGTGTGTGGATTCCCAGACTGCAATCCTCTTGAGGGCAGGAATGATTTCTCATCCCATACACAAGCCTGGCTCAGGGCAGGCACTCTAAATGTGGTGAATTTTAAGGATGAACTTTCTAACAGGAATAGGAGATAAAAGACTATCATTCTAATTTTCAAAACCTCATGTGAACAGGAAGGTAAGAAATGCCCCCATCTGCCATCAAAGCTGGTGACACACACACTCTGAGGCAGCCAATGCCCAACTCGTTCCTCTTTTCAGAGTCACACTGATGATTTCAAATTTTTCCCTATGAAAGCCACTCTATCTCACCACCTGATGGAAAAAAATAAAAAGAGGACTCAATATTGTCCATTTAGAGGAAGTATTTATTGTAACATAAAATACACAAATCGTAAACAATACTTTTTTGGTGCCTCTATACTAACCTGCATCAACACTAAAATCTGTATCTGAAATAATTTCACAAAGTTTTATAAAGAAAAATTATAAAAAGTATGTTTCCATTTTAAGTTATATTCACTTTTAGTCTCCCTCCCACCCCCTACGAAGCCCTGCACATACCACACATTGAAACATTTTGACGACGTGCCTATGTGTGTCTGGGAGCGAGTGAGAGGCTGAGGTGGCCAGGACTCGCCAGTCACCTCTCCTTGCGGTTTGCAGAACAGGGAGAAGACAGAAGATACATGCAGATAGCGAGCGCAACTTTCAGTCAAAAATTTCTCCCATCTACAGGCATAGCCTCAGGAGAACGGAGGACAGCTCAGCCACTGGACGTGCGCGGGAACCCCAGGCTCAGGGCAGCCACTTTCTTGGGAACCTGTCCCCCCAACCCCAGTGCTAACTAGGCAGTGAGAGCTCTGCCCTCGGCACGCCTGTGGCTAGGCCCACTCCTCATCTGAAAGTGTGTCAATCCCTGCCCCCAGGGCTGCTGGGACAACCAGGGCCGGCACTCAGGGTGCCCCGGTGTCGGGCATGAGAGGTCTCTTTGAGTCCAGGAGCAGCCAGGCTTCCTTTCTACCTTTCTCCAACACTCCCAACCTCAGGGGGGATTTTCATCAAATCTTGAGGGGACGTAAGGGGCTTCGCAGCATCCTGCGTCGGTGCTGGTTTCCATGGAGGAGTCCGCCTGCTCCTCAGAGGCAGAGACGGTCTACTGCCCAGCACAGAAAAGGAAATCAGTGTATGAAACCAAGCTAGGGCAAAGAGCAGCTTGTAAAAAGTCCTCTTTCAATAAATAATTTACTACAGAGGAATATTTTCCTTTAACATCAAAACACTGATAAATTCAGAAGTTATTTTTGTAAAAAAAATATGTTTATTTACTCACATGTATAAAAATAATGTTTTTAGGGCCATTCTCTCCTGGGTTTGGTCAGGCCCTTCTTTTGGGGGGGGGGCTGGGGGTGACCTTACAGGCCTAACCCCAAAGTTATCCCTGCTTCCCCCTCTTCCCACCTGCCTGCCATGGCCCATTCCTTCCTTCTGGTATAAAGCTATGGAACAAACTTTGGATAAAGTTACGCCGAGGATTTTTGGTTTTGCCTTGTTTTTGCAAAGCAAACTTCTCAGCAAACTCGCTGACTGCATTTCCCCAAATTACCAATGCCGACACCCAGCACCCTGCACCAGGGTGGCAACGCACTGGTCCTGGGTTCAGCCCACATTCCTGCCACCCACTCCCCAAGACATTGTGTGCGGACAGTGAAGGGAAATGAGGTGACCTGCGTCCCAGTGGCACAGGACCTGACGCAGGAAGAAAGAATTCTGATGTCAAATTAGGGTGGGAAGGGAAAAACAAGTCCCAATTTGGAAACAAAAACACCATTCAACCTTTGCAAAATGCCGTTATCAATAAGCCTTTGAAAAGCCTCGCCTGTGCCTCTACCAGCACAGAGGAAGGACAGGCAGACTGGACAGCCACTCCCGGGTAACAAGGCAACGTTCTCAGCGCCTGCGAGCCGGGGCTGGGCAGTGCACTCTGGCCACGACACAAAGGACATCAACACTGTAAGCTCTAGTTATGTGACTCTCTTTTCTTTCCTCTACTTCATCAAACGTGCCTGCACATGCGTACACACATAGGAACTAAGCGGCAACTCCGTGGGGGCTGGGAATCAGCGGGAGAGGCAGAGAACATTTAGATGGGTTACGGGTTATTTAAAAAGCCACTACCCATCGGAAAACCCACATCTTCCCTTGCCCCAGCGATTGCTCTATGTCCCCCCTTCTCCCATCCCTACCGAGGAAAATGGGGATTGGGCGACAGGGAAGGAGGGAGGACTGGTTTTCTTTGTGAAAAGGCAGCTTCTACGTTGCAGAAGAAAAGTGGAAACAATCATGTTCATATATCAATGGCTTGGCAGACACAGTGACAAAGATTCACCAGACACGAGGTGCTTTCACCTCCCTCTGTCCTTCTCTCACTTCAACAGCCACATGTCCAAGTTCAGCCACCCTCAAAACACATGGCCAAGTTCCAGGGTTCATGGAACTAACTACCTTTCGGCACAAGGTTAAAACAACCACAGCCTCTGTTTGTGGCCCCACTGCTGCAGCTAAGCTCCGGACAGCAAGGGGGAGAAACAGCCCAACGTGCAATCTCACACACACACACACCCACACCCACACCCACACACTCACATTCCCTTCACTGGTGCCACCATGCACAGAAACACTAAAGTCACAACTAGTAGTAACACTTCACATTATGAGTATTGTTTCCAAAGCGAAGCGATTCATGGAATTAAAACATCCACAAAAGTAACTCCTCTGGCGAGGATGAAGAAGCTGGAGGTGGCCACGGGGGGTCACGACTGTGCGTGGGGGATCCACTGACTGTCCATAGGTCGGCCTAAGAGCTCCTCCACACGCCGTGCCACGTCCATCGTGTCGTCCAGATCAAAGTCCCCATCATTGTCAATGACGGGGTCAGGGCTTGGGAGGGAAAGGGGAGAGGTTACAGGAAGGGAAAGGTTGCCAGAGGCCAATGAGGAGCAGCAGAGTCCACCCCGCACCCCCCCCAGGTGAGCGGCTCAAGACCGACCGCCTGCACCCTTGGCCCAGGCCTCGCAGGAAAGCAGCACTCTGACCTGAGCCCTGGGGCAGAGTCCTTTGCTAGCTGGCTGGACAGAGTGACTCGGACTAAAATACCCAGCCTACCTGCCCCTAACACTGGCTGCCCGCACACACCTAAACCCCACCTGGTCCTTATACAGAGCCAGAAAAATCTCCACTTTAAGAGAGGGGAGCAGGTGCCATTTGCCCAACCCCACTCTAAACTACCAACACCTACTGGGGTTGGATCTCTCCCTCCCACCTGGGCATGTGCCAGAGCCCGGCCTGGCCTGGGTGGTCTCAGACCTAGAGGAGCTCTGGGTTCCTTGCCCACCAGTCCTCTGGTGCCCAGCCTGAGGCCAAGTGCCCAGTTCCTCCCCTCGGAGCCCCAGGAGAACACAACCTACTTCTGTGGGTACATGTTATAATGAGCCTGGGGGCACACGGCTGGGGAGGGGGCCTGGTCCATGTAGGTGGCACTGCTCCCGGCAGAGTCCGCAGAGGCGCTCACAAACCTGCGAGAGGAAGCAGAGCACAGCTTCAGCGGCGAGGGGCTCGGGGGCCACCTTCGTGTCTTTTTCAGGTGCGGAAGGACAGAGTGCCCGCTGAGCCTGGGGCCCTGGGGGCAGGAGCAGGGCCCTGGGTACCGACGCCCTGGTGACCAAGCCCAGCTCCCTCCCCAGGAGGGGTGGCGGTGAGGGGTGAGGAGAGCCAGGTGCGGGGGGTGAGAGGAGAAGAGAGGCAGCAGGAGACCAGAGCTGGACCCGGGACACTTACTCAGGGACCACTTGCTTGATCTGTGGCTTCACGTATCCGTCCACTGCTTTAGCTGCCGAGGGGGAAGAGTGATGAAAACCAAAGTTCTCAAATGAAATGAAAATGCAGTCTCCCTTAAAAATCCCATCTTTTCTTAGGATGAGACACAACTGCCTCATTTTATCTTAGGATCCAGTATAAGCACATCTTTTAATCCGTTAGGAAGACCCAGTAGAGTTGAGAAGCCTCAATACTGACACCGCAAGGTAAGACAGCTTCCAAGCTGGCTTGGATGTGTTAATTAATTCTTCAAACCACAGGAAAGATATGCTTCAATACAAATCTAAATCAAACATTAACTGCATTCTAACTGTAAAAAGAAAACATATCTTAAAAAGTTTAAAGTCGCAGATGCAGAAAGACAGGGGACAAAACGAGGACCAACAGGAGGAGGTTGCAACAGGACAAATTCTCATTCAAATAAGGAAGCACGCTGTCATCACAGGAACTCCCCGAAACAGTCTCGGGAAGAACTGATTTCTTCATCACTGGAGGGTTTTCACGTGGAAGGTGTACCAGCACTCGCTAGGGGTCATGTGGAAAAATCTAAGCATTAGAGGGGAATTAATTTGACTTGAGGATCCCGGGAGTTACTCTAGTTCTGAGCTTCTACCCTTTTAGGAAAGGGAATGTCACTCTGTCAGGTGTCTGCGTGCTCTTTTCGTGGGGTTTCTGCACTCGGGGGTAATAGGATGCTCATGCCTCCCAGCGGGTGCTGTCTGTGCTGTGTGGCTGGTTAAAAACAATGCTGCCGCTGTGTCTCACTCTTCACAGCATCCCCACCGGGACGTGGCAGGCTAGGGATAACCTAGCAGATAAGCTAGAGTTACCTTTTCAAAAGGCTGATTATGGAAATCCAGCTAAGTAGGTAGTAGGAATGTGATGGTCTGAAGTCGGTGAATGAAGTCTTGTTTCCTGGGTGTGTAAATATGGAAATAAGTATAAGCTTAACTGTATCAGACAATGAAGATTCCGCTGAGGTCAGAAGGATGACTCAGCCCAAGAGAATGAACGGCTCCGTGGGTCACACATTGCTTGTTATCCTGACCTGCTTCTACTGGGGCTTCGAATGTCAGGAGCTGCCTTTTCATAATATCTCATAGGCTTTATTGTGCTTTACGGTCTGCAGAGAATTTTACAGAATGGCAGAACAGATAAAAAAACAAAGAAATGTTGTAAAAATAGGACTGAAAAATCTAGATTAGTTGTGCTAACAAAAAGAAGCAGTGGTGGGTTTAATCCAAAATACCACATAAGTCTAAAAATATTTTGGCTTATTTCCCCACCTAGAAATATAACCAGGTGGGAAGGCATGATACAAAAAGCAGAATCTATAAAGGAAAAAGGTCAATAGATTGGGCTATATAGAAAATACAAGTCTTTGCACTTCAGCAAAATAAAACCTAAATGTTAAAAGAACAATGACACACTGAGGAAAATCTCTGCTACAATAATAAAAGCTATATTTACTATATAAAAAAACACTTGCATATTCTTAAGAAAAAAAGGAACTCCAAAAGAAAAATGAGCAAGGAATAGGAACGTACTTCACAGAAAAAATACAAGTAGCCAACAATGTGGAGGTTAAGAAGTACAGGCTAGACTGAGCTCAAACCCTGGCTTGGCCTCTTCCTAGCTGTGATATCTCTGGTAATTTACTTCACTCCTCTGTGCCTCAGCTCCTCAAATGTAACATGGGGATGGTGACAGTGCCTACTTCACAGACCTGTTTTGAGGATTAAATGAGAAACTATTTGAAGTGTGCTCAGAAAAGTGGCTGGTACGCAAGTAAGCATTCAACAAATGTTAGCTGCTATTATTATTCTAGTTATTATTGTTATTATTATCTTTATATGAAAAGATGTTTCGACCTTACCTAGAATCAAAGAAATGAAAATAAGAACTAAGATTATCATTTTTATGCCTATCAGACTGGCAAACATGAAACTGCTGAAGAGACACTATCACTGGCAGGAGGAGGATGGAGAAGCAGGTACTCAAACAAGACGTCTGTGGGAGTTGAAAACAGATTCCACTTTCTGGGGGGCAACTCTGGACAGACGTGTCCAAATGCTTGAAAAGTATATACCCCTTGACACAAATTCTACCTTAGGGATTTGTCCTAAGGAAACAGTAGAACAAGATGCATGTACCAGGTTATCTCAATATTAACCAAAAAAAAAAAAAACTGTGAATAACTTAAATTTTAAGTATCTTAAATAACCAGCATAGGATCACCATACAATGGAATTCTATGCAATTGTTAAAATGACGCTGTAAGTTTATATTTACTAACCTGTAACTCTGCCTGTGATATATTTTTAAGTGAAAGAATAATCAGGTTACAAATGACGACGTATGGTTATAACCCACACCCGACATGATCTGGTCCCTCCCACTGCTCTGCCCTCATGTCCCACCATTTCTCCCCTGCTCATTCAGCTCCAGCCTCCCCGGTCCTCATGAGTGTTTTTTTTTTTAAATATATGTATGTATTTATTTATTTTTGGCTGTGCTGGGTCTTCGCTGCTGCGCACAGGCTTCTCTAGTTGCGGCGAGCAGGGGCTACTCTTCGTTGGGTGCACGTGCTTCTTTTTTTTTTAATGAATTATTTATTTTTGTCTGAGTTGCATCTTTGTTGCTGCTCATGGGCATTCTCTAGTTGCGGCGAGAGGGGGCTACTCTTTTGTTGCGGTACGCAGGCTTCTCATCGTGGTGGCTTCTCTTGTTGCAGAGCACGGGCTCTAGGCACACGGGCTTCAGTAGTTGTGGCACACGGGCTCAATAATTGTGGCTTGCGGGCTCTAGAGGGCAAGCTCAGTAGTTGTGGCGTACGGGCTTAGTTGCTCTGTGGCATGTGGGATCTTCCCGGACCAGGGCTCAAACCTGTCTTCCCTGCACCAGCAGGCGGATTCTTAACCACTGCACCACCAGGGAAGTCCTGTGCGTGCCTCTTATTGCGGTGGCTTCTCTTGTTGCAGAGCACAGGCTCTAGGTGCACGGGCTTCAATAGTTGTGGCACACGGGCTCGGTAGTTGCGGCTCGCGGGCTCTAGAGGGCAAGCTCAGTAGTTGTGGCGTACAGGCTTAGTAGCTCCGTGGCGTGTGGGATCTTCCCGGACCAGGGCTCAAACCTGGGTCCCCTGCATTGGCAGGTGGATTCCTAACCACTGCGCCACCAGGGAAGCCCCCTCGTGAGGTTTTCTAAGCATGCCAACCTCATTCCCACCTCAGGGTTTCTGCTCTTGTTCTCTCGGCCTAGAATGTTCTCTCTAGATCTATGTGTGGCTTCTCACTTCATTCAGGGCTACTCTGATGTCACCTCCTCGGGGAGCTTTCCCTGACCACTCGAGTGAAGTGCTGTGCCACACACACCCCCCCCCCCATCACTTCTCTGTCCCTTCACCTTAGTTGTTTTCACAGTGTCCATCACTAGATACATTTATTTGTTTACCTGTTTATTGTCTTCCTTCTGCTATTAGATTGCAACCCCACACAGGAAGTGCTTAATAAGCCTCTGGTGACTGAGTGACAGAATACATATCTACGTCGACTGGAAGAACATTCACTAAATTGTTTACGTTGATGAGATAAGAAATGTTGTGTGATATCTATTTTCTTGTCTATACTTTTCTGGAAATTTTACAATAAATACATAATGCTTTTATTCTCAGAAAACAATAAAACCATCTCTGTTTTGAAAAACAAAATTTTACCTTCCTAATTTTGTTTGATCTAAGCTTGTATTAAAAGCAATTTATTCCCTTCAGTTTGATATTTGGGGTTGGCGGCTGATGTGTTTTTTGTGTAACTGAAGAAAATAGCCCAGGATTTACATCTGCCCTGGACAGAGCTCAAACAGCAACAACTGAGTGTTAACCGCGTAGATTTTCATGCCAGACAGACAGACTGACACACACAGACACACACGTACACCTAAAACAAAACCAAAATCACAATGAAACCAAATCAGAATGCGAACATTGTTACCAGTGGCAGGCTCGCAGGGAACTGGGGTGTAATATTTGGAGTACACTTCATCTTTTGGCCGGTCAGGAAACACGTAGATAAGGTAACTCAGGTCTCCCAAGCGGTCAGCCAGGGACCTGATGGAGAAGTCTCTGGTGGTAAAAGGCATCAGATTCCAAAACATTCTTTCCTCTAGATCAAAAAACAGAATAATCATAGTCTAAATATGATTTCTGAACAGGAAATCTTAAAACCCAAATATACTACAAATAAAGCTCTCCATTGAAATTGTCCCAATAAAAATCTCCATTTAAAAATTACCATAGGGCTTCCCTGTTGGCGCAGTGGTTGGGAGTCCGCCTGCTGATGCAGGGGACACGGGTTCATGCCCTGGTCCGGGAAGATCCCACATGCCGCGGAGCGGCTGGGCCCATGAGCCATGGCCACTGAGCCTGCGCGTCCGGAGCCTGTGCTCCATAACGGGAGAGGCCACAACAGTGAGAGGCCCGTGTACCGCAAAAAAAAAAAAAAAAAAAAATTACCATAGGTTGTAGATCAAGTAGTTTTTTTTAAATTTATATATTATTTATTTAGTTTTGGCTGCATCGAGTCTTTGCTGCTGCATGCTGGCTTTCTCTAGTTGCGGCAAGCGGGGTCTATTCTTCATTGTGGTGCACGGGCTTCTCGTTGCGGTGGCTTCTCTTGTTGCAGAGCATGGGCTCTAGGCGCGCGGGCTTCAGTAGTTGTGGCTCGTGGGCTCTAGAGCACAGGCTCAGTGGTTGTGGCGCACGGGCTTAGTTGCTCTGCGGCATGTGGGATCTTCCCGGACCAGGGCTCGAACCCGTGTCCCCTGCATTGGCAGGTGGATTCTTAACCACTGTGCCACCAGGGAAGCCCGATTAAGCAGTTTTTTAAAGTCATGGGTAGATAAGCAGGTAACACATATACCACTTTCCTAGAGATCTAATGATGTCAGGTAGTTTCCAGTTCAAACAGTATTCTGTCCCTCCCTAGAAGAAACTTCTTGCTGACTCCAGTCCCTGATTCCCTGTACAAAAGTATGTAAAAGAGATAGGAAGTGTGTCCATAGCCAGAGGGTGCATGGGAGTTATTAAAAACTATTAAAATCTTTAAGTCACAAAAAACTAGCAAGCTACTCTTGTCTTACCGTGAGGGTCAGAGGAAAAGAACTAACATTCTTGAATGGAAATGATCGATGGCAGTATCCTTATGTTAGGATAAAGGAATAATGAAAATAGCACATTATTTCCGCTCTAATGACTCCAAACAACAGAGTAATTCTTTACTGAAAGAAGCTCAAGGTTGAGTAATAGGAAGGCAAACATTTCAAAAGGGAAGCAGCTGAGATTTTGGACAGGATACTGCATCACATGTAGCCATACGTCGGGTTGTACATCTCTGTTTCTCAAAATTAGTAATTGTGTTTCCCATAATAAGATTTTACACAAGCTGCAGCTGTGTCATGGTTATACATTTCTGCTTCCCATAATTAGTACTCGTGCCCAGGAATAAGTAGTACTCAATAAATTGTTAAGGTAATTTTGCAACAAAAGCACCTAACCAGAGCCAAGGTGTGTCTTAAAAAGGGAGGGGCACTCACGAGAATCAAACTTCCAAGCAATGGTGATGCCACCAATTTCAGAGTCACTGAACCTCAGCAGGAAGGTCCCGTCAGGCTTGTTAATGAGTAGGTCGTGGGCCTGTTGCTTGTTCACGAAACCCAAGATAGCCCTGGATCACAAAGGCCAAATGAGCAGAAGCAGAGTGTGATGTTTTAATGCCAGAAAAAAGACCCTGCTACTACTCTACTGCTGACTTAACAAATGACGGTTCTCACCCATCATTCCAATGAGGCTTGAGATGTTTTTTTAACACTTCCATCACACCGTCAAACCACTGCCAGAAAGTGTAATTCCGTCCTGGTAAATTCTCCTGGTTGGAGATACAACAATGAACACAAGAAGGCAAAAGTAGCGCTTGGGATATTGTTACCTGTATATACTTTAACTGGAAAAATTAAATGGAAAACAACATCTACATTGTCAGAATCATACAAATATACACACCTACCTGAGTTTGACCAAATGGTCCTACAACCCAAAAACAGAATAGAGGGGAAAAGACGGAAGAAGGGGAAAACGCCACAGAGCAATTACCAACACCCAGTGGACCCTGGCTACACATACTTTCCCCTGTATCTAGGCTGGCTAGTCCTTTGCTGGTTTTGATGTGTGGTCTGTGACCAGCAACAGCAGCATCACCTGGGAGCTTCGGAGAAACCTGTAAATCTGAATGGGATTAGATCACACCGTGAGGCCACAGAGAATACGCCATCATACGGGTGTTACCAACAATTATCAGCAAAATGCAGTGATCTGATTCCGGTGGAAGGCAGGAGCCGTACTGTAATGGCAAATACAGACCACCTAGGCCTCCTGCTTCCCTATCAAACCTCCTCTGACCACCAGTGAACCTGTCAGCCAGCCGGTTAGCATGCGACCATTTAAAAGAGTTCCACTCAGAGACTGTGAGATCTCTGAAGCAGGGCATGTGCGGTGAGGGTGGGGGGCGTAAGCAAAGACACGAAAGTTCAGTTTATGATCAGAGGTGTGACGGGTGACATCTGAACTACCAGATGCTAGAGGCAAAGTTTCCTTCATCAGCATCCTCTCTTGCAGGCTGAGGGTCCCACGGGAGCCTGACTTTGCATTACACATCAAGGAACATCAGAGAGTCAAGGGGACAGAGCCACGGAGTTTTCATCATCACGAAAGCCTTACTTCTCATGAGTTACGCTGCCGTTTACTTTGCTGTTTCCTTTACAAAGGAAGAAAATGCACTAGCCGCATGCAAGGCCCAATTTGCTGATAGAGTCAAACATAATTTTCTACGTAAAAAAGTATGTGGTTGTCCAGCTATTCAGAAGCTTCCTACTACCACGGGCACGTTGTATTAGAGACATGAGGAATGAGGGCCGAGGGCAGGGAGACTCCTGAGGGATCTGGTTTGCAGGGGCCGATCTAACTGCAGCAGGCGGCGTCCCTCACCCTGTTGAACTGGGACCAGGACACGGACATGCCGTTGTAGTCCTCGAGGTGGCTGCTACCGCTGTTGAAGAGCTTCTGCGCCAGGAACACGAGGTTCTCCTTGGTCAGGCCCCGGTTGCTCTGCACTTCGGCCTTGAATTTCATGTTGAGCGCCTCGCACAGCTGCGGCCACAGGACTTTGTCAGGCACTGCAAACGGCACCCTGCCCTGGTGGGGAGAGAAGCCAGAACCTTAGGAGAAAACAGTTGCATGATTTATTCCCTCAACCTGCAAAAGAAAAACACTGATGGCTGGATGGAGTTACACACACTTGTCTCTGAGTCCGAGGATAAACTCAAACTTCCCTGGGGTATGCGTTTCTGTGAAATTCGGAAGGTTCCATTCTACCACCTTCACACATAACTTAGAAGGTAACCTCGGGCTACCTGTGGTGTCCTGTAAATGAGCTGCTGGACGTACAGTGCAATCCTACTTTCTTTTTTTTTAATCATTCTCTCCTCATTCCCTTATTTATTTAGAATTTTATTTATTTATTTATATAGCAGGTTCTCATTAGTTACCTATTTTATACATATTAGTGTATATATGTCAATCCCAATCTCCCAATTCATCCCGCCCCCACCCCCACCCCCACTTACCCCCCTCGTGGTGTCCATACGTTTGTTCTCTACATCTGTGTCTCTATTTCTGCCCAATCCTACTTTCTAACAGCCACGAAAACAAACCATGACCAAGGTCTGGCTCTGACACTCAAAGGGAGTCAAAATCTGCAAGACTGGCTCTCTAGGTACAGACAGAGAATGTGCGCATGTGTCCGCAAGTGTGTGCACACGTGTCAGCATGTGCACAAGTGTCATCCTTGCCCTTGACCCCTTCTGCCAAGAATTCTAGCTCAAAGTGAAATAATATATATACATATATTCATATATATATATATATATGAATCACTTTGCTGTACACCAGAAACACAGCATTGTAAATCGACTATACTTCAATAAAAAAAGTAAATAAATAAAAAAACAGCATAAGATGTACACTAGTCATTAACGTAACTAAAAATGTTAAAAATGCTTACTTATTTAGACAAGATACTTTAGGAATGACATACCACAGGAGGTGCCAGAGTTACATGAGGAGTGAGATCTGTGGATGCACAGGGAGGGAAATGAGAGCAGACATGGCAATCCTATCCAGGAGGCTTATATTTTTTTAATTTTAATTTTTTCCTTGTCTTTTGATTCTCATTCATTCATTCTTTCCTATATACACAGACACACACACATTTCTATACATATATTTATTTATTTGTTTGTTTGTTTAAATGTCTAGTCAGTCAGTGAATCAGTCGTCCTCCTGTTCCAACTGATTGTTCATCCCAAATCCTCTTTTGGATCAAGTCTTCAAGCTCCTTAGGCAGGTATTTTTTAAAAGGAGCCTCAAACGCAGGGTTTGTAGCACGAGCATCGTAGAATTTCTGCTAAGAATCTCACCCCTACAGCAAAAATATTGTTCTCTAAAGAGGCCTGTTGAAAATGCCAAGTTGTACTCTTCACATTAGAGCCACATTAGAGAAGGACATACTTTTATGTCCCAAATAACAAGTATAACCTTTTATCATGCTTTTGTGGACTAATCTCTACTGGAAATATGCCAACACATGGAAACTCTGCCTACTGAAATGTTTTGAAAATGATCAAGCAGCACATGAGTGGTAACCAGATAGCATTTGGGTGTGTAAATCCGCAGAATCGTATTTATTTCTTTACACAAAGCATCTCATTCTTCATGAGACTTGGGATGAATCACAGAATCTAAAATTTGAAAAGGACATTAAAGCTCACCCTCAGTCATGGGAGGGAAGAGGACAGGAAGCAACTTCGAAGCTAAGTGACTTCCTGAGAGGTACAACCTCTAAAAGAAACCCGGGAGTCCCAAATTCCATTCATGGTTTCACCTACAATTCAAAATACTATTTATAGAGCACTGACTATGTGACAAGCATTCTGGGTTATCACCTAAATGAATCTTCCAAACAGCACTCGGGAGCATTATTCTCCCTGTGTTGCAGACACTTATGGGAAATTTAGACTCAGAGAGGTCAAGTGAATTTCCTGTTGTCACAGAGTGAGGAAGTGGTGGAGCTTGAATTGAAACCCTGGCCTTTCTTCAAGCCCCTGCTCATTCTACTTTCCACATACTCTCCATTCTGCCTCCCACTAAGGAAAACTGCATTGTTCTTCTATGCCTTTTGGTGGGGATAAAGAGACTTGAAAGAGATTCATGACAACAGTATCAAAATCTTGAGACCCACGGGCCCAAAGAATACACTCACAGGCTCTGCAAAAGCGTTGTCCCAGAGAACAGTGGCCGTCGCATTGTTGTCCTGGCTGCCGTGAACAATCACCACCACCGGGAGGGACAGGGTCTGAAAAAGACACAGGAGCAGGGCTGAGCTCCTGCAGCCACACGCTCCGCCCTCCTCCCCTTTTTTTCTATCACAACACGTTTATTCTCTCTACAAGTTTCAGTAAATGTCACCCTTGAATACAGAATAGGAAGGGCTCCAGGAATAATGAGACTTTGCACATTGGCACAGGCTTAGAAATTTTAGATATTTTTAAAAGAGACATTTCTGTGTGACATTTTGGTATTTAGGTATTTCTTAGATATTTCTGAAGGATGGAGTAAGTTTCTCAAAGCTAGAGACTAAGAGAGAAAAGAGGAGAAAAATGGAGACATTTCCGGGGAAAAAGAGCAAGTAATGAATGTCTAAAATTACTACAACTGTACTCAAATCCATCCTGACTGATGCTTCTCTTGGTTCGCTTCTGCCCACATCTCCAGCTATTTCATTTCGTTATTATTTGTTCGTGGCTTAAGAGAATCTAAGAGATAGAGTCCTAAGGATGAGGTCTCCTCACTTCTGTTCACCAGTAATCACAAGAAGATACACCTGAAACTAACACAACATTGAAAATCAACTATACTCCAATATAAAATAAAAATTAAATTAAAAAACGTATCACAAGAAGATACTCTGTGATCAAAACAATTCTTTTGGGATATAAAGTACACACACACACACACACACACACACACACCTTGACTTGAAAAACCAGCTCATTTCCACCAACACTGAACTGTGATTCAAACAGGATTGTAAATTTTTCTTCCGTCACCGACTCCGCTCCACGACGGTCAGACCTCTTAATTCGTTTCAGGGACTGAAAAGGAGAAAAATAGAGGATAAAGCCCTCAAACAGCTAGGGAAAATTCGTTCACCCTCCTTCCCCATCCTCACCATGTTCCTGAAGTGAGCGCTGAGGGTGCACGTGGCCTGGTGATACTCCATCACACAGCAGTTGTTCAAGATCTCTCCGCTGTAATCACTGCAAATCAGACAGACAACTTTAAACCCATACAGGGTCTCAGCACACACAAGGTAGAAAACACATTGGGGGTGGGAGGAAATAAAGAAGGTTGTCAAAAAACTTAAGTCATTTAAGAGGAGATGGGGGTTCGGCTGTATAATCTATCTAAGAAATAAATGTACATAAAACACATAAGAAGTTTCCTATAGACATATCCCTACTAAATCATACTTTCTTCACAGAAGAACCCCCTTACTGCTTCTCTGAGAGCTGGAAGGGGACACAGAGCTAATGGGGCTCGTACAAAGGAACGGCCAGGCCTACAAACTTCCGAGAAGGTGGGATCACTTTCCTATTTCGAGGGCAACGTACTTGCGGGTGTTCTCGTTCTTGAGCAGCGACTTGGCCTGCTGCTCACTGATGATGGTCGCCTTCACCTGGGGGGGGTTCATGTGCACGTTCAGCTTCCCGCCCACCAGCAGGCGCACGGTGGCTGCGAACTTGGTCTGGGTCTTCAGGACCTGAGGGGGCTGCTTCTCGATGATGAACGTGCTGCGGGGACACAAGTGAACAGGTGATGCCTCAGGGGACGGCGCTCCGGTCCCTCCCTCCGCGTGGCGAGGCCGCCTTGCGTGGGGCACAGCAGGCGAAGGAAGGGCTTGTGGCAGCCCCCGGTCCCGGGGGGGCCCACTGCGAGTCGGGGGAGCTGGCAGGAGGGGAGGCAGTGAGATGAACTCAACAGCTGAAATGGGGGGAACAAGCCCATACAGTGTCCACGAGAGAAACCGGGCAAGGTGAACCGCAAGAGGCCACAGCAACAGGCGACAGAGGGGGATGGGATGAGGGTGTGAGGCACAGACGGAAGGGTTCAGGCCAGAGCGCCCCGTCTGTAAAGACCCTGCTGCCCGCGACCCAGGCCAACCGGATGGGGCCTGGGCGTGGCCAAGAGGCAGCAATCACCTGGTCACCAGGGCTGAGATGATGTCTGTGATGGTGGCGTTGACCTCAGCCAGCATCTCCTCCACGGGGCCGGGGATGGGCAGCTGCTGGCACAGGTGCTCAGCTCTGCGGATCTGCTGCCGGTTCTGCCAGATGATCTCCGCCAACTTCTCACACCTGCACGGGAGCCCCGAGGCCAAAGGGAAGGACAAAGCCTTCACCCCCTTCCTCCAGGCCAGAAGCCAGAAGGCTCCCAGGCTGGGGAGAAGGCCCAGACCCAGCTCCACCCCAGGAAGCCTCGGCGCCTTAGCCGCCCGGCCTGTCCACTGAGCAGAGCACGGCTGCCCTGCCTTCCAGACACACAGAGAAACTCACAGGAGGAGCGACCCTGACTTGGGTCCAACCAGCCTGAGCGTCGCTCTGCACACCTGGCCCCACCCCACTCCCTCACCCAGGGACGCCCCTCCCGGGGAAGGTGGCACAGGACGGGGGCACCAAAGTCTGCATCAGGAACCAGACCACTGGTGAAATGAGACCTGTGCCCCGACAGAGGGAGCCGGCTGCTCACGTAAACACAGGAGCAGGACAGCAGCCGGTGGCGCCACGCTGAGCCCCTGCCGCCCCCGCCTGGCCCCCCACACCACTACCAGGATTGTAGCACGTCCAGGCTGCCCTCGGGGGGCCCTCCGTTCCCCGCCAGCTGCTGCCGCCGCTTCCACTGGATCAGCTCGTCATCCAGAATGATGGTCTGCTGCTTCCGCAGCAGCTGCAGGGTCTTCTGGTGCTTCTCGGCCAGCTCCTGCGGGGCGGGCGAGGGGAGCGGCCCTTCTGGGCTCTCAGAACACCCCGCAGGGCCTCCCCTCACTCCTTGCCGACCCGCTCTGCCCTGCGTGCCCACACAGGGGGGAAGGCTCTGGCCTCCTGCTCTGCTGGGTCCCGCTCTCCTCCTGGCTCTCTCCCTCCCTCAGGTCCACACCCGGGAGGGGAGGGACGCAGAGCCCACTCACCACGCGGTACTGCTGCAGCGTCTGGGCCTCGCGCTGCAGCCAGGCCTCCAGGGACACCTGCTTCTGCTGGAGGGCCGTCTCCCGGCTCAGACGCTCCTGGGGGTTCAGCTGGGCCAGCTGGGCAAACTGAGCTGGAGGAGGGGACAGGACACCCACGACCGTGACCTCCCCGGGTCCAGCTGGGAGCCCGGCAGAACTGCACTCACCTGTTCTGGAGGCAAAACCCTGGAGGGGACACAGCTGACAAGTGGCCAGTCAGGGTTCCACAGCCATGGCGCCCAAAGATGAGTGGGCTCCGTCCCCTGGCCCCCCGACTCTGAGCTCCCCTTGGGGAGTGGGGAGACGGAAGCTCGGGGTACAGCTGAGGAGGAGCCAGCCCATGGCCTCCCTGCCCGCGCAGCCCTCCTCTCCCCACGCGGGGTCCGGCTTAGAGCCACCCTGCCTGGTCTGAAGTGTGTCCTCGCCGTTTAAAAGGCGGGTGAACTCGGGCAAATCACCTCACTCTACCATGCCTCAGCTTCCCCAGGTGTAAAATGGGAGAATCATGGCACCTGCCTCAGTGGCTGCTGTGACGTTAAATAAGCAATGATGCAGAAAATACTCAGGAAGCTGCCTGGCACCATCAGCTCCAGGTGAGAGTCAGTCCTCATGGTCAGTGGGTTACAGGACGGGATTAAAGGCTGATGGAGCAGCTCTCAGGACAAAGCCGCATCGGGAAGGCCCTGCTCCGCGGGGCTGAGCGCAGCAGCCTCTCCTCGGGGAAGCGGGGTGGGGGGGGGGGTGTTTCTCCAGGTGCTGAAGGGGCCTAACATGTTTGTCCAGGTTGGGTCACTGTGAGCTCAGCAGACCAGCCGGAAGAGGGAGGGAGACAGAGTGCAGGGCCACTGGGGACACGAAAGCAGCAAGATTCTCTCAAGAGAGGGAGGCAGCTTCTCTCCACACCAGCTGTCAGGCATCTCATCGATGGCAGGAATAAGGTAACGAGGCCTCACTGACGAGGCCTTTTCAAAAAATCTGTTATATGATACTTAAGACCTAGGCAAGTATTGATAGAAAGGATGATACAAGGAACACCTGTGTATCAAGACGCCAGCTTAAGAACGTAAACATTTCCACAGTTAAGCACCTGTACACCCTCCCCTGCCGGCATCCCCATCCCTCCCTCCACAGGCAATCACCATCCTAGATGCTGGCATTCCTACCCCCACCAATAGGCTTTTGGAACGTCCCACGGTCCTTACTGGGGCTGAGTCAAGAAGATGAGAGCGTCAGTCAACAGGTCTTGGTCAAGTTCCCGGCAGGCCTCTGAGGGCCATGTCACACTGACCGAGGCCCTGCCCAATGGACGCACAAAAGCAACTAAGGACACACTAACGCAACCCTAGACAGCCAGGAAGGCCCAGAACTAGAAGAGAACTTAGAAACATGGCTCCAACATGACTGCGGGGGACGGAGCAGGTAAGGAACACAGCAGAGGAATCTGGAGAGCCACCTCGGAATCCTGCCGCCCACAGGGAGGTGGTGGGGATCCCAACACCAGGCCCCGCCTCCTTATGCAAGTGACCCACTTAGGTCTCTCCTGGCAAATTGGAGAAGCTTCTGGGAAGGACGCCAGGACACTTGAGGCAATGTCTGCTCCACTGGAGGGAGCTGAGGCTTCCCTTGCACACACGGACCAGTAGTCTGTGTTTCTGATGGGTGCACTTGATCAATGAGACTGAACTGACATTGCACGATGGGGACAGACCCAAACCAGAATCGAAACCCAACCTCACAAGTAGGAAACAGAAAACCCCAGAATAGGATCATCAATACTGTCAACCAGTCAACGGCCTTGGGTAGAAATAATAGCCTGAAATGTCCTGCTCCCTAATGTAGCAGGAGGGCCTTCCTTTCTTTCGGGTCAGTCTGGGATGGATTCAGATCTGAAGAAGAGCTGCTAGAATTATCCCCCCAACGTTTACTCAACAGCTGCTACGATTCGGGCTGTGCTAATCTCAGGGTACAGAGATAAAAGACATAGTTCCTTCTCAACAAATTTATATTCTACTGGGGAGGACAGTGTTAATAAATAGTATTAATGCAGTTCTAAAATGGAGCCCACAGGCACGGTAGTAGAGGAACACCTGGTGTGTGTGTGCATTTGCATTTTCATGGCTGCTTGGCTGAGCTAAAGCTTCTCTGAGATTTTGAACTGGGCGTGCAACCAGGGAGAGGAAACTACAGGTACACCTCATCTTACTGTGCTGCAATATACTGCACTTCACAGGTACTGCATTTTTACTTTTTTTAACAAATTGAAGGCTTTTAGCGACCCTGTGTCGAGCAAGTCTATTGGCTGCCATTTTCCCAACAGCATTTGCTTGTTTCTTGTCTCTGTGTCACACTTTGGCAATCCTCGCAATATTTCAAACTTTTCCATTATTGCTATATTTGTGATGGTGATCTTTGATATACTACTACAGCTTGCTGAAGGCTCAGATGGTTAGCATTTTTTAGCAATAAAATATTTTTAAGTTAAGGTATGCACTTTTTTTTTAGACAATGCTATTGCACACTCAGACTACAGTCTAGATAAACATAACTTTTATATGCACTGGGTAACCAAAAAATTCATGTGACTTGCTTTATTGCAATATTCACTTTATTTTAGTGGTTATGGAATCAAACCCTTGGCATCTCCAAAGCATGCCTGTATTAAAGTCACCCTGCCAAATTCTATAAGGTCAACAGGGGGCGCTCGTGGGGCTCCACACCCTCCAGACTGAATTCTGACTCTGTACCCAAGTGCCAGCAGGATTTACCGCAGGCAGGGGAGCCCTTGTCTGTAAGGGCTAACTGAGATGCACTAGTTGCTCTGCCCCAGGACGGCCTCTCTGAATAACCACACAGAACAACATTAAAAGGCTGTAAAACACAGCCCGCCGTGGCCCTAATACCCTCCCTGCTTAGAAAGGTTAACATTTCAATAAAGCATCACTTACAAAATGTCTGCCACATAAAGTACTGTCTGCTACTGTTTCCTTAGTCCGTGTGCTCCTTCCCACAAGAGGAAATGTCTTCGCTCGCAGCCCAGGAGCTCCTTGGATATGGGTAGTCAGAGTGAGACCCCAAGCTCTCCAAGGGCCAGCGCCTGTCTTCTTCCCTTCCAAAGCCTCAGCCTCCTGCACTGCCTTCAATGCAAATGATTCTCTGCTACTCCAGAGAGAGGTAAACGCTTCTAAATGGAGAACTGGTTCTCTTCCAACCCGACCAGCTTCTTTCTAGTCCTCATTCCCGTCCCCCAGACACACGCTGCCCTCCCACACCAGCCTCACCCTGGATCCTCAGGCTCTCTTGATACTGGATGATGAAGTACTCTTGAGTCTGCTGCAGCTTCTTCAGCTCATTCTCTGTGTCTTGCGTGACCAGTCGCAGCTCCTCAAATGTCTGGTTTATCTGAAGGTGTTTCTGGGACATGGCATCAGCGAGACTTCCAGCCGGAGAATTACCCTGGAGACAGATCAGGGAGAAAGTGTGGGCAGCAGTGAGCTGGGCAGGAGGATGGGAGAAAGCCTTAGGCCATAGTCCCAAGGAAAGGGCGATGCTCGCATTATAACTGGGCTGAGATGCCAAAAGCTAAACTTTCAGTCAGAGAATTGCAAGTGTTATTTGTGAGAGTTGGGGTAGAGTGGGGAAAGAGGAGCAACAGAAGACCCGGCAGACTACGGCATCTTCATAAAGTATTGCAGAAAGCTTCTGACCTCCACCAGAGTATCCCACCCAGGGTCCATCTGGGTTCTCTCTGGAGAGACTAGAACTCAACATGTCCCAGGAGTTACCTGGGTTTTCCTACTAATGATGATGACCCCTCATTTCACAGTCACTCACTGACCCAATGCCACCTGTGCTAGGTGCTGGGGACACAGTGGGGGACTAGGCTGTGGGAACACACATCATCTGTGTCCTCCCTCAAGACCTTCTTGTGACTGAGGGAAGAGGGTGAACCACTCACAGGCGGTGTCCTGGAGACCCCAAATGAAGTGACAGGGGAGGTATCTACAAGGGCTTTGTGGATCCAGCCACTGAACTGCCCTGGTTGGATCTATTTCTTCAACACCTGGTTGCGGGGTTGGGGGGTGAGCAGAGGCTGTTCTTAAGTAACCTCACCTGAATATAAGCATGCTTCTCCTCAAATATAGTTCAGTTGGGGTAAAATTATTTTGCACTTGTTCACACTGCTTTGTGGTTGCGATCTCATCAAGGTTACAAGTCAGTTAAGATCAGAGACCAGTCTTCTATTTCCTTTGGGCTTCTTAGGACAATGCTCTGTTTATAGTGACACCAACAGATGCACACCGAGTCATCTTGACAAAGCTGGGTCCAGAAAGAGCTGGGCAAGAAAGGACATCCCAGTGCCTCTCCCCAAACCCATGGGACACTCACATTGTTGGCTTCTCGGACCAGCCTCTGTTCATTGTACAGAATATGGCGGATGCAGCGGACCAGCTCCATGGGGCAGCGATCGTATGTGTTCTGAAAGAATCCAAGAGCAAACATCACTTTGTTCCACTCCATGCTATGGGGCCGAACTGTACCTCAGAGCAGGGGGCCAGATCATAAGATTACACAATGGTGTAATCATGAGAAAAGCTACTCCTCCAATGCCAACGGGGACAAGAAAAGCACATTGTGGGAAACCCAATTACAGGAAGAAGGTAAAATTATTCTATTTATTGCATCTTAATTTGCTTAAAGTAAGGGCACCATGCTTGGAAACAGAATACATTTTAAAGAGGCCATATTAGAGGAGAAACTGGACACCACCTTGACTGGGCAATCAAAATTACTACCACCAATGAGGATAAGATGGACGTTGTACACCTCTGGATGTGATACCCTGAGAAAGACACAACGCTACTTATTTAGAATTCTGATCAGGGGTGTGTAACCTGAATCTAATCATGAGGAAACTTCATACAAACCCCAAATAAGGTCCATTTTATACTTAAGAAATAGAGGAGCTGAATTATTTTAAAATGTCAGTGTAATGAAGGACAAAGAAAGATTGACAAATGGCTCCATATGAAAGGAGATTAAAGAGACATGACAACTAGATGCAATATGTGATCTTGAACAGAATCCTGGGCTGGAGGGGAAAAAACTGCCCTAAACGACATCAGTAAGTCAGTGGACAAAATGGAAATAAAGGTGTAAGATTACCTAAAAGTGTTGTATTGATGTTACATTTGCAGAAGTTGATAACTGTACTATAACTACATAAGAGAAGATGCGTATTCTTAGAAAACGCACACTGGAGTACTTAGGGACAAAGGGACGTGATGCATGTAACTTACTCTCAAGCGATGAAAATATGTGCGAGTGTGTGTGTGCATGCGCGTACACGCACATGTTAACGACAGGTGAGTCTGAGTGTAGGTAGGGGTTAGTATCAATCTCATAACTGTCTATACATTTGAAATTATTTTCAAATAAAGAGTTTAAAAAAGGCAGCTACAACCACGAAGCCAAACAATAAGAACTTTATACATGTCACATGTGACTCAACAACCTTGGTTTAAAGAAGAAAAAGAAAATCTCCGAATGAAGGAAGAGCCCCTGCAGGGGAGAGAATGAAGTGTGGCCTGGCGCTCACATCCACCTGGAGCTGCGTGGCCTGGAGCTCATGCCCACCTGGAGCCTCAAGGCCCCAAGCTCACACCCACCTGGAGCTGCGTGGCGTAGTGCCCCAGCTTGATCTTCAGTAAGAACCCATCTTCCCCCACTTGGTGCTCTGCCTTCTTCTGCAGCTCCTGCACCAGGCCCTCCAGGAGCTGGGTGGCCTTAATGTTCTCCTGTGGATTATCAAGATCTATTGAGTCCCTAGGGGAAAGAAATTACATACATATGTATACATACATGCACACAGCCTGTATAAATGCAGCCTCAACGCATCACACCTTTTCTTTGGCTACAGTAGTTTCTTTATAATGCTCACTGCAAATTTTAGGAAACAGTCCAATCCAAATTGACTAGATACCTACATTAACCTATTCCTAATCCACTAATGACCTAAGTGGGATGTATGGTATATTTTCTTTTCTTTTTTCTTTGCAATGTACTGCTCTTTCTCCTACTGACTTGCTCTGGTGCTTATGCTATTTGCTTCTAGGAATGAAGGGAAAAGGAAAGTGCTTTGTGTACTCTAGAGGAAATAGGGACTCTGATAATTTCCTATTTATAGTTACCCCCTCATGGGTGTAAGGGGGCACAGGGTCAAGAATGCTCTATGTGTTTTTTCCAGCCTCGACTTGTTCTACGTCTTGCTAATTTCACATAGAGTATTTCTTAAGTAAAGGCAGGTGAGTCAACCTTTATCACTACTTCTAAGAAGCCCTAGAAATGAGATATTAAGACAGAAGATGCCTACAAGTATTTACACAAGTCAAACATTTACATCAATAGTTGCAGATTTGGGACATGTAGGCAACATTAACTCCTCCAATGAACCATAGAAGTCACTAACAGGGCTTCGTATTAATTCAGAGCCACTTAACTGTTGACAGGGGTTGGGTGGTCTCCCTCCCTCCCTTTCTTCCCCCACTCTTCCCCTCATCCCTGACTCTCTTTCTTTTTTTTTTTTTTTTGCAATACATGGGCCTCTCACTGTTGTGGCCTCTCCCCCTGCGGGGCACAGGCTCCGTACGCACAGGCTCAGCGGCCATGGCTCATGGGCCCAGCCGCTCCGCAGCATGTGGGATCTTCCCGGACCGGGGCACGAACCCGCGTCCCCTGCATCGGCAGGCGGACTCTCAACCACTGCGCCACCAGGGAAGCCCCTCTCTTTCTTTTTTTAAACAACTTAGGTAACAATTGCTATTGGGCAGTACTAAATTACTTAACTCGGCTCACTGAAGAAAACTAACAGTTTTAAGGTTGAAATAACATTCATTACTGCTGGTGGGTCTGGAGCCAAACAAGAGATCTGGTGATAGCTAAGCAGCTCTGTCATCTCTACACAGCCCTGAAGTCATTAGCAACTAATTTCTAATGGGGGCACAAACAGGTATACCAAAACACTGACACATTACTTCATCAAATAATATGCTCCAATCTGCACTTTTGAGAAGGCAGTGGAGAAAGCCAAATTTCAAATATGTGTGTGCTGTGTACTAAATATGTCTGAATAAACGCCTGGAAGGAATGAAGGCAGCCCTGCACCTCTGTCTCGACTGGCAATAATGTTCCACTCTTAAGAAGCGACAGTCTCTGAGCACAACTCATGGAAATCAAGTACTACTGGTTCTCGTACTTCAAAACTTAACTCTCTGCCATATATATATATATATATTTATATATGGATATATATATTGAACACATATATATATGAACTTTCTTAGTTTAAATGTGAAGAACTGAAGATGTTTTAATTAAAATCTTTATATTCTTAAAACCAAAACCGAATAAAATTCAGGTTTTCCTTGATATCAACATAAGTCTCTTAACATTCGTTCAGTAAGAAGACTGCATGGGAAATTTACTAAATGAAATTTTAGATCAACAGAAACTTCCTACTGATGTTTTTCTGAACTCTCCAAATCTTTAACAGAAAATGAAAATGAAATGGAAAAGCACTAAACGAGGTACAGCTGACATGCTCATAGTTAGCTCCTTTTTTTCTCAATTACATGAGGCTGAGTTCTGGTTTTTTTTAATTGCCTAGAAAATTGCCCTCCTTTGGTGCCCTCCAGCTTTTGAACAGAAATCTGCTACTAACACACAACTGCAATTATTCAGAGGCAACATTACCAATGGGTTTACAGCTCGCCTCAAATAGTAACATAAAGGCTGGTTTCTCCAGGGCTCTGTCAATGAGGACCCCTGCTCTCCTGGCCATGACGGTGGAGGCCTGAAGTATCTGATGAATACGACAGATCAGACTGAGACCGGTAACGAACCAACACCTGCCCAGGCCCTGAGCAGAACAGCAGACAGCCTGCTGCCTGGTGTGCAATAACGTTGTTGATTAAAAAGCTCTGTTGTCAGTCTACTGCACTGTACTAATTCTGAAAGAATTTAAAAACAATTTTCCCCCTGGGTACATAAACAGTAATTTGGGAAATAAGAAAAATAAACATGGTTGTTAAATCTGCGACTAAGACATAATTATTGTTAACATTTTGGTGTATTGTCTTTTAGTCTTTACCTATATATATATATATATATATATATATATATATAAACATATACATTTGAAAATACCAAAGTCACCATTGTTAAACTTGTTAACAATACACTTTATTAAATTGTATGCATATGCATACCTTATCTGCCCCATTAAACACTAAATTCTTTGTGGACAAGGGCTTCAACGTTTTCTATGAACTCTACTAACTACAACACTGCTAGGCACTCACGACATATTTGCTAACTGTTTTTTATTAGCAGCAATATTTTAATGCTTTTAGCCAAAATTTACTATTAAAGTAAACAAATCCTATTTTTTAAAATCCCAATAGCCATTCCATCTTCTTAATCTTTAAGATGGAATTAAATACCTTTTCATGGGTCACATAATTTTCTTTATAAATGTACAACTTTTAGAGTATTCACTATGTTGTCTTTCCAATCAAACTTCAATATGGGGCTTCCCTGGTGGCACAGTAGTTAAGAATCCACTTGCCAATGCAGGGGACATGGGTTTGAGCCCTGGTCCGGGAAGATCCCACATGCTGCAGAGCAACTAATCCCGTGCGCCACAACTACTGAGCCCGAGTGCCACAACTACTGAAGCCCGTGAGCCTAGAGCCCGTGCTCCGCAGCAAGAGAAGCCACTGCAATGAGAAGCCCATGCGCTGCAATGAAGAGTAGCCCCCGCTCCCCGCAAATAGAGAAAGCCCATGCGCAGCAACGAAGACCCAACGCAGCCAAAAATAAATAGATTTATATATAAAACAAAAACTTCAATATGCTTGTGCTTCACAAAATATGATGGAAAAAACTTTGTTCACTTACCAAGCTTGGCTTTCAATCCACTGGGATAAGTAATGCCGCACCTCAATGGGGAAATGCTGACCATACAATGCTTGCATCTGATGAAGGGCATCTCCTTGGAGCTGCTGGGCTTGTATCCACACAGCCATGGTTTACAATCTGTTAAACAATCAGTGGTTTGGATGAGCTTTTTTTCTTCCCCTTTTAAATCCATCAGAGTAAATACTCGATTATAAAGGCCAGAGATAAATGCATTTAAGCCCTTTTTGATAGACTAAAGATCAGTGTTCTTGACCTAAATTTTAGCTTCAAAATGTTTTCAAAATTCAGTGTGGCCATGGAAAGGTATATAACTGTGTCTATGAAGCTCTGACTATAAAATGTACTGAAGTCCTATAAGCAAAAGTGCAAATCCAGCATTAAGGGAAGAACTGCCTATAGCTTTGATATCACAGACATGTTCTTTCTTTTACATGTGTTCCAAACTTGAAGCCACAGTAAGCAGCATTTCAACAGTAACGATAAATAAGCAGCACGGGGATTTTGTAGAAAATCACTTGTTTTAGATTTGGTATTTTGACTTTTAAGAAATGCAATAAACGTATTGCCATTTTAAAAAAGGCCCAGTAAAAGAAAAGCGATAATATCTAAAGCACGGATGGAACTCTATGCATTATCACTATTTACCTGAGCAGTAATTGTTTGCACATAAAGGGCACAGATTTATTTGGAAAAATAACCCCAAGGTTCACCTTCTGATTTACTGCTTAGGAATTTACAAAGCAATGTTCTGTTAAAATTATAGCATTTAAAAATCTTTCAGACATAAAAACAACACATTCCAGCTAAGAGTTAGAAGCAAGAACCATTATATTGCAATGGTGGGTAGGTTTTTAAAACACACTGTTGATTTCACAAAAAGTTTTATAAAAATATAAAACTACCATGATGCCTTCTCAGACTCACCTAATAATTTTTTTTTTTTTTTTGCGGTACTCGGGCCTCTCACTGTTGTGGCCTCTCCCGTTGCAGAGCATAGGCTCCGGGCACGCAGGCGCAGCGGCCATGGCTCACGGGCCCAGCCACTCCGCGGCATGTGGGATCTTCCCGGACCGGGGCACGAACCCGTGTCCCCTGCATCAGCAGGCGGACTCTCAACCACTGCGCCACCAGGGAAGCCAAAGAATTTTTTTTTTTAATTTATTTTTTTATTTTTGGCTGTGTTGGGTCTTCGTTGCTGCGCGCGGGCTTTCTCTCGTTGCAATGAGCGGGGGGCTACTCTTCCTTGCTGTGCAGGGGCTTCTCACCACAGTGGCCTCTCCTGTTGCGGAGCACGGGCTCTAGGCACGCGGGGTTCAGTAGTTGTGTCTCGCGGGCTCTAGAGCACAGGCTCAGTAGCTGTGGCGCACGGGCTTAGTTGCTCCACGGCATGTGGGATCTTCCCGGACCAGGGCTCGAACCCGTGTCCCCTGCATTGGCAGGCGGATTCTTAACCACTGCACCACCAGGGAAGCCCTCACCTAAGAATTTTTAATTCATTTGGCAGAAACTCTCTGGGATTAACCAGACTGTGACAGCAACAGTACTTTCATGTACACAAAGGGGACTAAAACGGAATCTTGCTCTAACACTGTGGAAGTGGTATAAGGCAGGGATATCTTGAATCCCATCCAAAACTATCTGGCTACTGATCTGCACGATTCTCCTAAGAACTGTGTTATAGTCAGGGTACGGTGAACTAGACCTTGATTTTGTTGAATACCAGAGACCATGCAAGTGTGTTAGGAAACAAAAATCCCTTCTCTGTTAGTTGTAGTTGTCTGATCGCATAACACAGAGCTATTTATGGGACAAGTTAGTTAGCCAACAATGAGGTGTGGGGTGGGTGCCAGTTACCTATTTTAGATTTGTGCAAGGCTGGAGAACACTTGAGCAGTGTACAATTTACGGCTTTTGAGCATTAAGGCTGGGATCACTGTAAGATCACCCAGGACATCAAATTTCATGGCTGAGGGTTTACTAGGAGAAAGACTGGGATAAAAGAGCTCTCTCCAGAAGTAATCCCACATTACAATCAAATATGTGGAAGACATTTAATTGTACAACATAATTTCTAATCAAATGACTCATATCATATCCCAAGATTTTGGAAAATTGGAAGCGATACCAAAGCATGTTTTTTGGACAAAAGGTAAAGGGATGGACGGGATGGATGAAGGTGCTTTGGCAAGAATGATCAAGGAGTGAAGAAAAGAATTCAGGTAGTATTAATCTCTTTTAGTGGTAAGGAATTGGAAAGAAGCAGGACCTCGCCATAGCTCTCGTAAAGAATATGTAAATGATACCAACAGATACGAAAATTATCTTGCATCCTGCATTCATTAACCGAATTGACCCAAGAGACAGAAGGAAGATTGTGGGAAAATGTTTATCTTCAAAGAGACTCCTCAGTCTACCCAAATAAAATAGTATTCTGTTCACTCCCTATCGTCTCAGTCTGCTTTATTTTTCTTGGTATCATTTATCACTTCCTGACATTTATCACGTATTTGTTTAATGACTTCCCACTAGGGTGAAATCACCACGAACACAATGACTTTGTTTTGTTTTCTGCTCTTTCTCTTGTCCTAAAACAGTGCCCCGCACATAAGCATTCAGTAAATTTTTTGTTGTTGCATAAATAAATGTATATACACAATTTAGTCAAATCTATCAGCTCTTTTCAAAGTCATCATGGAACAAGATATCAGTATGAAATACCAAGTCAAGAAAATGATACAGATTTTATAATTTGGGTGAGTCAATGGTCTATCTGTCCCTTAATCACATATGGCACAGTTTGAAATTTTAAAATAATTAATTAATTTTTGGCTGCATTGGGTCTTTGTTGCTATGTGCGGGCTTTCTTTTTAGTTGCAGCAAGCGGGGGCTACTCTTCATTGCAGTACGCAGGCTTCTCATTGCGGTGGCTTCTCTTGTTGCAGAGCATGGGCTTCAGTAGTTGTGGCACATGGGCTCAGTATTTGTGGCACATAGGCTCAGTAGTTGTGGCTCGCGGGTTCTAGAGAGCAGGCTCAGTAGTCATGGTGCACGGGCTTAGTTGCTCCACAGCATGTGGGATCTTCCCAGACCAGGGCTTGAACCTGTATCCCCTGCACTAGCAGGCGGATTCTTAACCACTGCGCCACCAGGGAAGCCCACAATTTGTAATTTTCCCTTTTAGTTTTTCTTAATTTGTTTTTGTCTGTTTCCCCACTGAATAAGAACAGTAAGTGAGGGAGCATGTTTATTCACCACTGTATCTCCAGTACCTATTATGGTGGCATGCCATGTAAGTATAACTTTATACTTAAATATTGGCTGAGTAAATAAATACACACCAAATATTTGGTAAATATTTCATATGTTATGCTGTCTGAGCATAATTCCAGGAGTCTATTATTGTTTTAAGAAAGAAATACTATGGAGATATGCCACATAGGTAGGAGTATTATATAAACGTCACACTGTTTTGTCAAGTTTTATATTAGTTCTTAGTTTTTATGAAAGAGTAGAATGCTAAGCTCTTAGAAGTTTTCAGAATATTTTTTATGGTTCTAAATATGAACATGCCATAATGGTTATTTTCTAAAATGTCATTTGAAGGATAATAGCGGGCAAATATAAGGTGGTAACCACCTTATTTTGATAAATATAGTATAATTTCACTACAAAAAATGCTTTGATAGAGCTGGAAAGTAGATTTTGCCTACCAATGGTCAAAAATGTAAAATAAAAATACACTGAACAGTACAGAATCATTCTTATTTGACTTTTAAACTAAGAGTTATATACACATGGAATATGAGATGACCTACTGAGATTATCATGCAACGATTTAAAACATGCAGTTTAGAAAAAAACTACTTCCCCCCACTGACTGTATCAATAAAACCTAGAATCTAAGTAGTGCTTTTCTTCATACACGTCAAAACTTCACACGTGTCCTACACACATTATTAGGCAAAGCCTACACCTGGTATCCGCTGACTCCCTGTCCTTTCCCACTAGTACATCCAGCCACCCCACACGTGCAGTGAACGCGTGTCTGTCCTCAGTACACGCTCTCTTGTGCTTATTTACGGGCACCTCCATCTTCAATGCGTGATGTTCTGACAAGGGAAGTGGTTTGTATCTTTGGTAAATCATCACAGGGGCTTCTTTAAAGACTGGGAAATGGATTCACAATCTTATTTTTAGCCAAAGATGAGAACTATTTGAGCTTTGTTAGTTGCATTCTTACTGTTCGTAAGCATCCCAAACAACCCCAAACCACCTTGGACGCAGAATCTTGTACTTTCTGAAAGCATAAGGTAACTACATTGACCTCATATATCTGGATATATCCTAGGAGTCCCAAATAAAGCAGACCCTCAGGCATTTGAAAAAAAGGGTTTCAAAGTCTAATAGCTCATAATGTTACAGGCTTATTGCAAACCGCAGAAATGAGTACCTGTTAAATAAATGATATGAGTGGGTGAGATTTAACGATAATTTTGTCCCAATAATAAATACCTTTTTATTAGATGCTTTCCCTTTTAGAAGTAAAATATAAACCTTTGTTTAAAAAAAAACACCTCACTCTGAAGACTTCTAGAATGTTGTGGCTAAAGTAATGCTATCGTTAACCTGTCAAGGAGGAAATGCAGAGGACAGGACAACACAAGGTTCCCAAAGCATACCCGCCACCTGCAAGAATGAATTCTAGCTTGCGGTGGGAGTAGGGAGTTTCAAATGTGTACAGGGATTTGGTCTGCTGGATTCATGTATATAATTTAGAGCATTTTATAATTCCTATTCTCCACCCCATCACCACTGCCAAAGACTCTAAAATGGGGTTCAAGTTCTGGAGATAATGGCAAACTCTCCTAAACAGAGCTTTACAAAATATTTAACCTCTTAAACCTCTCTGGGCCTCAGTTTCTTTATTTGTAAAATGGGAATAATAATTCTTATGTCTCTCAGGGGGTTGCTATAAGAATGAGTTAACATGGGTAAATGCTTAAAATGGTGCCTGGCTCATAGTAAATGCTCAATCTTATTCTGACTTCTTAAAAAATATATAGTTTTGGCGCATGCGGCCCCACGCCGCAGCCGACCCCGCCCGCCGCACCACGCACCCCAGCAGTCAGTGGGTGAGCTGGGAGCCGTGGAGGTCACCGTGGGGAGGCGGGGCGGGGGCAGCATGGCAGCCTCCTTACGGCTCCGTGGAGCCGCCTCCGGCCTCCGGTACTGGAGCCGCCGGCACCAACCGGCAGTGGCCAGCCTTGCAGCGCTGTGTTCTAGGTCAATGGCTTCTAAGACTCCAGTTGGATTCACTGGAGTAGGCAACATGGGGAATCCAATGGCAAAAAAATCTCATGAAACATGGCTATCCACTCATTATTTATGATGTGTTCCCTGATGCATGCAAAGAGTTTCTAGATGCAGGTGAACAGGTAGTGTCTTCCCCAGCAGATGTAGCTGAAAAAGCTGACAGAATTATTACAATGTTGCCCACCAGCATCAATACAATAGAAGCTTATTCTGGAGCAAATGGAATTCTAAAAAAAAGTGAAGAAAGGCTCACTATTAATAGGTTCCAGTACTATTGATCCTATGGTTTCGAAAGAATTGGCCAAAGAAGCTGAGAAAATGGGAGCAGTTTTCACGGATGCCCCTGTTTCTGGTGGTGTGGGAGCTGCTCGGTCTGGGAACCTCACGTTTATGGTGGGAGGAGTCGAAGAAGAATTTGCTGCTGCCCAAGAGCTTCTGGGGTGCATGGGCTCCAATGTGGTGCATTGTGGAGCCGTCGGGACCGGGCAGGCTGCGAAGATCTGCAACAACTTGCTGTTGGCTCTTAGTATGACCAGAACTGCTGAAGCTATGAATCTGGGAATCAGGTTACGGCTTGACCCAAAACTCCTGGCTAAAATCCTAAATATGAGCTCAGGACGATGCTGGTCAAGTGACACCTATAATCCTGTACCTGGGGTGATGGATGGAGTTCCCTCAGCTAATAACTATCAGGGTGGATTTGGAACAACACTCATGGCTAAGGATCTGGGATTAGCACAAGACTCTGCTACCAGCACGAAGAGCCCAATCCTTCTGGGCAGTCAGGCCCATCAGATCTACAGGATGATGTGTGCGAAGGGCTACTCCAAAAAAGACTTCTCATCCGTGTTCCAGTTTCTACGAGAGGAGGAGACGTTCTGAGTTTGCCCTTTGGCTGTGGACACTGTTGGGAACCAAACTCTATTTTGGAGCCTCTTATAGCTCACTCCACAAGCAAATGGGCTTAATCAAAGGTCACCTGTCTGCTTTTGTTTGTCTAGTTCACAATAAACCCTGGGATTTTTCACCTTTTTTTTTTTTTTTTTCTTACGCGGGTCTCTCACTGTTGTGGCCTCTTCCGTTGTGGAGCACAGGCCCCGGACGCGCAGGCTCAGGGGCCATGGCTCACGGGCCCAGCCGCTCCGCGGCATGTGGGATCTTCCCGGACCGGGGCACGAACCCGCGTCTCCCTGCATCGGCAGGCAGACTCTCAACCACTGCGCCACCAGGGAAGCCCTTTTCACCCATTTTTAACTGCTTATTCTTTTTATCTATTTAGCAAGCACATATTATCTGGTTTTCTTTTTTCCTGCAAGCCACTGATGGCCTCTGCTAGCTAGCTGACTGACCTTTTTCAGAAGTTTGATTCCTGACCATCATTAGCTAAAACATTGCCTATTTCAATCAGGATACTATTTACTCCACTTCACAAATAAAACCAAATTTTTTTCCCACAGGATAAAACCTCTCCTGGAGGAAAGAAAAGAAATTGGTGTGAGGAAAGGAGTTAGAGAAAGGGGAAGTACAGTGAATGACTCCCTGTGTCCCTCAGAAAGTTTGTCCTGTTAACCCAGTGGTGGTATTCTTGCATTCTGAGGTTACCGGTTTATTTTCCATAACTTGATAAAGCAAGAGAACTCCTTGCTGCCTGCTGTGTAATTTGGACTCTGTTACATTACCTTGGTGTGCCCCTCTTGTAACAGCTCCCAATACTCAACAAACTTATTTTTTATATTTTTGCTTCCTCGTACATTCTTACTACATATTTTTTGACTTCAAAAGAATGACATCTTTAGAACTGTTTCAGAGCCTACGATGATATGTGCTTTAGATAATTATTATATTATCCTAAATATAACCATATTATTTTGAATTCAAATAAATTTCTATGCTGATAGAAAATATATATATATTTTTTTATTTAAAAAATTTTTTTGGCCACACAGTGCAGCTTGTGGGATCTTAGTTCCCCAACCAGGGACTGAACGCCGGGCCCTCAGCAGTTAGAGTGCAGAGTTCTAACCACCGGACCACCAGGGAATTCCCTAACTTTTACAACCTGAAACTTACAAAGGTGGCTTCCTTCTCCCCACCTCCAATTTTAGCTCACTTCAATTAAGTACCTTCCCAAAGTCAATGTTCCACAAAGAGCTCTTGCTATCTTTCTCCTTAACCAATATCCTGCACATAAACTTTACCTTCCTGTTAAAAGCTGGTATTCCCATTTCTTAATCAATTTCACTGGCACCAGGACTCCCACAGGTGAGACCTGATGGAGGCTGGTGGAAAGGCACTGGGAAGACTGTTCCCTCACCTCTGAACGAGGGAAATAAGAATTGTGAAGGGTGGTGTAAGGAGAGCAAGGCTGCCATAACTATACTAAACTCCAAAAAGAAAACATCCATTCTGATGTGCTCTTCTGGCAGCCAGGAGCTAAGCCTTTTCCTATTCTTTCCAAGGATGCACCTGACTCCAACTAATTAAAGTATGAATTATTAGCAACAAATATTTTGATTCATCTAATAAATTCCAGAAATAAGAATGAAAACGGATTTAAAATAACATTTATTAGTGTTAGTAGCCACCATCCAGATTTATCATTTAATATCATTTACTGAACACTTGCTATACTATTTTATAACAATGAGTACTTTTAATAAGAGTCTACCATTTAACCCTCACAAAAACCCTATGAGGTAGCTCTATTATTATTCCCACTTTACAGATGAGGAACTTGAGGCTCAGCAAATTAAACAGGATTGTAAAATGGTGTAACAATTTTGGAAAACCACCTGAAGGTTCTTCAAAAGGTTAAACATGGAGTTACTATATGACCCAACAGTTCCACGCCTAGGTATATGCTTAAGAGAATTGAAAATCTATGTCCACAAAAACCTGTACACAAATGTTCATAGCAATATTATTCATAATAGCCAAAAGGTAGAAACAACCCAAATGTCCATCAACGGATGAATGGATAATATGGACATGAATGGAAAAATAAAATAGATTAAATGCAATATTATTTCGCCATAAAAAAGGCATGAAGTACTGATACATGCTACAATATGGGTAAACCTTGAAAACATGATGCTAAGTGAAAGAAGCCAGATATAAAAGGCCACATATTGTAAATTCCATTTATAGGAAATGCCCAGAATAGGCATAGGCAAACCCACAGAAACAAAGCAGCCAGGTGGCTGCCAAGGGCTAGGGGATGGGCAGTGACTTTTAATGGGTATGGGTTTCTTTGGGGGGTAAAATATTTGTGCCAGGTCCCACACTGCTGAGGGGTACCATCTGGGCTGGATCTGGGCACCCTGGCCCCAGTCTGTACTCTACACTGCACCATGCTGCCTCTGTCTTGAGGACTTGTGGTGGTGGTTTGTCATATTATGTTCTGTACTTTTCTGCATGTCTGTTATATTTCATAACTTAAAGAAAGAAAATGAATACGAAATTAGAATCAGAAACCTAATATTGCGGGGCTCTGATTTGGGCCAAGGCTTGGGCTAGTTGGCAGATGAAACAGAAGATGTGCAAACAATGCTTCTGATCTGAAAAGAAATCTGATCTGGCAAGGAACCAGGATTCAAAACTGTTCATCATATCAGCACCATTTAATGACTAAAGGACTTTGGATGGAATAAAAGCAGCAAGTTCTCTGGTTGTGTTTTCTGCTTTACTGTCAAATACATCTCTTCAGTGGTGGTGATTACCCAGCAGTAGGAACTTGGAGGGACAGAAACATATTGAATAGTAGCAATAAAGGATTCAGATTCTGCTCATATTAAAATTGGCCTAACATCAAGTAAGGTTAGAGTAAAACTATCCCGTCTAGAAGTAGGTCAACACTGGAGCCATCTGCTCTCTAAAAACAAATTTCTAAACACTACGTTATAAGCCATCAGGAAGGCAATTCTCTAATAAAAGCAGATTATTAAACAGATGGGAAGCGAACAGAAAGAATAAAAGTATTTGGCTCACAAAGAAACAAGCAAGGAAAAATCTGCCAGGCAACATAGAGATGATAATATTCTGGGAAGACAATCAGTCATAAATCTTTACATCACAGCAAAATCATTACATATTACTTCGGGAAAAAGGAAGGGAGAGGGAGAGGGAGAGGGAGGCGGGGAGGGGGAAGGGCTCCCTCATGACACACTGGCCTGCAGCTTGAATGCGTGTGCATTACCATTATCTCTGTGTTGAAATCTATTAAGCAACTTGAACGACCCACTTGGGAAGAAGCTACATCAATAACATTTTTCAGAGAACGAAAAACATTTACTGTAGCCCACAAACAATGACCATCTGCATTACAGAAAAGTAAGAAATGATCTGAGGCTGCCATGTAGCCCCATGTCAGCCTCAGAATTTCGAATGAAGGGTTTTTATTTTCTACTTTTTGAAATTTTTTTATTTTTTAGGCCGTGCCTCGCGGCATGCAGCATCTTAATTCCTTGACCAGGGATCGAATCCGAGTTCCCTGCAGTGGACACGTGGAGTCTTAACCACTGGACCGCCAGGGAAGTCCCTCTAATGAAGGTTTATATCTGTACCCATTTATACTGTTAAGACCAACTCATCTTAGCCTGTGTCTCTCAAAAAGATCGAATCCCACAGTTCAGGAAATAGAAATTCCTCAGCTATTACAATATACTGAGTTTCGGTACCATTTAGATGAAAGATAATCCCTTCCCTTCTGTTCTGAAGTTTTGTTTAAAAGGCAATTTATTAATAAATCTACACACGTTCCTATTATTTTCCTCATTAGAGTTCACAGCCTCCCTCTTATCACTGAGAATTATAGTATTAAATTTCCACTTAGCAAAATTTGCTTTGAAGAGCACCTAGCACTAGGTCAACTCCCAGGGACAACAGTTAGACAGTATTAAACACAATAATGAGAAACTAGAAATAACCTAAATGTCCAAAATAAGAGACTGGTTAAACTATAACATATTAATCTGATGGAATACTGTGCAATAATTAAATGAAATATAAAGGCTATGTTGAAATATAAGGCCATAGATATTTTCCAAAAGTATAAATAAAGGAATATTAAATGAAAAGTGTACACAGTATGTATGCTAGAGGACACATACCAGAGAAAGGTCAGAGAGAACTATGAACAGCTGTTACATTTAGATGGAGGAGTTTTGGTATAATTTTTTGTAAAGTTTTTTGATTTATTAAATTTTGTTTAAAATGTAAAACCTAAAATATAAATTTAATAATCATGGGCAATTGGCACTGCTCACTATTCCACAGGAATAAAGCATAAAGGGACATGCAAAAGACACAGGAAGAAATATTTCCCATCATGACAGTATCCAGCTTATGGCACAAATTAGGTAGTCTTGATTTAAGTAGCGCATGAGATATTTATACATTTCTTAAAAAAGAAATTCAATTCGGGACTTCCCTGGTGGTCCAGTGGGCAAGACTCTGCGCTCCCAGTGCAGAGGGCCCGGATTTGATCCCTGGTCGGGGAACTAGATCCCACATGCATGCCACAACTAAAGATCCCACATGCCGCAACCGAACACCTGGCAACAAAGATCCTGCGCGCTGCAACTAAGACCCGGCGCAGCCAAAATAAATAAACAAACAAATAAAAGAAACTATAAATGTTTAAAAAAAAAGAAAGAAATGCAATTCTATCACCTTCAAGTACATAAGAACAATGTGTTCTCAAGTAGTGGTTCAAGACTATTAATAGCTAAGCTTAATTTGTAATTTTGACATCTATTTATATTTTATTTCAATCCTTTACAATGTCTTGCACTCAGTAACTGTTCATATTATTTTTTTGTTTAATAAACCCTTGTTTTAGAAGTAATATAAAAGTAAGTGGCACAAAAATATATTTTGAAGTATTTTTTTTCAAGTCCAGAAGAAACAAAAAGGTGTTTATGTGGAGTACATAAAAAAGGATTAACAAAATTTTGGTAATTTTTGAACTTGAGTGATGAATCTATGGAAATTCATCATACACTATTCTTATTTTGTGAGTGTTTGAAAATGTTCATACCAAAAAGTTCAGAATACCAAAAATTAAAAAAGGGTAAACTAGAACTTAGACTAGGTTGAAGATTAGTGATCTCAGAGGGAGTAGAGTTTGAATCTAGGAGGTTTTCTTGTGATTTCTGAAAAAAACATGGAAAATAGAAAAGACAAAAAAGAATATTTGAGAAAGTCATATTTCCAGGCAAGAAATAATACATACTTATTAGATTCATGTCTGGCTCTTTTTCATCTTTGACATGACTAAGCAACGGTCCCTGCAAATTTGTTCCGATAGTAAATAGAATGAAATACACAGAAAACCACTCCCAGCAGTGCAAGGATTCCTTTTAATTTTTATTTTATTTATTTATTTATTTATTTTAAGAATTCCTTTTTAAAAACTGTATTTCCCTTACCCCTAATGACACACCTGGACACAACTGGCCTGGATGAAGGCCCTTGATAGTTCAAGGGTAACAATTCAAGACCTCTAGAAGGATACGGTTACAAAATCAGCTCCCAGAAAGCCTCAGCCATCCGTTCTTAACTTTGCTCCTACTCAAAGGCCAACAGAACTGGGGGGAAATCTTCCTGTTTTGTTGATATCAACTTATTTTGTGCCAGAACCTATACCTAAAGCCAAAGCAAGGTTTGTACTCTCAGGAAGGTTGAACAAATCAGGCCAGGTTCCAAGAACAGAAAAGAAGCACTACAGGGCCACCTTGCTAAGGGAAGACTCTAGATAATTCTCCCAAGGTTACTCTCTACACATTTTATGTACATCAACGCTAACGCTCACCCAACAATCTTTACTATTAACAGTAAATCTAGGAAAGAGACCAATAATACATTGGAAAAGCATGTCTATAAACTGAACTCAAACTAAATGCAGAAGAATACGGTATTTTGCCCCTTTTTCAGGTAGCTGTGTTCTCTGCATTCACCAATAATCATAATCAACTTCATTTTTGCTTACAGACACTTACTTGAATATAAGTCCTTTTGAAAAACAAAATAAACCTAAATATGTTTTGATTAAAATATCGGAAGACTAAGATCTTTTCTTTTAAGAGAGAAATGGCTCATCAGCTAGTTCCTTTGCCTGCTGACTGGATGATATTCCAATTTGGAAGCCCAACTGTAGCTTTCTGAAGAAAATGCCAATGTGTGCGGTATAATACTCACTCTATCTAAGTAAAACAACTCCTGCAGAAAAGGTGGGTCCAACAATGGGTAGCAGGTGTGGTAAGAAGTTAATTCTAATTCTGAGATGAAATGACATTTAAATAAGAGCTCATGTCTTGGAAGATAAAAATGGCCTCTCAGGAAAAAAAGGGGATCTAGTAAAAGAAATAATACTGATATTAGGACATTCAACATTAAGATTAATTAAAATTGCACACAAAGTAATTGTCCATAGCATTAACACTGGGACTTGGCAAGAAAATACAATTAGTTTTGCTAAAACAAACTACTTTTTCTGGAAACAGATACTCTCTCACTATCTGTCTACTGGGATATCTACACACAGCTTAGCTCCGTGAACTTGAGTACATGTTCCTACAACACACTGCACTGAAAGACTCCCACCTCTTAACTAACAGCTTATGCCCCAAGACACCAGCCAGGATAACGACAGAACCCTTCTGTGTAGACGTTCTTTCAGAGGCTGCACTGTTACAGGAAGAAGCAAAGAGCAGCGATTTCCTTCCAAAAGGTCAGCTGCCACAGACAGACCAAACAGAAAGCAGTTAATTCTTGCCAACTTCCCCTCCTGCTTCTGTAGCTAGAACGCAATAGCATTCGGTTTCCAGTAAAGCTCCAAAGAAAAACAAAGCAAATGTGAGACCCAGAACCTGTGTAATGTAGTGTCTCACTTGACTAAATTAAAGACAATAAGATCACGTGGAGCTACACTCTTTAAACAGCAGTGGAACCCTTAAGAACTACCAGATTTAATGTGGACTTAAACAGGAGGAAAAGTACAGGATTGGAACCATCCTAGCCTTTATACTACTGCTCCAGAAGTCTCCACCTAAAAATAAAGTGGCATTTTGGCTATAATAAATACGGCAACATATAAGGTCCCTAGTTGACTGATATAAAAATAAATCTTTAGCTTTCTTCTTCTCAAACTAAAGTCAAATCACCTGTCCGACATGCGAAGGCACTGGCCAGGTTCAACGCTGACAATCAGTAAAAGCACATATACCAGGGATGTATATTTTCTTAGATTAGACATGGTTTAAAGACTGTACAACTTATAACAAAAAGGTCAAGAAGACAGAAAATATGATTTAAAATCTTCTTTAGGTAGTAACCCTGAATAGTTGTGGAACAATATTGAAGACCCCTAACCCCCAAAGAAACAACACCGCATTCTCACGCAGACTTCTTTAAATTAAGTGAGCATCTATGCATTTAATGTTCCCAGAGACAACAAAATTAGATCTTTTGAGTTTAAAAGTGGAGAGGGAAGGAAAAACAAAAACTTTTTGTTTCCTCAACCAGATCGGTTCCTGGCTTAGCTATCTACATGCAACTTACAAGAAAATGTGAGGGCTCCTTCAGAAGGGCTCCTACAAGCATGTCATAGGGCTCTATGTGGTTTCTAACTCGTTAGTTTCAGGTTGTGGTGGCAACAGAGACACAAAGCTTTTTGTGAGACAAAGTCTTGTAAAGCTTCTAGGCTTTGATGATGGAGGGTATGTAACCCCACTCTGAGAATACCTCCTTTGAAATGAAGACAGTTTGGGTTTCAAGGAAAAACTTATTCGTTTGTTATATATGCTAAATTAACTACTGCTACCCACACCAGAAACTGTTTCCTGTTGGAAATAAAACAAACTAATAAATTTCTAAGCCTTTCCTACACTTAATCACCAAATGTTAAATAACAGCAAAGGAATTAGCAGGGGAAAGGAGAAAAAGGGAGTACTAGCAGCAGTAGTAATAGTAACAATGGTCACAGTAGTAACAATAAACATTCAAGGAACTCTTACTACGTCATGGACTGTTGCCTGCATGTTATATGTACCCTCATTTAATCCCCATGACAACTCTATGAGGCAGTAGGATTATTATCCCCATTCTATATAAGAGGAAGCAGGCTCAAGAGTTAGAAAATTTGCCCAAAGTCCTGTGGCAAGTAAGTGAAGGAGCTGGGATTAGCACGAGGCTGCCCATTTCCAGCGCTCACACTCTCAACCCCGGTGCTTTATTTATTAAAAACCTCACCTAACCAAATGAGTTTTTCCTGACCATGATACCTGTGGTTTTAAGACTGCTTTATAATAAAAGCTACAAAGTAAATGAACAAAGTGCAACTCACTGATACCAAAAATTATTTGACAATCCAAAAATGTTTTAAATGGGACATCCTTCCCTAAAGGTCAGAGCACATCAAGATGACAAACCTTCAAACACAGCCAAAGGAAGCCATGTTAGGGGTTTGGTGATTCACCTTCACTCTTCTCAATCAATCAGAAATCAGCTAAAAGCTTTAGATTATAAAAGGGAGTGGGAGGAGAAAAACGAGAATCATTCTGGGGGTCGGTGATTCTCCAGTGAGGCCCAAACCTAGATCCTGACCACTTGTGTTCTGAATTAACACAGTGACACTTCCTATGAGAAGGGAGTGGTTACGTTTGTTATGTTTGTTCCCAAATTCCTTATTGGGTTTCCATTAGATACATTATTATCTATCACCAGTATTTATCAGAGATCATTCTAAACTCAGGTTTTCTGCTGGCAGAAAACATTTCTCATTAAAGGGACAATATCACTAATACAAATGTGAAAACAACTTGTGAACTATTCTAGTGGGTAAGATAGGATAGTAAAAGATACTGAAGTCAGTTATCTTGATAACTGTTCACATGATACCAGTAACTAAACATCAAGTTACCTGATGCTGATGTGATTATAAAGCTAGAGAGATGTAAATGATAAATTCCTGTGATAACTGACTAACACTAATATGACAAATGTAGAAATAACTACGTTACTGTGCACAGTGCCCATTAAATATTGGTTGACTGTTAGGAGATCATTTGGGTTTACCAAGCCATGCCACTGAGAGGTACTCTGATGGGGAAGACGACGTCTGAATTTAAGTGTTGTCCAATATGTCTTGGGGAAATCTGGGGCAGGGACACCTGGCAATTCTGTGCTCCTATGAAAGGTGCCTCATACAATCTTTAAAACATTTAGCTAAAAAAAACACATCAACACAATACCTGTATCCTATGTCTTTTATCATCTTGATCATCCAGTTTTTAAAAAGATGGAATGCTTTACCTCTCTAGAATTAGAATTTATCCTCCATTCTGGGTGTAAGAACCAAAGCATTTCTGATTTAGCTGCTGCTCAACTACTAGACTAGAAGTTATACCAGGGAAGGAACCATGTCTCATTCATTTTGATTTCCTTGGCATAGGTACATGACAGCTAGTCAATAACTGTGTGTTAAATTAAATATAATTTTGGTAGACCTCCATGTTACAAAAAGAACCTAAATTGGGGGAAATGAATGGTAGGTCAGTTATTTCCTTCAAGATGTTATTTTTAACATCGCGGAGGTCATTAACTTGAATCCTTATTACAGGAATAATGGTACTGAATCACACTTTATAGAAACTGTGACGGAGGTTTTGACTCATCATTGGTGCTAATCAAGGTAAATACAAATTGCAAGCTGTACCGCTCCATAAACATCGTGACAAGTTTGTAAAACAGAGCTGACAACCTCCTTGCAGCAATTTCTTTTTTTTTTTTATCATGTTTATGAGGTATGTTTCCTACTTCTTGGCATTACAGCAGACAACAGTGTCACCAAACTTTCTGAAACCGTGCACCTCAGATTGGGACCTGAACCCACACAGCCGAGACTTGAACCTGGCCAAAACTCACAGTCTTCCAACTGAGATCACACACCTGGTTTCAGGGCTTAATGAAGCTCAGGTTCTTTTTTTTTTTTTTTTGCGGTACGCAGGCCTCTCACCGTTGTGGCCTCTCCCGTTGTGGAGCACAGGCTCCGGACGCGCAGGCCCAGCGGCCATGGCTCACGGGCTCAGCCGCTCTGCGGCAGGTGGGATCTTCCCGGACCGGGGCACGAACCCGTGTCCTCTGCATCAGCAGGCGGGCTCTCAACCGCTGCACCACCAGGGAAGCCCGAAGCTCAGGTTCTTGATGTCTCATTGTAGAAAGAATTCAGTGAGAGACAAAGTGATAGGTAAGAGATGGATTTATTTAGAGAGAAACATACTCCACAGACAGAGTATGGGCCATCTCAGAAGGCGAGAGTGGCCTTGGGAGAAACACACGCCACAGACAGAGTGTGGGCCACCTCAGAAGGTGAGAAAGGGCCTTGCAGCAATTTCAAAGAGAATTACATGACATGTGATGATGCTGATATGAGCTGAAATTCCAAAGAAAGCATCTTTATGCAAACTAAACTGTTTCTTTCCCTTAATTATGTCTCAAGAAAGAAGTTGAGTATAAACCGGAAGCACAACGTCTACCAACAATTCACTCCTTCGGTTACCATGCATACTACCAAATACAATCCAGAGTGATTTACTATTGTGCCAAAACAAGACGATGAGTTTCTACATCCAGAATGTTGATTAACGTTAGAAGGATGACTCAGGACTAATTGCATCGGTCTGACAGACACTGAACCTATGTTTTATCTCCTGAGAGTTCTTCAACTACAGGACCAAATGCCAACTCAGGAAGATATTTCAGCAAATATAACCACCTCTGACTACAGACTATTTTTTAATTCAAGATGTATTTCCATGTAGCAAAGTAAATTTAGCAAATGAAAATATAGCCTTGAATTGCTATGGATGGCCCCTACCCCTGCCAAAAATGACAAGCTGCTCACTCGAAAGCTGTCACTAATTAGCAGCTGCTGCTGTAAAGAAAATCAAAGTAAGTGCCAATAAAAGCATATGGAACTGAAAGAGGACCCTATGGCAAGGAATGGGAAATGCAAGAATCTATTCGTGACCGGTAAGCTTTATAAATACCGGTGATCTAAATCTAGGAGAAGTGGGGCAAGGCAGTAATGGCAATCTACGTCCATTCATATTTAAGCAGGAAGGACTGGAAGATTCTCCTAATGTTCTGAAATTCAGAAATCCCAGGGTCCTGAGGTTACTTGAATTCCATCACAACCATTTCCACCTCTCCAACAGGAGCCAATCTTGGCTTTGGGTAATTTTTCATTGTCAGTACTTCTGTCTCAAAAGACAACCCTCAGAATGGGAGAAAATATTTGCAAACGAAGCAACTGACAAAAGATTAATCTCCAAAATATACAAGCAGTGCATGCAGCTCAATATCAAAAAAACACACAACCCAATCCAAAAATGGGCAGAAGAACTAAATAGACATTTCTCCAAAGAAGATATACAGACTGCCAACAAACACATGAAAGGATGCTCAACAACACTAATCATTAGAGAAATGCAAATCAAAACTACAATGAGGTATCACCTCACACCAGTCAGAATGGCCATCACCAAAAAAATTTGCAAACAATAAATGCTGGAGAGGGTGTGGAGAAAAGGGAACTCTCTTGCACTGTTGGTGGGAATGTAAATTGATACAGCCACTATGGAGAACAGTATGGAGGTTCCTTAAAAAACTAAAAATAGAACTACCATATGACCCAGCAATCCCACTACTGGGCATATACCCTGAGAAAACCATAATTCAGAAAGAGTCATGTACCACAATGTTCATTGCAGCACTATTTACAATAGCCAGGACATGGAAGCAACCTAAGTGTCCATCGATAGATGAATGGATAAAGAAGATGTGGCACAGATATACAATGGAATATTACTCAGCCATAAAAAGAAATGAAATTGAGTTATTTGTAGTGAGGTGGATGGACCTAGACTCTGTCATACAGAATGAAGTAAGTCAGAAAGAGAAAGACAAATACCGTATGCTAACACATGTATATGGAATCTAAAAAAAAAAAAAAAGGTTCTGATGAACCTAGGGGCAGGACAGGAATAAAGACACAGACATAGAGAATGGACTTGAGGACACGGGGAGGGAGAAAGGTAAGCTGGGATGAAGTGAGAGAGTAGCACTGACATACGTACACTACCAAATGTAAAATAGATAGCTAGTGGGAAGCAGCCACATAGCACAGGGAGATCAGCTCGCGGTGCTTCGCGACCACCTAAAAGGGTGGGAGGGATAAGGAGGGTGGGAGGGAGACACAAGAGGGAGGGGATATGGGGATATACGTGTGCATATAGCTGATTCACTTTGTTATACAGCAGAAGCTAACACAACATTGTAAAGCAATTATACTCCAATAAAGATGTTTAAAAAAATTTACAAAAAAACCCCCCAAAACTTCTGTCTCTGGCATACTAACACCTGCATTTGTAGACATCATAAAAACTGAATTTAAAAAGTACCTTTCGTGGGGCTTCCCTGGTGGCGCAGTGGTTGAGGGTCTGCCTGCCCATGCAGGGAACACGGGTTCGTGCCCCGGTCTGGGAAGATCCCACATGCCGCGGAGCGGCTGCGCCCGTGAGCCACGGCCACTGAGCCTGCGCGTCCGGAGCCTTGCTCCGCAACGGGAGAGGCCACAACAGTGAGAGGCCCGCGTATGGCAAAAAAAAAAAAAGTACCTTTCGTGTTCTCATGGCTTTGGCTCAAAGTCTTGTGATTCTGAATCTAATTGTTGACCCTCCATTTTACAGGTTGAGAAATGGAATCAGGGAAGGCAGAAATGATCTGCCCAGTGCAAATCAGCAGGGGATACAGTGGGAGAACCAACCCTATGTTCAATAGTCCTAAAATAGTGAACCAACCCTATGTTCAATACACCTAAAATAGTCCATGGATTACGATTCTGCTTGAAATTTCAATTGCACAGGTTACTTTTTAAATCATCCTTCAAGATGCTCCCTCTCTCTTCCTCTTTGCTTCTTTACCAATTAGATCTCCCAGCATATTTCTTTTTCCTCAACAAGTTAGTTTCCAATCTTTAAAAAATAAATTTAGTTCTCGTACTCTCTTTTTCCCCGTCCCTCCAAGTAGACTGATAGAGAGCTACAATTATTTTAATTATATTTGGACCCTAGGTTCAGGTTGTCTCTGTAGCAACTACTCAGGAAAATGAGAATGAAAAAGAAAGAAAAAAGAAAGGAAGAAAGAGATGGAAGGAGGGATGACAGACTAGAAGGGAAGGAAAGGGATGGAGAGAGGGAGGGAGGAAGATATAATGAGAATAGAAAAAGAGAGAAAAGAAATGAGTAGGAGCATGTAATTTCCTAATGAAGCTGCAATCAAAACCTTTCATGTAGCTATTGTCCTTGTGTAGTTTGTCTTCATGGCTGTATAAACAATTACAACAACGTGCCAGTAATTTTCCAGTTCATAATCAGGCTATAAGAAGGAGAACAATTTGCTTTATGAAACATGGAGAAAGACTAATCTCTGATATTATTGTCAGTGCAGGTTTATCAGCAAGACTTGGAGGAGATAAGCCTACAGACATACAGATTAGGAATCACATTTTCAAAGCTTTAATAACCCCCTAGTGGCATGCAACAAGCTGCTGAATTAACTTGTCTTTGGACACTTACTGTGTATGCATCACTTGCTAGATCTAGGTACAAAAGGAAAAACTTAAAAAATTGGGGGAAAGAAAAATTGCCAAGTCTCCAAGCAAAGGGGTCATATTAAAAAAAAAAAAAAAAGGGCTTCCCTGGTGGCGCAGCAGTTGAGTGTCCGTCTGCCGCAGAGCAGCCAGCTGGGCCTGTGCGCCACAGCTACTGAGCCTGTGCTCCAGAGACGTGAGCCACAACTCCTGAAGCCTGGGCGCCTAGAGTTGCAACGGGAGAGGCCACTGCAATGCGAGACCCATGACCGCAACGAGCAGTGGTCCCCACTCGCCGCAACTAGAGAAAGCCCGAGCGCAGCAACAAAGACCCAACGCAGCCAAAGATAAATAAATTAAATAAATAATAATAAAATTTTTTAAAAAAGAATAAGCCAGAAACAAAGGGCCAAATATTATATGATTCCACTTATATGAAGTACCTAGAGTAGTCACACTTATATAGAGAGAAAGTAGAATGGTGGTAACCAGAGTCTGGGGGAGAGTGGGGATGGGGGGTTATTGTTTAACAGGTACCATTTCAATGTGGGATGACATTAAGTAATGTCACCGAACTGTACACTTTAAAATGGTTAAAATGGTAACACAAACACAATTTTTTTAAATGGGGAAAAAAGGCCAGTTCCTGCCTAGTAAACTCAAATTTCTTCCATCCTTAACTCCAAAATCCAAATGAAATAAAGAGAATTGGTTTTCCCCTCTCTTTTCTTTCTTCCACAGTAAAAGATAGACTTTCAGCCCTACTGAGGGTTGAAGTGGTCTCTGGAGACACCCTCTATGTTGAGATTAAAGGGGAACAGATGGAATTAAGGTACCTTCAACATCAACCAATCTTTATTATCGGAGATGAGGATCTTCCTGCCATAAACAAAAGTAAGTGCATCGACCCACTCATAGAAACTATACGTATTTATTTAACAAATACTTGTTGAGGACCTGTTATATGCCTGGTTCTGTTCTAGCTCCTGAGGATATAGCAGTGAACAAAACAGATGTGCCTTTTATGGAACTTAGATGCTAGTACCTGATATGAAATACTTTAAAGTTTAAGTAAATACAGACTATGCTATACTTTCTATTTTTGCTTTTAATTTTTTTTTTTTTTCCCTGTTAGGGGAGAAGGACACCATACCTGACTAACATAGAATCTTACAAGTAAACAGCAAAGTCTGTGCATTCAAAACAATATTTGGAAAAAAGTTTTAAAAGCATCTCAACAAAATCAGACTAACAAGGGTGATGACTGGCTTTTGTGAAAGGCTTGGCAATGTGAAAGCAACTTCTGATAAAGCCAGGACATCTGTTCATCCCTGATGGACGTCGATCATCTTTATGGAGCTATAGTACGTGCAAAACAATGCGGGTCTAATCAAGGATTCCACCGTTAAGGTCATTTCAGTGCGGTATTAGCCCAGCTTTTTCCCAGGAGACATAGTTTTATAGAGAGGATAACTTTCATGCTTGTCACAATCAAATCAAATCATTTATCTCTCAGAGATGATTTGCAGATTCAATTTCCACAAGGTACTAAAAATATAGAGCACAGAGTTTAAAATTTATAATAGAACTCAGGTTTCTCCCCACCAATGCATAGCAGCACAAGGTGGCAGATGGCTTGCAAATGTTTAGTTTCTTCTTTTTCCCATGGAATAAAATATATGTCAAATTCTACTAAAATAAATACATCACAGTGAAAACCCAGGTATAACAAAAATATTTTGAAATACTTGACTGTTTCTCAACTCAACAAAACAATCTTTTGTTTAATGTAATGAATATAATGAATTTTAAGACAAAAGAGTCAGATTTCCCCTTGGAGCACAACAGTTTTTATATACGCTCTTAAATTTTCACCTTTAAGGAAATATTTTAAATATTCTAAAATAGGCTGTCATATTATATTTGAGAAAAAAGGAACTTTTCCTTTATGGAAATAATTCTCAATTTTATTGAGGAGTAATTTACAATCAGTAAACTATACCAGGATGTGTTAAGTTACAATTAACCTACTTTGGACACCATATTAAAATAAAGGGGTGGGGCTTCCCTGGTGGCGCAGTGGTTGAGAGTCCGCCTTCCGATGCAGGGGACACAGGTTCGTGCCCCGGTCCGGGAAGATCCCACATGCCGCAGAGCGGCTGGGCCTGTGAGCCATGGCCGCTGAGCCTGCGCATCCGGAGCCTGTGCTCCACGACGGGAGAGGCCACAACAGTGAGAGGCCCGCATACCACAAATAAATAAATTAATTAATTAAATTAAATAAAGGGGCTCCTAAAGGCTACCTGGGAGTAAAAGCTACTAAGTGCTCTATTTAACATTAAAAACCCAACTGCATTTAGCTTAGAGTCTGCCAATATTCAAAGCAGCACAGAAGTTCTATCCATTTCTTCAAAGGTTCCTTCTAGAACCAGGGATCTAAAAAGACATTTAAGATAAACTAAGTAGTTTATGGTGGTCCAATGATTAAGACTCCGCGCTCCCAATGCAGGGGGCCCAGGTTCGATCCCTGGTCAGGGAACTAGATCCCCCATGCTGCAACTAAAGATCCCACATGCCACAACTAAAGGAGCCTGCATGCTGCAACTAAAAATATCACGCATGCAGCAACAAAGATCTTGTATGCCGCAACTAAGACCCGGCACAGCCAAATAAATAAATTAAAAAAAAAAAAGATAAACTAAGTAGGAAGGCCTGACGATCAGAGGGTTGAGTTGGCCTTCTGAAGCTGTTGGTTCAGTCTTCCACATAAAGGTGGAGTTACCATCGCCCCACGATGATAACTAAATATTACTCCCCTCCGTAAAGTATCTCCTAAGATTAAACTAACATTAGGGGGGAAATCTCTTTTGAAGGAAAAATTTCATCTGTAACTAGATCTCAAATTTCAAGCATCAACTTTATGTACAACATGAAAATGAATAGTAGCTAAGACCAAAAGACGAATATGACTCTTTTACAGGCAAACTCAGTTTCAAAAACAACATACACCCCCCCCCCCAAAAAAAACCCAAAGTAACAAAAAACTCTGCCTAAAAGCGGTTTTGATAGTTCAGGTATACCTAAAACACTACGGGTTGTTTTCGTTCCAGAGGAGTAAGCAAGGTCGTATAGGTGACAAGAGACAATTTAGGCTGATGCATCAAAGTTCAACACTCAGACGCCTGCACCTTCTGTAATAAGGCAACTGCCAACCTCTTCCCCACACCTTCTTCCTGGTCACCTTACAAATGGAATCATAATCCAAAATGCATTTGCATATTTGTTGTTTGGGACACAAAACACTGTCCCACAGAAACAAAGTTATAAAGAGATGAAAAATTCCTACGTAAGCCCCCAAACCCCAGTTGATCTACGATCCTACAAAACCTAATGACCTTTTATAATTTTGTTTCTGAAGGAAAAGAAGTTAGAATGTCTAGTCAGGGATACCATTAGTAACAAAGTAACCCCTCTACTCCTGCCCATCCCAGCTCCTACAAAGCACTAACAGCTCTTCTACTCCCAACGAAAGAAAGGGCCTCCAAGGATGTGGATAATGCTTCAACCGGCCTCAGTTGCAGCAGTTTCCAAAAAAAAAGAGGAGTCTGTGTACATCTGTGTGCATTTTGGGAGTGGGGTCTGGTGGGAAGCTTTAGGGGTATCATCTTCTTTCAGGTAAGAAAAGCTTCTGATCCCTTGTAGAGCAGTTCCCAGAGGGCAAGAGATCCTACCTGTATTTGAGCTATAGGTAAACTAGATGTTAAAAGTAGGAGACAGCCTGTATTTTATTTTACTTCTTTAGAAGCCCTGTAACTGCACTGTCCAATAGGATAGCTATAAGCCACATGTGCTATTACTGGGCACTTGAAATGTGGCTAGTGTGACTGAGAAACTAAATTTTTATTTCATTTTAATCAACTTAAATGTAAACTTAAAATTGATGCTCAATTTGGTTATTGGAAAACTTTCAAATACGTTTGGAACAACCTGGGTATGTGAATCTACTTTATCAACTAAAAGTTTTATGAAAACTGAACACTTCATGTATTTCTGGTAAAAATTTTGCATGTAGATTGAGATATGCTGTGTACGTAAAACACACACCAGATTTTGAAGGCTCAGCAGCAAAAAAGGAATGTAAAATGTTTCCGAAGTTTATATATTGATTACATGTTGAAATGGTAATACTTTGGACATACTGGGTTAAAGAAAATATATTATTAAAATTGATTTCATCTGTTTCTTTTTACCTTTTTTAAAGGTTACTTCTAGAAAATTACATTTATATTTATACTGGACAAGCTGCTTGTCTATAACATAAATATTTCACATGTTCCTATATAACTCTTACAGTATTCTAGTTCATATGTGTCTTATCTGTAACAATTGTAACTTTCCTTCTATGCTTTGCTTAGAAGAAAAAATATTGAAAGCAATTCTAACCTTTAAATTAAAAAACTTAAAATATATAGTTTTACTACACTTACTGAAACGTCAGAATGAAATTACACTATTTGAGTTGAAAGCGTACAGCTTATTGTTTTTAAAAATTACTATTCTGTCACATAATCTCTATAGAAAGGTATGTTTAAGAAGATTAAATCTAGTGATTCTTTAATGTAACTACCCGTGATTATCCACCATCTGTTCAAAGAATGTGAAATTCATTTTGAGTCATATTAAGATCCTATCCCAGTGCGTATTTCAAAGGAAGTCCATGTGAATTCTGACCTCTCTGATTTATTCTCTGAAAAAATTTTAGTGATCCAAATAAACAATGTGGTGTATTCAGAGCCATACTGATCTATGGAAAAGGACAGACAAGAAGCAGATCTGAACATATATGAGGACTTGGTATACATTAAGATGGATTTTCCTATCAATGGGGAAAAGAGGGAGCTGGTGCAAAGTGGTGGATTTTTTCTGGATAACTGGCGAGCCACTTGAAATTGATTTAGGTTGAAACTGTTAATACCTGTGAAACATTTAGCTCAGTGCTGGCACACAGTGAGTGAGTGATCAATAAATAATATTGTTATTTTCAGGAAAACTAATAAAGCTACATTCCCACCTCACTTCTTACACAGTAACAGATTCTAGATGGATTGAGAGACAACGAAAAAAAATAGAACCATAAAATATTCTAAAAGAAAATACAAATGAAAATTTTATAATCTTTGGTCGGTATGATTTTTGTAAGTATGTCTTAATAGCCAGATCAGAGAAAAAAAGATTATTAAATTAGATTACATAAGAATTTAACATTTTTGTACTGCAAAAAAATAGTATACTAAGTTGCAAGTCAAAAAAAAAAACGGAGAAAATTACTTGTAATATGTAAGACAGAAAGATCTCTGAGGAAAACTCAAGCATATGTAATAAAAAAAACAGGCCAATTATATAAAGAGGCAAATCACAAAGAGGAAACAAAATGGCCAGCGAACCTGTGAAGCACTGCTAGAAATCAAAGAAACACAAACAAATATGAGAGACTAGCAAAGAGAGAAAGGTTGTCAACACTTAGTAATGGCAGATGTGGGAAAATGACCATTCCCTTCATGCACTAGTTATTGGTGGGCATGCAGACTGGGATAGGCTTTTTGGAGGGCAGTTTGGCACTATCTATGCAAATGACTCAGCAACTCCACTTCTACAACTTAATATTAAGGAGATGGTCTGGTAAATGTGAAAAAAACCCACTCAGCCTAAGGATCTGTACTACCGTGTTATTTACAGAAGTGAAAAACTGGAAACAACTATCAATTATTAATGGATTAACTAAATTACAGCAGGGTTATACAATGGAATACACACCTTAAGAATGTTGAAGTAAATTGGTATTTATTAGTTCCCTGGGGAAACAAGCCCCTTCTGAGTCCCCAGATAACAAAATAAGAGGTTCCTTTTAACAGTACATTTGGATTATTTGTTATTTCTTCTCCATACTCCCTCATCTCCATTATCTGTGTTAACAGAGAGATGGTTTACAGTAGAGGTTTGTAACCTGAGTCCACGAACCTCTTGAAATGTATGCAGATTTTTATGTGTATGCATATTTTACTGGGAAGAGAGTCAATGGTTTCATTAGTGCCTCAAAAGGTCTCTTAGTCCACAAATGGTTAAGAACCACTGGTGTATATAATTTAATGGGTCAAGTTGTTGTCTAACTGCCTTAAAAAACGTATTAGCTCACTAGCTAATTAGCTCTCTGCGCATTAGCAGTAAATATTTACTTAGTATTTACGAAGTCTTACCTTGATTGGTAGCCCAATTACCGTAAAATTTTGGAATAAATTTCTTTACTCACTTTGGAAGTATTTTTAAACACACACACACACACACACACACACACACACGCTCACAATCCCCAAAAGCCCTCTAGCAGCTAAGAAACAAAAAGCAAATTAGAGAGCTTCAAACAAAATTATAATGTTAACTTTTAAGAGAAGTAATCATTTTTTACAGTCATTTGAATCTTACATACATTTGAGCTCCTTTACTGAGATAATTTTAAGATTTATGGACTTAGAAAAAGACTTACCTTTGTGAGGACAGCCAAGTTCTCAAAAACAAATAAAGGCTAGATAGAACACTATCAAGTAACTAGTTCTAAATGAAGAAAGCAATAAATCATTTCACATATTAATTTTAAAATATTCTATAATTTACTGATGCCATATTGTGAAATATATAACGCTAAATTTGAGGTCCCAGTTTATATAATTTCTAAAATATCTCATGGTTTGGTGAAGATGATTCAGATACATGATGGAAGAAGGGGATTATTCTAACTGGTCACAATAATATCACAGTGATAAAAGAGATTACAGGGAAAATCAGCAACTATAAATGAACTGAAACCAAAGGAAAACATACTTTTGGATTAAATGAGATTATCACATTTTCAGGAGGCAGAGGAGGTAAGAAGTGATAAGCAAAAAAGAATAAAATCAACAGGATTTATTTATGAAGGCATATTGGGCAATATACGTTTATAGTTTTATCTTTAATACACAAAAATAATTATCTTCAAAAAATAATAATCATCAGACTTCCTTGGTGGTCCAATGGTTAAGACTCTGAGCTTCCACTGCAGGGGGCGTGGGTTCAATCCCTGGTCAGGGAACTAAGATTCCACATGCTGCTCGGCCAAAAAGATAAAATAAAAACTTCTATTTAAAAAATAAATAAATAAAATAATAATAATAATTATTATTATCTTCATGAATTGGAATGAACTACTTATGGATTTAGGATTAAAAAACACCAAAAGGTACTATATGATCTCTTTTATGTTTCAGTATTCCCAAAACTGACTTAAAATAAAATTCTGTTATAGGAAATTCCATTACAATAAATTACAAGGCACAATCGAAGTTAAGGTAGATTTTTGCTGAGTTGAGTTTTACATAAAATATGTAGGTGTTCTGCTGGGCTCAAAAATACATATTTTTTTAAGATTGTAATTTTATTTGTTGCAAAGTAATAAGACCTACAGAGCTATGTACCACAATTCTCTTAAAGCATCAACTTGTAATTTATTTTCATCTTTCTTCCTTAAACTCCTTAAAATGTTAAAGTGCTTTTAAAACTAGATTTAGTTACAAAGAAACTATTTAATTTGAATTTAATTAAGGCAAAACACAGTCTCTTGTATTAGCAATGACATATACCCAAAAGAAAGTGTCTTTCACCAGAGATTTACTTTACCAGATATTCCCAAATGAATGTCATAATAAACACAGAGAAGTCATTAAGCATGACTAATGGAATTACAAGAAAAAGAAATCTATAAACCTAGCAACCTTTGTAGGTATCATCATGAGCAAGAAAGCAGTATAAAAGCAAATGTGGAGGGACTTCCTTGGTGGCTCAGTGGTTAAGAATCCACTTGCCAATGCAGGGGATACCGGTTTGATCCCTGGTCTGGGAAGATCGCACATGCCGCAGAACAACTAAGCCCATGCGCCACAACTACTGAGTCTGCATGCCACAACTACTGAAGCCTGCGCGCCTAGAGCCCATGCTCTGTAACAGGAGAAGCCACAGCAATGAGAAGCCTGTGCACCACAATGAAGGGTAGCCCCCGCTCGTGGCAACTAGAGGAAGCCCACACGCAGCAACGAAGACCCAACGCAGCCATAAATAAATAAATAAATAAAGCAAATGCAGAAAATATATTGAAATAACAATGTTCAGGGTTGCAAGAAGTTAAATGAGACCATTTTTTTTTCAGAAGTTGAATAAAAACAAACACCTTCAATATGAAATGAATGGTAACCTAGCAAATCACATACACAAGTAAAATAATATAATTTATTTATTATATTTATAAACAGTATAATTCTCCATCAGCTTATATATAAAAATATGAAACATTCCACCAAATATAGGAAATAACTCAGTCCTCAAGTTATTTTAACTCTGAAAACATTAAATACAATTTAAATGATTTTAATACCGTTCATCAAAAAAAGATGTCATATAATCATACCAAAATAGTATATCATGCCAAATATTTAACATAAACATCACAAACTACTTGCTTTTCTGCTCCTAAAAAGGAAACACTAACTGAAAACAAAAACAGGTTTCTCATTCTGAGATAAATCAATATACAAAAGCCATTTAAAAAATAACTTTTCCCCCAGCTTTATTGAGATATAGTTGACATACAACATTGTATAAGTTTAAGATGCAGATGTAATGATTTGATATAAGTATATATTGTGAAATGATTACCTCAATAAGGTTAGTTAACACATCCATCAACTCACACAGTTACAACTGGCATTTGGTGAGAACTTTAAAGATCTATCTCTTAGCAACTTAAAATATACAATATATCAATAGTATTGTTAACTATAGTCACCATGCTGTAAATTACATCCCCCGAACTTATTCATCTTAATAACTGGAAATCTGTACCATTTAACCAGCCTCATCCATTTCCCCACTGTCCTCCCCTGGAAACCACCAATCTGCTCAGTTTTTGGAGTTGGGTTTTTTTAGATTCCACATGTGAGTGAGGTCATACGGTATTGTCTTTTTCCGTCTGACTTATTTCACTTAGCATAAGGCCCTCAAGGTTCATCCACGCTGTCACAATGGATTTCCCTCTTTTTATGGCTGAATAATATTCCATGTGATCTCTCTCACATTTTCTTTACCCATTCATTGAAAATAACTTTTTTCTTGATTACAAAAGTATTTCCTATTCATTATTACCTATTTATTACAGAAAAATGGGAATACACTAGGAAGTGTATACATACATCCAAAATCCCACAACCCAGAAGAAGTCTTTTTTTAATGCCTATTCTTAATGCCTATATGTACATATACATTTCTTTTATGAGTTACTTCATAAAAGCTACTGCTTTTATATTTTTCCTGTTCAAATTTACCAATATAATTGGAATGTAATGTTCAGTTCTGTCCCAACTAGACCTCTCACACTTGGATAGTAAAAATTCAAAATCATAAATTTTGACGTCACTTTTCTGGAACAAAATTTCAAATGTGCGCTTAAGGTAATAAGTTATCCTAAGGATCCATTCCTTTAAAATTATGTGTTTTGCTGTGGTATTGCAAAAGAAAAGGATTATGCTTCATGACCAACTCAGCATGTTCACTGCAGCCATACCATTCAGGAAGCCAAATATTTTCTATTTTGTTTTGATACCTTCAATGGTTAAGGAGTAAGGCCAATCTCTATACACATTACAGTGAATTTAGTATTTTTACTTGATATTTAAATTCACTTCAAGAAAAACTCATCTTTAAAATATGCCCACATTCAGGGTCTCCAAATACTGTTACACAATTGAAAAATTAACAACAAAAGAACGAGGAATATTTGCACTGCATCCCTGTGTATTAGACCTTCCATACCTTTTGGAATAAGACTCTACAAAGTCCATTTCTCGCTATCATTCTTTCTTACTTTCTACCAGAAACAGATCACAAATCCTAAAAACATAAATCCATAGGCTGAAGTGACTGTTTCATTTTGTAAAGAGCTATATATTTCTGTAGACACATAGTTTGCTACTTTTTTCAAGCCTAAAAGAGGACCAAAAGATTTTTACAAACATGAAACAAAAGGAAAAATAGAATTAGCATTATTTCTGAGAGAATATTTTACCTAGTTTAAACCATTAATGAATATACTGTAGAATGCTATATTACGAACCTGATAAACCCCAATTTTTAGTACTTTAACAGATTAAGTGCTGAACAGTTTTTCTTTCTTTCTTTCTTCTTCTTTCTTTCTCTACAGTGATATTTTAAAATATAGTTTATTTAAAACATTTCCCCAGGTTTGGATTTTTAAAAATCCCACTCTTTACAAAAACATAGCGATTTACTGCCAGCTATAGGCTCTGAATTTTAGACAATACAAAATATTCTTTCACAAACTTTCTCATTGACTCTCACCTAAAGGCTGGAAACTCCCACTGAAGGCTTTTTAAACTCATCAGACATATATTAAAAAAACAAAAAAAAAACACCTTTAATTGTAGGATCTCAGTGACACAAACATAAGGAAATTCTGAGTTATAGATACTTCACATTAAGCTTTTTCCACTGACATTGTAACTTTTGTCAACATTCAAAGAAAATTCAACCCTGGTCAAAGGTGACAGTTTGACAACCCTGGAAGCTAACATCCTCTGTTTATTTGAGCAAGTTCATACTCTCTGCTCAGGAAATTGAAGGTTTTTTCATCCCTGACTTGATCTCTCAAATTCAAATCACTGCACTTTAGGGTTGTGAATTCTGTCTCCAAGACTTAACGTCACAATCCACCTCTAAGAAAAGTGCTGATAGAAAACAAGCATCAGATATGAAAAGGAATACATTTCTGAGACTAGTTTCTAATGGTCTTTCCATGGCTCTAAACACACAATAAATTCAGTTGCCTTAAAAATTATCCCCCCAAATTAAAATTCTTAAGTCCTTCTAGCCCAAAAATCACAATTACTAGCTTTAAAACAAGAACAAGACCATAAACCCCTTCAAAATAAAGTTGTAAATAAAATGTGCTGGATACTTGCATTCTCAGTCAACAAACATGCAGGTCTCAAACCACACTGGCAAAGAAGATCCTTTTGTTTATAAATAGAAGGCAAAGAGACAGCTTAGAGCCCTTCTCCTGTGATGTACATGGTAATGCTAGTAGGACAACAAAGGACAACTTATAGTTAAAATTAAAACTTTCTCAGGACTTCCCGGGTGGCACAGTGGTTAAGAATCCGCCTGCCAATGCAGGGGACACGGGTTCCAGCCCTGGTCCAGGAAGATCCCACATGCCGCGGAGCAACTAAGCCCATGCGCCACAACTACTGAGCCTGAGCTCTAGAGCCCACGAGCCACAACTACTGAGCCTGCATGCCACAACTACTGAAGCCCGCGCGCCTAGAGCCCATGCTCCTCAACAAGAGAAGCCACCTCAACGAGAAGCCTGCACACCGCAACAAAGAGTAGCTCTCACTTGCCGCAACTAGAGAAAGCCCGTGCGCAGCAACGAAGACCCAACACAGCCAGAAATAATAAAATAATTTAAAAAATAAAATTAAAAAAAATTTTTAAATTAAGACTTTCTCTGTTTTAATATAATTTCCATCAGGAATATATAAGTTGGAAAAACACCTATCATCACCATCATAAACTTCAAAAAATTTCCAAATATACATTAAAAAATTTCTATTAAAAAAACACAAGAGTGCATTTTGGAACACAAATAAAGAACTATAAGCCCTAAAGAAATCAAATGTCTCACTGTCAAGTTGCAGTTGCCTGCTCTCCTTCGCAGTGCAGTGGGTAGCAATGCAGCCTCTGGAATCAGCTCTGCCTGGGTCTGGATCCAGCCCTGCCATTAGCAGCAATGTGACCTTGGATAAATTACTTAACTTCTCTTTGGCCACTTCTTCATCTTTCAACTGAGGATAATACCCACCCCTCTGAGGATCATGAGTTAAAACATGGCAAGAGCTTATAACAGTGTCTGCTTGGCACACTGTAAGTGAATGATGTTAGGTATTATTTTTATTCTCTTTCTACTTTTAGGTTTGGGGCATAATTTGAAGTATTTTTAAATTAAGTTTCTGATCACTTTTTGAAAGATGGCATAATAATTATTATATAAATAATTAGTACACCTTCCCAGATGAGCTTACGGTAAGTAGAGCTATAGCCCAGGGTGGTAAATAGTTTTTTATACAAATCATGGATGTGACCGTTACTGGTAGCTTTGGCTTGATTTCCCATATGCAAAAAAAAATCCCCGACTAGGAAAAACAAGCAGTATTAGAGAAAACTTGAGTTTGTCCTGTTATCATTGCAGGGTAAAGCCAAAGCCACTTTTACTAGCCTGATGGGCGTTGAAAATATTAGTCACCAAATTAATCCCAACAAATAACAATAATTGATTGGCTCATTGATGTATTTCCCCTTGTCTTCCCCAATCTTTCTCTAACTAGTCAGAAAGGGAAGTTTTCATATCTTCTGAGAATCTCATTACTGCTCTCAAACCATACTCTATATCTTAGTATAATTAAAAAATGAGTCAGCATAAGCACCTCAAAAAACTAGCAGTGAATACAATATGGAGATATTTCTCTTCATAACAGAAATCTGGAAACGAATTTTTTAAAGAGTTAATCAGAGTGCCAAAGGCAATGGAGGAACAAATGGAGAATGACTGTTAGATTTTGCAAGCTAGCTTCCAAAAGATAAATGTTCTTTATCCATCAATATATGTATTTTTCATCTTAATGGTACTACAATACATGAGAAATGGAGGTAATTATTATAAATACACTCAATGAAGAAAATATCCAGTATATGACATATAACTTCTCCTTTCTTGACTATGGGGTCGGGCGGGTTGGGGGGAGGGATGGGAGGTCAAGATACTCTACGTATTAACCTCATTTGCAAACTGCATTACTATGCAACATGCTAATGCAGTATTGCCTTTAGTGATGTGATCCGAAAGAAAATTTAGGAGAGAGAAACTGCCCCTACACTGCAAACATGTTTGAATGCCAATTTAATTAGGAGTCTATTTAGTCATTACACTTCTTAGAATAAAGTTAGCTGAAGGCTAGGAAAAGGCCACTTGCTTCAATCACTGAAACAATACTATCCGTACTCCTTTCAAGGATATTCTTCTCCGCAAGCCTCCAAATAACTCACACCCCAACATTTGTATTAAAAGGGACCTACCACGTAAAAATTATCCAGGAGGGTCTAGGAAGAGTTTTATGGCTGAAGGTGATTCCTCCAAAGTTCTACCACCACCATACCCTGAATTTCTCCTTGTGCTTATTTGACTCCTCCATGATATTCTGTGTGCCTTTTAGGTGAGGTCAGAAAAACGGCTATAGTCACTGCTAAATAGATGCTATATCTTATAAACCTATGGCAACCCCTCTTGAAGGCACTGACATTCCAAGCTACATGTAACACGTTTTCGCCCTATCTTAGGGCTATGCATTTTTTAAAAAAATATTATTTATTTATATTATTTATTTTATTTATTTATTTTTGGCTGTGTTAGGTCTTCGTTGCTGTGTGTGGGCTTTCTCTAGTTGTGGCGAGCAGAGGCTACTCTTCGTTGCAGTGCGTGGGCTTCTCATTGCCATGGCTTCTCTTGTTGCGGAACACGGGCTCTAGGCGCACGGGTTCTAGGCGCACGGGCTTCAGTAGTTGTGGCGTGAGGGCTCTAGAGTGCAGGCTCAGTAGCTGTGGTGCACGGGCTTAGCTGCTCCACAGCATGTGGGATCTTCCCAGACCAGGGCTCGAAACCGTGTCCCCTGCATTTGCAGGCGGATTCTTAACCACCGCACCACCAGGTAAGTCCCAGTGCTGTGCATTTTCTAGGTACCTGGGAGGAAAACAGAAAGCAGCAGCCCCATTTTTCTGTTAATTGCACCTTTGTTGTGGTAGTTAAGATTCCTTCCAAGGCAGCTAAACCTTGAAGGGAGCTGGGAAGATTTGGGATGTCTTGCCTTTCCAACTGGGTACTCGGTAGAGCTGTCATGAAGCAGTACAATGGGTCAAAGACAAACCACGTGGCATCTGATGCTCGTCTTTATATGTTTAAGATAAAAATGTGACACCACGAGAAGGTTAACATGTGGACCTAATTTTGAAAATACAAACAGGAAGCACCCCCACCCCAATATTACCATTTTAAAAAAAAGGAAACCAAACTTCAAAGATACCTTCCAAGGAAGTCACGGGTGTGACCAAACTAACAAAAGCAATAAAACGTCATCTAAAACCCTGAAATCACCAAAAGTGAGGGTCTCCTTCAACTAAAAGTTGAACACGTGTAAATTACTCCTCTCTTTGATTAGTAAAAATAGAACACATTTAGATATGTAAAGTCCTCTCCCAACTGGCTTAGGTTTTTTAACAGTAAAAGGATCATCACTAATAAGAAAACATCCAATGTAAACAGGCTACTTAAAATAAGGACATGACAATTAACAGAAGGCAATTAAAAAATTTAATCACTGTGACGCTCACAATTTAAGTGTACAAGAAACTGTCTAATCAATGGAAACTAGATTGTTAAATTTGACTTTCTTATTCTTAGAAATAAGCATAAAACTGTTGTGTTTCCAACACTGCAGAGGAAAAAAATACTTCTGATTTTAGAACGGTTCTATTAACAAAGCTCAGATTTAAAGAAAAATCTTTTCCTTTAAACACCACACAGAACTGGGGACAGTGATACTTTCGAACGAACTTTTAAACATTATTTTTATTAAGAAGTGCCAGAGTCAAGGTATTTTGACACTTTATCATATGCAGTAAAAGGATATTCTTCTGAAGAGCTCAGTAACCTAGGAATATCATAACTTTTTAAAAGAATAAGCTTCAAATGCTCAAAACACATTAAGAAAAAACAGAAGGTTTTCTGCTTCCTTTTGTAGGCATAATGTGGTAATCTACACTCTAATAGAAGGGAGGAAATATGTGTCACTGGTAGTCCAGAAATCTGTGAATAGTTCATGAGATACATACATGTTTGTAGGGCACTAGAAGAGTTAAGCTTCCTCTGATTCTACCTTTAACCTGCAATCTAATCTTGAGCATATTATTTACCTATTTATAACACCTTGCTTTTATAATAAGACTACCTGTATTACCTACACAAAAATAAGCCAAATGAACCACCACAAGCGCATTTATAAACATATACTTAACACAAATCACAAATGATTTCAATATAATTTGAAATAATTTTAACGTAACAATATAACTTGAAACAAATGGACGTAAGTACCCAAAGAGCAACAAGTGATGCTTTTTACTAGTCCTGATGTGGTTTTTGCATGTGTAAATAAAATTTTTTAAAAAATCAATTGAGAGCAAGAAAATGAAGATGAAACGAGAAGTTGGGGCACAATAGGAAGTGCTGACCAAAATATACATGTTGTAACACTCCAAACAAGGATAACACTTTTTCCCCCTTCCATCATATACATCATGAAGTATCCATTTAAGAAACATAGACACCTTAAATTTCTTAACACAATCCATACTAATAGCCTGTGGGCAAAAATGTGAATCCTGACCAGTGAGAAGGGGGGGATAATTTATTTAGTTGGGTATACAGCAAAGATTCTGTGCAGTTTAGCTCCAAGTTATGCAATAACCAAACTGCTTGTGATAGAAATCAACTCTTGTGTTTTTTTCTGATGTTTTGCTTTTTAAAAAAAGATCTCCCCACTCCTTCCCTGTGTGTCAACCAGATGCTTGAAATTTTCATCTTCCGACGGCTACAGAAAACAAGTAATCTACTAGATAACACTTACCTGACCAAAGGTGTGGTGCTGTTTTGGTTAGACCAACAGACATCGCAAACCGTCACATAATAAATTTTCTTAAAATCTGCAGCCCCCTTCTCCCATTTACAGTATCAATTCTAACTGTGATCTTCCAAGAGATGGAAATTGGTACCAAAACAAACAAAAAAACCCCAAAGCCTTGAAATAAAGTCAATCAATAGAATTCCACCATTTGATATCATCAGAACTGATCTAATGTTCCTAGTGTTATGAAATTAGAAAAAAATGACTGGCACACTAAATAAAATACATCCTCTTCTAAGAACTACAGCAAATGAATATGAACAATGTAACCAACATAATATAAACAAATAAACAATAACAGAAAAGTGTTGAGGAAAGAGGCAAAGTTCTATTATCTTAATTGACCGATAACAAAATTGAGATAGTATACTCAACAGCTGAAAGCTTATTATGGCCCAGGCGGCTATCCAAGCCCTTTGGAAACCTAAGATACAAGCGGATGATAAACACCATTTGAAGACTGAAAAAAGGACCTAAGCTCAGCTTAATAATTTGGTGACACACTAGCCCTTTCAAGGGGCATTCCCCGAGGACATTCCAGAGACAATTTATGGAACTGTGTTTAGGCAAATGTCTACTGCTTCTCTGTGCTTCGGGAAGAGCACTAATCTGAGAGTCTTCAGACCGACATTTCAGTTTCTGAAGTACTAAACAGCTGCGTGAATGGAGCAGGCCAATCGCTCCACCTATCTGGCCTCAGTTTCCTCATTTGTACAATAAAAGAATGGAGCATTACCGCCGCGGTCCTTTCCAGCTCTTAACATTCTACGACCCACTTTGACCACTATTTATTTGATACGACGGTATCACATACAATGACAGGATCAGAGGGGTCGAGAAGAAAAAGATCTGGCATGGCTCTTTGGGAAAGAGAGGATCGCTATCTCTTTTTGCCCTTAAAATTCCTGTGGTTCTCATTAAGCTCCTCTTCCTAAAAGCTGGCGCTTGTTTTTCTCCCTCGCCTTTTCCATCACTGCTGGCTACAAGTGTCTGCAAACGCCTCTTGCTCCACACAAGTTCTTTCCTCTTTGATCTGCCTGACCATCTTGCCAGATTCCTTTAGCCTCAGACCAGCTTTGGTGACACGACGACTCCCCTTCCGACGCTGCGTATCTACCCCCAACACCAGGAGCACTTTTTAACTCTTTATCCCTGGCTAGAAAAAAAGAACGCACTGCGTCCACAGCCACACGCACAAGCCGGGGCCTGGCGGGTCCCTGATGAGGGATTCTGCACCCCCGAGCCTGATCGAAACGTTCGTATTTGTTGTCTGGACTCCTTATAAGGCGCTGTTCCTTGAAGCCTGGCTAAAATCCCCCACCCCACCGGGCACCATCCCACCCCTAGGAGTCGCAGATACCCTTTTCTCCCTTTGAAAAAGGGAGAAAAGCGAGGAGCCGGCGGGCGCTATTCCGAACTGCAACACGAAGGTGTGAGGGGGCCGACGGCAGCCCACCCCGACACACACGCACGCACGGTCTCTGCCCTCTACCCCTTCCGGCCCGCCGCAGCCTCCGCACGACGCCCCTCGCCCGCCCCCAGCCTTCGCCCCCCGTGGCCCCCCTCACCCAGCGGCGCGGTCCCCGCGCCCGTCCTCCCGGCCCAGGGAGCGATGGCGGCGGCGCAGCGCGGCCCTGCCGGGCGTCTGGGCGGCCGGGGCGCGGGGCCCCGCCCGGGCCGGCTCCCCGGCCTCCCTCCGCGGGCCCCGAGCTCCGGGCTGGCCCCGCAGCTCCTACCTCGCTTGGCCCCTCGGGCGCCAGCGGCTGCCTCCCGTCCGCTCTCTGGCTCGCCCGCCCGCTCGCTCGCTCGCTCGCTCCCTCCCTCGGCCGGACCGCCGCGCTTAGTTTCCTGCGCTCGGTCCAGCCCGGGGTGACGGCTCCGGCCGCCGACTCTCCTCTCGCCCGGGCCCGCGGGGGCGCGCGCGCCGCTCGCCCGCGGAGGCCCGGCCACGCGCGTCGTCCGCAGCCTGGAGCGCGCCCCGCGCCAGCGCGCGCCGCTTCCTGGTTCCGCCCGGCGCGCGCTCGCAAGCCCCGTGGTCCCTCGCCCCCCCCCCCCCTCCTCCGCGGCCGCCCTGGAGCGGCCCGGAACCCCCTCAGCGCGCTCTGTGGGGCCGGCGCCGCGCGCAGCCCCTCTTCGCGGAGCGGGGGCGGCTTTGCCGCTTGGCTCCCTGGCCGGGTCCGCGGGCCGCGAGCACATGCTGCTTTGTTTGGGTGGGGTCTGCTGGCCCAACTGTTGTGGTCTTGTTGATTGGCATCCCCCTCTGCGGCCCGCCCACCTCCCTTCGCCCGGGCTGAGGTCCGCGTTTCGGGTCCAGTCCCTCCCAGGCTGAGGTCAGAAGTCCATCGCTGACCCATCAATAATTGCCCCGGGTTTGCTCCCTGGAGGGCGTTTCAGCCTGGGCTTCTGCCGCTTACCACACGGAAGAGCAAGAGGAAAGCCTGAAGGGACACAGCAGGAGTTTACAACTGGCCCTTGCCGAGTAGATCCATCCACTGTTCCAGAGTGAATCTATGGGGGACAGGGGTGTCTGAGACCATTTCCCTCTCTGGGGAATCTTGCTAGCTCCCACCAGTGGAGCTACGGGAGGGACTCTCTCCTCTATCTGGAGAAAGAAGAATAAGCAGGATCAGCTCTGTAGGATCCAGAAGAAAGGGAGTCTCTGAGGGCCTTTTCCATGTAATGGGGAGGGGGTGCAGTGTCTGAGAAGGCAGCCTGAGTCACCCACTCTCCTCTCGCTACATCTGTGGAGCTGGCCAATGGTTTCCCTGGCAACCCTCCAAGGGCCAGCACCAAAGCAAGACATGTCAGATCTCCAGAAACCCAGTTGCAGGGGCAAAAGAAGGAGGACCCCACAGATGCACACAGAGCGTCCCTTCCCTACAATCTGAAAATCTTCCTGTCCAGAGATGACCAAGATCTGCAAGTCCTCTTGTTCTCCCATAATCCACCTTTAGCAGCTCTTCCCAGCAGCCTTCCCTTCACCTCCAAAATAACACCAGCCACAAAGATCTTTGTGTCTGCAGCTGATCACAAACTCTTTCTCCCCCACCCAGGCTACTGCTTTTATCCCACATTCTGAGCCAACACCTGGCACGGTGCTTTGCACAGAGTAGGTACCGGGAGCTTGGAGGCCAGAGCACGAGGACAGGCTGGAGCAGGAAGCTGGACGGAAGCACCAGCCCTGAGCTCTCTGGCAACCCCTCTGACAGTTACTGTCCAGGAGGTTTCAACACTTAGGCACACCACATTTCTCTTTCCTGTAAACTTTCATACCTGCACACATGCCGTTCCTTCTGCCTGGAATGTCCTCCTGCCACTCAGTGTGTGCCCTTAGGTGACGCTTGCTCCAGGCAGTACGAACCTCGCCCTCCCTGTTTCCAACCACACATTTATGCCCCTATTATGGCACCTCTCGTGCTGAAGGACAATTTCTTGTTTACATGTCTCTCTACCCCCAATGGCACACAATATCCCATTCACCTTTAAATGCTCCCACCCCATGCCCAGCCCGGAGCAGACACTCAATAAATATTTGAAGAACAAACCCTACACTCTAGGAATAGAAATGGAAACCAGGAGGACTGCACAGTAATTAAAAGCACAGAATCTAGAACCAGACTCATGGTCAGCTCCTTGAGCCATGCAACCTGGAGCAAGCTTTTTGCCTTGATTTCCTCATTGCAATATAGTGACATTAATAGGACCTACCTCAGAGCATTGTTGTGAGAATTAAGTGAGTTAGTACATGTAAAGTGCTTCGAATGCTGTAAAGCACTATAGGGCTGTTAACTATTATTATTGTTTTTAGTAACAGCTAAGATTCACACCCCTCTTCCTAGGACTGGTCAGGTCTAGGACTCAATCCAGTTGCCTTAGCTGCTGGTCATCAGTGGCAGCAGGGTGCGAGTCTGAATGCTGGGAGGGCGGGGCAGGTACATCTCATAGCACACCTGTGACTGACCACTAGGCACCCAGCTAGATCTGGCTGGCTGCGTGCATAGACACCAAGGACAGAATGTTCTGGTGACTACCTCCACAGAACAGGAATGTTGTCAACCTGGGAGAGGAAGGCCCATCCAACACCTACCTACCTCTCCCTACTTCCAATTCACATAAGGTGAGACCCTACCTGGGTCTCCTGGCTCTCCCGGGGCCTCAGGGACATAGTCCCCTAAGTTGAGGGGACAGCAGACTGAGACGTGACACAGAAGGAGTCCTAGAAAGAAAGAAACGGAATGGGAAGGTAGGATCCAGAAAGACTCTACAGAGAGCCCACATGGGAAGCTGCCAGAGACATAGTTGCAAATGCAGAGATATCTACTGGTCAGAGAGTTGGGGTCATCTCTTAGCCCACCCTGGCCTGACCCATGAGAGAGAGAGGCTTGAGGGAGAGCCTGGAAGTCTGGTGGGCAGCCCTGTCCAGGCGTCCCTTCTACTCTGCACCAGGGGCTGACCCCAGCCTCCTCTCCTTGCTCGCATGCAACAGCACGTGGCTTCCGTAGAGAACAGCCCCCATGCTTCCCATCCTGCCTCAGCCCTGCCCAGCCACAGGGAGACCATGAGGATATTTTCTGGAAACGTAGCTGAAACCACAACCACGATCTCCTCTAGCCAGAGACCCACACTCATGTGGCTTCTCTCTCCAGAACTCTCTGTACCTCGGGCATCAGATTGGTCCCTACCACACAGCAGCCACAAAAGGACGCCTGCGGGAACTTTCCTTCTTCCATAGGTGGGTGCTTCCTCCCTATTCAGTCAATACAGGCCCCTGGAGCCGCCGGCACTCAGCAGACAGGAGATTTGTCATAGCCAGTGGTTCATGGGGGCTCTGTCAGTACCAGGGCTTACTTCTGCCAGAGCGCAGGCAGAGAAAAGAGCCGAGTTTTACAGTGAAATCTGGTTCCAAATCCCAGCTCTGCCACTTTAGCTGCTGTGTGACCTTAGTCAAAGTACTACACTTCTCTGAGGGCCTCAGTTTCCCTCATGTGTAACTCATAGAAGGTATAAGTTAGTTTGTAAACGTATAGACTCTTTCTGGGAGTACACACAAGACTGTAGTAACTGTAGTTGCCCTTGTGGAAGGGACCTGAGGAACAGGAAAGGAGAGAGACTAACCGTATTCACCGTATATCCTGTTAAATCTTCTGAGTTTTGTCTCATGTCCTATGCTACCTATTAAAACACTGGGAACATGAACATTTTTTCAAAGTAAAAAGTAGAGAGAGAGCGTTTGTGAAAGCATCGTGCCTGGCTTGTGCAAGGCCCTTGATAAATGAGTATTCTCTTTCTTTTCCGCGGCCATCTTGCTGGGCTAGGAGGGAGCTGGCAGCGGGTGTGGTGGTTGGTATGTGGGATGTGGGTGAGGGATGTGAATGTCCTTGCAGACCTGGAGAATCTTTCGCACTCCCTGTCTTGCTCCTGTGTGCCTCACCTGTCTGGGCTCCCTTCCAGCCAGAGTTAAAGGGAGGGCTCTCTGGAAAGCCCGAGGCACCACCCCCCCCAACCCCCGCCTCCTGGGACGGGGTCATCGTGCCCTTTCCATCCAGCGTCCTGGGGCAATGCTGTGGCGTCCAGAGAGGGTGGGGCTGACACATACGAGGGAGCAGAGTGTCACTCCAGCCAGTAATTTCCTGACTTGCCGGGTGGGTTAGGAACTCAAAAGTCAGCCCAGCACCAGGCAAAGATGAGGCTACTGCTGCCATGGGTGGGAAAGCAGGTCAGTAGGACCAGAGCAGGCAGAGGCCAGAGCAGCAGAGGAGAGAGCCTTCTGGGTCCTGTGAGTCAGGATGTGTGAAAGGGAAACAGGGGTCTGCACTAGAGAAAGGGAACCCCTGAGCTGTCAGAGCTTGGGGAAGCCCTGTGCTGTTTTAGGGAGCTTCATTAATCCAGCAGTATTTATGAAGCCACTATGACAAACCAAGCAGTTAGACACAGCGCTTTAGGCAACTAGTTAGAGCCCTAAGAAGAGGCCTGCAATACAGGATTGAGGAGCTCCAGGAGGGCAGATACTGGCTAAGGTCCCTGGGCAACTACTTACTATGCGCTCGGCTCTGTGAGTGAGTCTTCACAGCAATCCGAGGAGGTGAGTCTTGCTGTCCTTTTACAAAAGAGGCCACTCAGCTCAGAGAGGCAGACTCATGTGCCTGGAGTCACACAGCAGAGCCAGGTCTGCCTTTCAAAGAAGTAAAGTAGTTTCAGGTCACACAGCCGCTAAGTTGGCAAAGCTGGGATTTGGAACGAGATCTAACTCAGCTCTTTTTGCTGCCCACACTCTGGCAGAATCAAGCCCTGGCACCGACAGAGCCCCCTCTGATCTGCTGGCTGTGACAAACCTCCATTCTGAGGCCCTTCCTCTCTGTTGAGTGTCTGATGGCCAGAACCTCTGCGTTTTCCCCTCTGCCACACTGACCCTATGAAAGATGAGGAGGATGTTACCAGATGGCTAAGGGAGGAATGGCCTTCCAGGGAGAGGCAACGGAGGCAGCAAAGGCTTGGAGTTGAGAGAGGTCAGTGCGTTGGGGGAACTGCATGGCTGGAGCACAGAGTGAAGGGAAGGCTGGTGTTTGGGGTCCATCACAGCAGCAAATGAAGACCAGGCCAGTAGCCAATAAGGAGGGGATGGGGCATTGGGCCAGTCATTTTGACTTCATATACCCCACTGGCTTCTGGGGCTGGGGAGCTGATTCTGGAAGCTGGGAGCAGGCCGGGAAGACGTGGGTGGGTTTGTGCCTGCAATAAACTGGAACAATGGGAAAGAGGGCTAGAGAGCAAGGAACCTCCTCAGGTCGTAACAAAGAAAAGTGTCAGAGTGATGGGGGATGGGGGGGGAAGGAGATGCACAACCCCTCTCTCACATAATGCCCAGAGGGCTTGAGGTCCATACTGGGCAGGCTAAGACACAAAAGATTTCTTGTTGGGCTGGAAGGAGGAGAAACTAGCTCATCGGGAAGAGGGGCCTGGTAGTTATTGGGAATGAGGATGGGAGCCAGGCCTGATCCAGGGCTGCTCAGGGCAGTCACCAGGTCCATCACCTGCCCAGCTCAGTGCTCGTGGCCCATCTCTCCTCTCTCCCGGGCCTACCCCTGCTGCCAGGAAGGTGGACTCCTCTCTGCCTTCCTTACTAGGGAACGTGTGCTCAGCCCAGACATTTCACCCCCACCTCTCCCTGTCCTGCAAGCTTCTCTCCCAAGGCAGGTGGACAGGGCAGCTGGGCAAAGGAAGGCCAGCTTTCCCCCTCCCGCTCACTGGGTCAGTCCCGCACCCCTCCCTTCACTCTGTTCCCAGAAACAGAGGACAGTCGCTATGCCGCAGGCTGGAAGGCCTCGTGTTCCCTTGGTGACTTCACTGGAAGTTGACTTCCCTGAAGAGTGGTAGAGGGCAGGGGATGGGGCAGGAAGAGTGGACAGGTTACCCCAGGACCCGAATTCACACCGAATTCCTCACGGCGCACGTACACCCTCCCTAGGTACCACTCTGTCTTCAGGGACAGGAATGGGTGGCACTTCCATAGGGAGGTACCAGGGTGAGGAGATTCCGGGAGAGGCAGGGACACTGGTCTCGGAGGTGAGCATAGGCCTGTGGTCCCCCCTTCCAGGAGCCGTAAGGGTGGGGGCTGGAGAGGAGGTGGAAGGTCCCCACAGAGGCAGGGCGGGGGTGAAGCAGGACGCTTAGGAGCCCACGGGCTTCAGCTTTGGCCGTCCCCGCTCTGCTGGGGCGCAGAGATACTTCCTGGAACACCTCTAGCTTTCCTGGGAAGGCTCTTCACCCCCCACCTCCCCTCTGGCTCCCACACAACAGGAACTCTCCTTGAAGAAGGGACTTGGAGCAGAGGAGACAAAGGCATCTCTGTACCATCTCCCCCCACCCCCAGGGACGGTTAGGTCAAGGTGACCTCAATCCGTTCTCCCCAAGGTAGGGGCATCAGCAGGGCCTCCTTCACAGCTAACCTGGTCTCCAAGGGCCAGAAACAGGACTTGGGATCATTGTCCCCTTCCTGTATAACTCAAACCCACCTCTGTGTAACACACAGGTCACACTGCCTCACTCAACAGAGCAGGGGCAGGGACCAGCGTAGCGATGGAGGTGCCACACAACCACCATGGGCTACAGTGAAGACTATGGTGTGCGCTCGGGCTAGGGAAAATTACAGAAGGTTGGACGGAGATCCTGCCCACAGAGCCGGGCAACTTGGATCCTGGTGCCAGCTGTGCATTTACTGGCCAGACTGCTGTGGACAGGACTCTTTCCTGGACTAATCAAAGGGGAAAATTCTGGTTCTGCCCACCTTCAAGGCTGTTGCAAAGATCAGTTGAGTTGAAGAGTTCAACCACGTTTGTACATGAATATGCCATGATTCAGTTCAAGATATGTGCATAGAGTGTGAACTACACACTAGGATAGGGATTATTATGATTCCTATTAAAATGCAGCCAGTCTTCTTTGGGGGAATGTCTTCCTGTGAGAATTTTTTTTAATCCTTCTTCATTCCCCATGTAATGCCGTGACTTGGAATTGGGGATGAGAGGCAGTTAGGGGCGGCAGCCTGGGACCCCAGCTCGGTCTAGACGCGAGGAGGTTTCTGATCTTCCTGAACCCCCCATTCTCTATGCCTCAGTTTTCTCCTCTGTAGTCTGGGCCCATAAAACCACCAGGGCGCTTTGCTTTGTGGTGGGAAATAGCAGAGACCAAACCAGAGGACTGAAAGCAAAAAGAAACCCCAAATTTGACAGTTCCGGGTAGTTGCGTTATCCGGAGCCCTAACCACAGTCACCTCTGCCCCCAGCCTAACGCTGACACCCTTCCCTCCTCCACTCTCTTGGTTGGCCTTTGCCCATCCTGGGAAAGCTCCAAAGCTCCTCCCCTCCCACTGCATCTCAAAAGGAGAACAGAGGCACAAAGAAATGGAGAGCAACCCAGGCAGAATCAGAGACCCAGACAGAGACTTAGAGAGAAAGAATCAAATGGAGAATTAAAAAGCAAGAGGAAGAAACATGCAACAAAGGACACCCGAATTCGGGGCCTCACAGAGAGGCCAAATGGGGAGAGATCCAGAGGTGCAGGGAAACAGCTGTCGCCACTGACACAAGGGGAAGAGGGGGGCATGTGAGAGCTCTGAAGGCACCGGGGCACACCCTTTCAGGCCAATCCCTCCAGTTTTGTTCACGGGCACCCCGATGCTAGCTTTTTTTTAGGACCCAGGAGGACCCACCCCCCTAGCCAAGCCCAGTCCCATCCAGCCAGATGTTTGGTGCGCAGGGCTGTCAGCTGGAGCAGCAGGCCCCGGCAGGCCCTGGGGAGGAGGCTGGAGAGGCGACTGCCTGGAAGTGGGGAGGCAGGGCCCCCACTCTGAAGCTGGCATCCCCATCCCACCCTTTCCAGATGCCCAGATGCGGTTGCATGGCAAGGGTGGTTCTCTGCCTTCCAGACGTGGCTCAGAGGACTTGGAAACTCAAGGAATCTGCTCCCACTGACTGACTTAGCCACCTGCTCACAGGGAGAGGCTGGAGGGCACAGGTGCCACATCGGGCCCACCCATTGTGTCCTCGTGACACTGACCGGGTCACTTCCCCTCTCCAGCCTGTGTTTCCCCATTTGTAAAATCATCTTTACGGTTTTTTTTCCAGCTCTGACACTCGGCTGTCACTCCAGGTGAGCCCCTAGCTGTGTGTCAGACCCTCCCCTGCCCAATCCGTTGCTCCAGGTGAGCCCCTGGCTGTGTGTCAGACCCTCCCCTGCCGGATCCGTTGCTCCAGGTGAGCCCCTAGCTGTGTGTCAGACCCTCCCCTGCCGGATCCGTTGCTCCAGGTGAGCCCCTAGCTGTGTGTCAGACCCTCCCCTGCCGGATCCGTTGCTCCAGGTGAGCCCCTAGCTGTGTGTCAGACCCTCCCCTGCCGGATCCGTTGCACAGAGTAGAGGAAGGAAAGAGGGAGAGGCATTGTGCTTCCTCCTCCCTAGAGCAAGTTTTCCCCAATCCCTTGAACCCCTTTACAGTTTTCAATTCCTTTCCTTGCGATCCTGCCAACTGAGACCGTGACCACACATGGAAGTGTGTCGGGGGTGGGAAGGGGAGACAATCCAGCTTCTGCAGCCTTAAACTTCGGGTTTTCTCTGAAGTGAAAGAATGAAAGTGGGGCAGTAGTGAGCGGTAAGAAGATGGGGGACACATGAAGGGGGGGGAAGGAATGGAGAGAAAAGGGCAGGTCCAAGAAGGAATTAGGGCGGGAGGGAGGGAGGGAGAGGAGAATGATTGCCCCCAGTACATGAGGTCTTGGCCCAGCCGGCCCTGAGTGGGCTGCCAGACTGGCCCCTCCCTTGGTGCTGCCAGTACCAGCTGCCAGGCATGGGGGTGGCCCCAGAGGAGAGGGAAGCTGGGTAAAGGGAATGGAAGGCTTCCAGGGCAGCCTTGCCCAACTCCACAGGTCCCGTAGGGGGGCTCTCAGGGAGGGGGCTGGGACCCAGGCAAGGCTCAGGGAAGGTGTTCCCTGCTCTGTCAAGGCATATAGGCAGTCCTAAGCTTGTGACGATTCAAGACACCCCTCCCTGGACTTTCTGAAGACAGGACCAGCCTCAGATGTGACTGGGCTGGGGTGAGTGGAGAGGCAGGATCATGTATGGACCATAGGCTGCGGACTAGGCCCTGTGCCCACTGTGGGACCCTACGCAAGCCCCCTCCCCTCTCTGGACTCCATTTCTTATCTGCATAATTTCAGGGGGTTGAAACATTTGCCTGCCAAGTTTCTTTCTTTTTTCTACTGCAGGCGGGGGTGCACAGTGGCGGGAGTGATGGAAGGAGGGGCGGTGGGGGCCCCCTGGGTGAGCTGCCTTCTCTGGAATCCCCAGTCTTTCCCCTCAATACGCTTTGTCTCTGAGATTACAAAAGCTGTGTCCCCAACCCACACAAACACACACGCACACACACGCTAAACTTTTTAAATCTAGAGACTCAAAAGATGACAAACGCCAGGGCTGGAAGGCTAGTCCAACCCTTCCCTCCTCCCTTTTTACAGATGAGAAAACTGAGGCCCTGCTTTGGGATTTCCGGAGCCCGGGATTTCCCAGCCCTCCCACCCTCATCCTCCAGCCACTCCTGCGCCTCTTGCTCAGCACGGTCCGCGGCAGCTCCGCGGGGCCGCCGGCGAGGGCTGGCTGGGACTCCCGGGTGACCCGGCCATCCGGGCAGCCCCTGTGCTCGGCGCCAGCCCCGCCTCGCTGCCTGGGGCCCGGCCGCGGCCGCCGCCGCTGTGCACTCGCCGGGGAACTAGCCACCAAGGGCGGAGGCAGGGAGGGAGCGACCGAGGCTGGGAGGGGTGTTGGCGAGAGCTCGCGCGCTGTGTATGGTCTATCAGAGGCAGCTGACCTTTGAGGAGGAAATCGCTGCTCTCGGCTCCTTCCTGTAGTAACAGCCGCCGCCACCGCCTCCGCCGCCGCCAGGAGCCCGGGCCGGGAGCGAGCGTAGCCCCGCAGCCGGACGGCTCTGCGCGACCAGGTGGGTGGCCCGGCCGCGCGTCCCCGGCGGCGCGCGCCCAGAGGGCGCCCCTGGCTGCTGCCCCGGCCCCCTCACCGCGGGACCCGGAGCCCGACGGCCGTAGGGGTGCAGGGGACGGTCCCCGGGACCGAGAGGGAGTTTCGGCGCAGCACGCAGCGCGGACGAGAGACGAGGGACGCGGGACGCTGATGCAGGGAGGGGGCCGAGGGTGGACGCCATCCTCGCCGGCAGAGGGCAGGGGGCGCTGTGGGACTGGACAGTGGGAGACCTCGGGGCACAGCCTGGGGGACGCAGCCCAAGAGAGGGAGTGTCTGTCTCCTCAGCCCTCTCTCCTTAACCCCAGCCACGTGCTTACGGTGACAGAGCCGTCCGGTGGGAACCGTCGGTGGCGTTGCCCAAACGTTGGGCTGGAATATCCCCCGTTCCCAGAAATGGGGACTCGGGGTTCGAAGCAGGGTGGGGGGATTCTTGCAGCCCTCCCCAGAGGGCCCGTGGGCCTCCGCCATCAAGTTTCTCTTTCAGTTTCTAGCTGTTCCCACCCCGGGGAAGCCCCGGTGGGGCGAGGGGAGAGGAAGAGGGGGAGGGCACCTGCCTTTCGGGAGCCCCTCCCCAAGCCTCAGCGGGTTCCTCGCTGGAGGGAAGGGCGGCCTTCCCCTCCTCACCCTCTCTCTTCCCGCACAGGAAAGCGTGTCTGTGGGAGGGGAGGGGCCGGGCCTGACCGCGGTCCAGGGATGGGTGGGCATGGCAGGGCCAGGGGCAGGCCCAGCCCTCGCCTCTAACAAGGAGGCGCCTCTTCAGCCCTCTGCTCGCGCTAGGTGAACGGACATGGCGGGCTGGATCCAGGCCCAACAGCTGCAGGGAGATGCGCTTCGCCAGATGCAGGTGCTGTATGGGCAGCACTTCCCCATCGAGGTCCGGCATTACTTAGCGCAGTGGATCGAGAGCCAGCCGTGGTAGGTGCCCCTGCCTGCCGCCATCCAGGCCCCTCGGCCTTTAGGTCTCCTCTTTGTGGTTTGGTGAGATTCTGGTCCTGTCTGTCCCGCTCTGTGCAGAAGGGGCTGTGTCCTTGGGAAAGGGGAACAGGGAAATGGGAGTCTGGGATTGGAGAGGGAATGTTTCTAGACTCTGATGCCTGTGGAGCTGCCAGGAACAAGTCTTGTGGGCACGAGCCTTGGATTTCCACGTCCCTCTTGGTGCCTGACCTCCATGCCCAAGGAGGCGTCATAGTAGGCTTCTCTCTCCTGCCCTGCCCCAAGGGATGCCATCGACCTGGACAATCCCCAGGACCGACCCCAGGCCACCCAGCTCCTGGAGGGCCTGGTGCAGGAGCTGCAGAAGAAGGCTGAGCACCAAGTAGGGGAAGATGGGTTCTTACTGAAGATCAAGCTGGGGCATTATGCCACGCAGCTCCAGGTGGGTATGAGCTTGGGGCCACGCAGCTCCAGGTGGGTATGAGCTTGGGGCCACGAAGCTCCAGGTGGGCGTGAGCTCCGGGCCATCTGCAGGGTGCGGTGTCCGCCTTCTCTTTCCAGCACCAGAACCCCTGGTTTTTTTCCTGGTTTGGCCACTGACTCACCGTATGTCCCTGAACTTATCGGCGACCTTTCTGTGCTTCGATTTCCCCCACCCCCTCTTTCTAAATCAGACCTGTCAGATTCCCCTTAGCATATTATAGAGCAAGAGGTGGGGCGTGTTTGTCCCCAAGAGAAGGGGGATGGGTGAAACTGCATTCTGGGCAGATCAAGCAGAAGGGATGGGGGTAGAGCAAGTCAAGATTCTGTTGTCAGAGAAAGGAATACTGACAGGTTCTAGAAATGAGGCAACGAGGCAGCCACACATCCCTCTTGCGGCTCTTTTAAAGGCTTTTCAAAGAGCTGCTGAAGTCGCGTGCAAGAGGAACAGAGTTGTCCTGGAGCCTTGAATTAAGGTTTTGGATGTAAGGTGTAGCTCCTCCTTCACCTGAGGATGCGGGGGGAAGGAATATAGGGGAGAGAGGGAGTTTTGGTGGCAGCAGGAAAGGGGTGAGGGTGGTAATCATAGCTGAGCATTTGTTGGAACTCACTTGAATATTTAGAGAGCCCTTCTTAAATACCAGCAGCAGGGTGCCAGAAGAATAAAAAGTCCATCCCAGAAGAGGCAGGAAACACGAGAAACTTGGTGGGAAGAGGGGAGCAAAATAGGAACCCAGGGCCAGGACTATAGTGGAAGTACCTTGACCTTGGCATTAGATGCCCTAATGAGTCATCTGCTCAGTCGTTTGCCTCTGGACAAGTACATAATCTCTCTGAGCATCAGTTTTCTCATCTGTGAAATGAGGATAACAGTTTCTGCTTATGTCATAGGGTTTCTATGATGCACAAGTCAAAGGCGATGGCAGATTGGAAGTGCTTTGTAAACTCTTTCTAATGCACTGCAAACCAAATATGAAGATCTGCGAGGGGAGTCTGCAAGTCAAGGAGAGATAGAGGTTCTGGTGCCAGTTCCTGAGGCTTCCCAGGGGAAGCTGAGGCAGGGGCTGGAGGAGAGGAAGGGGTGGGCGTGGCTCTGCAATGGTCGTGGTGGGAGCAGAGGATGGCCACTGACAGCTGCTGTTGGACTCTTTCAGAACACGTATGACCACTGCCCCATGGAACTGGTCCGCTGCATCCGCCATATTCTGTACAATGAACAAAGGCTGGTCCGAGAAGCCAACAATGTGAGTGTCCCATTGGTTTGGGGAGAGGTGTTGGGAAGTCCTTTACCTGCTTTTATATGTTTTATAAACACTGGCATGAGAAAGCACCAAAGAAATAAAAGACTTGGGCAAGTGTGAGAGGCAGTACCACATGCAGGTGTAGACTGACACCCGACCCCACTCCCCGGCTTCAGTCCCTGGCTCTACTACTTACTAGCTGTGTGACTTAAGCAAGTTACTTAACCTCTCTGAGCCTCTGTCTTTTTCTATGGTAAATGAGGACAGTCACAGTATCTACCCTGTAGGGTGATTGTGTGATACTATGTGGGCAAAGGATAGACAAACACAAATGAAACAGAAAAGGAAGCCCTAAAAACACACATACACGTCAGGAGATGCAATCTATGTCAGTCAGTGATGGCATTACACATCACCAGGGGAAAGATTTGTCATTCAGTAAATGGGGCTGGAGACAAAAGAAGAAATATCCTCCGGTGTGGTCTATGAGGGGAAGCAGAGCCGAGGTCTATGTCAGAAGAAGTAACCCGGCAAGCTCAGAGAAGCGAAGCCTAGCGAGGCAGAGCAGGGACTCGTCCCCCACGTTCTGAAATCATAAAGGCATCAGACATTGCTTGGACAATGGTACAAATGGTATATTATCTGCAATAAAGCAAAATGAATTTCACAAAATGATATCCCATAGGTAAAGACCACAGACTAGTGCCTGGAGTGAAGTCATATTTATTATTTACTTGTGGTGGAGACTGATTTCAAGAATTTGAGAGTTCATTCAGTAAACATTTATTCAGGTCTTGCTGTGCATCTGACACTGGACTAGGACGGGAAAAACAGATAAAGTCCTGGTCTCCACCTAAAGGGAATTCAGGCGATGATAGATTCTTTAGGTGTCCGCTGAGTGCTAAGCGGGCCTCTTTGGAAAAAGGATCCAACTCAGACTGGAGCAGGCTGGCTGGTGGAGGGGAGGGTGTCCTGAGGAAAAGGATGCCCGAACTACAGTGGGGAAAGAGGGAGGAAGGAGGCAGGCTGAGTTTTCTAGTCAAAAATAACAGCAGTATATGTGAGGGCAGGAAGGCGCGAGCCACCTTATGACATTCGAAGAACTGTAAGTGTTCAGTGCTACTGGGGAGAAGGGAACCAACTGGGCAGAAGCCAGGTCACAGAGGGTCAACTGGTACAACTCTTGACTTGGTGCAATTACAGAGCTATCTGTAAATGTACAAATGAGTTCGGCTGCAATTAAGAAATACATGCCTACGATGCAGGTCATGGTTGGGGGGAAATAAGAGTTCTCCCAGTCATCAAGCTGTTCTTCAACACCTCTGGTGTCCTGGGCCTTGGGGATTTTGTGGTGTACAAGACAGACAAGGTCCTAGGCCTTAAGGAGTTCACATCCTAGTGCAGGGAGGCAGACAAGAAAGAACATGCAGGCTTCCCTGGTGGCGCAGTGGTTAAGAATCCGCCTGCCAATGCAGGGGACACGGGTTCGAGCCCTGGTCCGGGAAGATCCCACCTGCCGCGGAACAACTAAGCCTGTGAGCCACAACTACTGAGCCTGCGCTCTAGAGCCCATGCTCTGCAACAAGAGAAGCCACGACAATGAGAAGCCCGCGTACCGCGAGGAAGAGTAGCCCCCGCTTGCCTCAACTAGAGAAAGCCCACGAGCAGCAACGAAGATCCAACACAGCCAAAAATAAAAACAAATTAATAAATAAATTTAAAAAAAGAAAGAAAGGGCTTCCCTGGTGGCGCAGTGGTCGAGAGTCCGCCTGCTGATGCAGGGGACACGGGTTCGTGCCCCGGTCCGGGAGGATCCCGCATGCCGCGGAGCGGCTGGCCCCGTGAGCCATGGCCGCTGAGCCTGCGCGTCCGGAGCCTGTGCTCCGCAACGGGAGAGGCCACAACAGTGAGAGGCCCGCGTACCGCAAAAAAAAAAAAAAAAAAGAAAAGAAAAAAGAAAGAAAGAACATGCAAGAAAAAGACACCTTTGGTAAGGGAGGTCCTATTTTAAATTGGCTCGTCAGAGAGGGTCACTCTGAAAAGGTGCCAGTGGAAGTGCCCGCAGGAAGGTTTGGTGCCGGAATGTTCCAGGTGATGGAACAACAAATACAAAGGCGCTGAGGCAGGAACACGCTTATGTATTCAGGAACAGAAAGTAGCGGGTGTGCTTTTGGGCAGCAGTGGTGCTGCGGGTAGGGTAGGCAGAGGCTATCGGCTAGGGCCGTGGAGGGTGTGGAAGGAGTTTGGATTTTATTCTGAGAGCAGGTCATTGGAAAGGCCCTAAAGACTTGGTTGAAGGAATAGATCTGACCAGGTTAGTTCAATGACTGGATCCACAAAGCCCTTGTGGATGCCTCCCCTGTCCCTTCACTTGGGGTCTCCAGGATGTCACCTGCGAGCGGTTCACACTTTTCCCTCAGTCACAAGAAGGTCTCGAGTGAGGACACAGATGATGTGTGTTCACACAGCCTTGTCCCCCCCTGTGTCCCCAGCACCTAGCACAGGTGGCATCGTGGCATCGGGTCAGCGAATGACTACGAAATGAGGGGTCATCATCATAGTAGGAAAACCCAGGTAACTCCTGGGACATGTTGAGTTCTAGTCTCTCCAGAGAGAACCCAGATGGACCCTGTGTGGGATACTCTGGTGGAGGTTAGAACTGCAGTAGAAGTTTCTTCCACGCTTTATGAAGATGCCATAGTCTGCCAGGTCACCTGTTTCTCTTCCTCCACCCCCATTCTGGCAAATGACTCTCCTTCTGACTCAAAGTACCCTTCCTTCTTATTCTAGATCTGGCATCTGGTGTCTGTAGTATTGGCGTTCCCCAGGGCCTGAGGTTTTCTTCCATCCTCACTGTCCAGTTTACTGCTGCCCACACTCTCCCCTGATATGTCTCTAGGGTAGTTCTTCTTCTGGGATCCTGGTTGATGCCATGTCCCAGAAACACCTTCAGATCAACCAGACACTTGAGGAGCTGCGACTGGTCACACAGGACACAGAGAATGAGCTGAAGAAGCTGCAGCAGACTCAAGAGTACTTCATCATCCAGTATCAAGAGAGCCTGAGGATCCAGGGTAAGGCTGCTGTAGGAGGGCAGCGTGTGTCTGGGGGACGGGAGTGAGACCACTTTGTGAACTCCTGCAGGGTTGGGGCTAGATCCACGTCCGTCTCCCCAGAACCTTATCCAAAGCTTGGGAGGAGTAACGTTCCCAGTGATGGAGCCCCTGCTATGGGCCAGGCTCCAGGCTAAAACCTTTGCATGCATTATTCACTACAACCTTTACAACAGCCCTAAAAAATAGGTAGTTGTATTATTCCTGTTTTGCAGATGATAAAACTGATGTTCAAAGAGAACACGTAATTTGGCCTGGGTTTCTTTAAATTTATTTTCTTTATTTTTGACTGCATTGGGTCTTTGTTGCTGCGCATGGGCTTTTCTCTAGTTGCAGAGAGCGGGGCTACTCTTCGTTGTGGTGCGCAGGCTTCTCATTGCAGTGGCTTCTCTTGTTGTGGAGCAGGGCTCTAGGTGCACAGGCTTCAGTAGCTGTGGCACATGGGCTCAGTAGTTGTGGCTCACGGGCTCTAGAGCGCAGGCTCAGTAGTTGTGGCGCATGGGCTTAGTTGCTCTGCGGCATGTGGGATCTTCCTGGACCAGGGCTTGAACCCGTGTCCCCCGCACTGGCAGGCGGATTCTTAACCACTGTGCCACCAGCGAAGCCCTGGCCTGGATTTCTTGCAAGTTGCAGAACTGGATCTTAACTAGAGATATGTCATAAAATCACTATATTTTAACCAATATTCAGTGAATATCTCAATGAATGAATCAATGAATGAATGAATATGGACAAAGTGTTCCCCAGTCAAAGGGAGGACTTAGGTTGGGAGTCCCCTGGTTGAACCAGGCTGGGGAGAGGTGGAACTCCAGGAATGCCCCTTCTTGAGCCTAATAGGAGGTAAAGATGGGAGGAGGAGGTGACAGTGGAAAATTCTCCTGTCTCCTAGGTCTATAATTTGCTAGTGACTGCCATGATAAGGGTGTAGGGAAAGAAAAATTAACTCAGAAGAAATTCACCCCAGGTACACTTTTAAGAATCTTGAAATGTGGCTCATCTTCCTTCACTTCAAATTGACCCCAGAGCTGTACCACCCCATCCTAGTGAGAACAAGAAGTATCAAACTGCCTTTTCCTTCGCTCTTCTATTTTTGGTGTCTTAAGGTAGAACCATAGGTCATTGATTTTAGACCTTTCTTCTTTTCTAATGTATATATTCAGAGCTATCAATTTCCCTCTCATCAGTGCTTTAGCTGCATCTCATCATTTTAGATATGCTCTATGCTCATTATCATTCAATTGGAAATACTATCTAATTTCTCTTCTGATTATTTTACCCATATACTATTTAGAAGTATATTGTTTAATTTCCAAATATTTTGTGTTTTTCTAGATGTCATATCATTATTGATTTCATTTTCATTTCATTGTTAAATTCTACTGTTGTCAGAGAACATACTCTATATGATCTCTTCTTGTAAATTTATTGAGACTTGTTCTGTGCCCCAGCATATGCTCTGTGTTGGTGAATGTATCTTGTAGACTTGAATGTATGTTCTGAAGTTGTTTTATTTTAAGATAGCAATAATAAATTCAATAATGTTAACATATATAACATAATATATGATGTTAACATAATAAAGTTAAAAAAACCCACACCAAATTTAGTGAGTAGAGTGGCATTGCTTTACATTTTTGCAAATCTCTTTAATGTTAGGCTTAATAGGAGATAGCTGGAGCTGACTTTCAATCTGTTGTAACATCACATATCTTGTAACCTCTAGAAAACTCTGCTGTGTGCTTATAAGTGAATAAGAGAAAAAAAGGTAAATAAGGTCCTATGACTTTATGAAAATAGTCCTGGCTTGGTGGACCTCCTATAAGGGTCTTAGGAACCCTTCAGGGATCCCTGGTTCACACTTTAAGAATCACTGATATATCTTTATTGATTTTTTTGCCTAATTGTTCTATCAGATGCTGAAAGAGAGGTATCAAAATCTCCTATAGTATTGTGTAATTTTCCAATTATTTATGTAAATATTTCTTTTATGTATTTTTGAAGCTTTGTTATTAGATCCATATACATTGAGAATTATTATGTCATTCTGATTGATTGACACGTTAATACTTATGGAATATCTTTCTTGAGCTCTGGTAACACTCTTTGCCTTGAAGTCTACTTTATCAGATATTAGTATTACTCCTCCAGCCTTCTTATTCTATTTTTAAATAGAAACATATTTTTATCCATGCATTTTAACATTTGAAATGTAGACAGCATATAGTTGAGTCCAGCTTTTTTATTTATTCTGACAATCTTTGCTTTTAATTAAGGTGTTTAGTCCATTAATATTTAATGTAATAGCAATTGAGGTCCCCATGTTAATATTTATTTTGTTTTGTCCCTTTTCAGTATTTGTTCCTCTGTTCTTCCTTTTGTTTAAATTTTTTAAGATTTTATTTTAATTTAACTACTTAAGCTTTCCTCCTACCTTGCCCTGTCAGTGTTTTCTGTACCCTGAGACTAGCACAGTGCCTGAATCATAGCAGCTGTTGAGTAAATGTTGGGGGAATAATTCTAGCAGCTCTTCTTCAGATCTGAATCCATCCCAGACTGACCCGAAAGAAAGGAAGGCCCTCCTGCTACATTAGGGAGCAGGACATTTCAGGCTATTATTTCTACCCAAGGCCGTTGACTGGTTGACAGTATTGATGATCCTATTCTGGGGTTTTCTGTTTCCTACTTGTGAGGTTGGGTTTTGATTCTGGTTTGGGTTTGTCCCCATCGTGCAATGTCAGTTCAGTCTCATTGATCAAGTGCACCCATCAGAAACACAGACTACTGATCCATGTGTGCAGGGGAAGTCTCAGCTCCCTCCAGTGGAGCAGACATTGCCTCAAGTGTCCTGGCGTCCTTCCCAGAAGCTTCTCCAATTTGCCAGGAGAGACCTAAGTGGGTCACTTGCATAAGGAGGCGGGGCCTGGTGTTGGGATCCCCACCACCTCCCTGTGGGCGGCAGGATTCCGAGGTGGCTCTCCAGATTGTTCTGCTGTGTTCCTTACCTGCTCCGTCCCCCGCAGTCATGTTGGAGCCATATTTCTAAGTTATCTTCTAGTTCTGGGCCTTCCTGGCTGTCTAGGGTTGCGTTAATGTGTCCTTAGTTGCTTTTGTGCGTCCATTGGGCAGGGCCTTGGTCAGTGTGACATGGCCCTCAGAGGCCTGCCAGGAACTTGACCAAGACCTGCTGACTGACGCTCTCATCTTCTTGACTCAGCCCCAGTAAGGACCGTGGGACGTTCCAAAAGCCTATTGGTGGGGGTAGGAATGCCAGCATCTAGGATGGTGATTGCCTGTGGAGGGAGGGATGGGGATGCCGGCAGGGGAGGGTGTACAGGTGCTTAACTGTGGAAATGTCTACTTTCTTAAGCTGGCTTCTTGATACACAGGTGTTCCTTGTATCATCCTTTCTATCAATACTTGCCTAGGTCTTAAGTATTATATAACAGATTTTTTGAAAAGGCCTCGTCAGTGAGGCCTCGTTACCTTATTCCTGCCATCGATGAGATGCCTGACAGCTGGTGTGGAGAGAAGCTGCCTCCCTCTCTTGAGAGAATCTTGCTGCTTTCGTGTCCCCAGTGGCCTTGGACACTGTCTCTCTCCCTCTTCCGGCTGGTCTGCTGAGCTCACAGAGACCCAACCTGGACAAACACGTTAGGCCCCTTCAGCACCTGGAGAAACACCCCCCCCCACCCCGCTTCCCCGAGGAGAGGCTGCTGCGCTCAGCCCCGCGGAGCAGGGCCTTCCCGATGCGGCTTTGTCCTGAGAGCTGCTCCATCAGCCTTTAATCCCGTCCTGTAACCCACTGACCATGAGGACTGACTCTCACCTGGAGCTGATGGTGCCAGGCAGCTTCCTGAGTATTTTCTGCATCATTGCTTATTTAACGTCACAGCAGCCACTGAGGCAGATGCCATGATTCTCCCATTTTACACCTGGGGAAGCTGAGGCATGGTAGAGTGAGGTGATTTGCCCGAGTTCACCCGCCTTTTAAACGGCGAGGACACACTTCAGACCAGGCAGGGTGGCTCTAAGCCGGACCCCGCGTGGGGAGAGGAGGGCTGCGCGGGCAGGGAGGCCATGGGCTGGCTCCTCCTCAGCTGTACCCCGAGCTTCCGTCTCCCCACTCCCCAAGGGGAGCTCAGAGTCGGGGGGCCAGGGGACGGAGCCCACTCATCTTTGGGCGCCATGGCTGTGGAACCCTGACTGGCCACTTGTCAGCTGTGTCCCCTCCAGGGTTTTGCCTCCAGAACAGGTGAGTGCAGTTCTGCCGGGCTCCCAGCTGGACCCGGGGAGGTCACGGTCGTGGGTGTCCTGTCCCCTCCTCCAGCTCAGTTTGCCCAGCTGGCCCAGCTGAACCCCCAGGAGCGTCTGAGCCGGGAGACGGCCCTCCAGCAGAAGCAGGTGTCCCTGGAGGCCTGGCTGCAGCGCGAGGCCCAGACGCTGCAGCAGTACCGCGTGGTGAGTGGGAGGGGAGGTCCACACCCTCCCCTCCCGGGTGTGGACCTGAGGGAGGGAGAGAGCCAGGAGGAGAGCGGGACCCAGCAGAGCAGGAGGCCAGAGCCTTCCCCCCTGTGTGGGCACGCAGGGCAGAGCGGGTCGGCAAGGAGTGAGGGGAGGCCCTGCGGGGTGTTCTGAGAGCCCAGAAGGGCCGCTCCCCTCGCCCGCCCCGCAGGAGCTGGCCGAGAAGCACCAGAAGACCCTGCAGCTGCTGCGGAAGCAGCAGACCATCATTCTGGATGACGAGCTGATCCAGTGGAAGCGGCGGCAGCAGCTGGCGGGGAACGGAGGGCCCCCCGAGGGCAGCCTGGACGTGCTACAATCCTGGTAGTGGTGTGGGGGGCCAGGCGGGGGCGGCAGGGGCTCAGCGTGGCGCCACCGGCTGCTGTCCTGCTCCTGTGTTTACGTGAGCAGCCGGCTCCCTCTGTCGGGGCACAGGTCTCATTTCACCAGTGGTCTGGTTCCTGATGCAGACTTTGGTGCCCCCGTCCTGTGCCACCTTCCCCGGGAGGGGCGTCCCTGGGTGAGGGAGTGGGGTGGGGCCAGGTGTGCAGAGCGACGCTCAGGCTGGTTGGACCCAAGTCAGGGTCGCTCCTCCTGTGAGTTTCTCTGTGTTTCTGGAAGGCAGGGCAGCCGTGCTCTGCTCAGTGGACAGGCCGGGCGGCTAAGGTGCCAAGGCTTCCTGGGGTGGAGCTGGGTCTGGGCCTTCTCCCCAGCCTGGGAGCCTTCTGGCTTCTGGCCTGGAGGAAGGGGGTGAAGGCTTTGTTCTTCCCTTTGGCCTCGGGGCTCCCGTGCAGGTGTGAGAAGTTGGCGGAGATCATCTGGCAGAACCGGCAGCAGATCCGCAGAGCTGAGCACCTGTGCCAGCAGCTGCCCATCCCCGGCCCCGTGGAGGAGATGCTGGCTGAGGTCAACGCCACCATCACAGACATCATCTCAGCCCTGGTGACCAGGTGATTGCTGCCTCTTGGCCACGCCCAGGCCCCATCCGGTTGGCCTGGGTCGCGGGCAGCAGGGTCTTTACAGACGGGGCGCTCTGGCTTGAACCCTTCCGTCTGTGCCTCACACCCTCATCCCATCCCCCTCTGTCGCCTGTTGCTGTGGCCTCTTGCGGTTCACCTTGCCCGGTTTCTCTCGTGGACACTGTATGGGCTTGTTCCCCCCATTTCAGCTGTTGAGTTCATCTCACTGCCTCCCCTCCTGCCAGCTCCCCCGACTCGCAGTGGGCCCCCCCGGGACCGGGGGCTGCCACAAGCCCTTCCTTCGCCTGCTGTGCCCCGCGCAAGGCGGCCTCGCCACGCGGAGGGAGGGACCGGAGCGCCGTCCCCTGAGGCGTCACCTGTTCACTTGTGTCCCCGCAGCACGTTCATCATTGAGAAGCAGCCCCCTCAGGTCCTGAAGACCCAGACCAAGTTCGCAGCCACCGTGCGCCTGCTGGTGGGCGGGAAGCTGAACGTGCACATGAACCCCCCCCAGGTGAAGGCGACCATCATCAGTGAGCAGCAGGCCAAGTCGCTGCTCAAGAACGAGAACACCCGCAAGTACGTTGCCCTGCTCCCATCTGCCCCTCCCTCAGCTCAGCCTCGTTCTACAGCAGGCGTCCTGGGTGATGGGGACAGCATGGCCTCCCCCTCCGAAACCCTTTGTCCTGCATTGCGATGTGGCCCCGTGTCGCTCCAGTTCACTCTGTCTGTCCTGGCGTACACTTCACACACATAGTAAATCAACAAGGATTTCGCTGCTGGGTGTCCCAGGACTTGTGCTGAGCACTGAGACACAGCTGTGATCCACACAGAACTTGGTCCTGTCCCTGCCCAACCTCGAGACAGAAAATTAAAATAAAGCAATATCACAGTGCCTGCAGTACATGGGTAGTCAAGGAGGGCCTTTCTGAGGATATATTTGAGTGGAGACCTGAATGAGAAGGTCAGGAGTGTTTGGGGAGGGCTTCCCTGGTGGGGCAGTGGTTGAGAGTCCGCCTGCCGATGCAGGGGACGCGGGTTCGTGCCCCAGTCCGGGAGGATCCCGCGTGCCGCAGAGCGGCTGGGCCCGTGAGCCACGGCCGCTGAGCCTGCGCGTCCGGAGCCTGTGCTCCGCAACGGGAGAGGCCACAACAATGAGAGGCCCGCGTACCGCAAAAAAAAAAGAAAAAAAGAAAAAAAGAGTGTTTGGGGAGATAGGAAGGGCAAGTACAGAAGTCCCGAGGCAGGCACTGAGCGTACGTGTTCAGCAAACAGACAAGGCAATGGGCTCGCTTGTCCTGAGTGAGGCCAGGGAGGTGGGCAGGGGTTGATCTCGGGAATCTTTGTAGGCTGTGGTCATGATTTTTATCTCAGGTGCGCTAGAAACTGCCGAAGGCCCCCACATCAATCTTAAATTTATTTATTTGTTTATTCATTCATTTATTTATTTATTGGCTGCGTTGGGTCTTTGTTGCTGCCCACAGGCTTTCTCTAGTCGCGGCGAGCGGGGGCTGTTCTTCGCTGCGGTGCGCAGGCCTCTCATTGCGGTGGCTTCTCTTTGCTGCGGAGCATGGGCTCTAGGCACGTTGCTTCAGTAGTCGTGGCACGTGGGCTCAGTAGCTGTGGCTCGGGTGCTCAGTAGTCCCCACATCAATCTTGGTACCCAAGGAGTTTTAGTGATAGAGACACAGGCCCCACCCTTGGAGACTTTGCTCAGGTGCTCTCAGGTTGATGAGAAAGTGAGCCCAGGGACACTCGGAGAAATGCTCTTAGGGGAGGGGCAGGGGCTGCTGGCAGGGCTTTCTGGAGAAGTCTGGGCCCAGGGTGCAGACAGGGTGGTGCTCCTGGCCTGGGCCCAGTAGAGATGGGTTCCTCTCTGCTTCGCAGTGAGTGCAGCGGAGAGATCTTGAACAACTGTTGTGTGATGGAGTATCACCAGGCCACAGGCACCCTCAGCGCTCACTTCAGGAACATGGTGAGGACTGGGCCCCGCCCATGGAGGGAGGCCTGCCCAGAGCCGAGTCCTCTAACCAGCGGCTTTCTCCTCGTTCCCCTCTGACCTCCTGCAGTCGCTGAAGAGGATCAAGCGCGCTGACCGGCGAGGCGCGGAGTCCGTGACAGAGGAGAAGTTCACGGTCCTGTTTGAGTCTCAGTTCAGTGTTGGCAGCAATGAGCTTGTGTTTCAGGTGAAGGTGAGACCCGGCTCCCCGTCTCCTTGCGGGCTGCCCGGCTGGCTTGGGAAAGCCAGAGACTTGAATCCTCACACAGGCTCAGTCCAGTTACCCCGTGATGCTCTCAGAAAACCTAATGTCACCCTGCTGGTGCCCCTTTGCGAGGTTTTAATCCCGCACCAGCCCGCAGAGTTTAGGCAATGGGCCAAGAAGAAGTGTGTTGTGTTTTTTGTTTGTTTTTGGTTTCGTTTTGCTGGGAGGGGCTTGAGGAATGAGGGTTGGGGGTCTCCCCCAAGAGGAGGGCAAGACGGTGGTCATATGCCCTCACCCCTCATTCCCTGGATTCCCGTAGACCCTGTCCCTTCCTGTGGTTGTCATTGTCCATGGCAGCCAGGACCACAATGCTACTGCCACCGTGCTATGGGACAATGCCTTTGCTGAGCCGGTGAGTCCCCATGAGACCCTCACCTCGGCCCCTCGGAGCTTCCCAGGGTCAGCCCCAACCCCAGGGCCCCTGCTGAGTGGTCTTCCCCAGCCCTAGGGCCAGACCAGAGGTCAGGGGGCAGCTGGTGTGAACAGCCTGCCCTCGGCATGTCCTAGGCTCTGTCTGGGCTCTGGGTCAAGGGACTGGGGTCTCCTAGGTCTGTGAGTGTGGTCTTGGGGTTCTGGTCCCTGATCTCTCTCCCCAGGGTCCTGGTCTGGGTCTCCATCCCTGTATGCCCACACCTCTGCCCCTGCCCCCAGGCTTTCTTTCCCTTGCATTTTTGTCCCCTTTTCTGGACCTTTCTCAGTCCCCTCTGTCTCTTGGTATCTGTGTCTGTGTGTGTGTAAATATCTCCTACTCCCTCAATCTGCCTTTTTTTCCTTTCTTCTCTCCCCTTCAGGGCAGGGTGCCGTTTGCAGTGCCTGACAAAGTCCTGTGGCCGCAGCTGTGCGAGGCGCTCAACATGAAATTCAAGGCCGAAGTGCAGAGCAACCGGGGCCTGACCAAGGAGAACCTCGTGTTCCTGGCGCAGAAGCTCTTCAACAGCGGTAGCAGCCACCTCGAGGACTACAACGGCATGTCCGTGTCCTGGTCCCAGTTCAACAGGGTGAGGGACACCGCCCGCTGCCTGCCTGGGACCACCCTGCCACCCTTCCCCCACCTCACACACAGGTTACTGCCCCTGGTCAGTGGCCCCCCTCTACCCCCATCCCCCCTCTTCTACAACCAGGAGAGACGGGGGCTAGTACCCCAAGGAACGCAGGCAGCCATGAGAGCCGAAGCAGGACGATGGAAGGAACCCGGAGCTGGGAGTCAGGGTCCCTGGGCTCTAGCCCTCGATGTGTTAACTAATTGGCCAGGCCCCTTCCCTCCTCTGTGCTGCGCTTTTCCCGTCTGTAAAGCGAAGGGGCTGGGCAGGAATCACTTTGGAGGTCTCATCCAGCTTGGACAATTCTTTGCACCTCCGGCCCCAACCCCGTGGGGTTGTCCCGGACCCCTGTGTCTGCGAGGCAAGAGGCCAGTGTACTCGCTGGTTCCCTAGGACATGAGCAGGGGCTGTGGCAGTTTGCTGGAGTGTGGGGCAAGTCGGATGAGGAACTGGGAGAAGGTCTGGGTGAGGACAAGAGGGCACTGCGTGTTCCCTGAACCACCCGTGACGACGGGGGCACAAGCCCTGACTTGGGGTTTCCTGGGGACTCTCAGGAGAACTTGCCAGGCTGGAACTACACCTTCTGGCAGTGGTTCGATGGGGTCATGGAGGTGCTGAAGAAACATCACAAGCCCCATTGGAATGACGGGTGAGAGGAATGGGGTCTGGGAGGTCATGGGCTCAGGGGACAGTGGCTGCTGCCAGCAGTGACACTGCATGCTTGATGCACCCAGGGCCATCCTAGGTTTTGTGAATAAGCAACAGGCCCATGACCTGCTCATCAACAAGCCCGACGGCACCTTCTTGTTGCGCTTTAGCGACTCAGAAATAGGGGGCATCACCATTGCCTGGAAGTTTGACTCTCGTGAGTTCCCTACGTGCCCACACTCTAGCCCCAGTGGCCCTGTCTTCCATTTCCTCGTTGCCTATTCTCCACCAGGCCTGCATCCTTAGACGGTATCCGGTGGGAGACATGGGAACCAAGCTTGGAGGGTGGGAGGAGTGTTGCTCAGAAGCACTTTCCCTCTCTGTTGTTTTCCACTGGGGAGAACCTAGAATCATTGGCCTCCCAGACTCCAGAACTGCCGGGCGAGTCCTTCTCTGCCCTGACCCAGCCTTGTTGGTATCTGCTTGCCCGTGGTCATTTCATTGCCCTATGCCGAGGAGCACAGGGGTGGGGTCGCCGTGCAGGCTAGTAAAAGCCCTGATGTCTCTGTAAGCCTGCCCTGAAGCCCCACAGCTCTGATCCTCCTCCCCAGGGCGGTGGGTTGTGGGAATGAGCTTGGCCTTTTCACAGCTGACCGTAACCTGTGGAATCTGAAGCCGTTCACCACGCGGGATTTCTCCATCCGGTCCCTGGCCGACCGGCTGGGGGACCTGAGCTATCTCATCTACGTGTTTCCCGACCGGCCCAAGGATGAGGTCTTCTCCAAGTACTATACTCCTGTGCTCGGTGCGTGCTGCCCAGATACTCCCGGGGCTAGGCAGTGGGGACGCCCCAAGAAGAGCCGAGGGGCCGTGTCCCCTGTGGGTGTTTGTCGGTGGGATGGTGCAAGGCACGTGGAGAGGATTTCAGGGCTCACAACTGAAGAAAAGGAAAGCAAAACCTCTGACCCAGCTTTCTTCCCTGCAAAGCAAAACACTGAGTGGGACTCACTTCTGTGCCCTTGGAGGAAGAGGCTGCAGGGCTGGGGGAGGAGCCGTAATGCAAACCCACAGATAGTGCACGACTCCCATCTTGATCAGCTGCCCTCAGCACTCTCCACCCTCAAACCTACCCTCAAGTTGAGTGTAGGAAGCAAAATGAGACAAAATGGGTGATGTTTATTGTCAGCGGGTGTTTATTGGGAATCTGGGGGAAATTTCATCCCTGCTGAGGCCGCATGGCAATGTGGGGGGAGGCAGACTGCATAGGTGGGTTTCCACTCCCCTGGGAGCTCCCAGAGACTTCAGTTCTCATCACTGTTCTCCCCCCCGCCCTCGGCAGCTAAAGCAGTGGACGGATACGTGAAGCCACAGATCAAGCAAGTGGTCCCTGAGTAAGTGTCCCGGGTCCAGCTCTGGTCTCCTGCTGCCTCTCTTCTCCTCTCACCCCCCCGCACCTGGCTCTCCTCACCCCTCACTGCCGCCCCTCCTGGGGAGGGAGCTCGGCTTGGTCACCAGGGCGTCGGTACCCAGGGCCCCGCTCCTGCAGCCAGGGCCCCAGGCTCAGCGGGCACTCTGTCCTTCCGCACCTGAAAAAGACACGAAGGTGGCCCCCGAGCCCCTCGCCGCTGAGGCTGTGCCCTGCTTCCTCTCGCAGGTTTGTGAGCGCCTCTGCGGACTCTGCCGGGAGCAGTGCCACCTACATGGACCAGGCCCCCTCCCCAGCCGTGTGCCCCCAGGCTCATTATAACATGTACCCACAGAAGTAAGTTGTGTTCTCCTGGGGCTCCGTGGGGAGGAACTGGGCACTTGGCCTCAGGCTGGGCACCAGAGGGCTGGTGGGCAAGGAACCCAGAGCTCCTCTAGGTCTGAGACCACCCAGGCCAGGCCGGGCTCTGGCACATGCCCAGGTGCAGGGTGGGTGAGATCAGCCAACGAAAAGCATAGAGCATTTTGAAACTACACGTAGCAGGGTCCTTGCTCTGGTGCTGACTAGCTGTGTGACCTTGGGGAAATTACTGAGCCTCTCTGATGGTCAGTCTCCTCATCTGTAAAATGGAGGCAAAAAGACCTACCACGTGGGACTGGGGTCGGGATTGAGTGAGAGAGTGCAGGTAGAGCATTTAGCACAGATGAGACTGTTATAAGGGCTTGATACAGGGTAGCTATGGATGGGGTAGTTGTTCTTAGGAGCTGTGTGGGAACAGGGTGTCAATTGCTCCTCTCTGGAGTTCCCAGAGAAGAGAATTAATTCTCTTCCAAGCTGTGGGTGGCCTGCTGCCGTGGGACGACCGCAGGCTTGGGAGTCACAAAGACCGGAATTCCAGTCCTGACTCCACCAGCCAACCAGGTGGCCCTGAACAAGTTTCCTAGCATGATTGAGTCTCAGTTTCTTCCTCTATAAAGTGGAGTAAATACCTGCCTTATGGGTGGCTGTGAGGGTTGGTGTAACGTGGTTGAAAGGCCCAGGCCTTCATAGGTGCTCAGTGAATGGTGCCTGGGGTTTCATGGGCAGCTCATTCACCCAACTACCTCATTCCCCTGAGATCGCTCGATGAGGTTGTGAGCGATGAGACTAGAACTGGGGTGTCTCCCAACAAGCCAGTGACTGACTTACTCAACTTGGGGTGTGAGAGTCTAGCCAGAGTGGATCCTGCTGCCATGAGCCTCTGGTCTGAGTGGGGAGCAGGCTGGACGCTGTCCCCCAGGAGCTTGGGGCTGTGAGGCATGCCAGCTCCCTCTGACGTCCCTCTCTCTCTACCAGCCCTGACCCCGTCCTCGACCAGGATGGAGATTTCGACCTGGATGAGACCATGGATGTGGCCCGGCACGTGGAGGAACTCTTACGACGCCCTATGGACAGTCTGGACCCCCGCCTCTCCCCGCCTACTGGTCTCTTCACCTCTGCCAGAGGCTCGCTCTCGTGAATGTTTGTTTGAACCCTGCACTTCTCTTTGGAAACGTGCAGGGTTCATATTCGTTGTGATTTTGTTTCTGTATCGCTGTGCATATTGATGCCTTTGCCGGCAGCACGTGTCCACATGCATATGCGCACGTTTGTGTACAAGGTGTGCCTGCCTCGCCTTTGCAGTCCTAGGTATGTGGCTGCCTTTTTCTTCAGATGGAGGCATTCCAAGAGCCCGCTGGGTCTGTCTGTTGTGGAAGAGACTGAGCTGCTTCTGTAGTTGCAGGTACGCCGGGCAGGCAAACTTATTCCTGCCAGAGCCTTTGTCTGCTCGGTAGCTATTTGAATGGAATGATTCAAGAAGGGAAAGGAGACAGGTAACGTCTCTAAGCTCAAGTTTTACTCCTGAGTTAGATGCTTTGCCTCCCCAGTGTGTGTGCATATATATATACGTGCATCTGCTCTCGTACAGAGCAACATACGTGTTGGTCTCTTGGTTCTTCCCCTCAGGATGGAGGTTGGAAGAATCAAGAGACCAGTTCTGAGTGATATTTTATACTTTATCTAATGCCTGTGGACTCCAGGCTTTTTGTGAACTGAGAGCTAATCTAGGCCATCCGCCGTCATGTCCCTAACACGGCAGAAACGGGTCTTTTGCATCGGGCCTATCAGAGCTGCTGTGAGGATGGAGTTTCTTGGCCTCTTGGTCCCCAGCCAGGGGGCTCCAGCTTCAAGTGTATAATGCTGCTGCCCACATTCCTGCTCGTTCCATCCCATAGCCCCTTCCCTCCATCTGGCCCCAGCCTTCTTTCCTCACCTCTCTGTCTATCTGCAACCTTGCTTACTTATGGAAGAGGTGGGGGTGGGGAGTGGGGGAGGGACTGGTCGAGGATGTGGTGAACAGGAGGCCCAGGACTTGCAGTGTTGATCCTCTAACCCCTCCTGGAAAAACCCTGCAGCAAGAGGCAGCACCAGGGGCTTGCAGCTCACCTGTGGAGTTTGGAGGGCGGGGTAAAAGCTGATCGAGGCCCACTCTGCTGGGAGGTAGAACCTGGAATAGGCCTCATCACAGTTGCATAACTGGCTGTGGTCTGCGAAGGCCTCGCTCCCAACCTCACATGCTCCTCCCTCTGAAGCTGCCACACGCAGCCAGGGGCAGCTGACAGTGGAAGGAGTCCCAGGTTGAAACGTCTCTCAAGGAAGGTGGGGACGGGAAGCATTTGTACAAAGGCTACACATTTGTGTAAACAATGTTTTTGAATAAAATATTTTTTTTCATAAATTTGCTGGAATGGCTCCTGGGTCATGGGGACCGCTGGAGTCGTTTTGTTCCTCTCCTCCTGCGCAGCTGGTGCTGTAAGGTGTAGCTTGAAGTTGCCAGTCGGCTCCCATTTCTGTGGTTTTAAGGGTGCCATCCCCACCCCAATACTTTCGGTGCCTCTCAGACTAGAGAACTTGAGGTCTTGGGGAAAGATGGGGCAGGAATTACCGGGGGCAGGGGAGAACTTTGGTCCCTGCCTCTCCTTATCAGCTGCTGCTATAAGCAGTCTCCAAGGCGGCAGGTGAGCGCCAGCGCCCAGACCACTCTCAGCCCCTCTGGATGGAAGATGGGGGGGAAGCTGCAGGAGCCTCACAACGGTCCTTCCTCTCCTGGCCTCTTCCCAGAGGCCAGCAGGTGGCACCATCCCCCTGTTCCTGCGTTTTCAAACGGTCGGCCTGAGCCTGGGAGGGAGGCTGGGGCGAGAGGACAGTCTCCCCATTTGGCCCCATTGGCATCGGGGATCCAGGGGCTGTCGCCGAGGGCCGGGGCGGGGGCGGGGAACAAGAGCCTATGACAAGGTTTCTTCAGGGCTCAAAGCGAGGGAAGAAGGGCTCGCAGCCCGCCGGGCCAGGCGCAGGGGCCCGGCGCGGGGCTGGCGGGGGTGGGCGGGAGGGGAGGCAGCCGCCGAGCCGGGAGCGCGCTAATCTGGAGCTGCATCTCTGCAGGGGGAGGCGGCGCGTATCTCCCGCACCGGCTCGTCTCCATGGTGTTCGGCGCGGGGGGGAGGGGAGCCAGGCGAGCGCGCGCCGCGGTCTGAATTATCACCCCCCGCGGCCCGGGGCCCGCAGCCGCGGCCCGTTAAGTGTTGACCCACGGAGCGAACTGAAGAGAAAGTGATAATGGAGCCAACTGCGGAAGGGGAGGCCTGGGGTGGCGCGAGTGTCTGCGCCCCAACCCCCCTTAGGTAGCTTATCTGACCCCAGACAGGACACCGCGGCTTGCAAAGGCCCCGGGAGGGAGGGCGGAGGGAGGCAGGAAGAGGGAGCAGGAAGGCCCCCACTCGAGCTGCCTCCGTGCGGGAGGGGTCGGACCCCTGGCTCCTCCAGGTACCCCTGAGCCGGAGGCTGGCGGCTCATGTTAAGATGGGAGGCGCTCGGTGCCCCAGAGGCGGGCCTGTGTCTACTCGGGCATGAGAGGCTAAGGCCACCAGCCCGGGGCCGGGGTCAACCACCTCCTCTCAAGACCCAGGCTCAGCCTGTAAGACCCCTTCAGAGCTGAAGCAGGGGAAGAGGGACCACCCCGAGCCTCCAGCCAGACAGAGCTGCCGTGCCAGCAGACGATCGCTATATAACTTTTATTTCTGGAAGGTAAAGTAGATACAGCAATATACAAAAAAAAAAAAGAAAGAAAAAAACCCACAATAATATAAATTTTTACACTATTAAGTAAGTATACATTGAAATTTGAATGCAGTGGTCAGCACAGCATCTCACAAACCACCGTGTGGGTAGCTTAGGCGTCCACGGGAATCCCTCTGCTGGGCAGGGGGCAGGCAGGCAGGTCCTGCAGGACTGCATTTTTTAAAGGAGGGACCAAAACAAGTCTCAGCTCCTCTCAGGGCTTTTGCTATAATCAGGGTTAAAACCAGAAACACATGCGACCTAAAAGCCACAGGGTTTTAGTTTCTGCTCCAGCGAAGCCGGGATCCTCACCTGCGGTCCCTCGAGTTAAGCTAATTATGATCTAGAGAGTGTTGCTAAAAGGAGATCGCTCCGTACCACCTATCAAACCCCTGTTTGTCTTGGAGAGAAGGTCTCGTCCCCTTCCTTCAAAAACTGGTGAATTTGGGTGTAACGCATAGCATTCCCTAGAAACTCTGGTCGACTGAGACAAGGTAGTTATGGACCACCCAATCTGGCCGTGCCTCTGGGTCTGAGGAGGCCCCATATCAGAGACCACCTCTCATGCTGCTAAGTGTTCTGAGATGCACAGAAAATGCGAGTTGTTCTGCCTCACCGAGGGGGGCCCCCATGTGGAGGAGACGTCACCAGCGCTGGGGGAAGGCTGGGGTGTACGCTCCCTCACGTGAGGGACAGACCTCGAGCTCATCACTAAGCCTCTGCCCCTGGCTTAACCAAGTGAAGAAGTGATTACAGGTGCCGCAGGAAATCACCAAGAAGCTGGGATAAGAACCATAATCCCTGAGCTCAACTAGACCCTTGACTGGGGCCCCGCAGTCTGACTCATGTTCGACCTGTAGCTCTCTCCCTCTTATTCCAGGAGGTCCTGAGACCAGGATGCCTAAAGCAAACAGGACAAGGGACCTTTAGACATGGGAAGGAGCCATGCCACAAGAGGGGCTCAGGTAAACTGGGGGAGAGGAAGAATCATCCCATCCCGTAGAAGGCACCCACAGAAACCACACAGGCTCGGAAACAGGGGCGAAGTCCGGGGAGGAAAGGCGAGCAGGCTGAAAGTGCCCCTCTGCCCAGCCTCACCTACTAACAGGCCAGTAGGTGAAAGGGGAAAATAAAAATTTTGTTTATCAAAGTCTAAAATGTTTAGGGTCTCCTTCAACCTTCCTATATGGAAACCAAAGGCCAAGCCACATCTTCAGATGTCTGTTAAGGGCTGGATCTGAAGCTCATGTCAGGGTTTATATAAATTATCAGCCTGAAGAAAGCTGAATGCCTAAAGCACCAAGGAGGAAATTAACTGAGTTTTCTTAAATACAGAAAAGGCTATGCTGATGCAGTGTTTTTTTGCCCTTTAAAAAACATTTTTTTTTTTAAGTTTAAAAAGAAACCTAGGGGCTTTGAAAGTCCTATCTTCTATTTGAACGTTAGCAAGGTTAAAAGTGCAATGCCAGGAGGATGTAGCTAGAGACAACTGTGGCATTAGCTTACAGAAATAGGCAGAGGGATGCCGCTGGCACCAGAGGCACTTGTCTGACAATGACAACAACAAGCTGCTGAGAAAGGCGGGCAGGGGGGCAAAAAAGACATTTCTTCTTTCTCCCTCTCGCCACCCCTTCCACACCCCCTGATCACAGCCTCAGAGAGCGCATTCTTATTTGCATTTAGATAAAAGCATATCACCCACATTCACTCATATCTCTATTTTAAAAAGCGCCCAGATTGCTCAAAGATAACCGAAATGAGAGACGACAAAAAAATCTGGAACCACTGAGTTGGGAGCTGAGCTGATCTGGGCTTGGGCTGTTTAAGGGCTGGTGGAACATGGGTCGGCGCCTCTGTCACCTCTCTCCGCAGCTTCCGTCCTCGGCTTCTCACATGGGGGAGGTAGCACACTCCGAGGTCAGCTCCATGTCGAACGTGAGGGATTCTGGGGGGACACACAGGGAGAGCCAGTTCAGTCGCCTGAGCCCCACAGCTGGCGGGGCCCGCACCCCTAGCCTTTCGGGGCACAGAGGCTCAGGCTGCCACCGCCATCTAGTCTCCTGCCCCTGCCCCTTGGTCATCAAGATGGGGTCAGAGAAGCCAGATTCTCTCCCCTCCCTTCTGGAAGGGCTCAGCCTCCTTCCTACCTTAACTCATTCCCAACTCTCCAGGTTTAAAGAAGCTCTAAGGCTGCCCTGTTGAACGCAGCAGGCTGGAGCCACTTGGGATGTGACTAGTCCCAACCGAGGTAGGCTGTGGTTATAAAACGCGGGGCAGGTTTCAAAGACTTAGTACGAAAGAAAACCTCATTCGTTTTTTTCTTTTTTCTTTTTAGCTGCACCGCACGTGCATCTTGCGGGGATCTTAGTCCCCCGACCAGGGATTGACCCCATGCCCCATGCAGGGCAAGCGTGGAGTCCTAACCACTGGACCGCCAGGGAAATCCCACACTCATTTGTCTCTAACGTGCAGAAATGCCACTATTTTGGATTTACTGGGCTAAAGAAAATACATTTGTAAAATTAACCTCACCTGTTCCTTTTCACTGTTTTTAACGTGGCTGCTAGAAAATTTACTCTGGCATGGGGGTGCGCGTGTCTATAGGACAGCGCTGTTCGAGAACTCCTTCTACCAATCCAGGTGCCCCTCGCTTGGCTGCGCCCATGGGAGCATCGCACCAAGGGGACTGAATGCCCCCACAGGGACAGAGTCCGGCAACCACATACTCACCAAATTGCCCTCCTGCTGAGGGTTCAGCACCTTCACCATTATTTCCAAACTGCATCAATGAATCTAAAGTGCGGGGGGACATCGGCAGGTCAATGGTATTGCTGCAGGTCGTTCTGTAGGAAATGGGGAGCAGCAGGAGGGGAGAGGGCCGGGTTGACAAGACACAATGGAGAAAAAAAAAAAAACAAAACACACACACACAAGCCATCAAACTCTGGTCTCCAACAGAAAAATAAAAGCTCAAGCTTTTTAAACACACGAGGTCACTTTGAGGACTGAACATAGCTCGGAGGGTTCCAACCCTTCACAAGAGAACTCTCACCCGGTGTCCTGTTCCCAGGGATAACTGAGTACATTAGAAATGGAGGCAAAATTGGGAAGGGAAGCCACTTACGGTGTCACACAGATGAACTTAGTCTTCAGGTATGGGGCAGCACCTGGGTAGAAGAAAACTCGGGCTTACTGATTGTGATTCCACTCTTGGGTACCAGGCAGCAGGAAGCCGGCTGCCTCCCCAGGGCTGACTTGAAACTCACTCCATCCTTGACCAGAGATTGTCTGGAACTTCCGTCTCCCCTCAGGGCTGCCCTCCCTCACTGTATACTCTGATGTTCCAGTGCTTGCAGCTGGAAGCTCTCGGTTCTTTCCCTCAAACCTTCCTGAGACTTTTCAGCCGACCCTGGTCCCACCCGAGCTCAGATGAGCTCCAGCCTTGTGTTCATTCTTCCCCTCGATCACGTAAAGAGTTTAACTGCCTGGATGTGGACTGAGGATTGCATTCTAGCCTGGTTGTATCTCTTAGATTGAGTCCCCCGCATGCAGGACTGAGCCCACGCAGTCTGGGCACCACGTCCTGCTCAGATACCGAAGTCACCGAGTCTTTAAGAGAGCGTGGAAACGGCTAATATGCAGTTCCAAAGCTGAGGGTGACACCTTCTGTTCCCATCAGCACTTATCTGCCTCTATTACATTTTTCGGTGAGGGTATTAGTAACCCCCCAGTTGAACAACTACATCACACAGAAGAGCCTCTCGGTGGGGAGGACGGCTCTGGACTGGGTGACAGGAGGCCTTACGTCTTCAACAGCTAAGAGATCCGGCCAAGGGCTTTTCTCTCTCGAGTATAAAATAAGAGGGAGGCAGAAGAGGGAGGGGCCCATCTTGGTCATTTATGATTCTTGCTCTACAGTTAGAAATGTGAAGACTGAAATAAATGAATTTTAAGTGCTAAATGCTTACAGCAAGAGGTCAAAGAGCCCTGGAGACACTGGCATGGAATTTGGGGGATTCAGGTGAACAAACCTCTTAGGAGGCATGGAGCGGGGCAGGGTGGGGTGGGCTGAGAGAAGCACAGCTATAAAGCTTGGGGCTTACGGTGAAACTGAGGGATCAGAAAGTACAATGACAGCCTGAGAAAGGGCACTGCCGAGGGGCCCTTAGACTCCCGTATGAGTTTATTTTCGGCCAAGAAATAGGTTAACTCAGTACCGAATCCAAAGAAGCTATCAAAGCAGGGTTCTGGTGTCTTATGAATCCATTTTGGCCCAGGCCTGAGGGGAGCTGACACCCCAGACAGAAAAGGGTTTAATTCCCTAACTGATCAACGTTGCTGAGAAAAACACCTTCGGCCTGAGATGCCACAGTAGAAGCAAAGGAGAACTAAGACTAAAAGCTGATTTATGGCTCCGTACAAGGTTGTAAATGTACTTATCTAATTTGTAAGATAAGGAATTTGTCATTTCTACAGAGGAATGTCTCCCTCAAGCCATGAGGAAATACCCCCTCGTGAGCTTCTGAGTAAGAAGGAGGGAAGAGTCCTGGGAAGATAATCTAGGAGATAGATTTATCTCCTAGAGACAATAAAACCCTCAGGATGAGGGACCTCCCTGGTGGCGCAGTGGTTAAGAATCCGCCTGCCAATGAAGGGGACACGGGTTTGAGCCCTGGTCTGGGAAGATCCCACATGCCGCGGAGCAACTAATGAGCTCTCTAAAAATGGGCTCATACTTTACAAAAAAACCAACCTTCAGGATGGTAACCGAGAGGCAATGGTCAGCTGCTCAACTCTGGAGGACCCCACATGCGGCCCGCCGGCGCCCCACACCTGCTGACCCATTTGCCATGCGCACGCCCAGCCCCAGGAGGCAGACAAGCACTCAAGGAATTAGTTCCCTTCCTGTGACTGCCAGTCTTGCCCCTGAGGAAACACTGAGGTCTCCAGGCAGGAAAGGGCCTTGCCTCCCAGTCACACAGGAGGCTTGAGGGAGGGCGCAGCCTCAGACTTGAAACTTGGACCTTGAAAGCAAAATTAGTCAAGGGCCCAGCACTTGGACCTAAATGCCTTCTGCAGAAGGAACAGGGTAGTGTGATGGGGGCTGATAAACAGATCTCCCAACCGAAGCACAACGTGGGAGGAGAGATAAGGGGCAGACAGGAAGTGAGAGTTACGCTGGCCTAGGGTGTGGCCAAGACTCAACCCCAGAACAAAGGAAAGTCAATCGCCAATTAGCCCCAACTCCCTCTTCTAAGTCTCGTTCTTCTCACCCCAAGAGATCCCTCACAGGGAACTCCTGTGAAAAAGTGGGAAGGAAGCTGGTGGGTTTGTGTTTGTGTGTGGGAGAGCTCTGTACAAAAACAGTTTTTTCCAAAGCAACTGGGGCAGGGAAGCCAACCTCAAAGGATCCCTTTAAACCACTACTGGCTCTGTGATTAAGAAAACTTAAATAAAAACAAAGAACAGCAAATTATAGTGTTCTCATCAGGATCTGGACAGAGAACCCAGTGTCCGAGCCCCAGACGCCCATGGGAACAGACTAGGGGGCTCTGCCCTCCACGCTGGCGGTGGTGCTAGAGAGCGAGGGTTTAGTGTGGAAAATGTATGTGTAACTTACATAAGCACATGGGCTCTTGCACATTAAGAAACATCTTATTTTCAAGAGCTGCACATTCAAAGGACCAATTCCACGCCCCTCCCACCAGTTGCTGTCTTCCCCTTCAATCACCACTCTTGTGCTCTTAAACCATGTTCCAGCGCTGCTAACACTCATTTCCTCCAGAAAGCCTTTCTTCATCCCTCTTGGCGCTGCTCACATTGTTCCGTGATGGGGGAAAGGAAACACGCTAGACTGAAGTCTGAATCGCAAACCTTCCAGCATCTGCTTTGTAAGAAGTGCTGTGCCGGCTGGCCATCCTGTTTCTAGAGAATTCTGCCCTCGCTTTCTCTCCACGGTGTTTCAGGTATGGCTGGGTGTGTGCACGCTGCTTCCCCCTTGAGACTGGTGCTTCTTGGAGGGCAGAGCCTGGTGACTTATTCCTCTCCTCTCTCTAACCCCATCAGCCACCCCCAAAGGCACTCACTACAAAGTTCCTTCCCAGAAAGAGGTTCTTCAGGCATTTACCTTATCTGTCCTCCCAGGATCCTACAATTTCCCACTCTTCCCCAGAACTAAATGGCTGTCGTGGAAAATCAACAACTACCTGGGTCAGCTTCGGGATGCTCCTGGCTCTCTGGCCGACAGTACTTTCCGAACGCCTCCTCCTTTGGAATGTCAGGGTAGAGATAGACCAGCGGGGACACGAGGATATTGGTGGCGTCCATGATCTTATAGCCCATGATGATCTCAGCAAACGACATGTTGTTCAGCTGCTGCTTGGTGTATGGTTCCACCGACTGGATCTGGGTCTTACCTGTCAGGGGAAATGGGAAGGGAAGACTCAGGTGATCTCAGAGAAAACTACCTGATTTATTTTCCCTCAAGGGGGAAAGGCTTATGCCAACCCAGTGCTCGACACCCTGAATATCCTGCCCAGTCGCCTGGCACTGGGGAAATGTTCCGCTGGCTTCGGGAGAGGCTATCCAGCTGGGCCACAGGTAATACACTTGGATAACTACTTGCATAAGATATATTAACAGGGTAGGAAAGAAAGGAGATGAAGAATGAAATTTAAATAGGCAAATATTAGTCCCTGGAGCCAGCAAAACAAAACTGGCAAACCAATCCTCCAGCTGGTAGAATTTAGAGAAAAGAAGTCACCCTGATGTGCCTTACAAGCCTGAGGCGGGGGGGTGCGAGGCCATCTCTGCCCACGAGGGGGCAGCCCGTGTCTGAAACCAGCAGAGGCCACGGCGGCAGCGGCGCTCGCCACCAGGTGGGGTGGGGAAGAGCCAAGCATACCGCTGATGTCCTTCTCCACCCAAGTGAAGGTGACTCCTCCTTCTTTGCTGCTTTCACTGAATCTCAGCAGGAAGGTGCCTGGGGGCTTGGTGCTCAAGATGGCCCGCTCCCTCTCCTTACTGATAAAGCCCATTATGTACCTGGAGGCAAAGAGGAGAAACAGCAAGATTTGGGCTGAGGGCTGCCCTGCTATTGGCCTGCTGGGAGAGCAGGGGACTTGTCACACCTGCGCACCCTGCCAGACGCAAGAGTTCCAACCTACCCTTCATTCCAAAGGGCCAGGATGTACTTTTTCACAAGGTCAATGATATTGTCCAGCCAGACCCAGAAGGAGAAGCCCTTGCCGGCCATGTTTTCCTGGAGAAAAGAATAATGGGAAAGCCAAGTCCACCACCATCCCAGGCTTTTCCTTCCTAGGCGTGAGGTGCCACCAAAATCCTCAGGCCCATCTAGCCTCAGGCAGGCGCTACTGGCCGCTGGACCGAGAGCCTAGGGCCTTCAGGCCCAGCGTCCTCCATGACCTCCCAGCAAGTAAGCACCCCTCCCCCTCCCCTCCCCCTCCCATGAGGCAGCCACACGGAGTTCACACGGTTGCTTACTTTGCAAAATTTAGCCCACGTGATCTGACACCCTGAATAGTTCACACCAGGTCCTGAAGGAAAAAAAATAATAAAGTAGTATAATTTTCAGTTTTGAATCAAGATCTTATTTCTTCAAACAGAACACGTGCACAACTGCCCCACGACAGGCCCTGAAACCGTTGGTTTTCATGTATTTGAATGTTGCCACTGTTGTGTGCATATGGTGCACCCGTCCGCCCCACACCCGACCCCATCATTTGACACCCCCCCCACCCCAGTTGTTGTTTAGCCCAGCTGCCCTTCCTAGCCTCGTGTGGTGGTCCGGGGACCAGCAGCACACACTAAGAAGCTGACAGCTTGAGTTACGGGGTCACATTTGGTGGCAGCACAGGACAAAGCATAGGTAGCACGCAAAACATTCTACGAAGGCTTTTTTTCCGGGGAGAAAATTAAAAACAAGCCTACGGTTTCTTGAAGAAACAGACAGGGATACCAAGCCTCTAGCTCTAACACGCACTTAAAATATCTTCCGATGGTTGGACAAAGTAGTACCCTGGAAGGGCGAGGGAGACAGCCACCAAGAGGAAAGCAATCTGCCCCCGCCTCATAAAAACACCCCCCAGGATGCACAGCTCCTCTGTAGCCTGACTCCCTGACCTGCTGGAGCACATGTGTTCTGGCCCCAGCACAGCACCTTGCTCAGTAAACTCTTCTGAATGAACAGCCCCATGGGCCAGTTTCCTTGTCCGAGGAGGGTGAGGGGAGAAGAGGTAAAGCGCTGACCTAAGAGTTTCTCCGCCAGCGTTGTCAACTGCTCGATGCTCAGCCCGCGCTTGGTGGTGGAGGAGAACTGCCAGCTCAGCACCTCGGCCACTTGATCCCACGTCCCAATTGGGGGCTTGGTGAAAAAGTTCACGTTCTATTGGAAATGACACGTTTACCCCTTTAGCTGAGAGGGCGGTGCCTGATGAGCTGTGCTAGGTACTGTGACAGCCCCGAGGCACCGAGCAGTCTCAGGAAAAATGGGGGCCCGGCTCACCTTGGGGTTGTTGGTCAGCATGTTATACCACAGGATGGATGCCCAGGCGTTGGGCATCTGACAGATGTTGGAGATCACCACAACTGGCAAGGAGTGGGTCTGTGGAGGGAGCGGGGAATGAGCTGGGGAGGCAGAAGGCCCTCGTGGCTTCCAAAACCTCTTCACGCAGATCCCGCAGGGTTTGGAATAAAGGACAGGCCGTGGTGGAGCACACCCGCTTCCAGCCCTCAGGGAGGAGCGGGGCTGAGTCAGCTCAACACCCAGAGCGGAAAGAATGCCGAACTTGGCGGCTGTCTGAACATCACCAGGAACTTGTAAAGCTAACTTGCTCACGGTGGACTCACAGTCCACGGATTCCCCATTTAAAACACCTGCAAGGCATCCTCCATGAATCGAAGCTGTACCTGCCCATTAAACAGAGAGGTCCCAGGGATCAAAGACTAGGGTTCCTGCTTTTTCCGGTGTATCTTTAATTTAAAGATCAAGAAAGTTGGGGAAAGAGCACGTAAATGCCATGATTGTCTGTATACTAAAGACATTGGTTGTTGAAAGACTGTTTTGCCCAAACTTTATAAAGTCAGCTATGATCAATGTCTAAATATGAGTTTTTATATCAAGTTTGCTGAAAGCTGAGTAGACATGTATCTTCTAAGCACTCAGGCAAGACTTTACTCTCAGGTGGGATACGAAGGATTTTGGGGAGGAAGAGAAGCAAAAGTAAACACAGTGCTTAGCAAAGAGTCACCATTCCACCTTCTGGAGTAAAAACCTCAACTAGAAGAAGTCTTGTCCTGAATTACCACTGCGTGCGGCCCTACGCAGTTCTGTCACAGAACTCACCTCTAGGTCAATCTTGAGGCCTTGGTGATACACCTCAGTCTCAAAGGTGATCAGGTGCAGCTCTTCAGTCACAATCAGGGAGGCCTACAAGAAGAAGAAGGACGCTATTCCTCAGAGAGGATGGTATTCAGTCCTGACGCCACCACTACACCATCCAGAAGGGCAATCCACCAGGTGGCCACAGACACAACTGGAGCACGTGGTCTCTTCAACACTATCACCCTCCAGTGCTATGGTCCCCAACCTGACCTCCTACTAGCTTTATTGTGATACTAAGGAGATCCAATAGGTTATGTATAAAATGGGTAAGGCACAAAGAATGACAAAACAGTGAACACCTGTGTACCCACCACCCAGTTTAAGGGAAAGACCATCACTACTGAGGTTCTCTGGGCACCCTTCCCAACCCCATCCATCCCTGTGCCTCCTCCCTCAGAATTAATGGCTATTTTGTCTTTTGAGTTCATCATTTCCTAGCTCTTCTTTATGGTTTTACCACATTTATACCTCTAAACAATGTATGTGTGGTTTAGTTTGTTTAGTTCCATCTTATACATATGGAATCACACCCTGTGTATTCTTTTGTGACTTGCTTTTCACATCCATGTAGCTGTGTGCACCTGCAATTCCTCCATTTTCACAGCTGTACAGTATTCCATCACCTGACTATACTGCAGATCATTTATCCACTCTAGTGCTGATGGCATTTGGTTTGTATTTAGGGCTTACAATCAGGCTGCTCTGACATTTTGTACATATCTCCTGCTACCTATGTGCAAAGATTCCTCTATTGTTAAATCCTGGGAGTGGCACTGTTGGTTTACCGGGTATGTTCATTTTTATAATGCCCAATTGTTTTCCAAAGTGACTGTAACAATTTATACTCCCACCAGCAATATAGCGACATTATTTTGAATGAGAATTGCCAATGAATTATTAGAAATTCCAATTCATATTTAAAATACTTTTTCTAATTACAGAAGTAATACATGTTCAGTTTAAATGCAAATATTACAGAGATAGTAGCCTTGGATAAGAACAGCAGCACTGTTTGGTAGATATTCCTCTAGAATTTTGTAATGCAGACATGAATAGACAAAATACAGTGTAAGTTTTTTTAAACAAATATACTAATATACTACTCAAATTATTTTACATCTTTTTTCCTAAATAAATATGCCACATACATTTTCCTGTATCATTGCATACCTCACTTTTTAACTGCTGTCAAGTACTATAAATTCAATTTTTTTTTTTTTTTTTCAAAAGGCCTGCTACGTTCTAGAGAAGAGGGTAAGAATAGCTCAGGGGACAATATCAGAAAAAGAATAGGGTGTCACAGTTTTATTTAAAAAATATTTAAAACTAGTTTTTGGTCACATTTACCTTTTTTTTAAAAAGTTTATTCTTTTTTTTTTCTTTTTTGGCCATGCCACGTGACTTATGGGATCTTAGTTCCCCAACCAGGGATCAAACCCAGGCCCATGGCAGTGAAAGCCCTGATTCTTAACCACTGGACCGCCAGGGAAGTCCCTTAAGTTTATTCCTAACACTAAGAGTCCAATAATCTGAATAAATGGGAGGCAGAGAAGAAATAAGGGGATTCGTATTGCTTTGTTCTTTTTCTTTTGGTAAAGTGTTTAATTCGGATTTGTTGAAACCTTCCATCCCACCTCAGTGACCAAAACAGGTCACCAAAAGCTGAGCCGAGCCATGTCAGCGCACAGAAGTTGGAAGGGGAATTTGGACAGCCCCAGGCAAGGTGGAAGGCTTCTTTTCCACTACACGGGTGTGGGCAAGGGACTTTCCACTCCTTAATGATGAGCTAACTCCCCGGACAATCAAGGAAATGCTCCGAGCCAGAGTACTCCAAGGCATGAGTGACTTCTGATGTGTCATGTTGGCCTGTGGTGACTGCAGCTGGTCAGGTGTCTCTACTTCTGGGCAGTAAGAAGGCTCTTTTTCTCTCCTGCTCAAAGAAAACCCTCCCATAGTTGGCTTTCATCCCCAACAAAACTTACGTCGCAGTTGGCTCGGCCCCCGTTACCACATCTCTGCTCTCTCAGGGTCTGTAAGAAAAGCAAAGAGCATCCCCTGTCACCTGAGGCTCTCCCCTAACCACTCCCCCTGCCAGAGGCCCTGGGAGAAGGTGAGTCCAGGCTTCTCCCGTGTACCAAGTGTTTGAACTCTGCGGAGAGGCTGCCGTTGTTAGACTCTTCCATGTTCATCACTTTCGTGTTTGTGCCCAGGATGTTAAATTTCCGGGATCTGAATCACAGGAGAAAAAAACCAACCACATAGGTGAGCGAGTGGTCAGAGGACAAAGTTAGATTAAACGGGAACACAAGGAAGCCTCCAGGTTGAACTTACCCTCTGAGAGCTGCAACATCCCCGGAGTCTCTGTTAAGAACACAAACCAGTGGTAACAAAAAAGGCCCTGAGTTTCTTCAAAAGACTACTTTGAATACCTATAATTTATTCTGATGGAAAAACTGCTGTTCTCCTGGGGATTTCTGTAAATGACTCAATTACATTTTCTATGTGAAATTAACAATCCTATACATGCTGAAGTAGTAGACACAGCTGGTTGCCTACCCAAACTCTACTCCCCTCTTCCTAACAGAACCTTGACTCTGTCAAGTATCTTTCCCATCCCCACCTCCAGGGCATCCTGATCATGAAGCTCACCAGAATAGAGCATGCCCACAGTGCAGCAGTCCGGGGGTGAGGACAGGACCTTTACTGTCTCAATCAGATTGGGAAGGATTCTCTCTCAGGCTGTACTTACATTCCATAGCTTCAGCTGAACATGAGCAAGGAGGCATGTGGCCTTAACTACCACAAGCAGCCATGCAGCAACCCAGAAGGGAACCCTAGAATGCCAGTGACACTCATGGTGGCAGAGAAGAGAGACGGAAGATTCTGGGTCCTTGATGACATCAACTGAGTCACTGATCTCACCGTCAGAAACCTGTTCTAACTTTGCATTTCTAGTTAAACTGGGTTGCAAATTTCCTTATTATTTAAGCCACACTGGGTTTTCTGCAGAGGTTTACTGTTACCTGTAACTCAGAGCAACCCATTGATGTAGCTGGAAATATTCTTCCCAGTGTGTTCCCTGTGTTTTTGAATATTTCGTTTTTTATATAGTCACCATTTCTCAGTGTTTTCTTTTCTTTTTAAAATTATTTTAGTTCTGTTTAAAAAGTCCTTCTCCATTGCTATATACTCACTTATACTTTTAGAAAAACAGCTACTATTTATTAAACAGCACATTCTGTGGGAGTTTACAGATTAAAATGGATCAACTTTTAAACCATTCAAAAGGTGCCTTTCCATATACCACATTTTATTTTATTTATTTTTATTTATTTATTTTGGCCATGCAGCTGTGGCACCTTACTTCCCTGACCAGAGATTGAACCCAGGCCCTCGGCAGTGAAAGCTCAGAGTCTTAACCACTGGACTGCCAGGGAATTCCCCATATATCACATTTGAGAACTTAAAGTTCTCGTTATCAGAAAATTTTCCCTCATGTCTAGCCTATATTTACTTTTTTTTCCACATTCTTTTTTTTGTATACCTTTGATATAATTGACAAATAAGAAACTGCATATATAAAATGCACAATTTGATGAGGTTTGATATATGTATACTATACACCCCTGGGACATCAGCCCAATCAAGATAATGAACATATCCAGCATCCCCAAGTTTCCCCACGCCCTTATGTGACCCATTCCCCAATCCCACACTCCACCCACCCCTGTCCCCAGGCAACCAATGATCTGCTCTCAGTCATGATAGATTCATTCGCACTTCTAGAATTTTATATAAATGACAACATGAAGTATGTACTGTGTTTTTCTTGGTCTGGCTTCTCTCATTCAGTGTATTAATTTGGAGATTTATCCTTGTGTTGTGGGTATCAATAGTTCATTCCTTTTTGTTGGTGAATAATATTCCGTTGCATGGATATACCACCAACTGTTTATTCACCTGTTGATGGACACTCGTCTATTAATGAAGATTCCTGTACAACCCTTTGTGTGGACACATGCTTTCATTTCTCTTGGGTAAATACCTAGGAGTGGAATGGTTAGGTCATAGGGTAGGTGCATGTTTAACTTTTTAGGAAAGTGCCAAGTTGTTTTCCGAAAGTGGTTGCCATTTTTACCACCATTATATTATACATTTGCTGTGCTTTTAAGATATATCTAGAATTTATTCTGATGGACAGTGAAAAGTTTAACCTCTTACTCAAATCCCCCCAATACCAAGTTTCCCTAAGACGACTTACTGAATAATCCACGCTTCCCTCGCTAATTTAAGATATCAATTAAAACGTATATTAATTCCTTATATAAACCTGAAGTCTATTTTTGGACTTCAGATTTTGCTTCAATGATCAGTTTATTCCTGCCCTGGTAACACACTCATTTAGCAACTGAAACTTTGTGATACATTTTAATATTGGGCAAGGCAGCTTCCCATACCACCCCCCATAATTTTTATTTGTTGAAAAAATTCTTTTGGAAAGTGAATAGCAAAAGAACCACCATTCTGGTGGTTGTCAGGCGCTGGAGGGAGAGGGAAATGGGGATTTGTTCGTCAATGGATATAGAGTTTCAGTTTTATAAGATGAAAAAGTTCTGGAGATCTGTTGCACAACAATGTCCATATACTCAACACTGCTGAACTGTACCCTTACAAACGGTTGATATCAACTATACATCCATAAAAAAAAAAAAAAGAAAAAAGAAAACAGAAAAAATATGAGGTAAATTTGAACAGTAACTGGCTATTTGATGATATTAAAGAAGTATTTGGGGCAAGATTTTAAATTGCTAAGATGGTAAATTTTATGTTTATCACAATTAAAAATAAACAAATCCTTTTTAAAAACTATCTCTGCTTATTTTTTTCATCTAAGATATAACTTGAAAAGCAAGTCAAGAGTTTTTAAAAATCCTATTCACGTTTTCGTTGGTTCTATATTAACTGGGAAGAATCAACATCATTATAATAAAATTAAAAGTCTTCAATCCAGAAGTATGACTTATCGCCTCATTTTTAAAAAGTCACTTCCTCACTAAACTTTCACAGTGATCTTCAAGTAGGTCTTAAATATTTCTGTTAAGTTTATCACCATATATTTTTTATTTTTGTTGCTTATTGTGAGATCATTTTTCTATTATAATTTCTAACTGGTTGATGCTAATTTATGGTTAAAGTAATCAATTTTTGCTTATTTATTTATTTATTAAACTTACCACCTTCCTCAAGTCCCTAATTTCATTAGACTATTTTCCAATTCATTTTCATGAAATTTCCAGATAAACAATTATATCACCTACATTTTCTCTTTTTTAATCTTTTCAGAGGCTAAGTGCATTTTAATTTTTTAAAGGTACTGTCAAATTCTGAAAAGGATTCCATTATGTGGTAAAGTGTGAAACAGCAACAAAAATCAATTTTCCCATATATTCTCAGTTTTATATAATATGCATACATTACATTTATAAGTAAAAAAATGAATAAAGAAAAAGAGGAACTCGAGGTCACAATAGCAATCGCAACTCAAATCTGTACCGCCAGCTTCGTGGTTTTGTTCAGGCACATAAATGACAATGCACAGCAAGGCTTTTGAAAACTTTTTAAAGAAACGAAGATCTCTGAACGAAGATAAAGCCTCTAAGTTCACATGATGTCTGTAAAAGTTCCCATTTCTCTGTCCCTCATTTGAAAAAAAAGAAAAAAAAGAGCTAAGATAAGGAGTACTTACTTGTCAATGCACACTTTAATTTTAAGCTGATAATTTAGCTCAGGAAATTTGACCAGCAATCTATCTCAAAAAAAGAAAGAAAGAAAGAAAGAAAGAAAGAAAAAAGTTTCAGAGCAAAGAAAAAACATCCAATTAAAAAAAAAAGTCAGTAGGCTCCCCCAGCAACTTCTAGTTGAAGTAATATAAAATTCATTAACTCTTCAATTCTAAAGAGGTAAGTCATAATCCCACATTCCTCTTCCCACGAGTGCTGGGTTTGACCTTAAGTCAAGCATCAGGCCAAAAGGGACTGAAAGAAAGCCTAAGAACTAAGAACTTAGATAAAGTTGTGAGAGATTCACCAAAGGATAATGAAAGCCATTTCATGAAAAATATTACAGGAATACATGCTCTGCAGGTGGTATTCTTTCTATTAAACCTGAAACCTAACACCATACTACCTTTCTGAGGAGGGAAATTTCACTGCAGAAGGGCAAACCCCAGCTTACCTGTTCTGACTTGAATGTGAAAGTAACGCTCCACCTGCAGGCCCCTCACCCATCTGCCCTGTGGCCTCTTAGCTTCTATTACCACTAAGCTTTACTCTTTCCCTTAAAATCCTCAGGGGAAAGTAGGCTCAAAGAACAAAAGATAACTGGCATTATTCTGCCCCTTTTGCAGGAGAGATGGAGATTCCATATGGCTTAAGACTTTAGGCCTGGAATCTTAGGAATACAATGGGCCTGAATCATAGGAATATGCCCAGGTAACCTCAAAAAGATTACCATTCTTTAGCTTTTGACAGGAGAATCAAAGAGCAAGCTGATATCATGCCAACAAGTTCCATACCCATCATAGTACTGCCTGCGACGCGGATACAGAACAACCCTGGCCACCAGCTCTGTTCTGGCCCTGAGAGTGACCCTTGATACAGTATCTGCCAGAAGTGGAGGTTCCGTGGCCCACCTGACTTTAGTTGTAAACTGGACACCGGTCTTGATGACTAATGGCCGGTCGGGATGCATAGGCATGCAGGGCTGCCGCTCTACCACGAAGGCACTGGAAGGGAAAGAGAAGGGCAGTGGTTCACACACAACTCAGTGGGCCAGTCCCTGTCCTGTTCCTCGGAAGTCAGCCAATCTCTTGTTCAATGACATTTTGGGGAGGGGGGGTGGAGGGCGGGGGTGATGGGGGAAAGGGACAGGGACTCTAAGTTACCTTTTCATTAAGTTTCTAAACAGCTCTACGATTCTCTCCTCCAGCATTGGCCGGTGCTGTACAATGGGATCCCCTTTGTAGCTAACTTTCTGCTGCAACTCCTCCAGTTTCTTAATTTGTTGGCGGGTCTGAAGTTGAGATTCTGCCAATGAGGTTATCCTGCCAATAAAATAAGGAAGATACCAGTTACCTAAGTGGGTGTACACAGGTGAGTTGGAGAAGGGGAAGGGAATACAACAGGTATGAACACCTCTACGCAGTCCCCTGACATAAGAAAGGGGCATTTTTTTCCATTGTGGGAAGATATGCATAGCATAAAATTGACCATTTCTAAATGTACAGTTCAGCAGCATTAGATTAGAAAAGGGAAACTTATTTTTGCCTTTTTTGGGGGTTTTTTTTGTACATGCTGTGTGGCTTGCAGGATCTTAGTTCCCTGACCAGGGACTGAACCTGATCCCTGGCACTGAAAGTGCTGAGTTCTAACCACTGGACCGCCAGGAAATTCCCTATTTTGCCTTTTTAATTTTTTCTTTTCTTTTTTTTGTGGTACGCAGGCCTCTCACTGTTGTGGCTTCTCCCGTTGCGGAGCACAGGCTCCAGACACGCAGGCTCAGTGGCCATGGCTCACGGGCCCAGCCGCTTCGCGGCACGTGGGATCTTCCCAGACCAGGGCACAAACCCGTGTCCCCTGCATTGGCAGGCAGACTCTCAACCACTGCGCCACCACGGAAGCCCCCTGTTTTGCCTTTTTAAAACAGTGCCTTCCTAAAATTTTACATTTCAAAGAGGAAGGCAGGCATAGAGGAAGAAGTGTCAAAACTTATGCCACTAGGAGGCATTAATCGGGTTACCACTGGAAAGTGACAAACATTAGAACCCAGATATGGAGAACATGAAATAAGGAATTTGGTGCTCACTTTCCTCAGCCTAACTTGTCTTTGTACCCAAATGTGAGCACTGGGGAAGCGCAGGACATCAGACAGCCCAAGAAGATGGGTTTGAGCCAGCTCTGTCCCTCACTATCTGTGCAAACTTGGCCAGGTCCCTTCACTCTCGCGGGCCTTGGTGTCCCCTTGCCTGAGAGATGGGGGGTTGAACTGCATGATCCCCAGGAGCCCTTTCAACCTCACCTACCGTGGAACAAAGGATGTGATATTATGTTTCAAAATATTGATAACATGCATATAGATAAAAGTAGACAGGGAGACAAAGGCTGATTAAGCCTGTCCCCAAGAATGGAGAATATTAGTGCCTCTCTTTGATGGCCCCCGACTAGTTTAGTAAAGACCCCAAAGAGAGAAGGTGGAAGGCAAGGGGCGGGGGAGGACGGCACCAGGACTTCTGAGCTCACTGACTCCCTTCTGGCATCTACATTCTCCATTCCCAGAACTTAAGCTTTTTGGTTCCCTGATCAGGAAGCATTTAAAACTGCTCTCAGTAAATCAGCAAAGCTTAGGGTTAGTGAGGATGTGAACAAACAGGCATCTCATGTAGAGCGGTCCTAAATTTACAGTTTCATGCTCTGTGTATCTGGGTTCCCTTTCATGTCAAGTTTCTCCCAGTTTAAGCTGATGCAGCGTATTCATCACTGGGCCTTGCACATCAAGGGTGCTCCATCCAGATTTTCTGAATGAATGAAAGTAAAAGAGCGGATTATAGAGGAGCATATAAAGAACGATCCTACTAATGTGAAATGTATAGATTTCTATCTTTATATATACAACAGATATCTAGAGTGACAGTCACCAAAATTTTAACTCTAACTACCTCTGCATGATTTGATCTTTAAAGTCTTTTCTTCTCTTTATTAATATCCTGTATTTGAACTTTTTGCCCTTATAGAAAGCATGTCATTTGAGAGTATTAAAGTAACTAAAATTTAAAATTTAGTCCACGTGTTAAATACAGTTAAACCAAAAGCTTTATTTCAATTAGTCAAATATATTTAAAATATAGTAATATAGGGACTTCCCTGGTGGCTCAGTGGCTAAGAATCCGCCTACCAATGCAGGGTACATGGGTTCGAGTCCTGGTCCGGGAAGATCCCACATGCTGCGGAGCAACTAAGTCCGTGCACCACAACTACTGAGCCTGTGCTCTAAAGCCTGTGAGCCACAACTACTGGAGCCCGCACATCAGCGCCTGGGCTCCGCAACAAGAGAAGCCACCGCAATGAGAAGCCCAAGCACCGCAACGAAGAGCAGCCCGCGCTTGCTGCAACCAGAGAAAGCCCGCGTGCAGCAACGGAAGACCCGATACAGCCAAAAGAAACCCAAATAAATAATTTATTAAAAAAATAAAATATAGCAATATAAGTACATTTTCATTAAAAAAAATTGTCCAAGTAAAGTAAAAGCTTTAACCCTTAGACTAAGTTTGAGTATGTTAAAGTCCCCACCCCTGAAATGTAGTAGCAACTCTTTAGGCCTGCAGTTCTGACCATAATTTAGCACAGCTTTCTAAAAAGAAAGGAAAAACTTCTCTTTCCTGTTTTACCAGTTTTCTAGCCGATCTAGGCAGATGTTGGGAGGGCCTCCAATGCAAGCAATCTGCTGCCGCCTCTTCCAGTCCGCCAGCTCTTCATCCGTGAGAGTTTTCTGTACGTACTCCATAGCTGACAAAAGCCCTGCCAACTCACTCACGATGCTCTGGTTGGAAACCAAAAACAAAGTCAGAAAACATTTCCTCAGACCGTCTCTCACCACAGTCTTTAGTCAATTCCAGAGAAGGAACTCATTAGAAAACAAGCAAGTTCTTCCCTGAGATGCCCAAGTCCTGCACGTGAGTGAGACAGGGAGGTGGAGGTGTCCACTGCTCTTACTCGCCGCATCTGGTCCAGCGCAGTAAGCATCTGTTCGAGCTGCTGCATCTTCTGCCTGGTCACTGACTGGTTGTTTCCATTCAGGTCTTGCATATCTGAGAAGGAAGGAGAAACTCCTTGAGCGGACGGAATACTCCTATCCTCAGTAACTAGGCTCCCTTAAGCGCCAGCAGCCTCTGAGCACCCACTCCCCTGAGTCTGAACAAGCAAGTCCCGAGACTCAAGTAGCACAAACGCACTTTCTACGGGAGATTTTAACGTCTCTAATAGTCACTTGCCTCCTTGACTCTTGAGGGTTTTGTAGTTGAAATCAAAGTCATCCTGCAGATTCTCTACCACTTTCATTTTCTGTTCTAGATCCTGTTTAAAACAAACCAAAACAGAAGTAAAAAGGATTTCCCTGGGGAGAGGGAAAAGGAAGTTTCTGAATAGGATTAAAAACCTCACAGAAGATACAGGCAGGACCCACACGCAACTTCCCCAAGGAAAGTCTTCCTGCCCTAGACCTGCTTCACCTGGACACGCTTCCGGACATCCTGCAGGTGTTGCTCCAGCATCTGCTGCTTCTCCGTCACCACGGCGGCTGTGGGATGGTTGGCCTGGCCCCCTTGCTGCCAAAAAAGGGAGCCGATGTACATGTGAATGCTGGAGATACGGGGAGAAAAACAGCTCTGTCTAGTCCCCATTCACCCCCACTACCCTTCCTGCTTGGCCTGAGCTGCTGCTGCCATTGTGAGGGGAAAGGTGGTTATACGGCAGCTGATGCTCTCCAGGTGCTGTCGGTTTGGTGCCAAGAAAGCTCTCACACTTTTACCTGTATCCTTGGCTCTAGGTCATACTATAATCTAGGTCATACTATAATCCCACTCTACGTATTGCACTAGGAGACCACATGTTGAGATAAGACACAGCCCCTACCTTCAGAAAACTCATTCTAGGTAAGTATATATATTAAAAAATTCACAACAATTTATGACAGTAGATGCTAGATGCCTATTTTAATGCATCGGGCGGGACCTACCGTATAGCACGGGGAACTCTACTCAGTATTCTCTAATAACCTATATGGGAAAAATTCTGGACAAGAATGGATATATGTATGTGTATAACTGAATCACTTTGCTGTACACCTGAAACTAACACAACATTGTAAATCAACTATATCCCAATATAAAATAAAAATTAAATTTAAAAATAATAATAAATAAATGCATTGGGAGGGGGACTTCCCTGGTGGTCCAGTGGTTAAGAATCCATGCTTCCACTGCAGGGGGCAGGGGTTCGATCCCTGGTCGAGGAACTAAAATCCCGCACGCCAGGAGGTGCAGCCAAAAAAAAAAAAAAAAAAAGCATGGGGGTGTCCAATACATTTCTGTGGGATAATAAAAAAACCGTTCTGTCCCAGAGTGAAATTCCCTATCAAGAGGTATTATCTCAGGGGAGAAGGGAAGGCTGGTGCCTTGAAAAGGTCGAATTGCACATGAAACTTACAAATAAGTTTTGTCAAAGTAATAGGACGTCTTCGGACAAAAAAGACCATGTAAAGGCTGCAAGTGACCAAGACAGTGTGCTACTGGCATAGGATGGAGATATCAGCCAATGGAACTGAATTGAGAGTCCAATAAAGATATTATATACCCAGTTTCCCAAACTAGAAATTCTGGGTTGTCTTTGATTTCACACTGAGCCACCAAACCTTCCTGGTTCTATATTCCGTCATCTCTCCAACTGATCTCTAGCCCCACTGGCTCAGTTCAAGCCCCGACTGTTGATCCCTTTGCGTCTGATCTCGCTCACTTCCAATCTGCTCTCTACACTGCTGCCAGAAGTCTCCAAAATAGATCTAAACATGCCCGCTTTAGAGGGAACCACACTCTCCTTTTCCAGTGGACCCTGTCCAAGCCCACAGAATACAGACTTCCCTTAGAAGTTCTGGGAATGCGACCTCCACCCTTATGCTCTTCACAGGGGGAGCGACTCATCGGATTAGTGAGGTTGGGAGAAAGACTCCAGCACATGGAGATCTTCGAAGGGCCCAGCACTTAAGCTGGTGCCTCTCTCCTCCCACTCTTGCCTTCCTGGGGCACTCCTGGGGCAGAAGCAAGGGCTTGGTTTCTAGAAGCAGTTCTAGAGGCCTATGTCTCTGTTCAGTGGGCATTAGTGAGTGGCCTTTGAAGTTCCATAAGGATGACTAGGGCAGTGCTGCCCCTGCAAACTCAGTCTGTCACCCCAAGACCTGACCCAGGGGACAGGTATCTAAACAACAAGGACCTACTGTATAGCACAGGGAACACTGCTCAATGTTATGTAACAACCTAAATGGGAAAAGAATTTGAAAAAGAATAGATACATGTACATGTATAACTGAATCACTTTGCTGTACACCTGAAACATTATAAATCAACTATACTACAATATAAGTAGATAGATAGATAAATAAAGCCCCCATGGTTACCCATCCAAGTCACGTATTGGGTCTTGTTTACCAACAATACAGCTGATATTTTAATCTGTATTCAACTCCCATGTCTATTTCTAAATTGGTACTGCACTTACAGGGAGAAAATAGACGTGATCAGTCATTACCCACAGAAACCTGCTTCTGATACATTAGTAAAATCTATTGGTTCCCCACTGCTTCCAGGTATAAACGTTTCAGCCCAGCACAGACAGATGTTTCACACAATCCAACAACTGAAACCTTCTCTCCCTGTGCTTGAGTCACTGCAAACTACCCACCCTTCCCCACACATAACGTGTTTCCACACTGACTCCGGGCCCCCTGTCCACTCAGCCTAGCACAGCTGAACCCATTCACCTTCAAACCCGGTGCAAATGTTTGCTCCCCTGTGAAACCTTATTCAACTTCCCGAAGCAAAAGTACTCACATCCTCCTCTACGTCTTTCTCCCTTGAAGTGTTTGTGCACCTATCACCCAATTAGACTGAGAGCCCTGGGAGACAAGGGATCACACTCACCTGTCTTCCTGTCTCCTCGGGCTTTACCCACGAAAGGCAGGTGGGAATATGCGAGATGATGTAAACAGACAAAACAACAGTGAGGCCTGGGTTGAGGTAGCTCTGTATTACGGGCTGCAAACTCTTTGTCTAAGGGCCAGGTGGTAAGTATTTTTTGGCTTTGTCGGCCATACAGTCTGTATGACTGTATATACCCAGCCCTGCCACTGCGGCATGAAAGCAGCCAGAGACAGTGCATACGTGAATGTGTGCGACTGTGTTCCAAAAACACTTCATTTACAAAACCACGCAGCAGGCGGGATTTGGGCCCTGGGTGTTGATTGCCAGCCCCTGATCAATACGATTGGGACCATTCTTGGGACACTTACTGCTTTTCTAACTCTCATGGCAAAGTTGGTGCCTCTATCCAAATGGGCTTAAATTGATTCTTTTTATCTTATGGAACAGGATGCAAACATAAAGGTTCTCCACAACAGCAAACTCTAGTGATACACAGACAAGTGCCATTTGGCTAACCTCCCTGACGCCCGAGTCTTGAACAGTGAGTATTATCAGTTACCCCCTCATCCACATCCGAGCCTATCAGCTTTCTGCTTAAAATTCTTTCGTTGGTCCCCATTTCCTACAGATGTAGTGAGGATGAGGATGAGGAGGATGAGGATGAGGATGATGATGATGACGACGACGACAGCAGCAACAGAAAACAGTTAACATTTATTTCGTATTTATGTGTCAGGTACTGTTCTATGCATCTTACACACAGGAATTAATTTAATTCTATGAAGTCGGTGCTATTATCATTCCCAGTGGAGGAACACAGAGAGTCAACAGTTTGCCTGAGGTTACACAGCAAGTGGCAGATCTATGGCATTCAAACCCAGGAGGTCTGGGCCCAAGGCCCTTGTGGTAAACTGCTCTTCCAAGGCCAAATTGCCAGGCATGAGTAACTAAGAAGATTGTCATGATGTGGCCCTTGACCACCTTATCTTCCTTTACCGAGTCAGATGCTGAACTTTCTACACTTCTCCCAAGAATACATGCAGTCCTGTTTCTGTCTGAACACGATCTTCTTTCTCCCTACACTGTGGTCTCCTTACCATCTGCCTGATGCCCATACAATAAGCATTGAGTCTCGGCTCAAACGGTACCTCTCCTTTCTGTATGATGCCGTTCCTGACTCTCTCAATTAGACTTAGATGTGCTTTCTTCTTTGTTCCTGCTACATTTTTGTCTTTAAAAAGAAAAAACAGGGGACTTCCCTGGTGGTGCAGGGGTTGGGAATCCGCCTGCCAATGCAGGGGACGCGGGTTCGAGCCCTGGTCCGGGAAGATGCCACATGCCGCGGAGCAACTAAGCCCGTGCCAATGAAGACCCAACGCAGTCAAAAATAAATTTAAATAAATATAAGTAAATAAAAGAAAAAATTGTACACCCATGTTCATAGCAGCATTCTTCACAATAGCCAAAAGGTGGAAGCCGCCCAAGTGTCCATCAACAGATGAATGAATAAACAAAATGTGACAGAACCACACAATGAATAAATAGTATTCCGCCTTTGAAAGGAAGGGAATTCTGACACCTGCTACCACATGGATAAACCCGAAGGACTTTACGCTAAGTGAGATAGGCCAGCCACAAAAAGACACACACTGTATGATTCCATTTATATGAGGTACACAGAGTAGTCAAATTCATAGAGACAGGAAGTTAGAATGGTGGTGCCAGGGTCCAGGGGGAATGGGGAGCTACAGTCTAATAGATATAGAATTTTAGTTTTGCAAGATGAAAAAAGTTCTGGAGATTGGTTCACAACAATGTGATGAACTTAACACTACTGAATGGTACACTTAAAAATGGTTAAGATGCAGGAATTCCCTGGCGCACCAGTGGTTAGGATTCCACGCCTCCACTGCAGGGGGCATGGGTTTGATCCCCGGTCGGGGAACTAAGATCCAAACCATAAGCTGCACAGCACAGCTAAAAGAAAAAAAGAAGGGATGGTAAATTTCATGTTATGTGTATTCTACCACATTTTTATTAAAAGAAGGGGGGAAAAAAAGAAAAAAAAATTCCCTGATTATACGATATTAAAGAAAACACCTCAGGGAAATTAAATAAGTCTCCTGTTAACCAACAACATTAATGCTTCGGTATATATCCTTCTAGACATTTTATCATACATTTCAATAATATATGCATATCATATACATTTGTCTTTCCTGTTATGAAAATCTTTGCTTCCATTACATTGTCATGTAATGGAGGGTTATTGTTGCTATTGTATAAGAGAACTACTGATTCTTAAAACATTTATCTTGAACACAATCACTTTTCTGAACCCTTGTTAGTTCCAATAATTGTGTTTTGTTTTTTTAAAAGTTTGTCTTTTGCTTTCCAACATTAACACTCCCTTTTTCTGTCTTATTACAATGGCTGGATCTGTCAGAAAAATATCAATGGCAGGAGGCACCCTCAATCTTGTAACTGTTTTTAATGAGATTAGTGCTTCACCACTGTACATCATGTTCCCTTTGGTTTCTGACAAATATTCTTTTTTTTTGTTAAGGAAGTTCCTTTTTTTTTTTTTTTTGCGGTACGCGGGCCTCTCACTGTTGTGGTCTCTCCCGTTGCAGAGCACAGGCTCCGGACGTGCAGGCCCAGCGGCCATGGCTCACGGGCCCAGCCGCTCCACGGCATGTGGGATCCTCCCAGACCGGGGCACGAACCCGTGTCCCCTGCATCGGCAGGCGGACTCTCAACCACTGCGCCACCAGGGAAGCCCGATAGTTCCTTATTTTTAAAATCTAGAATGGACACTAAATTTTGTCATCTAACAAAAATACAATTTTTCTTCTTAACTTACTAATTTAATGAATTACATTAATAGAATCCCTAATGTTAAGCCACCCTTGCATTCCTAGAATATAAACCATGCTTTGTATACTAAGCAGGATGCAAAAATCCTAACCTTTTCTTTACTTACACTGTCTTTTTAGGTCTTGATATTAGCATTATTCTAGCCTCATAAAATAAGCTGGAAACATCTCGTTTTTTCCCCTACACTTTGGAAGAGTTTAAATGATACTGGAACAATTTGTACCACAAAAGTTTGTTAAAACTTTTAAACCATCTGGCCTATTGGCTTTTTTGGTGGGATGGGGAGTGTAATTTTTTTCAAGTCTTTTTCAATATATTTTTATGGTTATTGATATAATTAAGTTTTTTCATCTTTTTTAGTATATTTTAATAATTTGTATTTTATTGCATTATAAAGTTGTTTGATTTTCTGTTTCTCCCAGACCACAACCTCCTCTAAAGCAGGGGGCCATAACAACCAGCACACAGTAGGATACGCATACACATATACACATAATAGATTAGATGATCTAGATAGAGAGAGATGACTATCATATATCAATATGTGTTCCCCCAATGGGCCTGTTAGCATCACATAATCCCTATTCCCTAAACTAATTGTATCTCTAGCTCTAGTGAGATTATCCTCAAACTTAACCACAAAGAGAAATGCATATGGACCTGAATGATTCAATTCCAAACCATCCCCCCAGGTGGCTCCCAAGAATAATACATTGTCATATCCTTCTGGTGCAAATGTGAACTGTTCCAGCCTTTGGGGAAAGCAATCCAGAACTATCTATAAAAAATTTATATATATTTTATACACACACACGCACGCACCCCTTGACCTAACAAGTCCATGCCTGGAAATCCATAGTAGAGAAATCAAAGCATGAATATATAAAGATACATAGGGAGGCATTGCACTAGTGTTTACAGTGGAGGAAAAAAAAAACCCAGAAAGAAGTGACTGTCTATCGAAGGGGTAATAACTGAATAAATTATAGCAGATCTATACCACAGAATATTATGCAGCAAATAAAGTGAGTTAGCTTTATACTACTTGACTTAGAAGCATTTACATGACATAATTCAATGAAAAAAGCAAGATGCAGAAAAGTAAACCAATTTAAATATAATGTGTGTGTGTGTGTATTTTCTATAGTTTATGGGAGCCTGGAGAAAGGTATGAAAGGATATATATCAGACTATTAATGTTGGATTCCTGGGAAGAGACAATGAAGAGAGAGAGGAGTGAGTAATCATTAGAGAAATGCAAAACAAAACTACAATGAGGTATCACCTCACACCAGTCAGAATGGCCATCACCAAAAAAATTTGCAAACAATAAATGCTGGAGAGGGTGTGGAGAAAAGGGAACTCTCTTGCACTGTTGGTGGGAATGTAAATTGATACAGCCGCTATGGAGAACAGTATGGAGGTTCCTTAAAAAACTAAAAACAGAACTACCATATGACCCAGCAATCCCACTACTGGGCATATACCCTGAGAAAACCATGATTCAAAAAGAGTCATGTACCACAATGTTCACTGCAGCACTATTTACAATAGCCAGGACATGGAAGCAACCTAAGTGTCCCTCAACAGATGAATGGATAAAGAAGATGTGGCACATATACACGATGGAATATTACTCAGCCATAAAAAGAAACGAAACTGAGTTATTTGTAGTGAGGTGGACGGACCTAGAGTCTGTCATACAGAGTGAAGTAAGTCAGAAAGAGAAAAACAAATACCGTATGCCAACACACATATATGGAATCTAAAAAAAAAAAAAAAAAAGGCTCTGAAGAACCTAGGGTCAGGACAGGAATAAAGACGCAGACATAGAGAATGGACTTGAGGACACGGGGAGGGGGAAGGGTAAGCTGGGAAGAAGTGAGAGAGTGGCGTGGACATATATACACTACCAAATATAAAAGAGACAGCTAGTGGGAAGCAGCCACATGGCACAGGGAGATCAGCTTGGTGCTTTGTGACCACCTAGAGGGGTGGGATAGGGAGGGTGGGAGGGAGACGCAAGAGGGAGGGGATATGGGGATATATGTATACGTACAGCTGATTCACTTCGTTATGCAGCAGAAACTAACACAACATTGTAAAGCAATTATACTCCAATAAAGATGTTAAAAGAAAAAAAAGAGGAATGAGGGACATTTCAGGTCTTTGTTTTTTAACTTTCTTTCTTGTAATTTTCTGTAATGTTTTAAAGTTTTTCTTAAAAAGTAGAATGCATTTTACATGCAGGAAAAAAATGTTATTTTCATTGTATAAAACAAAACCCAGGGACTTCCCTGGTGCTCCAGTGGTTAAAACTCTGTGCTTCCAACGCAAGGGGCGCAGGTTCGATCCCTGGTCAGGGAACTAAGATCCCACATGCCACATGTGGCATGGCCAAAATAACCAAAAAAAACCCCAAACAACAACAAAGAACCCCAAAACCCCGAACACCCACTTCTCCCCATAGGTCAGTGCACATCCTAAAGACCCTGGAAGAGCAAGCACATCTTTGTACACACAAAGGAAGCACATTTCAACAGCACTTTGTTTCTTCCCAGGCCTCACCTGGGCTGCAGTGGCTGCAGTTTGGAGGAGGCGGGACTCTTCCCACAGGCACCGGGCCACAATTCGGGCAATCTCCATTGGCTTCTCAAGGTATCTGCTCTGTACGTAGGAGAGAAAGAGAATGAAAAGTGGCAGGAGACTGAGGAGATGTGGACTGAACTTTGCTAACTTCCTCATAAATTAGGGAAAGTGTGACATTTACTACATGAAACAACACAGCAAAGGCCTCAGAGCCTGGCTGCAAATAGTGGGAGATGAAGGGAAGAAGAGAGGAAGAAAGGCAGTAATGAGGAGCTGTACTTCACTGAGAGAAGGCTTGGTCGTCTGTCTTTGGACAGTGTGTTATCCCAGTCTTACAGGGAGGCAACTGACTTTGTCAAGGAGTATCCATTTATGGTCGAACATTTAACACTGAAAAGTAAGAGTCATCTTCCTAGTCATCTGCCCTCATCACAATCATGTTATTAACATACTAACATAACACGATTAACATAGCAATCACATTATTATTTCAGTGAACCAAAGAAGTGAATTTCAGGCAACGATACTCAAAGGGCTAGTTACTTCTCCTTGGATTTAAAGTACAAGATATGTTCTCATTATTTAGCCAAATGAGAAAAGAAACTTTCAGGAAAGAAAGATAAAACCCTCCTCTGCGGGTTCAGTTTCTCATCACACCTGAAGGAACTGCTTGATTCTTCGCAGGTTGTGCTGATAGAGAACATTGGACTCTTGCAGGAAGCGGCTATACTGCTGGTCAATTTCACCCAAGAGATTATGAAACACCAAAGTTGCATGTGATTCTTTGCTGGCCGCATATGCCCTAGGAAAAGGAAGAGGATAAAGAATGATGCTTCTGAAACCTACACACGCACACATACGTACACATGCATGCACGCAGAAATCACCATCGGGGAGGAAAAAACCCAAGGCAAACCTGATGCTACAACCCACTCATCACTTCAGATGCATCTTGCTCAGCAACCATAAGTGTCATCCATTTAAAAATCATCAACAATTATTCCAGATACTATTAGCCACGGTCATAGTTCTATATTTATCAAATACTTGCGTGAACAGGTATGTTGTTTTGCTTTAAATTCTCAGTCAACTCTGTGGTCAGACTTTTAGTAGCAAATAAGCCATCCCAAGCTAGGGTGGCCTACTTCTGACATCTCTGTATCACCTCTCTGGCCCCTTACCAAATTCTGGAAAAACTAGGTCAGGGGCCTGAATTAAACCAAAATTAATAGGTGGATCTGAATACATTCAAGTGAAGGAGGGAATTCCCTGGTGGCCCAGTGGGTAAGACTCCATGCTCCCAAGGCAGGGGGCCCGGGTTCAATCCCTGGTCAGGGAATAGATCCCTCATGCTGCAATTAAAGATCCCGTGTGCCTCAACTAAGACCTGGAGGAGCCAAAATAAATAAATAATAAAATAAATAAATATTAAAAAAAAAAGGGAAGGAAATAGTTGTTGGGATTCTGTACCATTATCTCCTCTATGAACGAGTCTATTTCTCTGACTCTGTGTTTCCTTCCCTTAATGAAAGGGGAATCAGAAGTAAGAACCCAAACTTTTACCCATGACAGAATTCTCATTCAGATAAAAAAAATTCACTTCGCTGTGCGGCAGAAACTAACACAACACTGTAAAGCAATTATACTCCTATTAAAAAAATATATATCTATATATCTATAGCATGTCCCTGAAGTGTCAGAACACACAGAGCATCTCATCAAGCAAATGAGATTAAAGTCAGGCTTCAAAACATCTACCACCAAGCAGGCTGCTTCAATGTGCCAAAAGACAGCTGCCCAGATGCGCTTCTAATGTAGAAAATGTTTTTACAAGACTAAAATGACCTCTCTGTCTTCTGTTCTCTTTTATCCCATCACCTGTACCCATAAGCTTTTCAACAAAATAGTTAGCAAAGAGTTAAGTTAGAGCAGATCATGTCTCTTGTCTCAAACTAAAACCTAACAATTTGGGGAGCTTCTCAAGAAGGACTTACCAATCTTGACTCTCGATCCAAGGGGCTAGAAACTGCCGTAGCTCCATCGGGAAGCTGTCACTGTACAGCTGATGAAGCTGCTCCAGGTACCGTGTGTCCAGCTGCTGTAGCTGATTCCATTGGGCCATTCTGCTGGAATCAGGGGTCACACTGCAAACCAAAGGTGTATATGGTCACTACAAGCCCCAGTAAGGGGAAACAATCTATCCAACACAGGCATCGGGTCTGTGATTAGGGATAAAAGGTGCTTTGGAAAGGATCTTCCATGTTTCTCCCAGTTCAGAACAATACATATACATTCAAATCTCTACCTCTGGAACCACGTCGCAGCTTCTTTCTCCTAAACCAGGATGACAATGTGGGCATGATGTCATGTTCTAGAACCCAGTATCTCTCAGAGGTATGTGAAGCTGAGAAATTACTTAACTTCCAGATTTCCATTTCCTCCTCTATCAGAGATCATAATTCCCACCCCTCAGGGTTCCTGAGATAGTATTTCTTGAGCACCCAGCTCAGTGTCTAGCACACGACAGATGCTCAACAGATGTGAGCTCCTTTCTTTCCACTCTACACTCCTTTTAGGTGGACTGGGAGGTAGAAACACAGTAAACCTAAGTTTGATCTTTAAGAACAAAATGTGGGACATGGGTGTTCAGGGAGGGCAGAGAGCTAATTCCAAGACTACAGGTTTAAACACATAAGCAAGGACCCGCCTGGGATTCTCCCACTCAAAAAAAAGAGTAATTTTGTTTCTAAAATTTCTCAGTCTGGGATGAGAAAGAAGAGAAGCTTAAAACCAGGCATTCAGGTTGTCCCCAGGTTCATGAACACCCCAGGGAAATGCTCAAGGAGAAGCCAAGCCAGCTAACCACCTTGAGTCCTCTTTCTGAATAGCTTGGGGTCATGGAAATAGCAATACAGACCAAGTAGTCTTAAGAAGCTGTAAAAAATAACTATGAGTAGGAGCCAAAGACTAAAGTATATATGGATCAAAGTATATTGAGGGCTTCCCTGGTGGCGCAGTGGTTGAGAGTCCGCCTGCCGATGCAGGGGACGCGGGTTCGTGCCCTGGTCCAGGAAGATCCCACATGCCGTGGAGCGGCTGGGCCTGTGAGCCATGGCCGCTGGGCCTGCGGGTCCAGAGCCTGTGCTCCGTGATGGGAGAGGCCACAGCAGTGAGAGGCCCGTGTACCGCAAAAAAAAAAAAAAGTATATTGAGATGGTTCTCTGGGACAGTGAGAACATTTACTGAAAGGTAGACTACATACAAATACGTACACTTTACTAGAGTGCTTGATTTATTTCTTGGAGAAGGCATGAATAAGCACCTAATTACTGGTCCTTTCATAAAAAGGACTGGGCAAACTGGTGACAAAACCGACAGGTCTTGTGTTCTCAGAGCAGCAAGTTAAATGATCACCAAGCTGTTCAGAATCTGGGATCCTTACAGAATTCAAGAGGGCTGTGCTGCTGTTCTCCTTCTCTTTCTTGCGGGGACAGAAACAGCATACCCCCTTGCTACTGCAAAGATGGCATCAACTGATCAAGCTTTCAAGCACATATTCAGGAAAGCACGGTCAGTCCCCTCATGGCAGTCTTTAATTGAACAATTAAAAATCTAAGGCAGGGACCTCCCTGGTGGCGCAGTTGTTAAGAATCTGGCTGCCAATGCAGGGGACACGGGTTCAAGCCCTGGTCTGGGAAGATCTCACGTGCCACGGAGCAACTAGGGCCTGTGCGCCACAACTACTGAGCCTGCGCTCTAGAGCCCGAGAGCCACACTACTGAGCCCACCTGCCACAACTACTGAAGCCCGTGTGCCTAGAGCCCGTGCTCCGCAACAAGATAAGCCACCGCAGCGAGAAGCCCGCTCACCACAACGAATAGTAGCCCCTGCTCGCCGCAGCTAGAGAAAGCCCACGCGCAGCAACGAAGACCCGATACAGCCAAAAATCAATCAATTAATTAATTTTAAAAAAACTAAGGCAGCACCATCCAATAGAAATCTAATACAAGCCACATATGTAATCTTAAATTTTCTAGGTGCCATATTTAAAAAGTAAAAAGAAAGAGGTAAAATTAACTTTAATAATACATTTTCTTTAACCTAATATAACCGAAATGTTATCATCTTTTTTTTTTTTTTAACATCTTTATTGGAGTATAATTGCTTTACAATGGTATGTTAGTTTCAGCTTCACAACAAAATGAATCAGTTATATATATACATATATTCCCATATCTCTTCCCGCTTGCGTCTCCCTCCCTCCCACCCTCCCTATCCCACCCCTCCAGGCGGTCACAAAGCACCGAGCTGATCTCCCTGTGCTATGCGGCTGCTTCCCACTAGCTATCTACCTTACGTTTGGTAGTGTATATATGTCCATGTCTCTTTATCGCTTTGTCACCGTTTACCCTTCCCCCTCCCCATAGCCTCAAGTCCATTCTCTAGTAAGTCTGTGTCTTTATTCCTGTTTCACCCCTAGGTTTTTCATGACATTTTTTTTTTTAAATTCCATATATATGTGTTAGCATACGGTATTTGTCTCTCTCTTTCTGACTTACTTCACTCTGTATGACAGACTCTAGGTCTATCCACCTCATTACAAATAGCTCAATTTCGTCTCTTTTTATGGCTGAGTAATATTCCATTGTATATATGTGCCACATCTTCTTTATCCATTCATCCGATGATGGACACTTAGGTTGTTTCCATCTCTGGGCTATTGTAAATAGAGCTGCAATGAACATTTTGGTACATGACTCTTTTTGAATTATGGTTTTCTCAGGGTATATGCCCAGTAGTGGAATTGCTGGGTCATATGGTAGTTCTATTTGTAGCTTTTTAAGGAACCTCCATACTGTTCTCCACAGTGGCTGTATCAATTTACATTCCCACCAACAGTGTAAGAGGGTTCCCTTTTCTCCACACCCTCTCCAGCATTTATTGTTTCTAGATTTTTTGATGATGGCCATTCTGACTGGTGTGAGATGATATCTCATTGTAGTTTTGATTTGCATTTCTCTCATGATTAGTGATGTTGAGCATTCTTTCATGTGTTTGTTGGCACTCTGTATATCTTCTTTGGAGAAATGTCTATTTAGGTCTTCTGCCCATTTTTGGATTGGGTTGTTTGTTTTTTTGTTATTAAGCTGCATGAGCTGCTTATAAATTTTGGAGATCAATCCTTTGTCAGTTGCTTCATTTGCAAATATTTTCTCCCATTCTGAGGGTTGTCTTTTGGTCTTCTTTATGGTTTCCTTTGCTGCGCAAAAGCTTTTAAGTTTCATTAGGTCCCATTTGTTTACTCTTCTTTTTATTTCCATTTCTCTAGGAGGTGGGTCAAAAAGGACCTTGCTGTGATTTATGTCATAGAGTGTTCTGCCTATGTTTTCCTCTAAGAGTTTGATAGTTTCTGGCCTTACATTTAGGTCTTTAATCCATTTTGAGCTTATTTTTGTGTACGGTGTTAGGGAGTGATCTAATTTCATACTTTTACATGTAGCTGTCCAGTTTTCCCAGCACCACTTATTGAATAGGCTGTCCTTTCTCCACTGTACATTTCTGCCTCCTTTGTCAAAGATAAGGTGACCATATGTGCGTGGGTTTATCTCTGGGCTTTCTATCCTGTTCCATTGATCTATCTTTCTGTTTTTGTGCCAGTACCATACCGTCTTGATAACTGTAGCTTTGTAGTATAGTCTGAAGTCTGGGAGCCTGATTCCTCCAGTTCCTTCTTTCGTTCTCAAGATTGCTTTGGCTATTCGGGGTCTTTTGTGTTTCCATACAAATTGCAAAATTTTTTGTTCTAGTTCTGTGAAAAATGCCAGTGGTGTTATCATCTTAACATGCGATCATACAAAAACTATTAATGAGATACTTTACATTCTTCTTTTTGTACTAAGTTTTCTAAACCAGTGTATGCTTTACACTTATGCCACGGATCTAAAGTATTTCCCTCCTCAAGTACCAAGGGCTTAAGTTCCACTGGTGAAAAAGTTCAGTAAAGCAAAGAGACGAGAATGTCAGGACAAGGTTTTTGCCCCAGTCAGGCCAATATGTTTCCATAAATAAACTAAATCTTCCAACAACATTAGAGGGGAATAAGTAAGTTTCCTAGGTGCTTGGGATTTTTTTTAACAATGTCTTAGGCACCTCCCGAGCATTTTCAGCTACCACTCCTTTGCAGTCGCACCCCCAGCCCCCCATCTCCACCCCCAAGATTAACCTGCCACAGGACCGATGCGATGCTACCTGGGCAGTGGTACATGTATGCTAAACACTGGCTAATGAAAGCAGTAACTGAAGCGCATGCTACACGCTGAAGCATTGTAACCATGTCAAATTTTACTCTCAACAGGAAATCAAAGGCCTACAACCACTATGGAGAACAGTATGGAGGTCCCTTAAAAAACTAAAAATAGAACTACCATATGACCCAGCAATCCCACTCCTGGGCATAGACCTGGAGAAAACCATACTCGAAAAGATATATGCACCCCAGTGTGCACTGCAGCACTGTTTACTATAGCCAAGACATGGAAGCAATCTAAATGTCCATCAACAGAGGAATGGATAAAGAAGATGTGGTATATATATACAATGGAATTACACAGCCATAAAAAAGAATGAAACAATGTCATTTGCAGCAACATGGAGGGACCTAGAGATTATCATACTAAGTGAAGTCAGACAGAGAAAGACAAATATATAATATCACTCACATGTGTAATCTAATTTTTAAAAATGATACAAATGAACTTATTTACAAAATAGAAACACACACACAGACTTTGAAAACAAACTTATGGTTACCAAAAGGGAAACGTGGAGGGGAGGGATAAATTAGGAATTTGGGATTAACATACACGCACTACTATATATAAAATAGATAACCAACAAGGACCTACTGTATAGCACAGGGAACTCTACTCAGTATTCTATAATAACCTATATGGGTAAAGAATCTGAAAAAGAATAAATATATGTATAACTGAATCACTTTGCTATACACCTGAAACTAACACAACATTGTAAGTCAACTCTACTCCAATAAAATAAATTAAAAAAAAAATCAAAGGCCATTAGAACTCTCTTACAATATTCACATTTGGGCCACGTTAAAAATCTGCCTCAGCCATAAAAAGGAACGAAATTGGGTCATTTGTACAGACGTGGATGGACCCAGAGACTGTCATACTGAGTGAAGTAAGTCAGAAAGAGAAAAACAAATATCGTATATTAACGCATATTTGTGGAATCTAGAAAAATGGTACAGACGAACCAGTTTGCAAGGCAGAAATAGAGACAAAGATGTAGAGAACAAACGTACGGACACCAAGGGGGGAAAGGGCGGGTGGGATGAATTGGGAGATTAGGATTAACATATAAACACTAACATGTATAAAACAGGTAACTAATGAGAACCTGCTGTGTAGCCCAGGGAACTCTACTTCACTTTGCTGTACAGTAGAAACTAACACAGCATTGTAAAACCACCACACCCCAATTAAAAAAAAAAAAATCTGCCTCCTAGGCTAAACGCATCATGATCTGTCTTGTGTTTCTCAGGACTTGATCTGCACAGACATCTGCGTAATATGCCAATTTATGTAGATTCTACTGCATGTGAATGTAGGAAACTCCAGACCCACATAATTCAATAGTCAGTAGCCATATGTGGTTACTGAGCACTTGAAATGTGGCTGGTTTCAAACCGAAATACACTAGATTTTGAAGACTTAGTACAAAAAAAAAAGTAAAATATCTCACTAATATTGAAATGTTAATATTCTAGATATATTGGATTAAATTTTATATATATATATTTTACTTATATATGTGTGTGTATATATACATACATATGATATATGTATAAATATATATATATCATATATATATATTTTTTTGGCCACGCCACACAGCTTGCAGGATCTTAGTTCCCTGACCAGGGATTGAACCTGGGCCCCGGCAGTGAAAGCGCCCAGTCCTAACCACTGGACCTCCAGGGAATTCCTCAAATAAAATATATTATTAAGATGAATTTCACCCATCTCTTTTTACTTCTTTTAATGTGGCTATTAGGAACTTTACATATGTGACTTGCATTCTATTCTTATTGGACACTACTGCTGTAGATTATGTAACCCAAAAGCCATGTTCTAATAAAGGATTTAAAAAAATAGACACCTACTTTTCATAATAAACTCCCGTGTTATAAATCAATTAAAAAATAGACTAATAAAAAAATAGACTAATTATTTAATTGCTGATCTTGGATACAAATGTAGAGCCATCACAGTCTGCTCCCTGAAGTTCCAAATTAAACCTATAAAGCAGCATCACACTATACCTGCTCAATCATGGATTAACAATGTAGTCATGCATGAATATTTGCATTTTCAAACTCATATACCATTAAAAAATTACAAGTTTTTGAAAATTTGCCAATTCGTTTCTAGTCCATTACTCAAGAGGGTTTTTGTTGTTTGGGTTTTAGTTAGTTTTAGTAAGTAGTATAATAATCGGGCTATTTCTTAAACCAGAAACCAGCTAACAGTATTTTCCATAAAATTAAGGGACCAAAAATGACTGATGTTATGTTCTACTTCTCAGTCTAATCACTGTAGGTAATACTTAATAGCTATTCTATGTTAAAAAAAGAATCATTCTAAATTAAAGCCAAAGGGCAGGTAGTATTTTCAAGAACATGGGCAAACAGTCAGTGATTTCCTTACCAGCTGCTTAGCTACAAACCATATTTAACTAACAGGAACCACAGGGCAATCAGACCAATTGCTTTTCATAAGAACTCTAGATCCTCAAGAGATCAAAAGCCAAATTGTCTAGGAAAACCATTGCCCACTGGCTTTGTGGTAATTGTCTTACTGGAAAAAAACTTTTTTTAACAATCTCAATTCTGGTTTTTCAAATTACAAGTTAATCTGAAGGACTCTGCTGAATTCTAACTGAAGTATTTCTTATCTATGGAATAATTCTAAGCCTGACCTAATAACCACTTTCACTGAACTCCAGAACACAGAGAGCGATTTGCACAACAACGTGAGTGCCCAGCACCATTCTGGGTGCAGAGGAGACAAGTCAATTCATTCCATACAGTGGCTGGCTTAGGGCAATACATTCTCTTAATTCTCTCCAGGCGTTTACTCAGTTTAAGGTTCACAGATAGTAAAGGAAAGGTGAGTGTGATCCTGTTTTCTACAACCGAAAAGAAAAGAACAATAAAAATGAAACAGCAAGTCACCAAAGACTTTCTGGACTTTTCAAAACAGGAATTTCTCAACCTCTTGGGGATAACTTACTAAAAAGAAGTCATAAGGCAAATGACTACTGTCTAACGGGGAACTTATTACACAAAAAAGGTCTGTCCAAGTCACAGTTCTCATTTATACACTTCAATCTAAAGAAACCAAGGGATGTGTTGAGAACCACAAGTCAAGACGACTTACAAAAGGCTTCATTACATCATTCCACAAAACATCTTTTTAAATTAACACCTGCTCTTCGCATGCAGGCACCAGTGGATTTACGACAGGGGTGAGTGAGTCAGGGGTGAAAGTGAGAGGGATGAAAACCAGGTGTATACAATAATCCAGAACAGAAAGCAATCTAAAGATAATTTCTGTTCATCCTTGCAATGAGTCCCAAGATTTTTCTTCGGGTATTAGCCATACTCTATATTAGAAATACCTGCATTTAAAATAGAACATATTTATTCATACTTGTATATTATCTGTTGCCTACACTAAGCTCCTCTTTGCTGTCAGGAAAGGTCCAGTGACTAAGGCAACCAAAGTATAAAATAACATAGAAATGGTACTAATTTCTACTGAAACCAGTCCTTTTAAGAAGACGTTTTTGGGACTTCCCTGGTGGTGCA